>NW_025333498.1:21129166-22332500 GCF_019186645.2 Phyllostomus hastatus | reverse complement strand
TTTTTAAGAAAAATAAAAATTCTGCTTAATTCAACATGTGAATAGCCTACCAGTGTAGCCTAAGTACTGTAAGGGTTGTGTCAAAAGGGTAATTCAGCATGCCTAGAAAATGGCCATCAACATCTTGTCATCCCTGTATTACATGTAGGCCTCCTTCTTCAGAATGCATTGGGGGTCCAAGGTCACATTGGTGGGAGAAGGAGAGAGCCATCTTAAAATTGCAGGGTCAGCACACCCAGTTAACTATATTGCTCGTGCAGAATTAGCAGATTTCTATTGAACTGGATTAATAAATAATACAAAGAATTTTGTGAACTCAACTAGAATAAGTTCCAGATGTTAGAACTCTAAACTGAATGAAACTAATCAACTCATTCTAATAAATTCCTTTTACAGGGTTAAAGCAATTGATGATGCCTCTCCTTTGATGCAACTATTCTTATAAGCAATGAAGATTAGAAAATATTTAATTCCAATAGTGATCTCTTCTTTAACTCTCTGGATCCCTTGTCATTCAGAATGTCAATTTTGAATATGTGGAAAAAGTATGGACTTATAGAAACTTATATTAATTATTTACTGTGTGTCAGGTGTTGTGCTAAGTATTACTTGCATTTTGTTATGTGAGGTTAGTCTTATATACTCTCTTTTAAATGGATGGGGTAACAATGGTTTAATGAGGTTAATTAATTTTCCTGTGTTATATAACTAATAAAAAGTTTGGCTTCAAACCCAGGCCTTTTTGACCACAGAGCCTGAGCTCTTAATTTGTATTCATAGCTGGTCAAATGACTATATTCAGGAAGTGTGGATTAATAGAGCATGTCAGCATAAAATGGCTATATATTGTTCACTTCTACATCTTACAGTTTAAAAGAAATATAGGTCAGTGGAGTCTGCTCAGAAAAGAGCTGTTTGCAAGGCATGGGGCCCACAACCCCTTCAGTTGAAGAGGGACCTTAGGGGCCAACAATGTTTAGCCAAGAGAACAGAAGACTCAGTATGGTCCTATCTTCAGATAATTGAAGAGCTGCCTTGAAGGAAATGAAATGATCCTGTGAATGTTGGGTTCTGGAAGAGAGTATTTCCAAGGCTTTTTAATATTCTGACTGTATGATATGTTCTTCATGAATCCAAGGAATATATACTAGTCAGTTTGGACAACCATAACAAGATACAATCAACTAGGTAGCTTAAAGAACAAACACATTTATTTCTCATAGTTCTAGAGGCTGGCAAATTCAAGATCAAGGTGTTAGCAGAACCATGTCTGGTAAGGACACTCTTCTCTGTTTGCTGTTGGTCATCTTCTTTTGTATCCTCACGTGGCAGAGATCAAAGAGGGCTCCTTTTATCCTCTTCTTATAAGGACACTAGTCCAATCATGGAGGGTTTCTCCATCATGACCTAATCACTTCCCAAAGGCTCTACTTCTTGATGCCATCTCATCAGGGTTCCAACATATGAATTTTGGGGAGGTACAAATGTTCAGTTCATAGCAGAGTGGAGCCAGTGAAAGTCGCATGTCAGCATAGGTTAAAGAGGAATTCTCCATGGGGTGATCTAATGGTGTCAGGTCTGCCTCTGATATAACCCTTCACTGAGATTTGTAGCATAGGTAAAAAAAAAAAAAACACTTGGCAGAAATTTTAGAAGGGAAATTTAAATATAGGGTGATTGATTAAACTAGATGCCCTTTCCAGAACGGAGTGTTCGTGAATTGACACACAAAGGCTTAATGGTTACAACATCCACCCGCACCACGCACACAAAATGTGCTAAGATTCCTGAGCCTGGAACCCCTTGTTTCCTCTCCTCAACAAGCCTCCAATAGAGAGGGAGAACTGGAAAGAAGAATTTATGACAGTAGCATCAGCACTCGGCTCTTGCATTTGAGTTCTAAAATGACATAGGTTTGTAAGAAAACCCATGCAATTGTGTATCATAGCCAAAAAAGTGAAAATAACCTAAATGTCCTCAACAAATATAAGACCAAAATATGGTACATCTATAATAGAATACTATTCTGCCTGAAAAAAGAATGAAGCCTTGTCAAATGCTACAACGTGAATGAACCTTGAGGACATTATGCTAAGTGAAATAAGCCAGTCACAAAAAGATAAATATTGCATGACTCCATTCATAGATGGTATCTAAAGTAGTCCCCACTCTTAGAAAGGTGGTTGCTGGAGGTTATTGGGAGGAGGAAAGGGAGGGTTGTTATTTAAAGGGTATTGAGTTTCAGTTTTGCAAGATTCAGTTCTGGAGGTTGTTGCACAACAATGTAAATGTACTGAACACTACTGAACTGTTCACTTAAAAAATAGCTAAGATGGTAAAATTTGTTATGTGTTTTTTATGACAATAAAAATAAAATTCATGGAAGAACAGATGAGATAACTCCTAAGAAAATGCTTTGACAAGAACAAAGCTCCACTCAAGTTTTATGGAATATAAGTAATATCAACAAGGTAGAGAGGTGACATTCTTAATTGATTGAGATTCTTAATTGAGATTCTTTCTTGGTTGATTGCGACTATTTATAAATATGGGTTAATGAGTGAAAAATTCAAATTCATTTCTAAAATGCTGTAAAATCAGTCTCAATGATGAACACAATGAGAATGATAAAAACCCACTCAACAAATATTCTGAGGTTGCAGTCAATTCCATCTTTAGCTTTTCTCAGGTGGTATTTTCCAAAATAGTCACTACAGTGTTCTTTTTATATATTTTCTTCTTTCCATTTCAAATACTCCTCATATCTTTTTATGCAACATACATGCACATGGATACACAAACACAAAATATAGTTTAGAATCTCTCTCCATAAAGACAGGATTACAATTCAAACCTCTGAAAAGAAAGATTTCAAATAGCACCTTGAGATTTCTTAGCCTTTCTGAATAGCTAAAAGTTTCAGAGAAAAGTCAAAATCTCCCTTCCGATTACTGTTGTTATTTATTGTTTCCACTATGGAACCAACTCTTGGATATATTTGAAACCAAGAAACAGTTGTCTTTAAACTCCATGTGTCCTTAACATATTCCATTTTCTGACATTCACTCTTTCCAGGTTTCCCTTGATAGCTTTTGTATTGAAATATATACCTATCAAAGCACCTAATATAAACAGTCATTCCTTTATCACTAGATGTGACCTGCTCTGCCTCTCTAAGCTTATCCTACCCTATTTTTTAGTTTTATGATGGTTCATTCCAATCCAGATTCCACTCCCACTGCCCGTCTTTGCTCGATGTTGAATCAATTTTTTCAGCTGCCTAAGCTCTCACAGTTGGATCAGGAGTGTGGTAAAGGACAAATCAGTTACGATTTTCAATTGTACTCTGTCAAATGGGGACATTTCAAATTAAATTGTTGTATCTAACTTTGTTCTAAACAAATGTAATTTCTAAATGCCTGACTCACCCATAGCTCTGATTTAACTTATAGGATAGTTTGATGTAATGAGGAAAAGTTTAAATAATCCCTAAAAAAAAAAGACAGATATCCAAAAAATGTAGTATCTTCCTTGGTCCAAAGAAGGAAAAACATGGGGGAAAACCACGGAGATAGGAATCTGGAAACATTTGTTCATAGCACCAAGGCTAAGAACTTTTGCTGAAAGCTTCTGTTGAAACTCTTCTGGTCCAAGTAGCTTTATTTCCCATATTTAAAAAGTATGGGAAAATGATCTGTGTTCTCTTCAACCACATATTTTCTAGGTAGTTAGCATTTCTCTCCCTTCTTTCTGACTCTAGCCTACCTTATTTTCTCCAAAGTGCTTTTCCCCACTAACATATATATTTATGCGTATATCACTAGACTGTAAACTTCTCATTATTTCAAAGATCAGCCCATAAATATTTGTGAAATGCAGAAATGAATGAATGGTGAGACAGCCTTTTTTATTATAACCCACATTGCATTAAAAGTAATTCTATTAGGGAAACTAACAAAGCAGTGTTCTCGGTACTACTCAGATTAGGGTAAATGGAAGACACTTAATAGTTTCTCAAGTATCCACTTTTTGCAATACAAAAGATGGATAATACCTACAGTGTATCTAATCTCATGACATAAAGTAAAGCATATAATTTAATGGATAAATACAGAATTTTCACAGTTCTCTGCCTTATTTCTTTCCAGAGATGTTAGTGCATGCTGTTCTTGAACACCAGTGAAAACACCTTATAGTGAGGTATCTTTGGCCCATGTGACATTCTTTTTTTTTATTTTATTTTTAGAAAAGGGAAGAGGGGGGGAAAAAGAGAGGGAGAGAAATATCAATGTATGGTGGTGTTTTGAGAGTCTCCTACTGGGGTCCTGGCTTGCAACCCAGGCATGTGCTCTGACTGGAAATCAAATCAGCGACCCTTGGTTCACAGGCCTGCCCTCAATCCACTGAGCCACAGCAGCCAGGGCCCATGTGGCATTCTTGACTTGGATGTAAAGTAATACTGAATAAAACTCTTTGGTGGACTTTCTTTTAATCAGAGTCAAATTTGACTAGTAAAGCAGTATCATTAGTATGATAATGAATAACTATTAGATTTTGATACTTTGTAAATGCATTACATAAATAGGTCACATAGTAAACTGCAATAAAAAGTGTACAGCACATAAATATCTTTCCTGGCTATCCCACTGAATGATAACAAGGAACAGATAAGATCATCTTTATGCAAATACTCTGAAAAGTAAAAATATTAGAAATACAAATAGCTGTCCATGGCCATATAGCTCAGTTGATTAGAGCATCATCCTGATATGACAAGGTTACAGGTTTAATCCCCAGTCACAGAACATACAAGAATCAGCCAATGAATGCATAAATAGGTGGGACAACAGACTGATATCTCTTTCTGTCTCTCATCAAAATTTTTTTAAAAATTTAAAGAAATACAAAAATTGTGCTAGGAATGGTTCATATATATTTGATGATTTTTAAGTCTTGCCCAATGTTGTAAGTTCTGTTCAAAGCCAAACCTGCCTTCAAACCCCATTCTACAACTCATTGTACATTATTTCTTTGGTGGGCACTGTGCTGGCCTCTCAACTTTCATTCTCACTTTATCTGGTAAATATTGCAGTTTTTCTCCTAGTCTCTGAGAGCAGCTCCCTTCCTCCCTGGCTCAGGCTTGAGTCCATGACACAGACCAGGACAATGAGAATGGAGAGCAAGACATGGAAAAGAAGCTTCCTTGCTCCTAGGTGTAGCTTCTGGAATTACTCTTTTTTTATTCTCTTTGTCATGGATGAGGATTCCTGTAGTTTATGGAGTTGTTGACAGCCAGATGGTATCTATACAGGGTGGGGAAAAAGTGGGTTTACAATTGTGAGTATGCAAAACACAGAGTTTATTCTCATATTATTATTAATTATTGTATTATTTTCCATACAAACAACTGTAAACTTACTTTTGCCTCACCCCGAATGGGTGATCTGACACTGCAGAAGGCAGAGTGGAGACCGAAAATGGAAGTGAGTGTTCAATAACATGGTTAATTTCTCTGGTGAGCCAGAGAATCTGCATCCTCGTCAGTATCAATGTAAATCGGATGTTTGGTGACATCCTAACAAATGAAATTCCTTTCTTAACAAACATCTACTAAAAATCTACTATATGTTAGCCTTTACCATCCAAATATATTTAAGATTTCTCTCATGCCCCCAAAGAAGTTGCACTGTGGTAGGAGAAACAGGAAGTAAACGCCAAGGTGGGGTGACAACGGGGTGCCAGTGGCGTCTCACAGACACAGGGAGTAAGGGGACACATGTTTAAAGAGAATTTTTAAAAAATAATAAAATTGACTAACAGTCTTTTTATTATCACCAGGCCTAAATAATGTCATTGCAGTGATAAAATGCACCTTCCAGGGTGGCCCTTTCCCACTACTTTCAGGCCCCTAAACCTCATGTGCCATTTTTAAATGGCTACCTATCAATCACACTAAATCGTCTTTGTAGCTTGAAACTCACATTTACACAGATAAGCCTTTTAAAGAATGCTATTCTTTGATTATATGGGAATCAAAATCTTGACTGTAGTAATGGAGCAGATCTAGCTAACTATAACTATGTTGGTAACAGGGAGTATTTCATTTAGTACTGCATGAAGCCAACTTAGGAACTAATTAAGACTGAATGAAGGTACATAATGGGATAAGGAAAATTATAGCCACAAAATATTAATGCTATAAAATGGAGAGCTGATATATACTTTTAATTTGCCTTTACTGAAGAATCGATGACATTTCCCAGCCAGGTGTGGCTAAGAGAACAGACTCTATGACAACTATTAAGAGTAAGCCTTCGCACTAAAGTAGTTTAATCCATTGATGCTGTTCTATGCACCTCTTATTCTGGCTGCAATCTAGTTCTCACCTTACTCTAGCAGGGCTCTGTACTCTCACTTTCTCATTAATGCTTGCTCCAACATGGGTTTAGATGTAGTCTTTACCTGCTGTATAAAAGCTGCTTCACCATCACAGCCTGGCTACTTCCTCCCTGTGGGTCCAGATTACACTGTGGTGTAGCACAAGTAACATAGAGTGAGAGAGCTGATGCTGGTGAAGCCAGTCCTCACCGGGGACATGAGGAAGAGATGGGTCCTGACAGATGAGAAAGATTTGTATACTCAAGGGGAGAAAGTGAAGGCATTGAAATCTGAGGAAGTGTTTTAAGGAAAGATACAACAGCATATAATATATTGTATATTCAGTAAAGAAGAGTAAAGCAGCAATACTAAACTATGAATATGTGGTGGCATATGTGAAGGAAAGAAATCTGTTGTAATATTGCAGAAATGTGCAGTGTTAGACCTAACATGGAAAGAAGTAGGTTGCATCTAGAACATCACTTTAATTGCTTAGAACCTTATTTGGTAAATAATGAGCCATAAAAATGTGTGACCACAGAAATTGTATAATTCTGGTTTTAAATTTTGTATTATATAATATTTGAATATTCAAATATTTAAATGCACATGTTGTGAATATTAATATGGTTACTAATATGAAACTATCACCAACTTAAAGAATTAAAATAATTCTAACACTGTTGTATATGTATTTTACTTCTTCTCTAACCTGCTTTTTACTTCTTGCTCCGAGTTATCTACTATAATGAATTTTGTTTTATCACTTAAAACATTTATCACTAAAAAGATTTAGCATGTATATATCCTTAAAAATATACTTGGTTTTGAACTATGAAAATTATACTACATATAGTCTTCATGACTTGCTTTTTATGCGTCTATTATGTCTAAAGTTTACCAATGTATAGTTGTTATTATAGCTAGAGTTCATTCATTTTCACCACTGTCTAATATGCCAATGGAATATGCCACATTTACTTATCCTCATGCTATTGAATATTCCAGATGTTTTGTTATTACAAGCAATTTCTTCTAGTGCACATGAGCAAGAGTTTCTCAGGTATGTATACCTAGCAAAAGAATTACTGGCAGTTACATTTATAAAGGTTCAATTTTGCAAGATAGTGCCATTTTTATATAGTAGTTACAACAATTTAAACACCAGACAGCACTGAAACACATCAGCAGTAGCAGCATTAAGTATAGTCAAACTTCTTGTCTTTCTGCCAAATTAGGATAAAAAACAAAATGTTTATCATTTTAGTGTTAATGTGTCTTCTCCTGGTTACTAATGAAATTGAGCAAAAACGTATTTGTATGTGGTTATGTGTCTTTTAAAATGTCTGTTCTTATCTTTGCCCATTTCTCAACTGAAATGTCTTCATAGTTATAAAACTTAAGCGTAGTCTTTATCTGTTGTTGTAGGAGAGACATGGGCTTCGCCTTTCCCGCCGGGCTGCTTCCTGCCTGCGGGATGCAGATTACACTGCGGAGTAGGTACAGGTCACAGGAAGAGTTTTGATAAGAGATATTTCTTGTCTGTTTTGTCTAAATTTCCAGGTTATTGCCATAATTTCTATGAATATCTTTTCATTTTTTCCCAAATCTTTAATGTAGCTGTAGTTATGTTCTCACTTATATTCCAAATGTCTTTTATTTGTATCTTCTCCTTATTTCCCTCAATCAATCTGACCACTAGTTTGTTTTTGTCTGTTATTCTGCTTTCTTGGGACATACTCAGTTTTTCTAACTTCTTAACTTGCTGGCTTAACCTCAAGAAAGGTTGAAAACTTTATTTGAGAACAATTTGAGTACACCATTATCATGCTATTGAAATCTTTTAATTTCAATTAAAAATGTTTTGACTTATGAGTTATTCAACAACGTGTGTTTCATTTCCAATTACATGGAAATTCTTATTAACCCTTTGGTTATTACCTTCTAATTTACTTGAATTTTTGTCAGAGAAAATGGTTCATATGGATTGATTTTCTGACATTGAGACAATTAATAGCTTAGTATGTGGATTTTATTTTTATGCCCAATGTTTCTTGATAGGAATGCAGTATCTCTAGCTGTACACAGGGTTCAATAAATCAAGCTGTTAATTGTATTTAACAAACTTTTTATAAATTCATTATTTTTATCTGCTTTAGCTATTAATAATTTAAAAGATTATTAATTTAAATTATTAATAATTTAAAAGGACCTTGAACCCTTTTATGATAAGAAGTTTTTCTTTGCAATTTTAGCACTAACCAGCAATAACTAAAACTATAGTTTCAATGTTTTCTGTATAATTTTTTGTTATTTTACTATGTACAGACAAGCTTACAACTATTATCATAGTTCTCTAATGAATTGACCCTTTGTATCATTATGTGCTAACCTTTCCCACTGCCAAAGTTTTTTTCTTTAAGAATGCTTTATATTATTCTCCAGCTTTTTTTGATTAACACCTACACAGTATGCCTTTCCCATCCTATTATTTTCCATTTTTCTGTTTTCTCAGAGGCATGCCTCTTATACACAGTGAATAGCTGGTTTTGTTTTCATTTGCAGTCTAATAATCTCTATTTTTAATTGGCAGTCTAAGATCATTTACATATATTATGATTATTAAAATGCTTAGACTTATTTTTATTATCTTTATACTGTCTATGCTTCTTTCTTCCTCTCCCACCTTTCTCCTTTATATTTTTGGATTGACAGAGGGCATTTTTTTATTCCATTGTTTTACATCTACTGGTTTGGAAGTTATTTATATTTTAGCAGTTGCCCTAGAAATTTTAACATGCATACTTAATAAAGTCTGGTGTTAATCAATGGTAACCCTACCATAAAATTATACAAGGATCATGGAACATTTAACATTTATTATTACTCTCCTGACTTTCACATTACTGTTTATCTTTTTTTACTCCCTAAATTAGAAACAGTTATGGTTCTTTCTATAGGCAGTATTTATTTAGATTTATCTGCTTATTAAACAGTGTTTTCTCCCCATTGTTTCTTGCACTTCATAATTTCCTTTTGAGAACATTATTCTTCTCCTAAGAAGAATATAACTTCAATATTTCCTTAGTGATTGCCTATTGTTAGAAACTCTATTTTGTTGTTTGTTTTCTTTTTTGATGAAAATACTTTAATTTTTCCTCAGCATTTTGAATATATTCTTCTATTGGCTTATTGGTTCCATTCTGATTGTTGAGAATCTTACAGTCAAGTTTGTATCCTTTATAACTGTTCTGTCTTCCTCTGGTTATGTTGAAGAACTTCTCTATCTTTGGGGTTCTGCAATTTTGCTAGCTATGTCTAGTTGTAGATTTATAAAAATGTGTTGTTTGTATATGGCTTGCTTCAGTTATATGTGGATTAGTGGTTTTTATCAGTTCTGAGAATTTTCAATCAAATATTGAGTTTAACTATCATATCACCTTTATTATCTCCAACCTTTCTAACTGAGACCACCATTATATACATATGATTAATGTTCTCATATTATTCTCCATGTCTCTTAACTTCTGTTTAGTAATTTTCATCTTCTTGTGTCTACAGAATTGTATCAGATCTAAGTCTTCATTTGCATCTAATCTCCTAACTCTCATAAATTGTTCATAGAAATGGAGTAATACCATATAGGGTGATTTAGGAAGTAGTCATTTCAGAGATAGAGAAGACAGATTAATTTTTTCCTAGGTAACTTACATTAATAACCATTATCATTATTGTTCTGCTATTGTTGTAGAATATCTATAATACTTATGGTATACAAGTAAGTGAAGTTTTCACTTAAAAGCCTTTTTAACTATTATTGCTTGCTTTAAAAGACAAATAAAATGAGATCTTTATTAAGTTTTAAGCTTTAGCTGAGAAACTTGAGTTAATAGAGTAATACACATTTGTAAACTCACTGCCTTGATTTATTTGCTATGGGAGCATCTCTTCAACCTTCCTGAGCCTTTTACCCACAGCTGCAGGAAGGCACGGATGACCTAGCAAAAGACTAGCACCATGTTCTGTGAGTGTGTGATTTATTGTTTTCCAAAAATATCAAAAAGTCATGAGTTCAACAAATATAGCTGAAATGTCCTGTAATTGAACAAATTTATTCCTTATTGACTTTCTTCAAAAATATGTGACTGCAAAAATATGTAACTGTTTTCCTACTGTTCTTAGCAGTGACAAATTGAACATACATTTCAATTAATAATAATTTGGTAAAAAGCATTAAGGTACCTATTTATCAAATTAATATTACTTGCTATATACTATCTTAAGTTAAAGAGCTACAATGATAAAATTTGTTTTTAAATTGTCATGCATTATGTTTAATAGCCCTTAAATTTGTTGTGTCTTTTAAGTCCCTCTTCCCCACAGATTAAAAATCTATCTTTTTTTATTTTATAAAAAATTTGGATTAACACATGCAGTTCTATCTCAGAAGTGGCATTACAAATACATTCTATACCCTGGTTGGTGTGGCTTGGTTGTTTGGAGGGTCATTATGTAGACCAAAAAGTCACAGGTTCAATTCCTGGTTAGGGCACATACCCAGGTTCTTGGTTCAAGCCCTGGTCAGAGTGCTTGTGAGAGGGTGACCAATCTCCCTCTCCCTCTCCCTCTCCCTCTCCCTCTCCCTCTCCCTCTCCCTCTCCCTCTCTCTCTCTCAAAATGTGTCCTTAGGTGAGGATAAAAAAATGCATTCTATAAATCCAATAATATATTGTAATAGCATTCAGATAAAAGAGATACTTATTTCTCGCTCCACATTGACTGCCCTTCTTTCCTGCTTTTCTCCGTCCCTTCCTGCTTTTCTTGCTTTCTCCTCCCCCTCCCACCAAATCTGAAAATTACTTGGAGTCACTGTGTTGATATTGTTTCCTTTTATAGTGAGTTCAACATTTGTGAATGTCAGCATTTGAGGCTCATATAAAAAATAACTTCTTGATTATTCATGGTGATAAAGGTGGACAGCATAGAAGGAGTGAAAGTCCTCTGCACTGTTGGAGCTGGCAGCCAAGATGATAGGGTGAGAAGGCTTTACAACCCTGGATGCCCTCCCTGAAGACTCAAATTCTACCATTAGCAATTTGATCCTTTGGGTTAGGGCATTGCCCCTTATGAAAATGCAAATCTCTCTGGACCAGAAAATGCCTTAAACTGCTATCATTCATTAACATCATCTAACTAATTCATATATTGGAATCTTTCCAGCAGAACTAGCGTGAGATCAGATTTTGTCAGGAGAACTAGAGAGATTCAGTTTGAAAGAGATTAGGGACCAGATGAGGTCACAGAACATCCAAAGAGCTGTAGGAGGCCATTGCAGCAGGATAGAAAGAACAACTAGAGGTCGAAGAGGCTCAAGAGAAACCCATCTAATTAATTCCCATTTTTGCCTATCTTTATTCCTCATTATGAATTTTTTAAAAACGAAGGAGAAAACATCCACACGAACACCCTATGAACAGAGAGCAGGGCATATAGTTTCCTGCATAATTTCACCTGGGCTCACATTAGGCAAGAATCATAGAGTGCGAAGCATAGAAATTAACTTGCAAGTGATCAAAAGCATGAAGGAAGCCAAGGAGTTAGAGATTATCTATTGTATTTGTAGGATTTTAGAACACACATGTAATTCTGGTCAAAAGTCTCATTTCAATTCAATAATTCAGTCTTAATTTCTCCAAACCGTAGACTTGGATATGTTTGCATTTGCCTCCTCTTCCCCTTCTTATATTTAGTGAGCATGTCTAGTGTGCTTACTTGTGTAAGTTTATTACTAGTGTTCTGGGGAATTCAATGAATAAGAAAAATGAAAGAGCTGCTCCCACATAGCTACCAAAGGGCCTCAAGAAGGAAATAAGTGGTAAGTATAATGAAAGGCAGACTATGATGTGAGCTCTCTGGGAAGTGCAGATAAAACACAATGTCATATACCAAGAGTGTTAAACAATGCTCCACCTTTTACTTGTAAATAACGTTTAGTCATTGCTATAAATATTGACAGTTGGGGTGGGGATGCGGCAACAGTTACATTCATGCTGATCACCTAGGGCAAGACATCAGTTATCCACTGAGATGAGTTAACCAGAAAATCCTGGGACTTCATCATTGATGAGAAGAGTCTCTGCTCCCACCTTTGCTGGGTTTCAAAGATGGAAACAGAATATTTCACGAAGATGTTTTTGAGACTATTCTTTCTGGGTCAGGATCCCTCTTTGACATAGTAAAATAAGGTTGGGATTAGGAGATGCCAAGGTGCTAAAGGTTAGAGCAGGGACTTTTTGAGCTGAGGTGGTAGAAGGCACCAAGGCTAAGGGAGGTTTAAAGGGGACAACTATGGGGGAGCGCATGATCCAGAATTTCAGAAGGGGAAACTTAATGGACCTCAAATTAGAAGGGGCCAGAGGCAGGTATATGAAGCCAGAATTCTGTAAGTTAGTCACATTGGACTCCACAGTAAATGTTCATGTTTATAACTTACTTTTGTGGAGTGTATGAAAGAAAGGTCCAAGGTCAAATCACTGGGTCAGTGTCTAAGTAAACATCGCCGGATATTGCCAAAGTAAGTCTTCTTTGGACAAGTCAGCAAGCATCTCTGTCTTTGTGTTCTCCCACTGCTTAATAATAAACGAGGAAAATCATTCTTGGAGAAATCTCTGCCACCTGCATTTATTAAGCAATTACTGTGTTCTGGACTCTGTGCCGAGGGTACATGGGGAGTCCAGTGGAAGTGGTTGGAGCTCCAGGACCCAGAGTCCGGAGGGCGTGTGTGGAACAACAGGGAGCCGGGCACAGCTAAACTGCATGCATGTCTGTGAGCTGGCCAAGCTGCAGCCTTTAAACAGTCATGATTCAGCCCCAAGAACTTGCATGATTACTTGTAAAATCATGGTTCACAACCTTCTCATAGGCTGATTACTGTAACAAGTTGACCTTGTGAACACATGCCTTTGAAGGACCGATGAGCAGAAAACAAGGAGACTTTTTTCAGGTGACATTCAGAGAACTTTTGAGTTGTCATATGTTTAGCACCTTCATGCAGTCCCGTCCTCCTGCCCATCTGTTCCTTTCACTCAAGGTTCTGGAATCTTACGCCATGGGCGGGATTTTCACCTCTCAATATAGAACTGTGTACTTCACCGCATGGTCCAACTGCGTTCCTGAGAATAAGTCATTGTCCTTGCATTTTGTCAGAAACAGCAAGCATTGATTTTGCTGTTAGCATATGTGAATCTCCATTCATTCAACAAGCTATATACTTTAATCACCAATATGCGGCCTGAAGTTTCAGATTATAATGCCCTGAAAAGTCAACTTTTACTCAATTATTGATAACAGCTGCAGGGGCTCTGTGTCCAGATCAAAAGCAGTATGACTTGTCCTTTGGTAAGTAACTCCTCTTCACTTGAAGTTTTAAAGTTGTGTTAAATACCTTAAATCAGGTATCTTCAATAGTGGTGTCAGGATTGTGACATTTTATGCTAGTTTTGCGGCTAACAGGATTTTTAGTAATGTGTTGAAAAGCGGTGTGAGTCAACGTGGAGTCTCTGATTATGTTTAACAGCTCTGCCGTCAGACGATGAGTCTTGGTCTTTCTCTTCTGCTTCGCAGTTTGTATTTACACCTTCTTGCATTTGATGAAAGTGATGCAGCAGGCTCTGCCCCTTGACAGTGACGACTTCTTTATTCTAATCATTGCAGAGGGAAAAAATAAAATTCAGCACAACAGGGTGTAAAACCCTTTGTTCAGCCCTTTTAAATTGTAGTAGTTATATGTGCACCCTTACAGAATGACTATTTTGTGAAACTAAATGTCAGCACATCTAGTCATTTGATTTATCTGAGAAATGTTGTTTTCTTTCCATTACATTCAATTTAGCAGATAAGATTAAGAAATTTTTTTATCTTGTCTATCTGCAGTCCTTGGTGATATAACCATTTATAAGCATGCCTTCATATAATATTTCATTTAATGGGAGGAAATCAATTCTAACACTCTCCTAGGCTCAACGCCTAGCCCCGGTGGGGTGTGGTCAGAGTAAATGGACAGCAGAGACAGCTCCCACTTAAGAGTTTGGTGTTTCTGACTCTCTACTGAGTTACAATAATTGTCAATAATTTATCTCCATTGCCTCTCTCTGGACTGCATTTTTAAGAATAATTTCTTCTACAAGTCTTTGAGCTCAGCTTTGTGGGTTTTTTCCCACATACACTAATGTGTTTAGACAGGTGTCACTAATTTTAAAAATAGGTTTTGTTCCTTTCAGTGAAAATAATTTGGGGTACAACAAAGTGGATGTCTGAGCACCTGGGCACTTGCCCCTCAGGTAGGATGCTACTGAGGGTGCAAACAGAGAGATGACATAATGGGTGAGTATGGGTTGGAGTTTGGCAAAATATTTATATAAAGGATCAAATATAAATATTTCTGGCTTTGTGAGCCATACAGTTTCTGTCACAACTATTCAGCTCTGCTGGTAGCACAGAAGCAGGCATAAGCAACACATGAAGGAGCAGTAATGATAGTTGTATTCTAATAAAACTTTATTGACAAAAACAGGAAGTAGGATGGATTTGGCAAATGTGCTACAGTTTGCTAATCCCTGGTATAAACCCTCTGGGGATCATATTTTCACACATTATTAAAGAAATAGTGACCACATATTTTTTTACATGTCCATACAAAGAAAGTGGGGGGATTTATTTTTTGAAACTGAAGTTATTTAAAATGTGTCCTAACATCAGCAAGCCCCTATTCAAGGCTTGCAGGATCCTTGGCAATAAGTGGTTAAGCAAAGGACAAAAGAGAACTGAATGAGACCTGGACAGAGGCACTAGACAGTTATACCCTCCTAGTATGTTTTCATGGGTATTAATAATGTGAGGTAGAGTGCATTGAAATGGGAGTGGAGGAAAGAGTCTGGCTATGGAAGAAGTTTAGACCAGGAACCATTCTATCAGAATCCATCCAAGGGCTCAACGATGCAGGAATTATCAAGATAATGAGTGTCTAGCCTAGTAGTTCAGAGAAGAGACTCTATCCCAGTAGGAATATTGGGCTGCTTGGTAGCCACCACTGTGGACTGATAGAAGGTATCTGTGCCGGGGAACTGTTGAGGGAGGTGAAGGAGTTGATAGAAAGAAGCAAGTAGTGGTTGATGAGACATTCAGAAAAATGGAAACTTGTGTTATTTGGCAGATAACTTGGATGCCCAAGTTTTTTCCAGGCAATCCTGGGATATTGCAACATTTATTGAAGGTACCTATGGAATGTGTGACTGAGTTTCTAACCTATAAATCAGGTAGTGTCTGCAGGTAGCACTACAGAGGCTGGAGAAGGGGATCATCAAGACATAGGAAGTAGCAAATGGCCAAATTGGGGTTGTATGCATTGTACTCACATGCAACAAAAATTACTAGGGTCAGAAATGAACTCTTACTTTATAAAGTCTCATTTATATCTCCTCAGGAAAGCCAGATACTGTGCTAACACTGCATTGTTCCCTGAGAGACTTAGCTACTGAAATTCATATTGTCTAGCTTTTTTCCTGTCACATAAAGTGCTGTTACATTGTGAAAAGATTTTAAAGATTCAGTGAGAATTTAACTTGAAAATGGAAGCATTTTCAGGGTGAAGAGTAGAAACAAAGAACAGCATAATAGATATTATGTTCAGTAGACATTTCAAGTTGAGTTATTTTGTTGAAGGAATTTTTTTAAATAAAGAGAACAATACTTTTAACCTTTATATGTATATTTATATACTCATAAAATGTTTTTACTTTTTATGAAAAGAATTTCAATTACTCACAAATGGAAGTAAAGAAGAATGCTAAATATTAATTGTATAAAGGCAATGTAAAAGTAAAGCATATTGCTTTTCTAGCCATGAGGAGACCTAGATTACTTTGTATACCATTTGTGTGGGTTTATTATACATTTTGCAAGAGAAGTGCTCTATTTATTCTTTAATAAAGTGCAGATTTGCCATCAGTGGAGAATAATAGCCACCCTTTAACTTTATAATTAGTGGCGTCTGTGGGTAAGATTTGCCTGAGAGGAATAGTACATTCCAGGTCCAGGAAATTAACACCTCCTATGTGAACAAATCTCTAAAAAGTAAAGAAAAAAATCCCTTAGCTCAGAACCTCGTGGCTCTTTGGCAACCACATTTGGGGGACTGTTCTTTGACTGATGGGAGAAGAGGAGCTGAGTATGATATAAACAGAGCTAAGATGCTCTCTAAGTGAGCCAGGAGCAACGAGACAGCTAAAAGCAGCACTGATTGTGCTCAGTTCACTCAACTCCCAGGATGAATCTGTGCATGAAAAGTGGGGTCTGGGTAGAAGCCATGTTAGAATATCGACCTACCCATGGGCCCAAGACTGATTCTGAAAAATAATCATATGACAGACAGCATTGATGAAGGTCCCACTGCATGTAGAATAGTGAAGAGAGGGGCCATTTCATGGAACCTGAGAACACAAATCCAACCAGTCACCTAAGTTTGAAACAGGAATGTGAGTAGCACTCATTAAGGAAAGGGAAAAATAATAGGAAAACCAAGGTAATAGCAAAGGCCACTAGAGGAAGCCTAGGCTAGAGGGATATCCAGAGCCCTGCCCCTCTGCAGAAATGGCTAGTGAGCCCTGGGCCCCTCATTCAGGCTGGCCATTGGTCTGAAGTCATGCTGGACCACAACAGCGCCTAACCAGCAGGGAAAACCCAACCAAATAACCTGCTGAGAAGTAAAAGCTTGGGTCTGGCTCCGAGGTTTCTGGTCCTTAAGCCACTTGTTTACCCTCCCACTTTTCAAGCAGATAGTTGAGCTCAGACAATAAAAAATGCCCTGTGCAGTGTTTTCATTTCCAGGAGCTCTTGTGTCCCCACCGAGCAGGTCTACAGAGGCTCTGAAATGTACTCTGAACCCACAGTCTTCACATCCCTTCCTCCGCCCTTCCTGTGACAGTGTGGAAGAATTCACTTTCTCACCAGGTGGTGTGTCTTGATGCCAAATACTTCACTTGATAATTAGTTTCATTGCAGTAAATTGGCGTATCAATGATTGTGGAAGAGTTATAGCTCCATACTGGAGGCCTTCACTCAGACGCATCCCCACAGACCGACATGAGGTGCTTAGAGAAGATGAGTTCTGCTGGCTGCTGATACAAGGGGAAACCCACCAGGAGGCATTAACTTGCCTCTCCATCCAGTTTGCCTGTGATAAACTGGTGTTTGCCAGTGTTGCGCCTGCTCTGTTCAATGATGAAAATGAAATGAACACTCCAGGACAAAGGCCATCAAGTGTGGCTAAAGAAGGAATTATTAGGTTTGAATGCCAATTGCGTAGAGGCAGGAATTTTGTGAAAAATCAAATAAGAAATGGTTATCATATTGGCAATGTAAATACAGTATTCTGTTATTGATCTTCTATGGAAATGAGATTTCAAATGGAAAAATGCCTGACATACTTAAGAAGAGATTCTAGAGCAAGGATCTCTGTTGAACTGTTACAAAGTTCCTAACTGTCTTACATTACATCCTGATACTTACATTTATAACTTTTCCTGTTACTTTCATTTCTAGATTCTATAAGTTAATACTTGGAAGCATCCTGATACTTAGATTTATAACTTTTCAGAAGCATCCTGATACTTAGATTTATAACTTTTCCTGTTACTTTTGTTTCTAGACTCTATAAGTTAATGGAATTACAGAGTGAACGTTTCATAAGTTATAGTAATCAGAAAAAGCAGTTCTCTTAAGTCTTCCCTAGACTCACCTGGGTAGTTAATTTAACACAGATTCCCAGTATGTATCCTGCAAGTCAGAAGATCTGGGGGGTGGAGGGGAGCAGTGGATCAGCATTCATACCCAATACCCCACTTGTTTCTCTTCTTGGGGCCCTTGATCATATTTAGAGAAAAACTGCAATAAATTACATCCTGCTTTTGAATTAGGTTTCATAGGACACGTATAAGAAAGAGGACAGAAAGTTGTCTTAAAATAACTGAAATCAGAGCAGAGATCAAGCCTGTAGCTCAGAGTAGAGTGCCAAAAGGGAAGAAAGGATAAAAAGGAGCAAATATAGCCAGGCCATTCACCCGGCTCCCCTTTCCCTGATCACAGCCAGTTCACCTCTTACAGGAGAATCCAGGGCTCATCCTCCACAGTCTCCAGTGCACCCACTGAGTTCAGTACTTCCTCTTTCTCAGGAATAAAAGCAGGCTTTAGTAAGCAACACTGCAGTTATAAAAACAAGACCTACTCAGTACCAAAAGAATAAAAGTCAAAGCATCAATCACAAAGGTATTGTCTATCCTACAAATTATTCAAAACATCTGTATTTCATACTTAAACTGCAGTGCATCCAGCTGTCTTCACTTTGTGTGTGGAGACATGCAGTGCCCTCAAGACTCCCGTTTTAGCTTGTGTGTCCGTGCTTTGAACGGTGTCTGATGAGTGTGTTGTGGGGTGTGGGTGGAGATGCAGCCCGGAGCCAGGCACAGACCATCAAAGGTTGGCTCGTAACTTAGATGTTCAACATTTAGAGTGTAGTTTCCTCTGCAAACCTTAACCAGACACTTTGGTTAACTGCTCGCATCCATACGCAAAAGGTTCTTTAATTTATAACATAGCTAAAGCTGTGAGTATGGGCTAAACTACCCAGCTGAGTTAGGGAAGTAAGGTGTCTCCATGAAGCCCTCTGAAGAGGGAAAGGAGAGGAAGAATTTTTTTTTCTCTGCCCTGGATTCAAGGATGATAAAATTTTCTGCCTCCCTCTCCCATCTTCAGCCAAAACTCACATTCCTAAATTCAATAGATCTGAATGAAGTAAATGTAATAAAAAGAAATTTGGGCAGATTGATTAATTGGATAAGTAACCCATAATCCCCTAACTTGCCAGGGTATATTTGCCTTTTAAAAGAGGCTTTAAAAGTTATCTAATTGTTGAACTGGCAGACAGTATAGCATAATGTTAAACTACATGAGCTTAAAAGAGAAATATTTTTATTATTTTGGAGACCCGAGGATTTTAAGCAGGCTGGACTCGTCTAGACATCCTTACCTAGGCTGTGCCCCAGGATGCTTCTCACAGTTATACCAACCATGTTTATTTCTCCACTTCCAAATACTCAGGTTTTCTAAGGTTATACATTAAGCTTTGAAGCAAAGAATATGAAGGCAATTAAGCCACCAATGTTTGTATGATGGGCAAGGGTTGAGTATAGAGGCAAAGGGGACAAGTATTTGAAAATATGAGTCATTTTTTAAATGAGTTCTGCCAGTACTGAAAAACGTATCGGCCTATTTAGACAAATACCTGTACTGATTATATAAAATATACCTAGTGTTGATGGTGAATCATGTTGACACAAACTTACACTTCTTAGTGGTATGCTACAATCAATACTGTTTATTTTGACATTCATCTGTAATTAGTGTTGGCAGATTAAAACAGCAGACCATGGGTACTCAGGGGATAGAATTTGAAATATGCATTGTTTTACTTGCACACTAAACTAGTGAATAGCTCACTTTTGGGGTGGAAGAGATCATTTCACATCATTCCTCCCTGATTATGTATTTCAACTAGAGACCCTCTGCAGAGATTAATAATAATAATAATAATAATAATAATAATAATAATAATAATAATAATAACAACTGCAGAATTCCAAAGGTGGGAAGAGAAAGAAATAATGTAGATAGCTAAAAGAATCTTGGGGCTTGAGTAGAAATCAGCCAGAAGGACCAGTCCATTCTCCACAGAAGCTGGACGCTCATCTGTTTCACTCCATCCTCTTTCTAATGTTGGGAAGACGTGTATTAGAGCAATAAATAGAGGGGCTTCTCAGGTCCAAATGAGTGAGTTCAAATGCACCTTGCACCCCAGATTGCCCATGATGTTTGGGGAAAGTTACTTATTTTCTCAAATATCCTTCTCCTTGTCTATAGTGTGGAACTAATAATAACTATTATCATCACTACCTCAGAGGAAGTGGTAAAGAAGACACACTTTCACGTACCCTGGCCCCCTGTAAGCACTCATGAAGTGTAAGCTCTCATTAGTTGAGGGCCATAATTGCTTTCATGGCCATTCAGTGTGGTGTAATGATGGGTTATGTGTAATAGTGTCCAAGTCTACCCATTCCAACAAAATCATTACATTGTGGGCCAACTCTGCAATCCCTGTGAGCCTAGGAGTCTAGAAAGACAAGATGCCCTCTTTCTCAAAGCTGCCCTTTAGGGACCTCAAGTGTCTAGCTCTATAGGTAGCTTAATCCCAGGCTGGGAAAGAGTAAGCAGTCAAGCTTCTGGAAGCATGTGGCTGTCTCCATCAGAATCACAGGACTGATCAAAGTCAGAAAAAGGGAGAAGGGCCCTTCTCTTACCCAGCCCTTGTACATGCAAAGGCCAGCCTCTGGTTGACTTCATTTGATTTCCAATTTACTTTGAAACTGCGAGCCAGGTCCAGCGCTGGGACATCGGGGTGAACATTATTAAACCAGCCCACAATTTGGAGTGTGATGTGAGCTGCCCCCCACCAGGTGAGGGAGAGAAGCAGAGTCCCTGGCTCGGGATTAAGGAAATTGTCACCGGTTTCCTCTTCATTATGCAGTGCTGCAACTCACCTGCTATTTGTCTCTCACTCTAATGAGCCCCGAACTCACTCAAAATATACTAAGAGATAGTTTCTATTAAACATGAGATTAAGAAAAAGGTTAGGTTCTCTTTTAGTACTGCAGGCAATTACTGAAATATAGAAATTCAAATGGGAGAGTTATAATAAGTTTTTGCTTTTTTAGTCTTTCCAGATTTCACCCTTTCCCCTCTTCTTCTTTTCCCTCTATTCTCAGCTCTGTCAAATAGACCTGTAATGAGAACATGTAATGATATCCCAGGAGCCCCTTTTAGAAAGAGTCCTCTGAATGGGAATATATATATATATAGGAATATAGGAATATATATATATATGTATTTTTTTTTCCAGCCCAGCCCATCCAAGCATATCTAGTCTTGGATCATAATCACCTATGGATATCCCTGTCTGCCTCATCAAATCATAGCTCCCTAAAGATTGGGAGCATGTGTTTTTATTGTTTTTTATCCCCAGTTCACATCCCTTTTCACCTTGGCAACTGGCTCTGAGACACTTTGAGATGACCTCAGTAACGGGAAAGCAAAGGAAGGAAGCAAGCCCCAGGAGTGGGCTGTGCAGCTTCCTGCAGCCTGCTGCTTCCTGGAGAACGGGTCCATCACTGAGGATGCTCCACCAACTCTGCTGGGCCCAACGGTGACTCCAGCCTCCTCGTTGGCTTTGCTTCCTTTGCCTCTGCTCCCCACCACTGCTCTGCCCTCTGCCCTAACTCCAGCTCCTTCATGTCTTCTGTTGCTTCCTGACCTCTGTTGAGTGTATTTTTTTTTCTGTGTGTCTCTTGGTATTAGCACCATCTTTATGAGTCTCATATTTAAACTCTCAGGGAAAGCACTTGATTAGTTTAATTATTACACAGAGCTCCCACATCAAGTTATCTCACAGGACAGAGGCCAGTCTGCAGACGGCCAGGCTCAGATCCCTAACTCAGGCAACTGTGGTCCAGAGTAATTGTGCTCCCTGCAAAAAAGCACATCATCCACTTGGGCACAGTCCTCTTGTGGGTGCTTTGTACAGCAAGAAGCTGGGCTGTGGGCTGTCCTCAGCCTTGCAGCACCTTTCCTCCATCAAAGAAAAATAAACCCACCCAAAATGTTTCCTTTGTGTATATGTACCACAGCTTTTGTATCCACTCGTCTATGGATGGGCCGTTAAAAAAAAAAATGAAATCTTACCATTTGCAACAGCATGCATGGACCCAGAGGGTATTATGATCAGTGAATTAAGCCAGTCAGATCAAGACAAATACCATAGGATTTCACTTTTATGTGGGATCTAAAGGACAGAATAAATGGACAAACAAAATTGAAACGGACTCAAACATGGACACAGAGAACAGACTATGGTTGCCAGAGGGGAGGGGAGTTGGGGGACTGGCTGAAAGAGGTAAAGGGATTAAGAAGGTACAAATTGGTAGTTACAGAATAGTCACTGGGATATAAAATACAGCAATGGGAACATAGTCAGCAACATTGTAGTAACTATGTATGGTGCCAGGTAGGTACTGGCAATACCAGGGAAAAAAGTTTATCAAGTATACTACTGTCTAATCATTACACTGTATACTTGAAACCAATACAAAATAATACTGAAAGTAAACTAATCAAAAAATTAAAAAATAAATAAATTTTTAAATATGTTTCCTGATTAGCCAGTTGGCTCTGGGGGATGAGCCTTTGCCTTAGGCATAGCAAATAACAGATTTTTTTTAAAAAAAGATGACCACAACCCTGAACACAACTGCTAAATTTTAACACTCTATAAGATACAAAAGAGAAAATGATTGACTAAAATGCTTTCTTTCTCAAGTTGTCCACAGATTAGTAGCAAAAGACAGATGTAAGTCATAAAGAGCAGCCCCCTATATAACAATGGCTAAGAGTATGGGCTTTGGACACCAGTTCAAGTCACGCATTTTCTACATAGTAGCTGAGCAACTGTAACTTTCTTAGGATTCACTTTCTTCAGCTTCCTCATTTGTAAGGTACAGCTTTGTACTTAGAAGGTAGAGAGAAGGAAGGATGCTCAGGAGATGAGCTCAACAGCCACACTGCCTGGTGCTTTGGGAGAACTGGAATATGGAGATAGTAATCCCTTACCCACATTATGTTATAACATATAATTTGTACATACGTCACCTAGCACAGTGCCTGGCACACAGGGAGATCTTACTGAAGAATCGCCACATATTTTCTAATGGAACCTAAATGTTAAAATACAAGTATCCATGAAGTGCCATGGAGAGGAAGAAAGGAGAAAGGGGAGGTCAGAGAAGCCCCCACTGAGCAGTAGTCCAGAGCAAGCCAGTAGCTGGCCGGGCCATGGCTGAAACCCAGGAGCACGGGGGTGGTTGTTCCCACTGCGCCACCCTTAGGTGCTGCAGCTTCTCTCTCCATCCTGAGGGGCAGTGAGAGGCAACCACGCAGGGAAATCTGAGGCCTGCCAGCGTGCTAAGGGGCAACTGCAGCTATGTCTGTAATAAGCTCCTCTGTTACCTTGCAAAGTGAATATTCTGTTACAATGAGGGAACTCAGGATTTCTACAGATTTGCATAGGTTTTGTGTCCTTCCAGGCCTATTAGGGTGTCATTATAGCTGAGGTGCCATTTTGAGGGCTTGTTTACTTAAGTTTAACTGCTCCTGGGGAAAGCATAGTATGAAAATTACATGACTGCGGCCGTGGATTCATTTAGCTCAGGTTTTTCTATTATCATTGGAGTCTCAACCGGAGGCATGAGTTTGAAAATCTAATTAACAGCCAAGAGGGTTGTTAGAAGACTTGAGAGTTAATTTTAAGGATACAGACATACTTAGTTTACTTCACATGAAAAATTAAACACAAAAGTAATAGCCACAAAGATTTGTTTATGCTATTTGAATGGGGAGGGAAAATGTATAGTTGTTTAAGTTTCTGATTAAAGTAAAAGATCCCCTATCATAATAAATGAAGAGAACTAATTTTGACTAGAGATCACAATATATAATATTGCCTGGAATTATGATGATAGTGACATTTCTGTAAATTACCGAGAGTATAAGGACCCTGGGAATGGACAAGTGAATTGTTCTGATGAATGGAGAATGGATATAGCCACAGCCATTGTCCTCCAAAATAATCAGGGCAGCCCTGAACTGGCAACATGCTGAGCAAGAAGGTAATCAGGGACAGTGCCATACATTAAAATGACAGGAAGGACCTGCTAAAAATCAGGCCCATGACATCACAGTCACCCTTTTCTTTGAGATGAAACAAAATGCTAAACTTTTTTTTCAGTCCTATGGTCTTCCTTTTAGGCATAAGGAAATTGTCTTCTATGACCAGGTGATTGTATTTTGTAAATTTATTAATACATAGGCTGATCGAAAGAACAGTAGTTGGTACTAACATACCTTGGCTTCTCCAGTAGTTTCTTAAGCTACCTAATAAGTATAGCTCATTTTTGTCATCGTCTGTGCATTAGGATGTTTAATAAATACCATGTGATATTAGTTTAACATTCTGCAAAAGGAATAAAAAGGGATAAAAATGTCACCTATGTCTTTGGCATTCATGTTACAAGCCTTGTGATAGTTTTACTGTAAACAGCATTGCATGCACTAGACTCAGGGTTTGGGGTGCAGCGTATTTGAACCTGGTGTGCAGCAGGGTGCTTTATAACTCAGTGTTACATTGGGCTATTTGACTTAAGTTCCCTGAGGACAGCCTGTCATGGCAGTATTGTTCCAAGGCTACAGATAACATTTGCACATGGAAAAGTAATAGACATACTGAAATGACTAATAGACATAGTGCTCACCTAGTGATAGTTAAGCCTGTTATCATCACGCTTCTTATAATAATAAAAACAAATTGAAGTTTGAATTTCAGTAGTTTTTTCTTCTGCAACAAAAGAAAAGATTTTCAAATAATGATGCTGGATTTTTACAAAGCACCATTTCCCTCAGAACATTGCTGTTTTGCTATTATCTGAACTTTGCTCCTTGGGGAAATGGCATTTATGTGGAAAAAGCACATTTGTAAAAGTTAGAAATATAGTCATAGGTTGGGCATATGTTCCTAGGAAGAATACATTTCCAGTCAGTAGATTCACGGCATTTTTCTTTTCTCTGTCTATGTATATATTTATTTTATTCATGCTTATGGTGTTGTATGGTGATGTTGTAAATCAAGGTATTTTTCCATTTATCTGTTGGATGTTTAAGGGGAAGCTGAAGCATGGCAATAGGAGAGATTGTTTGAAAGAGCTCTTACATGGTAACCTAAGGCAGTGAACCCATATTTCAAGATTTGTAACTAACTAAGGCAAGAGAAACCACTGCTATTTTATAAGCATCCTTCTGGTTCAACATCTGGAAGTAGAGATAAGAAATTGATTCTTTCCCACTCCTATCATCTCTATGGGTTAAAAAGTCTGACTCCTACAAATACATTCAAACAAGACATGTAATCTGCATATTTAAGAACACTGTCAGATCTCATGGACTTTGACTTCTGTTAAATATCCAAGTTCTAAACAATCTACCTTTTGTTCATTGATGACTCCCCACCACAGTGCCTGCCACATACAGGCACACAATCAGTGTGAGTTGAATGTACCTGGAACATTGAGAAAAAAAGAAGTCTAGACTTACAATGGAAAAGATTTAGATTCCAACTTCTCATTTTTCCTTTACCCATTTAAAAAAAATACATAGGACCCTGGCTAGTGTGTTTCAGTGGATTGAGTGCTGGCCTTGGACTAGAGGGCCACTGGTTTGATTCCCAGTCTAGGGCACATGTCTGCATTGTGGGCCAGGTCCCCAGTAGGGGGCACTCGAGAGGCAACCACACATTGATGTTTCTGTCTCTTTCTTTCCCCCACCACCCCCTCTGTCTAAAAATAAATGAATAAAGTCTTAAAAAATAAATAATTAAAAAATACATAGGGGAAAGTACATATAATATATGTCCTGTTTAATAAGTAATTAAAAAGTAACACCCTGTATATACCACTGAATAGTTTTCCCGCTCTTTGTTTTGGATTTTAAATGGTTTCCTTTCATTCCCCACTATTCTGAGCACAACAGCATTTTGTAGTTGAATGAAAATAAAATTTAAAACTTTTATATAAATCCATTGAAAACATCAATCTTATCAATACATGAAATTCAGATTGCTGGACCAAAAATATGGCATTTCAAAAGAGAACTAGTCCTCCTACTCTGATTTCTTCAAAGTTGTAACGATCTTTTGAAAGGAAATACTCCATTACTATGACAATGCTGACATTATAACTAAATTGCGATGAAAGTGGGTCTTCTTATGGAGCAGGACACCACTCCTGTCACTCATGTGAACCAAAGGCCATAGAAGTCTTAAGACATCTTTAAAGAAAGAAATTGCTTTATGAATACAAAAGAAGTCTAGAAGGAAAAAACCTAATGATCTGAAAAGGTAAATTTTGAGAAGACAGCTTTTTCTTGTTTAATGATTTGTTTACGTGCTGATTAAGCTGACACATTTCATGTAAGAGCTTGGGATGTGTCCTGGCTCCTTTGTGAAGAGAGAACTCCACCAAATTCTCCCTGAGAGGCTAGAGAAGAGGTTTAGGTTGGATATTTTGTGTGAAGGTTTTCAGAAATGGCTCAATTCAGTGAAGTTAAAGTTAAAATAGTGAGAAAACCCATAAGATCCCAAAGGCAAAATGCTTCAGTAAACAATCTTTCACCAAAAATGCTTGCTTTAGAGCACAAAAAAGAACTGTTAGAGTTGTGATTTTAAAACAATTGCTATCATTCTTGCCCTGAAGGTGAATAAACCTAACACTGCTCCGCCATGTAGTGAAATTACATGTTTACAAAAGGAAATCTTTCTGCATAGAAAGTACAAATATATATGTTATAATTGATCTCTAAGTTGTATAATAATTAAGCCATATTTATGGTTAAAACAACTCAAAAATTGAACACTTACCAAGTACCTAGCTTATATATAGAATGATTCTAGTTGCTCTAAAAATGTCATAGTAGATAATAACTATGCAGCCTCTTCTCAAAACATAAAATAAATGCTGAAAACATTCATGAAAGTGAAGAGCAGGGAAACTAATATTCTCTTTCCACTTTTAGTTGGCTTTTCCTGTTAATAGTGATCAGAAGAGCATTTATTGTAGTGGAGAAGTTCCCCTTTTTCAGGTGTGAGAGCTCCAAATAGCACTATGGTCTACATTACACACAAAGTGCCCCTTCCCTTCACAAAAGTCCCCAGGTCAATAACTTGAATTGCAAATAACCCTCATGGATTACTAGCATTAGTCCCCATTATTATATTAATAAATTATCCTAAAGAGATTATAAGTTTGCAAAGTTAGCATCTCATTTTCCCTTTCAATTATGTGAGATAGCTCATACTTTTCACTAAATAGAATTATTAATAATACAAGAGTTTGAGGCTGTCATTCTCCATACAGCTGAGGTGGAGGTGAATGCACAGGTGCGGGTGCACAGAAGCCTCGCTGCAGCCTGGAGACTTGGTTGGGTTAGTACCAGAACTAGTCCTACTTTGTTGTTGTTTTCTACATGTCTAAATTAAGTTGACATAAATACAAAAAAAGCATTAATTTTATGTATACATCTTAAATATACTTTTATAAGTATGCAATGTAAACACATTTACAGAGTTTAATGAGTTTTATAATTCTATTCCTAGATAAACACACTTTTTGAGGGAAAAAATAATTATTTCTTGATTTATTCCAAATTAGCTTAGGGCTCAAAGCATAACAGAGCACATAATGAATGTGAATTTAAAAAGAGCTACCATATTGCATTCCTTCAGCCCTAGATGTATTAGAACATGAGTACATTAGAACTTAAAATAAGTAATAGCTTTCTACACTGGATCTTGATCCGTCCTGGTAGACTGACTGCTTGGGTGTGAACCAGGAAAGCCCTGGTAGTCCATGCTTGACAAAGGCCAGGAAGAGCAAGTTAAGGATGTAGTTTTATGGACTCTTTCTTTGGGTATTATTGGCATCCCACACCTTTGAGTGACCTGTCAGCAGATGATGTGGAGTCAAGAACTTTGACCCACTTCAGAAAGTACTTCTTGCTGGCATTTTGAAAGAGGCAGGGATCCTGTCCAGTTCTAAGGTCACCAGACCCTATTAAATATCACCCTTGGATCTTTGTGACTGTGTGAAGTGGATCAACTTAAAAAACTGTAGCCAGGAGACCAACCCTGGTGTGAGGATGAGTCCTGCCTGCAATTGGACTGCCACTCAGTTCGTGATTCATTATGGAGGTATTATGTGGCTGTGTATTTTCATTGTTGTTTGTATCTGTGTGTGGAAGGTGAACAGTTACATTGAAGAGAAACAGGTAGGAAGTTTAATGAGAACCTTCCCACCGTTTCCCTTGGAGCTATGGCAAATTTGTGAGTACAAAAGGAAGTAGGAGTCCTTAGGTGCAATCTCTGTCAAAGTTAGTTGGAACAAATGGCATGTTGCTAGTGGGCAAACAGAAACAATCAATAAATCATTTGTTCTTGATCCAAGGTAATTCAGAACAGATTTTATTTCTAAACAATACAATTCTGGACTTTATAACCAGAATTTGCCTATTGGCCAAATAAACCTTATTTCTTTATTTTTTGGGGGGGGGGGTTGGCTTATTTCTGCTCTATGGAATAAAAAGTATTATTTGTATAAGGAACAAATAGTATTTTTATGACAATGTAACAGGATACCAAATTTGGCTTGACAACACATACATTTGAAAATGTTTTAAACCCTAAGTTTAAACTCAGTTAATGCATCTTAGAAAATGCCTTTTCTGCATTGAATAAAGATAGAACTAATAAATAGTGGGAATTGACTCTGTAAAGTGTATTGTTTATACCTACTTGATACCTCCTGATAGTCTGGCTAAGGTTCTTCCAGAAACGTGTAAACTCTGTGGCCATTTATTAGCACGTCACTTGAGATGTGAATGACACCTTTAAGACCAAGTGCAAGCACACTTCCTCTACCAATCTGCCAAATACTTTGCTTGCCTCTCTGCAGTGGGGTGAAGAGGGGTTACTAATAGGATTCTCCTTAACATTCCATGGTATTTTAAATGACTTTCACTCCCCACCCCCAACACACACACACACACACACACACACACACACACACACACTAGATGCAAAGTGATTTGACTCCCTTAGATCATGGATGCTCAAAGATCTTTCTGCCTATGAACTTATCACTGAGAAATCAAATTTGGAACAGTGTCAGAGAAGAGATTTGTGATGGGCGGGGGGAGGGGTATTTAAAATTCAATAATGTGAACACATCAATAGCACACAAGTCTCCTAGCATTACTGTATCTGTTACTCCTAGGAAATGAGATACACACACACACACACACACACACACACACACACACACACACACACTTGCCAGGTTGTGGAGAAAAGCAAGCAATTTCAACTTAACCTTAATTATATAAATTTTATTATAAAGAATCTTCTCCAAAGGAGAGTTGTAGGGGAAAAACTTTATAAATCTCTACAGTTCTAGCTAGGAAGACATTTGTTAAATATGTGGAAAAAACTTCTAAACACTGAAAATTTTCCCTCAATGTCTCCCTGCCACCAAAATGTTTCTCCACTCCAAATAGGAATGGGTTTATTTACATCTGACTGGAGCTCTTTTTTTTCCTTAAAGAAAAGAAAGTCATTATGGTTTGAAAACAGTGGGCCAGAAGCCCTCCCGCTCAGTGTTCGTGGCGTTCCATTCTGACAAAAGCCTGTTAACTCATGTGGCAGCTCCTCTCTAGTTAGGGAATATGGAACGAAGATGCAATGACAAACTCCACTCATAGTAGAGGCAATTGTTTTGATGACAGGAATATACTTATTCTGAAAGATATCAGAATATAAATTAAAATGTCAAATACTTAAACTGACACCTGGGAAAACAAAGGTTATCCTCGGTGTGTAAAGCAGACATGTGCCTCGGACAGCTTCATTGAATGCATCTTTTTCTTGGTTTTGTCACCAACAACTCATGGAGACACCCCAAATTTCCCTACTTTTTAAAAAATGCATTTAAGGTTTCCTAAAGTATATGGGAAACATTTGGATGTCACAAGGTTTGACCGTTCTTGAGACCAATCGTGGGACAATTCTAACAATAGCCAAGGTGCCTTTGGATCCTATTAGCTTTTACTGGTGCCTTGATCGTAAATTAGAATCTTGTTACCTTTGCTACTTCACTGAGGAAATTATCGCTTACCAGCACCGCTGTCATCTTAGAAAGGTAATATATATTTCAGAATTGCCTAATTTTCTCATCTTTAAAGGATTAACTAATATAAGAATGTTCTTCTATTATACCATCTTTAAAGAGGAAGGTGGCAGTAGGGAAAAAACATATTTGAAATTGTACTGAATTAGTTAGACTCTCCTGGGGACACCTGGTGCCCATGGATAGGCAGTCCAGCAGCTCTGAAGATCCTGGACCAGCCCCATTAGCTCCAGAGGAGCCTCTGAGCTCTGAGACCTTGTAGCTGTAACTTCAGCCTGCGCAGACCCTGAAGATGGCAAGATGCAGTGTGTGGCACAAAATAAGACCAGAGCGGATCCCAGCTCCTCCAGGTGTTTTCCTCTCCTCCAAGACTAGGGAAGAAGAGAGTCTTTTGCTGGATTCCCTACATCTCAGTACCTTATGTTTTCGTTGTTTTGATTTTTTATTTTCATCTTTTAAAAACTTGTATACAATATGATTCACTTTCTGGTGTATATTTTTATGAGCTTTGGCCAATGTAGCCACATCACCACCACCGTGATTGAGATACAGAATGTTCCATTATCCAACCCCTCCAAGAATCCATTATGCTACTCCTTTGTAGTCATACTCTCCCCCATCCTTAACAGGGAACAGAGTCATTCCGTCTCCATAGTGTTGTCATTTCCAGAACATCATATGAATGAAATCATACAGTATATATAGCCTTTTGAATCTGACTTCTTTTGCTTAGTATAGATTCTCAAAATTCATTGTATGTTTCATGTATGTGTATGTATATGTATCTGTATACATAGATACATGTAGATATGTGTATAGAGATATAGATAGATATATGTGTCCTTGCATATATCAGCAGTTTATTCCTTTTTATTGCCAAGTACTAGTTCATTATAAAGATATACCACAATTTTTCAATCTATTTCTCAGCTGAGGGACATTGGATTGTTGCCAGATTGGGGTAAATATGAACAATACACTGAGCGAACATGGGTTTTTACTTCATCTGAAATATCTAGGAGTGGAATCCCTGGGTCACGTAGTAAGCATATGTTTAGCTGTGGCAGAAACCGCCAAACTCTTCCAGAGCAGCTGCACCATTTGCCATCCCCACTGGAAATTTGGGAAAGGTCCAATCTGTCTACATCCTCCTCTACACTTGGTATTGTCAGTTATTTTGTTCACTTGTTTGTTTAATTGAGTTTCTACATTAGCCATTCTAATAGGGATATACTAATATCTTGTTGAGGGTTTAATTTGTATTTCCCTAAAGACTAATGAGAATTAAGGGCCCATTCATACCTATTTGCCATTTGTATGTCCTCTTTGGCAAAGTGTTCATTTGAATCTTTCATTCACATTTTAATCAGGTTGTTTGTTGTTGAGCTTTGAGAATTCTTGAGATATTCTGGATACAAGTTGTTTCTCAGGTGTGTGGTTTGGACATACTTTCTCCCAGTGTGTGGCTGGTCTTATTCTCCTCGCGGTCTTTCACAGAGCTAAATTTTTATCTTGACAGAGTCAAATCTATCAACTTTTTCCTTTCATGGATTATGCTATTGACACTAAATCTAAGAAATCTTTTCCTAATCCAAGGTCACAAAGTTTTTCTCTTATTTTCCTCTAAAAGGTCTATAGTTTTTCGTACCGGCATCCCTTTTAATGAGGTAGTTAAGTACTCTGTGAATTCTGAGTATTGTAAATGGACATAGAAAAGTTAAGATAGGATTTTAAATGCCCTCTTGGATTGTCAGCTCCTTGATGTCAAAGGCTGCCTCTCACCAGGGTACCACTGTGCCTCACCCTGGCCCCATTCTTTTCAGCAGCTAGGTTTTCTGTAAGCACTTACCAAGAACTGGTCAATACTCTCAGAAAAGTAAACTTACCATTTCAGCATTGTGTAGGACAAGTAAGACAGTCTTTGCAGTCAGCTGTCCATTCAAATTACAGCTCCACATCTTGCTGGCTTCATGACTGTGGGCAGGCATTTTACCTAAGTCCTTTATGTAGTATTTCCTGACTTAAAAAGCATGCATTAATAACGCCTTCTAAGATTTTTAATCCTTCTGAGGATTAAGTGTGGTGATGTGAGAAAGGTCTCTCTGGTACCTGACAGATATTGGGAATTCTGTGAACTGTTATTTTCTGATCTTTTTCTTTTTCCATCCAATCCTAAGTATGTCTGCATTTAAGTCAAGTAGCTCTGGTTCTGAACAGCTGAAACCTCCATCGTGCTGTGAGTCAATTATGTTCCATATCCCATGTTCGAACATTTTCTTTCGTGTAGATGTGAATTTTTAACAGACTACTGAAATGGTTCCACATGACCATTTTCAACAGATTCTCCGCTCAGACCTGCTCTTTGAACAGAGGAGAGTGGGGTGGGGGCTGGGGAGGGTGTGGGATACAGGATCAGGAAGAGGCCCAGAGAAGCCCTGGAGTGCGGCACTCACGACTGAGTTCCTCTCACACATGTTGGAAGTTGGCAGAGCAGTCTTAGTCAGAACCTGGCAATCGGTAAACTGAATAATAATTAAATACAAACTCAAGATGGTTCTGCTCATGATCTGCCTACCAGGTGATTACCAATAACTTACCCAATGTAAGTTATGCTATAGTTTATTACTATCTCAAATTTTTATTGAAGTAAGTGGATTTTTCTATTTAAAATAGCTCATTAATGACTAACTGAGGGAACCAAAAGGCTGGCAGTGTTTCTAGTCCCAGACCTTAGGCTGGTTGATAAAGTGGTTAATCATGTTGCTTGATTGACAAGCTACAAGGTAAACCCCTAAATTAGCTAGTTTAGAAGCACAGACTAATGCAATATCTTTAAGTGCCCTTAATATTGGTTATTTTGAGAAATGACAAAAAAAGGAAATTATGATTATATTTTTCCTAATAATAGTGCTATTAATTAACACTTGCTCAGTGCTAGAAAGTGTCCTTGAGATTTTTTGTACACTATCTAATTTAATTCTCCTAACAACCCTGTGATGTGCATTCATTCTCCTCATTTTATGAACAAAGAAACTTCAGGTTTAGCTTAAGTGTCTGCCCCCAGGAAACACTACTAATGAATGACTCGCTTTGAATTTGAACTCACATCTGTGTAACTGGAAAGTCCTGCTTTAAATTGCTCTATGTTATCTCCTCACCTTCCATAGTTCGCAACCTGTAGAAAGGCTCTCTAAGACACAGAGTCTCGATTTTGGAGACCCAGTGAATCAATACTATTCCTAACTTGTACTTGTTCAGTACAGGCCCTTTTAATTAGGTGCATATGTATTTCAATTTGCAATTATAAGATTGAAGTTCACTCATGTTTTCTTTCAATCTCCTAAACATTTTAGCACTCTAAAATGCATAACATACGAAGTACGCATATGTTACTCTTCTCCAGCTCATCTAAACATATGCAGAGATGCTGATTAAACTTTATTGATACCTGTCAAGAGGTAATTATCATTTAATAGAGTTGTCTAAATGTTTCCTAATTTTCTAAATGCAGAATTTTCTGAGCCAAAAGAAAACATTCCCTTAACCCTTTAGGCAGGGAAGATCTCTTATAAAAATATCACTTTTTATAAAAATTTCTATCAGCTTTTTAAGGAAAGGACAATATTCCATTCACCATGTCACAGTGTGTTTACTTTAAGGAGAGAATTAAGAAATGTTTATTGGGTTGATGAATGAGACTGTGAGCAAATTTCAACTCAATAAATGTTTTTAGGATGGATGAATTAATTAATGAATTTATCTATACATTTTATTTTCACAGAGACATAGTTTTGCCCACTTAGAATGAATTTCAGAACTAGATAATTTAGAAGCAACTTTTGATACTACATGTATTACATTTGAAGGTTTAAACACAACTGTGTATGTAATATATGTGTACACTTTTTAAGGAAAACAGTATCAAGTTTACTTTGCCCTAACTTACTATACATTTCCATGATATTAAATTCACAGTTCATGGATATGCCTTCATGAGTGGTTCTTTTAAATGGTTTACTATATAAACTAGGTCACCTCTACAAATAACTGCATAAGAATGCATGAAATGATCAAAGTCACACGCAGTAGACAAAATTGAGTTTTTTGGCCCTGAATAGTCCTGATGGTAAGTGAAAAATAGAAGGAGGAAGAATGCAACCACAGAAGAGCAAGACAAGCCTGCATGGTGGCCAGACCCTTCGGTTGTACACCACCCTCCCCAAGCTAACTTTACAAAAATCAGTGAACTCATAATTCTTGGCTGCTTTGGTAGATTGCTCACTCCACTATGATACTTCAACTATGATACTTCAGCATTTCTAGAAAGAATTCCAAAGGCAGTGGGAGCCACATAGAATCACATGTATTTTGATTTCTCTTCTCTCTTCTGCTTACTTGTTACCCAGTTCCAAAGGAAACAATGTGGGGGCAACCATAATCAAGTCCAAGTGGTCATTCATTCTTGCCAATCTACTCATCTGGAGGAGCCTTCTTCTTCTGACCTAAAGAAAGTCAGCCCCAAGCCTGGGTGTATTGGTATTGAGCTACTTGAAAGGTTAAACTGATAACTACCTCTTTTAAGTGCTCAATTTAAAGATCTATGCTTTTGATATTCCAATGGAAATGGCATCTTGTTCTTAAAAGTATTTAAAAGGCCATTGTTTATGCCTAAACTTATAGGATCTCTTTTCATAACCAAATACTCACTTCTTTGTTGAAACATCAGGTGGCTGTTAAGCAAGTGATAATACTATCACTTGAAAAATCATTCCTATTTGATTCAAGAATCCCATGTTATAATAAACCATCTATGTGACCCAGTGTGTTCAAATTCTATAATAATCATTTGCATATTTATTGTTAGTCAAAGAGTCAAACTCCCCTACCATTCTTGTAAAACTTTACCCAGGTAAGTAAGCACCTACAGCCCACATCAAAATTAGATCATAACTGAAAACATGTAAGATTTTCCTCGCCGTTGTCATTCTAAGAGATTTATCTTTCCATATGAACCTGGAGAAACAATTATCCTTTGGATATTTGCCTCTGTAGATATCGTGTTTATTCTTAGAATTTGAACTTAAGCTAATGAAGTGTATATTTTTTTGTTTCATGTCTAACCTTTATTCTGAAATGTAAAGCTCTTCTAAATTACAGTTGACATACAATACTGCATTAGTTTCAGCTGTAGAACATAGCGAGATTTAACATTTATATACCTTACAAAGTGATCACCGCAGACAGTCCACTGTCCATCTGTCACCATATGAAGTTATTATAATATTGATATTAATAATCCTTGTGTTGTACTTTACACCCCCATGATTTATTTACAAGTTTCTACCTCCCAATCCCTTTAGCCCACCACCCAACCCTCTGGCAATTATCAGTTTTCTTATATCTATGGGTCAGTTTGTCCTGTTTGTTCATTTTAGTTTTTTAGATTCCACCCCTAAGTGCAATGGCACAGTATTTGTCTTTCTCTGAGTGTGTATTCTTAATTATATTAATAAATTTATTAAAGTCAAACTCACTAACAATCAAAGGAATGCAATTAATGTAGCAATAGGACATTAACATTTGCTTCTCAGAGAAAAAAGCACTAATATTTAAGCGATAATTTTTAATGCTGATGAAGTTACTTTTAGATAATCATTCCCATATGCAACTTGTAGTAGTAAATTGAACCTCCCTGGGAAGACTTTCTTTCTGCCTTTTGACCTAATAAACTGAGCTTTAAAACTCTACAAGAAGGAGGATAAAAATAGATTCAGACAAAGTATTTTTGAATAATAGAATCCTTTACACTACTATTTGGGACAAAAACTTTAAGCTAGTTAAATGTTCACAGCATGAGATCAGTTAAATTATAGTACATATAAATGGTGGCATTTTTTTTCCAGTAAAAGGTGTATTTACAACAATAGTAAAATGCTCTTGATATGTTATATAAAAATATGAACTGTCAAGAGTATAATTCCAGTTTATTTTTGAAAGTCTTCAGGGGCGGGGAGGTGGGGAGGCAGGGCAGCAGTAAGGGAGAAAGAGAGGAACTGTATGTGTGTGTGCATGTGGTACCATGCTCTAAGGAAACCACCCACCGCAGTAGTAGCAGTTATCCCTCAGCTATAGATGTTAGTCTTTTCTTTCTTACATTTTTTCTATCGTTTCAGGGTTTCCTACAATAAACTTGTAACACATTATAATTAGAAAATGATTTTTAATTAGCTCATGAAACCCACCATGGAAATTAACATGATAAAGAAGAAAAGCCCTGACCTTAGAAGACCCATGCCCACATCTCAGTTCTGCTGTTGACTTTTTTGAACATGGGAAAATTACTCCACCTTACTAAACCTGCCTCCTCCACTCTATGTGAATGACAGAACTGATGACACAAGGTTTTCTGAGCACTGAGTTAGAGGACACAGGGGAGTGAGCTGGATGCAGCACTGACCCATCTTAGGTACTGGACAAGCTTAGTTGAAACTGATGCTTAGTCAAAATGTGGACTAACCAACAGTGCAGCAGGCCAAGAGCTCCACTCCCACTGCTTCTCAGTGTCTGACACACTGCTGGAGGAATATGAATGTTTTCATCTGCCCTCTGCCTTGGCTTCCTGGTCTATGAAATGGGAACATTATATAATTTCAACTTCTGCTTTTTTAAACACCTGAGAGACTGTAAATACAAATATGATTTGATCATAAGACAAGTGGGAGATACATTTAAAATAACTTTCTAAATTCCTTTTATATTTGTATACATTGAATTTGGCTTTGATGTGTCTTTGGGGAAAAAACTTTCCACTTAAAACCCTGTCTGTTGGTTTTGGTCTCCATTTGTGTCTGTTACTTCTCTATACATGCACTGAGTAAGGTTTTTGTTTGTTTGCTTGTTTGTTTGTTTTAAGCTTAAGTAATGGTCCACATACACAGAGTGAAAGTAGATCACAGTAAATTCCCAATGACTATTGGAGAGAAGAAGAGTAAGAGACAACTAAAATCACATTTAATTTTTGAGTATCAGGCATATGCCAATTTAACTTGGAACTAAAAATATACAGTTCAACTATTTAATAGTGTTTAGGGAAAACAGTTTATAATAGAGTTTTTACAATAACAGAAATATACAATTAAAAAGTAAATAAGCCACATATGTAATATGGACACAACACGATAACAGTTATCAGTATACCAAGTATAAATGATCATGATTAATTATCACATCTTTCCACTAAGTGATTTTCTGGTTTGTTTGTTTTTTTAAATCCTCCTATCATACTGTTAGACCATTCCTCCAAAGGAAGACTTTGACAACCTCATGAAAACAATTAAATACTATAATTTCTTAACTACAAACAGTGTGACATATTTTTATCTTGTAGTCTATACACTTTATTGTCATTAATTACCAAGTACATTTCATATCACTGGGTAGGAAGCAGGTATATTCCAGTGTGTCCATGTACCTACAACAATGGTTATCAGTCAGGGGTGATTATGTCCTCAGTGGTACTTGGAGATGCTGGGAGACACTTTCGTGCCTCACAGCTGTCCAGGGAGCATGATGCTACTGGTTCTAGTGGGTAAAAGCCAGAGATGCTGCTACATATGCTACAGTGCATAAGTAAGTCCCCACAACAAAGAATTATCTGGACTAAATTATCAGTAGTTCCGAGGTTGAAAAACACTCTCCTAGAACAAGAATGAATTTAGGGATGATCAGTAATATATCCATTCATTCAATCCACATGTATTGAATACCAATGCAAGGTATGACAAATAGACATTTCATGGATGAACAGTTGAATAATAAAATTATAAACAGTTTTTTCTCCTTAACTCTGAATCAGTTCACTGTTTTCCTTGCTTTATATTTCTGTGTTTTACTTTACTTCTCTCTACTGTCTCCTCTGTATTTTATTTTCCCCTTTGCCTTCCCCTCCTTCTTCTCAGCAACTCCTCGAGATCTGTTTTCCTTGGCTTCCCTACAACCGACTCTACAGATCTTTCCTCACTCGTACCTTTTATCTTCTCATTCTTTATTTCTTTTCTCTAAAGTTTAAGTGCTTGAATATTCTTTTCTATCAATGCATAAACTGTGCAGAAACATGAAACTAAATTTTACTTGTATATATACAACAAGAGGAGACAGTATGCCTCTTCCATCAACACATGGAATAGAGACTAACAACTATTTCAGTATTTTGCTTGTCCTCTCCTTGTCTTGGGATTTTTAGAAAACTTAGAATTAATGGGTAACTTATGTCTTTACATCGTTTCAGTGAGCAGAATTTTGCAGTGTTCTTTTAGATCACACTTTCACATGGAAAAAAGAACTTATGAAATAATATCAGCCTATACAAATGAGTGTCTGTGGCAAATTGTGTAGCATGAAATTCTTTAGGAACTGACTAAAAGGTTAAAGTAAATAATTTTCTCTGACTTATCCATTCCACTGGACTTCAGGCTAGGCTCTGTCAGAGCAGCTCTCCAGCACCTCCTTGGAGAGAGAGGGTGCATTGGCTGATTCATATAACCATCTTCTGTTTACCTCCTGAGGAGACACCTATCAATCAACAATGACATCAAATGCAAAGATTCTGGTCACAGAATTGGAAGGAGGATAAATCTGTGCAGGTGCACTATCACCTGAAAGTCCAGAAAAGCATAAAAAGGGGTTACCAAACAGAAATGCAGGCATTTTTTCATTCACTTTTTCACCCATTTATTGAATGTTCCTATATGCCAGACATAAGTGAAGTATTTGGATAGCCTATTCAGGTTATTTTTTTCCTCTCTGTCCACACATTTTTTCAGGCTTTTTAAACAAGCTATGTAGCTGAAGAAAGACATTTAGAGCCACATGGAATTGCTTGCCATGTGTAGATAATCTGAGTTTAATGATATGCATGATGGGAAGGGAATGGCAGACTCATCAGGAAGGTAGTGGAAATGTCTCTGGCTGGTAAATATTTTAAGAACAACAGATTCCTGTTGCCTGCTGTAACTGCTGCATTTTCTTTTGGTGTGGAAAGGCTCTGACTTGTGTAAAATACACCCAGTGATTTACTGTTTTTCTAGTGCAGCTTGCCCTAATTAATAAGCATTTTCTTCATTGCTCGGTATTTATTGATCATAGCTACTCCACTGAGAATGGCTTCTGAAATGCACAGCTTTCGGGGTGCACACTCGGAGGGGCTATTAGTGCCTCTCGTTAATGTGTGGGTTAGCAGTCTTTTCATGTGTGCAGCAGTTTTGTGGTTCAGTGTGTAGCAAGTGGGGACAAATCTGAATGTTTGATTTATGAAAACAATTGTCCAAAAAAACAGTAAGAACTGGAGCATCACATATTGTATTTTTCTCACAGTGCCACTCAAACCCATAACTGTTCATTTCAGAGTAAATTATCATCTAGTGAGATGATAAAGTTCCATCCATCTGCTCACAGAATCTGAAAAACTATTAAAAGATTTACCACATATGTAGTCCCTTACACTTGATATCAGGTATACTAAAGACATTTGACATTTTAAAGTTTTATATCCACATGTCAATGTAAGCATTAGAAAAATTATTTGCTTGCTAACTGCCAAAGTCTATCTCACTGCATGGATCAAAAATCCTAGCCTAAGTGCCCATCAGTAAATGAGTGGATCAAAAACCGTGGTTCATTTACTCAATAGAATGCTACACAGCAAAAAGAAAGAAGGAGCTCACACCCTTTGCGACAGCATGGATGGAACTGGAGAGCATTATGCTGAGTGAAATAAGCCAGGCAGTGAGGGACAAATACCATATGATCTCATCTGTAAGAGGAATCTAATGAACAAAACAAACAAATGAACAAAATAGAACCAGAGGCATGGAAACAAGGCAAAGACTGAAGGTGACCAGAGGGGATGAGGGAGGGGATAATGGGGGAAAAGAAGAGAAAGGGTCCACTCGAGGAGCATCTTTAAATGACCCATGGACATGGACAACAAGGTGGGAATTGACCTAGGGAGCAGGGGTGTGGGCCAAGCAGGGGAGGGCAATAGGGAAAAATTGGGCCAACCTTAATAGAGCAAAAATAAAAAAATTATAATATAAAAACACCTCAAAGAAGTTTCAAAGAGATTCAAGAAAATATAATACAAGAGTTTATTTTTTGTATCTTTGCTGTGCTAGCTACCCTGTATTTAAGACAGTGGTTCAAGTCAGTGGATCAAGATTTCAAAGCAGGTTTTACAAACACAGACTTTCTATGACTAAGACAATCTTTAAAATTTTTCTTCATTTTCTTTTGTCTTGAATAAATTGACACCCTCCACCTGCTTCTCCCATGCCTCACTCCCTGCCTCTGGCAACCACAGACTCTCTGTGGCTATGAGCTTGGGCCTTTTTGGTTTTGGCTTCCCCCCACAGATTCTACATGTGAGAGGTCATACAGTATTTGTCCCTCTGTCTGACTTATTTCACTTACATAATGTCTTCGAGGTCTATCCATGTTGTCATGATGGCAAGATGTCCTTCTCTTTTTGTGGATGAGCAGCAGCTCTTTGTATATATACCAAATCTTCTGTATCCGTTCATTCATCAGTGGGCACTTAGGTTATTTCCATATCTTAGCTATTGTAAATAATGCTGCGATGACTATGAGAGTGCATATATCTTTTTAGTAGTGTGTTTGTTTTCTTTGAATAATTACCCAGATGTGGAATTGCTAAATCATGTGATAGTTCTATTTTTAACTTCTTCAGTAAACTCCATACTGCTTTCCACAGTGGCTGCCCCAATTTATATTCTCACCAATAGCACAAGAGAGTTCCCTTTTCTCTACACCCTTCACAAACACTTATTTTTATATATATAATAGCCATTCTAACAGGTGCTAGGTGATATCTCTTTGTGACTTTGATTTCCATTTCCTTGAAGTATGTTGAGCATCATTTCATGTATATGTTGGCCATCTGTATGTCTTAATAACAAATGCTTATGCACATTATTGAATTATACACTGTGTTTTAGGTCAGAGTTTCCAAGCTGCTGTGATGAGATATTGAAGTGTGAGCACTAGCAATGGCTTATAGGGATCAGAGTGGCCAGAACCCCTAATCCAGTCATCTCTAGGCATGGTCAGCTTGACCATTGACCCCAATGTGCTATTATAATATAATTTCTCTCTGTTTATTGGTATAGAAAAGGTTGAAGACACTGCTTTCAACAGTCAACTTTAGTACTCATGCTCTAAGAAAAGTATTTTATACACTTCAAGACCAACTAAAGTTGTAGGAACTTGTTAACAAAGAGAAAGCAACTATTGTGATGACATCTATACACAGCTGTTCATTGCCAAGCATTTTTGAATAGGCAGTTAGTTCCAACAACAGAACTCTGTTCTTAAAACTTCTCTGGACTCTTTCACATATTTTTGTTAGTGCATCTTGACAGGCTTTGCAAATACACACTATGTTCACAAAGCCCTACTTGTTGATAAGATGGATATATTTTGGAAGCAGCGTTTCTTCTAAAAATTTTTTCTGACACTACCAAAATGCCACTTTTCTGAAACCAGAGAAGGGATTTATACTGAAGTTTCAGTGATGGACTTCAACTTGATTTTGCTCTGCAGATGTTATTGATCTGATAGGCATCCTCAGTGAGTGGAGGGGGTCTCATTTTATGGTCATGGATGGAATACAAAGAGACCAAAGCTACCTAAAAAGCTGTTGTGTTCTTGTGTGTATATTATGGGGCTCAAGACCATTGAAGAAAGTTCTTTCAAATAAAAAGGAGAATTTCAACATTGAAGATCTCCAATAAGTTGTATACTAGTCATTTATAATATTTCAATAACACTAGGTAAAGCTTAGTGTTTTAATGAGGGGGGGCACATGATGAAGGGAAGCGTCCTATAACTCTTACATCAACAGTACTTTGGTTTTTTTGAGAAGCTGAATATGAAATCTGACCCCATGAATTTGTTGTCTTTTACTTACCAAGTGATGTCTGGAAAGAATCAGTCTTAAGCTATTAAAAACACAAGTATTATAGAAATGAACTGTTGGTATATGCTACAAATGGGTGAACCTCAAAAGTATTATGCTAAGTGAAAGAAGGCAGACACAAATGGCCATATATTGTATCATTCCATTTACATGTTATGTCTAGCCTAAGTAAATCCATAGGAACAGCAAACCAATTGTTGATTGCCAGGGACTGAAGGGAGGTGAGAATGGAGAATGACTGCTTAATTGGTACAGGGTTTCCTTTTGGAATGACAGAAATATTTTGGAAGAAAATAGAGGGGGTGAGTCACAATATTGTGAACATACTCAAGTCCACTGAATTGTTCACTTCAAAATGGTTAATGTTATCAATGTGTTATGTGGATTTCACTTCAATTTTAAAAATTAAAAATAAAAACACTCATTTAGAATCAATAAAATGCAATATTAGAGAGAGCTTGGAGCCCAGCACATAGTTGAAAAAGAAATCCTCAGGATAACTGAAGATATACACAAAAATTTTTTAAACCATTCATAAATAATCACAAGTTTATCAGTCATTTGCAATAAATAAATGACTACAAATAAGCTCTATTAAGAATTTGTTAGTATTTTTATCACCCAAGTTTCTGTAATATTATTAAATTTAGGAGTAGAAAAGATAATGATTGTGTGTCCATCGTTTTTGATCAAGCAAAGAGTAATATTTTTCAAAATATTTTAGGCAGCGACTATCCTAGAAGATGCAGTGGCATCCTCTTTCCCCTAGCAAAATGTAATTGGTTTTCTTGCAAGCCCTTTTCCAAAGCTAGAAGTTTGTCTCCTTTTTCCATTTGAAGTTAAAGTCTGCCTACATGAGTACAATATTCTATTTAATAAGGCACACTGTCATTTCCTTGTCAGTTATGTCTGTATATAAATTTCAGGAACCAAAGTGGAAAATGAAGCTATAAAGCATTTGAAAACTGAAAAGAATTTAGCTTACTCTCCAATGTTAATGTATTTCCCTGTGACATTTTCACCTTATTTCTGAGGGCCTAACCCCTTTCCCCTCATGGATGCAGAATGGACCATAGTCGATTTCTCCCAGTCTGAACACCAGGGCTGTGGGGAGCATTGGCTGCCTCTTGTCCATGGCTGTGATGTGGGAAGCCAGAGGTAAGAGACCAAAAGCTGTGAAGACTACAGAGTGCTGGAGGCTAAAACTATAACAGCAAACCCTGTAGTGAGTCCAGGATGCAGAGCCTGAATGGAGCATATGAATCCAGATCCAGGCTTGAGCAACAAGCTGAGAAGATCTGAGAGTAAGAGTGGAGCAAGCAAATGAAGGCAGCCAAGGGAAATTCTGAAAAGGATGGTGATACCTCTGGTGACTTTGTTTTACACCCTTGTGTGGGTCTGAGTGGGTGCACAGGGCTTGTTTAAAGGGGCCCAGGAGGATACACCTAGGGAACTCTGTGACCTAGCACAGAGGTCAGGAGACGGCATGGCATCTTCCAAGTTTACAGAAAGAAACATCAGCGCCTGTCTGGCAAGAAAGGGTACAACTCTAGGCAAATAGTTCAAGTGTTTTCATGACATGAATCTCATCTTACAAATATTCTTTCCAAACAAAATCAACTCTAGGCTTTTAAATACAACACAATGAAGTGATCTGCTCATTCAAAACAATGTGATATGATACTAGGTCATTATATACCCTTCTGAATGCTTGAAGGGAAACATATTTTAACAGAGTATTGTTGGGGTCTGCCATGCCTGGTCTCATGAAATAATCTTAATAGCAGGAATAATAAGAATGCATTAAGGAAATTGACACTAGATTAAATACGAGAGAGCTTCTGAGAGTATGATTCGTTTGGTTACTGGAGAGTGCTCCCAACTGTGTGGGCGCAGAGCCTGGTGGGAGGTCGAACTCATGGCAGTTTGGCGAAGAACGAGAAAGCAGCCTGTCTGCTGCAGTGTTGCTCACAGGGGAATGAGGTAGACAGTTTTAAATGTACTACTTCTGCCTCCTGTTATGCCTCTGATCTCATACCAAACAAGTAGGGTTTGAAAGAAATGGAAAAGTGATTAAAAAAGAATAAGGGTGCAAAAATGTAATACTTCTTTCAATGAGGTTTAATCATTGAACTCAACAGGAGCAAATAGAGGGAAAAAATACCAAGCATCTGTGGCACACAAAAGGACATTTTTCTATTTATCCTCATGTCAACAGCTGATGATTGTGAGAGCAAAGATGGTAAAATCTGAGGGTCTGTGCAATTATTTTTCCCTTGAGCCAAGAGAAGTCCATTATATTCCCTCCTCACCCCCGACTAACACCTGACTCTGACTCACTCTGTGGCATGTCCACCAGCAGAATGGAAATTATTTTCCTGGAATCTGAAAGAAAAGAATACTCATTTCCCACACATTTTCTTACAGTGAAGCTAGTTAGGAATTTATTTCTTTATTCCCAACAGAGCTGATGCCTTTAAGGGCAAACAGTATGGAAGGATGAAGTGACCACTTGGCATGGGTGGAGGAGGGGAGAAGAAACCCTATGATCCTGTCCATATGGCTCCCCCGCAGCTCTGGGGAGGCAAAGAGTAGAGGTCAAAGAGACACAGTGCCCTTCTACCTAGTCTTGGTTTCAAATGCCAGCTCTTGCTGTCAGGTGAAATGTAAGGCAGAAAAGTTGCTGTGGTCATTAACTTCCTCTGTCTTGAGGACAACACCCATCTCATTAGAGTTAAAGGCAGATTTTTCAAGTAATCTCTGACAGGAGCCAGGGCTGATGACTATGTGGAGCAGAAATAAGCACGACCAGTTGCAATGGCAGTACTGGGAGGGTTGGTCTGGGGAGGAACCACAATGGTAGCTGTAAATGCCCATGAAAATAGAGTGCAAGAGGAATTTAAACTGCCAGTGCTGGGAGAATTATAGGCAACTTATCTAGCTTGTTTCCTTCTCAGACTCCAAACCCTTGCTCCCTGATCCTGTTCCTCAAGATTTCCCTGGAATATTGAATTCCAGGAAGCCAGCCAAAATGCACCAAGGGTACGAGGCTGAGTGATGAGCATGCTTAGTGCCTCAACACTGGGCTTGCAGATTGGTGGGCTGCCACCAGGAGGTGCATGCCTCTGAGAAGCCCTGTGGGTACACTGGGCTGCAGAAGATCTTTACAACATATTACTTTGTTGAGATCTGTAGCCACATCAGGTGTTGTTTTTTTTTTTAATGACAGTACAAACATTCATGGAGGTAGAAAGGATAGCGATGCCCAGGTGCCCTCTTTCATTGACAGTGGTGCTGCTAATCCAGTATGTTATTTCTAGACTATTCTGGTACTGCAAGCCCTAACTAAAATGATTATGCCTTTTGAGCTACTATCCCCACCTTAGGGAAAATAGGAAAAGCTATTTCCCTAAAAAGAAAATAGCTTTTAAGCCTACTTGTACAAAGATGTTTATAGCCACCTTATTTGTAATAGCATCTACAGTAACTGGAAACAACCCAAATGTTTAACAATTAAGGAGTGATTAAACAAACTTTGGAAGTTTAATATGCTGATAAGGTCTGTGGCAATGAAAATGATGAATATCTGGACTATGTACATATTTAGAAAGCTTATGCAAAACAATGTTATGCTAAAAGAGACAACACAATATTCCAAGCACACTATGATAAAATGTGATGACAGTGTGAAAACCACATCCGAACAATGGTAACCACAGAAGTGGCCATTCTCTTCTATATAATTAATGCTTAGAGCAGATGAGAACTTTGTGTTATTTTTGTGGTAGTTTAAGGTTGGCTGTTTTTAACATAAAACTATAAAGCTGTTTTAAAATACAATGTTTAAAGATGGTATTTATTACTGTGGCCTAAAAGGCATGGAAACCAGCCACTTGCATTAGTGTGCCCATTCATTTGATGTGTATTTCTGACTTATACCACAAGATAACAAAATGAACTTGTGGCCCTAGGGAAGTCAGCCATTAAAACAGTATATAATTGGCCTTACCTAACAGTAAGTGCTGACTTGGCTTTCAGAGATGGTCACAATTTGAGTCAAACAAAGGGAGAATCAGGGCCAGATAACCAGAGCTGGGTTAAAAGCACAGGTGAGGGGCATGTGGGAAGATGGTGGGATCATGGGAATGTAGCCCAGAGGGAGAACAGCCGGATATACAGACTGGAACAAGGAGTTTACCAAGAAGCAGATCCTGAAGAGGCCTTGGTGCCAGGTTAACATCTCAGGGGCAGCCTTTTACTTTCCTCAGTCCTTGTTTCAGATTTTGGATGATATGACACCGGAACCCCTTGGACAGGACCCATCTTGGCTTTTCTAGAAAGAACTCATGTGCCTTTCCAATCACATCGTTAAGCAATAAAGTCATGTAAATTCAGAGTTTGAAATAAATGAAATAATTTTGAATGGTGAACACCACAATGCACTGGTCGAAGTCATATTACTAGAAATATTTATCTTCCCCCAGCTGCTAGCCCAGAGCACTGTCCTGACACATCAAGGTTGCGGTTTCAATCCCCCATCAGGGCTCATATAAGAAACAACCAATGAACGCATAAATAAGTAGAACAAGAAACATCTCTCTCTCCCTCGCACATGTGCGCACGTGCAATAAAAGCAATAAATAAAAAAATAATAATTTATTTCCTGTTGCTGGAATAAATCTAGTTAATTGGAACAAAATGCATAAAATCCTTGAATGTCATGCTTTGCTAAGCATTTCACAGGAGTGCTTTGATACAGAGTGACTCCTGTAAGGATTTCTTTATGAGTTTAGTGGTCAAACCCATTCGTGCTGCAGGGTTCTCCTTGAGGAAGAGGCATCTGTCTTCATTCTGCTCACTGTTCATCAGGTCAAATGAGAAGGCAAAAATCCCTCTGTGAATGTTGACAAAGCTGTGTTCACCCTTAGGGCTTTTCTACAACCACTTTTCCAATTTTGAATCAGTAAACTTCTTTTAACTGTTCAAATCAGCAAGAACCATTGATTCATGAGAGCTACATTGAAAGCAATTTGCGCTGGTCATTTCCAATCATTCCCACAAGTCAGCTTTTCTGAATCACTATAGCTATTAGATCAACACATATACAAGTGGCAGGTCTGCCTCTCACTCTGTGAATTTGGGCTGGCTTTGACATCACTAAAGATCTGCTGAGTCCAGATTGTTTCTGCTAGTCCAAAGTAGTAAAAATAGGGCAATTTTCAGCCAGGAAACCTGGGTTTTAGTTCTACCTCGGGTATGTTGCTCACACATGGAATCTCAGGATCCTCACCTGTTGCACAGGAGTGTAAAAGCATTACTTGACTTCCATGGATGTTATGAGATCAAATGAAATGCTCATCAATGGGGAAATGGTACTTAAGCTCTACAGGATTATTTTATTCTCTTTAAAGGGATGGTGCTTTCATAGCTAATGTGCTCATTTTCTGTGTTAGCTGCATTCTTACTACCCTTATGCAGGGCTTATTTAATAATGTGACCTCAGGTTATTGCCAGATAAATCTTGCTTCTGTTTTTGGTCTTCTCTCCATGTTACAACTAACAAAATGGTAAGTTAAGTGGCAGGCACTAATAAGTATAATAAGTGTATCTTCATGCCTTTATCACATATATTAACATAGAGTGTCAGTTAGGAGCATAGAATATTTACAACTTAAAAATCAAATGTGACTTCCCTCTTGATTTTATGGCAGTACCTCTTAGTATTTCTTTTTCAAACCTTTTGTGTACTTTTAGAGAAAATGATTCTCACCTACTACCCAGGCAAATACTTAAAGTAAGAATTATCTCTCTGTGTAAATGAGTGGTCCTCAGTCCTTGGCTGCATTTAGAAACACCTTGAGAGCTTGGGCACAATACATATGTAAGCCCATTCCCAGCTCCAGAGATTTTTATTGGTTCTGGATTCATCTCAGACATGTCTGTCTCTCTCTTTTTTTAAAGTTCCCTCATGATTCAAATGTACAGTTGAGGCTAGAATCACTGCTTTACACTTTTCCCAACTAGAGTAAAAAATCTTGGGGCCACAATTATGGTCTGGCCAGTCTGTAACTATGCCAACTAGAAGACGATCCCAGCTGCTTCCTAAATTCAGCTGCGGACATGCAATTCTATCGAGAAAAGCACAGACTTTGGAGCCAGCATGGGGCAAGATCTGGCTTTGCCTCATTCTAACTGTTACTGTCATGAGTGACCCATAGCATACAGGGCTGATGTGAGGTTTATATCAGGAAATACAATTAGTAGCAGGTACTCAAAAATGATAGCTCTATTGATAATTTAATGCAACAAAAGAGGTCCCCATTTCCTCATTAGAAGTAAACAAACTGAATAAAGAAGGTCAGAACAATTACCTTGATGCTAAAACTGCGGGGTAGGGCCTACCACCTAAATCAAATGAAAACTTTCTGGTTCTATAGTATCTGGTCATATTCCTCTTGAAATAAGAGATTAAATCAACTTTTTTTCAGTATCTTAAGTTTCTGCTGATAGCTCAGTGCTGACCAGTTGGAAATTACATAGAATCACATTTCAAAGACAGGTGCTTCCCCCTTCACACAAGACATGCTGAGGTGTAGCAAACTTGGGATAAGGGGTTCTATAACCCCTTATCCTATCACCAGTTCCAGTTCACCTATTCCAGAACACAGCATGTTGCTAAATGCTGCTGGGCTACAGCCGTCTTTAAAGGATCTTTCCCAAGAGGTCCTCTTCAGGGCAGAGCAGCCTTAGCCCAGAGAGCAGGATCTAAAAGGAGGGCAGTTGGAGAGTGCACCAGTGATGCCAATAGTGAGTGCTGTGCCAGAGGGTCCTGATGGTGCAGGATGGAGTTGTGGTCAGAGACCAGAAAAAACCATGAGCCTGACCCATGAGCCAGAGAGCCAACATCTGAGCATCTGCCATTAGGAAGAATACTGATGCCAGATTACAGTACCCCAGTCAGGTAAGACCTCACTGCCTTTCTCTCACCCCTCCCCTTCTTCCTGCCCCCGGCTGAGCCTGGGGCAGCAAATGAGGAGGGGACAGAGGAGAGGAAAGCAGTAGAAGAACAAAGTGAAGCAAAAGGCAATGCCCCACCTCTTCCTGACTGCCTTCCGGGTCTGAGCTGGGAAATGGCTTCTTTAAATTGGATGAGAGATGGGAGCTTTCATTTAGATGACACTTGACTTTTCAATAACTAGAAAATGAAACTCTTGTACAGCCCCAAAGTGGAATCTATGGGATGAAATAGAAAATCTGTGGGATGAACCCAAGATAACAATCAGTGGAGGGAAAGGGAGAGCCTGCAGAACAGATTTGAGGAAATGGTTTCAGAAAAATTAATGATGTTTGATGACTGCCCCCTACCCAGGCCAGCCCATGTTATATTCTTGTGTGTATCTCCTCCCATGCAGAGGGCCCCATGCCCCCTGCCAGTGCCAGGCCCTGAATGCACAGATGACCTGAAATGGCTCCAAGGCTCTTCTGACACAGATCACCCTGGTTCTATAACAGCTCTCTCTATTCCTTTCAAGCTAAAATGTGCCTGACATTTTTTAAAATTGGTCCCCGCCATTAGGTCGCACATCATATATTTTATTCAATTGTTATGACACATCACGAGACAGGTCATTGGATCATTTCTAGCTCCACCTGCAGCCTTGTGATTTTGTGCTGTTATGCTTTTCTCATGATGGTCCTGCCCCCAGATACAGACAGGGATGGAAAGAGTGTGAAGGTCAAACTGACCTGGGTTTTAATCGTGGTTCTGTCAGTAACAACAGCGTAACACTGATATGTTTCTTGGCCTGTTTGGCCTTGGTTTTCTTAACAAAATTGGCATAGTATCCATTTTACAGGATTATTTTAAGGATTAAATGAAAGAGTATAAATAAAACCTTTGGCACAGTGCCTAGCACATAAGTTTTGAACAATTGTAGATTGCAACACTACAATAATGACGGTGATGATTACATTCAGATCCATTATATCAAAAGGATCTTTTCAAAGAAAATGGTTGTATTTATTATTAGATAGTAATACACATTATTATCCCAACACAAAGAGGACACTTTCCCCTTATATGTATATATATAGGGAAGAAGAATGTTGTCATAGATCTGTCCAGAGTTTTCCATCCCTCTCCACTGCTTCTCTACATTTCTTTGCGCCTCCCACAGCTCCAGGCTCCACTGTGGATCCACGGTCCCTCTGTGCCCAGTGGTTACAGTACAGGAATTATAGATACGGGCCCCTGGGAACGCTCTGATCAAATCTGCACAGATGCAAACAGAAGGGCAAGTGTGGAGCAGGCCCACCTCCCCGTTGCCATAGTCCTTTATTTTCCTCACAACCACCACATGCAAGAATGGACAAGTAGTTCAGACTACCTGGGGTTTAGCGATGACTAAAGAGAATTATGAAAGAGGCGTGGATTTCTTTTTTAACTATATACTTCATAGGACTATCCCCTAGTATAATAAAAGCTCCAGAAGAAGGCACACTCGCCTTCCCAGTCTTGCTCCCTCGCATCCAGGCTTTCCCACCACTCTTTTACACATTGACTGAGAACATTTCTTTTTTTTATTTGAATTTTTTGGGGTGACATTGAAATTATACAGCCTTCAGGTATACAATTCTACAATACATCCTGTGAATTCTACTAAGAACATTTCAGCCCACCTTTAGGGAAATCTCATTCTGCCCAGCGAGTTGGTCTCAACTGAGATTTCTAGCAGCTTTTTCTGAAGGTATATTTCCCTAAGGCTGAGCTGCTCGGTTTAGACTAACACTTCACTGGGGCTCAACTAGGGCAACCAGAGTGGGCTCGAATATTATACATCCACGGGCCCTCGAGGCCAGGATGAATACTGCAAGTCTCGTTCCATCTGAGATCTCTCACCTGGGCAGCGGCCAAGTCTTCCTGTTCTTCTGTGTGTCTAGCAGGTAACTGTTGGGCCACCCAGCCCACAGCCCCAACCCATACAACTACACACTTCCCAAGCACAAACTCACAGGCAGGGCTTTGAAACTAATACCAGGGAAGAGAAGCATTTTTCTAGTTGAAATACTTCATTTTTCACACCCTCCCCAGAATGGAGTCAGTGCCCACATTCATGTAAAGCCTGGTTGGCTCCTTCCATCAATGTTCTATTCCTCCTTTACCTGTCTAATTGTACCAATTCTTGTTCCATCATGAACTGTTTAAAATAACAACTTTTCTAACATTTTAGTGGCTATTCCCTTAACTACAAGAATGCCCAGCCAAAGCTTTGAAATTACCATTTATATTGACCTAATTAAGTTCTTAAACAAGACGCCTCCCTTTTTTGTAGTTATATTATTACATTATTTTCTTTTGGTCGCATGTTTATGTAGATGTGGCATAAATGCCAAGAGCTCCACTTTAGATTTTTATTTGCTGGAACCCTATCAGGAGATGAATACTAATTACTATGTATTCACCAAACACTTACATAGCACTTCCTGTGTGGCAGCCAGTATGCTAAGTGTTTTACAAACACTATTAGTACATTTAATCCTCACAACAACCCTATAGTTAGTTAGGCATTATTATCACCTCCACTTACATGTGGGGAAATGCAGCACAGAGAGGGTAAGTAACTCAATCAAGAACACACAGCTACAGGGTAGTAGCGTTCATACCCAGGCAGCCTTGCTCTGGGGAATCATGCATTAACCAATACACTATATTGCCTGGTTATGTCATGCAAGCCATTTTCTCATTCTTTATCTCACCGAAAAGGAATTCCTGACCTAGGTGATTTCATTATCATTTTAGATCTAGAAGGAACTGGGTTCTAAATGACTGAGTGTGTTTCTAAGACACAATTAGACAAATCTCAAATTAACACAGTCTTTTAAATCCATAATCTGGCTACAATATTCTGCCTTCTGCCTGCCTATGACTATTTGGGCAGTCTCTGAAGGATGAACATGAAGGAATTTTTGCTGTAGGATTTTATTTCCTCACTGACTTTGCTGTCAGTATAATTATTTGATCACCCCTTGAATGCAGAGCACAAGTGCCCAGGGCATCCTATAATGAACTCATTTGTATATTACAGAGAAAGCTGTAAATTTTCTCTGTGTAAAGTGAGCACAGACAAGCCTGCCATATTTCTGTGAACATTGTGATACACTGTACCCAGAATTATATTTTCTCCCTGAAAGCAGGGATAAATATTACATTGTTTTGATCACTGGATCTTATATTTATTTTATATATTTTTCAAAAGAATTCAGAGGTCAACAGTCATTTAACCTGCTCTTAGAAAGGAAAAATATAAAAAAGCAAAAATATTGTACATGTAATAGACATTCAATAAGTACCTGTTTATGAATTGAGTGATTAATATTTTTATCATTTTTAGTGCAGTTTGTGAATTCTCAGAGGACATTTATCAATAGCTCTAATTTCTTTCCTTCCTTCCAACTAAAGTGTCCTATATTCTATACCACCCTATTAAAGTTTTATTATCTTTACACCAGAACTGTGAAATGCTTAATATATAGATAAGTTAATAAAAATTTTTAAAACACTCTCAATGCAGAAAATATGTTTAATAAATGAAAGCAAAAACCAAAGATCTGGGGACAGGCAAGAGAGCAAGAGAAACCTTAACCAAAAATGTTTTGGAAATATCCAAGGAACTACTCCTTTAAGCCATATTCACTCAGCTTCCAGTGACCATATTTAATAAGCACTTCCACCAAGAAAGACTGGCAAAAAGTTTAATGTTTTAAAAAATAAATGTAGACTTATTGGGTTGGTCAAAAAGTCTGTTTAGTTTTTTCCATAAAATAAAAGACACGTTTTTCATTTTCACCAGTAACTCTATTGATTTGAATATTTTGAGCATGTCAGCTCTCTTCTGCATGGTATAACATTGATTGTTCTCAATTAATGTCTTGATTTGATCACTATCAACTTCAACTGGTCTACCTGACCATGGAGCATCATCCAGTGAGAAATCTCCGGCATGAACCTTCGCAAACCCCTTTTGACTCAGTCGCAGCACCTTCTCCTAACACTGCACAAATCTTTTTTTGTGTTTCAGTTACCTTTTTGTCTTTCTTGAAATAATAAAGAATAATATGCCAAAAATGTTGTGTATTTTCTTCCACCTTCAATATTAAAATGGCTACACAAAAATTTACCAATTTTTTAAAATTTTTGTTTATTTTATTTTTAGAGAGAAGGGAAGGGAATGAGAAAGAGAGAAACATCAATGTGTGGTTGCCTCGCACATGCCCCCTACTGGGGACCTTGCCTACAACCCAGGCATGTGCCCTGACTGGGCACTGAACCCCAACCCTTTGGTTCATAGACTGGCACTCAATCCACTGAGCCAAACCAGCCAGGGAAAATTTACCAATTTTGATAAGTGTTTTTTTTAAGTTCACATTGACATGACAGCTGTCACAATACAGTTTAACAAAATTGTTTTGAATGAAGTTAAACACAGCTAGAGCCATCTTATGGGAAAAAAACAAATGAACTTTTGGCCAACCCAATATTTTGTGCTGTACAAAGTACTCATTTCAATAGACCCATTGAAATAGAGAATATTTGATAAAAATCATTATAAAAGCATTAGTCACTTGACACAAATTAATGTTGAACATAAGAGTTTACAATATTTTATTGCTAGTACTTTAAATCTCTATCAACGAGTTCAAATATTTTCTTCTTTAAAAAATATTTCTTAAATCATCACCTGAGGATATGTTTATTGATTTTAGAGAGAGAGAGAAACATCAATGCAAGAGAGAAACATTGATCAACCAGAATACACGCCCCAACCAGGGATTGAACCCACAACCTAGGTATGTGCCCTGACCAGGAATTGAACCCACAACCTTTTGGTGTATGGGATGACACTCTAACCAACTAGCCACCTAACCAGGGCCAAATAATTATTCCTTAAATTTAAAGTAGTTTCTTAAACTTTATAGGGAACCCACTACTGATCCTCATAAGTATACATGAAACATCTTTATAATAGAAATAGTTGTCTAAATGTGAACAAGGTGCTATGCTCCTAAAATAGGCCACTTTCAAAGAGTCTAATAACAATGGATTATCATAGTAACTATATAAATGTATCACAGTGAACAGAACAGTTATATATGTGAGCCATACTTCAAGTTCAGGTAGTTATGAAGATGAAGAGATCACTGGACATCCATTCCAAAGCTTCAACAATGTGTGCATCTTTAAGATCTTCACTAGTGCATACAGAAAAGAGTTTGATTACTTTCTGGTACATTTCATTTAGTTTTTCCATATTAATAAATAGCCTAGTTCCCAAAGCTGCATAATATGCTGCATCATCAAAGTCACTTTCATGAAAAATTTTATTTTCATCATCACTATCTGAAAGAGTGATGTGTGGAATAGACAAAGTCATTACTTCCCACACAGTAAGGCCAAAGTCAACCGTGTCTGCCTTGCCAGCAACACCACTCTCCCAAGTTTCCTCGGATTCCAGAGCTCAGTGCCAATATAATAGAACTCAGGGTCAGTTACAGGTGTATTTCATCCAATGGTAGAGAGACTCCTACACCACAGATTTTAACTGTTTCAAAAGCATCTTTAATTACAACATTTGAAGACTTTATGTCTCAATGAAGCAATTTCTTACCTTGTTGCAGGTACTTTAACCCTCTTGCCATGTTCAAAGCAACTTTTTAATAAAATTATAGCTGCTGGAGAAGGACCTGAGCTGTTTTTATTTCACTCTTCTATGAAGTCATTTAGGGACTTTTCACCCCAGTTTTCCATAGCAAGACAGAGACTGCCAGCACTGGCCTCAGTGAGAGCAGATAACCTATACTGTTTGGTAATGAAGGCTGTTCATCTTACCGTCATCAGTTAGCTTCTTTTGATGCATACTTTGATAATTACCATCACATCTAGAATGCACCTTTTTCACAGCCCAAGGAGAATTAGACAAGCCTCTTGGAGATCTTTTCAGAAGGTTGATATTTACCCCTGTGCCAAAGCCAAGCTTCTGTGGAAATGGAGAGGCAGGAGTATTTATACATAGAGTTGAACATAGGGCAGATTTCCTTTTTTCAGATAATTTGCTGGGTGTCTTGAAATTACTCATTTGTCTCATCACAACAATCACTTTAGGCCCTGAGCCACATGGTGTGGCAGTCACAATCCCAGCAGAGGAAGAGGCAGGTGACAAGAGGTTCAAGCTAATGCTGTCTTAAAGATGGGGCCCAAGTAGCCCCCAACAGGACCCTGCAGCTACTGCAGCGACCAGCAGCCAACACGCCCACCCCGCAACAGTTGTTGTCGTCCTCTGAGCTTTGAAAAGCATGCATGCAGCCCCTCAGGCTATGGGATGGTCAGTGGATCTCATTTCTCTGATGAGCTTCTGGTTATTGTAATATTGAACTCCCCCATATCGTGATGTAGTATTAGTTTAAGGTAAAGATAACAGAGGTACTATGCACATTTCCAACTCTGAAACTTAAGCTCTCTCGAGTTAAAACATGCCATCTTTCTATTTCCCTCTAGAAGCAATCACAATATACTTATTGGAAAGCTAGTGTGAGCATAGCACTGGACTGAGGACTAGAGACTCAGAAATAAATAAGAGATGGCCCCTAGCTTTAAGGAGTTGGTGGTTTGTTGAAGCAAACAGACTTGCAAATACAAGGAAGAGTCATTTTTTACTTCCAAAACAGCCCGTTTTTCAAATGAGATTTTCTAAAAGAGGGGACTTTTGAAGATTCTCTATCACCAGGCATTTTAGTAGGAGAAAGAGCCTTAATAAGCATATTATGTACTTTTTGCTGCTTAAGCCCTAGTCCTCAGAGTTCCTCTTATATTCCAGAGTTCTGTCTCTAACTACTTAGAAATATTTTTAATGTCTCCTGAAACATAAATTTGTTCCTCTGTGTTTAACACTAGTCTGACTCAATTTTTAGCTTTATTATCACTGAATAAACTAAAACTTTACAGTAAGCCTAATGAATGTATGTCTTTTTCAAATAAGTCTAGTTGAATTTGATGTTCTAGATGAAGAAACACACACTCTAGAACATGTTGCCTTTGTTCATAAGTAAAAATACAATTCTTTCTGTTGATTCACCATTGTGTAAAACCATAGTAGGGGTTGCCTGCTCCTTCTTTGGACTTTGCATAACATTAAGCAGAGCATTAAATAAACAAACCCTGTCTTAATAATTCCCTCATTTAGCAGGAATCCAATTTAATTAATACTTTAAGATTTTGACCCTTCTCGCCCTGGCTGGTGTGGCTCAGTGCACCGAGTTCTGGCCTGTGAACCAAAGGGTCACCAGTTCAATTCCCAGTCAGGGCACAGGCCCTGGTTGCAGGCCAGGTCCCCAGTAGGGAGCACATGAGAGGCAACCACACATTGATGTTTTTCTCCCTCTCTCCCTTTCTTCCCCTCTTTGTAAAAATAAATTAATTATTAAAAAAAAAGATTTTGACCCTTCTCTAGGTAAGCCAATAGATCAAAAAAAAAAAACAGAAAGTTTTGCTGTGTATCAGTTATTTCCCTCAATCTCAAAATTTATCATAAGGCACTTCGTAAAGCCCCTTTGTGGTAACAGAAAGGTCAACTTCATTGTCACTGTTTTTCTAACATGCTATCTGTTGAGCAAATTCTTTTTATTTCCCTCTTTTAAAAAGTTTAAGTTGGAATGCACTAATGTGATAAACTGTTGACTTTCATCCTGGCCACCCAATTCCACAAAGTCAGAATGATCAAAGACTAAGCTATTTCTCACTTTTCTTTAATCTCACTGCTTCCATGGAAGATAGAAGTAAACAGTCACACAGAGCTCCAATTACCAATATCAAGATAAAAAAGAAATGGCTTTCCTTTTCCACCTTTGAAATTATAAATAGATTGATGTAAAATAAATTTCAGAGCCTCAAGTACTCACTTGCTTTCTGGTTGCAGAGTGGGTTCTGAATAAGAAAAATTAAGTGAGTGAAGGAGGAGAGGCAGTCGGGCTTCCAAGCAGCCTCAGTGAATACCATGGCAGCCCAGACCGGTGTCCACTGTCAGACTCAACTTGCCTTTGCTTTTTTGGCAAACTATAATTTACAGTTTTCCAAGAACCTCTGTAGCAGATATATGGTTAAAAGAATTAAACAATCTTTAAAAGAGATCCAACTTATAAGGAAAGGTAGAAACAATTTGATTCTACGTTGTCTCAGAACAGAAACCAACAGGAAGAATATTCTGGAACCATGACACGGTTGTTCCCTATTGAAAATTTTAATTAGGAAAAAAATAAATAAACTCTGAACAACTCTATTTTACAATTGGTTTGCTTTCTTTTTGTCCTGGGGAGAATCATCAATGCTTCTTTGGCAGAATCATCCTTTCAGTTGCATGATTTAATTAAAATACTTGGTTATTGTATGTCTGTCTTAAAAATAACTCCTCCATAAAATTATTTTTTCTCAGCTCTATGGTACTTTTGGGGGCATACATTCATATCTTAGAGTCAGCCCAGGGCTGTGTCTGAGGAAATTCCTTATTCCTTTAGCTCACGTCTGTGCAAAGATGGGCTGTCCCCCACGTCCTGTACAAGCATGGGGCCATGCTGGCGTGTTTTTCCCATCTTTCATGGTGAACTCACAGTCCTACCACTGGTTGACTTAAATTTCAAACTTTATAGACCATTCATCCACCATCAATTAGCATTATAGAAAACCAGCTCTCCAGGGATTTTTCCTGAGACTTAACCTTGCATTGCCAGCGATGCAGATATTTCTAATACCAGAGTGGCATGAAGGAAAATGGAAGGCAGTTCACCTGTCCGTGCATGCATATGCCAGGCCACATGTTTATGTCATAACAAACTGCCTCCTTCTGGAACTGCCTTCGCTAAGTTGTGCTTTAATATTTGCCTTTGGCTTTCATTGGACTTGATTTATTTTTTTATTTTCAAATGGGATGGGTTTACTTTATTTTTGCTCTGATGCAAAACCAAACACTCCACTACAGCATGGACTTGATTTAATAATTGGTTGTATGAATTATGCTTCAACATTTAGATAGTCATTATATAATTTAATCTCCCCCCACTATGTAGAAGTTACTTTGTAGTTTAACGTAAAATGTAACTTGCTCTTCCCAGAGAAACTGGCACATTCATTCCTGTCATATTTAAAATGTGACTAACTTGTCATGTTTCTCATTTTTTGCACTAGCTGCCAGGAAGCTCAAATGCAAATATAAATAAGACCTCCAGCTACTAGTTAAAATAACTGTTATAGTTTAACTTATCTGATTATTTGTAATTTGGGTCTATTTTTCCACTTCTTTTTTGTTTGCCTTATAATTATATCTTCATTATATCTTGAATATTTTGTTGGAAAAAGATAGTGTACAAGTAAATTCAATAATTAAAATATTCTTGTTTTAGTATAATAATTTTCAGGTTTTAAAACATATAAAAGATTTTATAAAGAAATAGTAATCAGATATTGTATCTTTTTTTTAAGAACAAACATAAATGAACATAATGGATTGCACAAGGCCCTAAGCAGCAATTAGTCAAAATAAAGGTTTTTATCTATTGTGCTAGGTCAATGAGGGAGATTGTAGGAACATACTTGAGAGACCATGAAATGCAGGGCAATTTTGGCACTTTTTCCACATCACCTTAAAAATGCCATTATTATCACAGTGGGTTATAGATTGTCTGTACTTCTGAGGCCTTATTAGCTGTTGGCTTCTAAAAAACATGGCTGATGACTTAGTCATTCCTAGTACATAGCATGATATCTGACCCATAGTAGGGCTTCGATAAATATTTTTAATGCCAAATAAGTCTTTATTTATTCACAGGCATTCCTGTATGAAGTCATATTTCTAGGTGCTTTCCAACCTTATGATTTCAATGAAAGCAATTTCATATATATTGCCATAGATACCATTTCATAATACGGTGCTTGATGCAGCCTCTTGTTTCTCTAATGGTTTTTCTGTGAAAACAGAATATATATCATCTGATTAAAATAAGTCTATAGTCAGCCTTTGTCCAGCTGTTCATTAAATGTATCAAAATCAACTGTCAAAAACAAACCATCTCTTTCAGAAGCCAAGAAAAATTAACAGAATGTATTGGGAAGATTTCTTAATTTACTAAACTTTTGAAAAAAATGATAGTCCAGCAAATGTAAAGAGGAAGTCTGAACAATTTTTTCAAACCAAATCATTAACCGTGATTATAAGTGTTATTTTAATTGAGGTATAATTGATATATAACATTTTATTAGTTTCAGACATACCCCATAGTGACTTGATATTTGTATACACTGCAAAATGATCAGCACAGTTACTCTAGTTACCTCACATCACCATACAAAATGACAGAAACTTTTCTTCCTCATGAGAACTTTTAAGATTTATTTTTTGATAACTAGCAACCACACTCTGATATTATTATCTCTAGTTGCATGGTATGCACTACTTCCCACGACATTTATTGCATAGCTGGAAGTTTGTATGTCTTGACCCCTTCACCCATGTATCCCCTGCCCCAAACCACCTCCCATTAGGCAACCACCACTCTGTTCTCTGTGTCTATGAATTTTGTTTTATTTTGTCATTTGTTTTGTTTTTTAGATTCCATTTGTAAATGAAATCATATGGTATTTGTGTTTCTCTGTCTGACTTATTTCACTTAGCATAATACCCTCAAGGTTCCTGCATGTTATCACAGATAGCAGTATTTCATTCTATATTATGGCTGAGCAGTACACACCACATCTGCTTTATACATTCACCCACAGATGGAAACTTAGGTTGTATCCATATCTTGACTATTGTAAATAATACTGCAGTGAACATAGGGCTATATACAGGTTGGGGGAAAAGTAGGTTTACAGCTGTAGATATGCAAAACACAGTTTATTCTTGTATTGTTATTTATTTTTTGTATTTATTTATTGCATTTTCCCTATGAACAACTGTAAACCTACTTTTGCCCCACCCTGTATATGTTTTAGAATTAATGTTTTTGTGTTCTTTGAATAAATCCCAGAAGTGGACTTGCTGGATTACATAGTAGTTCTATTTTAAATTTTTTGAGAAACCTCCACACTATTTTCCATAGTGTCTGCACCAATTTACATTTCCACCAGCAGTGCACAGGGTTCCTTTTTTTCCACATTCTTGCCAACACTTGTTATTTCTAGTCCTCTTGATGATAGTCATTCTAACAGGTATGGGGCCATATCTCAATGTGGTTTTGATTTGCATTTCCCTGCTGATTAGTGATGTTGAGCATCTTTTCATGTGCCTGTTGGAAAAGGGTCTATTTAGATCATATGTTCATTTTAGATTGCTTATATTTATACTATTGAGTTGTATAACTTACTTATATTTGTTTAATATTACCTCCTTATCAGATACATGATTTTCAAATATTTTCCTTCATTCATAGGTTGCCTTTTTAAAATATATTTTATTGATTATGCTATTACAGTTGTCCCACTACCCCCCTTCATTCCCCTCTACCCTGCACACCCTCTCCCACCCACATTCTCCCCTTTAGTTCATGTCCATGTGTCATAAGTTCTTTAGCTTCTAAATTTCCTATACTATTCTTACCCTCCCCCTGTCTATTTTCTACCTACCATCTATGCTACTTATTCTCTGTACCTTTTCTCCCTCTCTCCTCCTCTCACTCCCCTGTTGCTAACCCTCCATGTGATCTCCATTTCTGTGGTTCTGCTCGTGTTCTAGTTGTTTGCTTAGTTTGTTTTTGGTTTTGCCTTAGGTGTGGTTGTTAATAATTGTAAGTTTGCTGTCATTTTACTACACATGTTTTATATCTTCTTTTTCTTAGATAAGTCCCTTTAACATTTCATAAAATAAGGGTTTGTTGATGATGAACTCCTTTAACTTGGCCTTATCTGAGAAGCACTTTATCTGCCCTTCCATTCTAAATGATAGCTTTGCTGGATAGAGCAATCTTGGATGTAGGTCCTTGCCTTTCATGAGCTGGAATACTTTCCAGCCCCTTCTTGCCTGTAAAGTCTCTTTTGAAAAATCAGCTGACAGTCTGATGGGAACTCCTTTGTAGGTTACTGTCTCCTTATTTCTTGCTGCTTCTAGGATTCTCTCCTTCATTTTTATCTTGGGTAATATAATTATGATGTGCCTTGGTATGTTCCTCCTTGGGTCCAACTTCTTTGGGACTCTCTGAGCTTCCTGGACTTCCTGGAAGTCTATTTCCTTTGCCAGACTGGGGAAGTTTTACTTTACTATTTGTTCAAATAACTTTTCCACATCTTGCTCTTCCTCTCCCCCTTCTGGTACCCCTGTAATTCAGATGTTGGAACGTTTAAAGATGTCCTGGAGGTTCTTAAGCCTCTCCTCATTTTTTTGAATTCTTATTTCTTTGTTCTTTTCTGTTTGGTTGTTTCTTTCTTCCTTCTGGTCCACTCCATTGATTTGAGTCCCAGTTTTCTTCCCATCACTATTGGTTCCCTGTCCATTTTCCTTCATTTCACTTAGCGTAGCCTGCATCTAATTTGTGACCAAATTCAACCAATTCTGTGAGCATTCTGATCACCAGTGCTTTGAACTATGCATCTGATAGGTTGGCTATGTCTTCATTGCTCAGTTGTATTTGCTCTGGAGCTTTGATCTGTTCTTCCATTTGGCCATTTTTTTTTTTTGTCATGACACGCCTGTTACGTAGTGAGGGGTGGAGCCTTAGGTGTTCACCAAGGCGGGGCAACCTTGTTGCTGGGTTGTGATGCAGCATGTGGGGGTGGGGTCCAAGAAGGAATGACGGCACTTGCTCTGCTCTCTGTCGAACTTCAGTCCCTTCCACCACTTCCCCCAAGCAAACTGGGCCTTTCTGGTGCTAATTCCCATGTGGGTGGGCTTGTGCACGTTCTAGGACCCCGTGGGTCTCTCTAACAAACTCTCCTGTGAGGCTGGGAATCTCTCCCTGTGCCTCAACCTCCACAGGTGTTTTCAACCAGTGCCCTGAGGCTGTATTTCCCAGCACTAGGACCCTGGGTTGTGCACAGTGCCTTGCTTCACAGTTGCTGCCTCACTGGGTCTGCCAGTTGCCACCCTGAGCCTGGGATCTGCCAGCTGCCTGGTGCCCAGGGTCCACCCACTGAGGTCTTGCACACCTGGGATGCCTTACGTGCCCAGTCCCACCACTCTTTGTGCCACAACCCTTCTCTGCCTGGCTGCCTGACTCTACCCATCTTACCTGCCTGGATGAACATGTCTATTTTAACTCCTTGGTTGTCCGACTTCCATACAGTTCAATTTTCTGTCAGTTCTAGTTGTTATTCTGTTTCTAAATTGTTATTGTCCCTATCTTGGTTGTGCAAGGAGGCACAGCGTGTCTACCTACACCTCCATCTTGGCCGGAAATCCATACGTTGCCTTTTTATTTTGTTGATGGTTTGCTGAGCGGAAGCTTTTTAGTTTGATGCAGTCCCACTTGTTTATTTTTGCTTTTGTTGCCTTTGCTTTTGGAGTCAGAGCCAAAAAATTATCACCAAGATCAATGTCAAGGAGCTTACTACCAATGTTATCTTGTAACAGTTTTATTGTTAGGTCTTTATTCAGTTCTTTAATCCATTTTGTGTTCACTTTTTTGTGTATGGTGTAAGATAGTAGTCTAGTTTTGTTCTTTTGCATGTGTCTGTGCAGTTTTCCTACCACATTTATTGAAAAGAATGTCCTTTTCCTGTTGTATATTCTTGTCCCCTTTGTCATAAATTAATTGACCATATATGCATTTGTTTATTTCTGGGCTGTCTGTTCTCTTTCACTGATCTATGTGTCTGTTTTTTGTGACAAAACCATAGTGTTTTAATTACTATGACTTTGTAATATAGTATGAAATCAAGGAGCCTCCACCATTGCTTTGCCTATTCAGGGTCTTTTCTGGTTCCATATACATTTTAAAATTGTTCTATATCTGTAGAAATGACATCAGAATTTTGATAGAGATTACATTGAATCTGTAGATTGCTTTGCATAGTATGGACATTTTAACAATATTAATTCTTCTAGGCCATGAGTGTGGGATATCTTTCTGTTGTTTGTTTTTCTTCAATCTCTTTTCTCAGTGTCCTGTCACTTGCAGTGTACAGGCTTTCACTTCACTTTCTTGGTGATGTGTATTACTAGGTATTTTATCCTTCTTTATACAATTTAAATAGATTGTTTTCTTAACCTCTATTTCTAATAGTTCACTGTTAGTATATAGAAACACAATGGATTTTTGTATATTGATTTTGGACCCTACGAATTTACTGATTTGTTTATTATTTCCAACACTTTTTTGGTGGAGTCTTTAGGATTTCTATATATAAACTTGTGTTGTTCACAAAGAGTTACATTTTTACTTCTTCCTTTCCAATTTGGATGCCTTTTTGTTATTGCCTAATTGCTCCAGATAGGACTTCCAATACTGTGTTGAATAAAAGTGGCAACAGTGGGTATCCTTGTCTTGCTCCTGATCTCGCTTCTGTTCTTTTAGGATGGGTCCCGCTGCCCTATCTTCCAAATTAATAATCCTTTCTCCTACTTCATCCGGTCTGCTAGTGCATTTCTTTAGTTCAGTTATTGTATTGTCAGATCTGTACCGTTTGTTTGATACTTTGTTACATTTTCTGCCTCTCTCAAGTTCTCACTGCATTCATCCATCTTTCTCCAGTGTTTGGAGACCATCTCTATGACGATTACTTTGAACTGTTTATCAAGTATATTTCGCATTTTCATCTCATTAAGGTTTTCTTCCTGAGGTTTTTGTCTTGTTCTTTTGTTTGAAGCATATGCATTTGTTTCTTCATTTTATTTTACTCTGTGTTTCTTTGTTTCTATGTGTTAGGTAAAACAGCTACCTCTCTCAGTCTTGAAGGAATGGCCTTGGCTCAGTAATAAGCCTTCTTCTTCAACATTGTTCTTGCTTTTTATTATCTCTCAAACCTTTGTGATTGTCTAAGCAGCCATATTTATTCTTAATGGCTCCCAGTTGCTGAGGGTGTGCCAAGACCTGGCAGTTTTCCACTGAGAGGTATTTCAGTCAGCATCCAGTTTCAGGCTGATGAGAAGCTAGACCTTCAGGCAGCGGCTTTCAAAGTATGCAAATATGTACAGTTCTGTGTGTCCACAGTCATAGTGGACTGATAATCCCTGCTGGGATTATCATAATCCCTGCTGGCCCCCAGACCAGGTGATCTGGAGATATCCCCTGGGCAACAGTTACAAAACTTGGGGCTCCTCTGGGAGGTACCTGCAAACTACTGCAAGGCTGAGGGGAGTGCAAAGGTGGCCTCCCCTGGCCTACTTGACCTCAGGACACCTCTGTAGCCTCCAGGTATGTAGCAAACCTAAAGCTTCTCCCTCAAACTGAAGCTCCAGGACAAGTAAATGAGCCTTTTTCACAGAATGACAGTGGTGTGTTTCAGTCAGCTATCTTGCAGTGCCCTGGGGTTGGTAGCCTGCTAAGAACTGTCTTTCTGATTGTTATACTTTTGTGGCACCCCCTTGCCACCAAAGCCAGGTGACCAAGAAGCATCCTGTGTGGACTGCATGGTCCCACCAGCTTTAGTGAGGGACCAAGAGAGCTTAGCAAAGCAGTGGGAGTGTGCAGGGCCCAGGCATGCCCACTGGCTTTGGCTAGGCAGCAGAAGAGCACAAGAACTGTGTGTGCCCACCAAATGCCAACATAGAGGAAGAACTCAAAAATGGTGCCTAGCAATGCTTCCATCCCTGGAGAGTCCTAACAGGTCCCTGCCCCTCTGGCAGATTCTTTAACATTAGCAAATGAATCTTCTTCTATATGGTCTAAGTACCTTTCCAACTGCAATTTGTGGGTTGGGCCCCTGGGAGAGTGGGTGTGTTTGCGGGTGCTTTAAGGGCAGCCTCAGTGTTCAAGTCTTTTGTTCTGAGTTTCCTAGACATAAGACCGGGTGGTTTTCAAAGACAGATGCCATCTGTCTTTGGGGGCAGTACAGGTGCCATGGAGTCCTGATGTGGCACAGACCCCTTGTTCCTCTAAGAGAAGCTCTAGAGTTGTGAGAATTCTCCCAATTGTGGGTTGCCACTGCAGGAGGCAGGGTTTTTGTAAGAACATGTTTCAGCCTCTCCTGTCCATCTCAATGTGGCCCTTTTATTGTTTGTTGTAAAGGAGCTGTTCAACTAGTTTTTAGTCTATTTCAGAGGAAATTGTTTCATATGTAGCTGTAGATTCAATGTGTCCAAGGGAGGAGGTGAGTTCAGGATCTTTCTATGCCAACATTTGAACCACCACCCCTTAAGTTTTGAGAAGTCATGCTTTCTAGTACATTCTCAATGGCTCTTTATGGTCTTATTCTTTGTGGCTGGTGCCTGCTCTTGTCAAGCCATGAGGAGATTATAATCTTGTTTAAAAAAAATGAGGGGGAAAGTTTAAAGCAAATGTCAAAGGGCAACCTAATTACTTTATGAAATCCGGAATGTGTATAAGACCCCCAAACAAAAGTTCTTAGACTTAACAAAATTGCTGTCTGACTTAATAAAAGTTCTATTAATGAGTTAATGTACATATACTAGGTATGTATACATACAGTTTCTGCCCCTGGAATATAAACTCTGCCAGAACAGGGATTTTTTTTTGCCTAGAATAATGCCTGACCCTAGTCTATTCTCTTTAGACATCTGTTGATTTAATATAAAAAGTTCATGCTCAGGGAATAATAGCATTTTATTATTAGCTTCATTTCCATTCACAGATTTTCCATTATTTTTTTCAGAAACATGAAATCATTGAGACAGGCACCCCAGGAGGAAAAACATGGGACATACAAGCAGCTTCCAGCATAGGCAGCACTGAGCATCCTTGTGTAGTGCCTTCTAAAGTTTGGAACCTCGAGATTATTTATTCTCATGATCAAACAACCTCTATAGTCTTTTTTGCCATGAAATCAAATGTTTACAAAGGGATAACCACTCCCATACCATCCTCCCCACAGCCCTTTATCACGCCGTCCTATTCTCAACCATCTCCCCAAACTCTCTTCCTCAAAAGAGCAAAATCAGAACAAAAATAAAGATATGCGAATTATAAATCCAAACTAAAATGAAAGTAATGAAAACACTAGAAGTATTATCTGTAACTCAGCCTCCCAACCTAACCTAATAGACCTTTGGACTTTGGACTTATTATTTGGTATTGAAAACCATCTGGAAACATGGCCTCATGGTATATTTAAACTTTTCTTTCACCATCACAAGAGAGGTTTAGTTGGGCAACCAAAAGCATCCATTGATCCTTGTCTTGGTCTGTGCCTGGGGTTGGGAAGTTGGGTGAGTGTGACCTGTCCTTGGTGATCCCTCATAGACCACGGCGAGCCTGGACACTCAGCAGTTATGGGCTAACCCAGAGGCCCTGGGCTCGCTGAGCTCTACAGGGTGGGGTCTAGAGGAAGTGTGAGCAGGATTCTCTGGACCTGAATTTAGAAATTATATATGAGAAACTCTTTCAAAAAAGTCACTTACTGAATGTATTCACTGAGGTTGTTATTATGTGACAGAAATTCATCAGAGTGGAATTCTGGATATTCTGGATAAATTAAAAGTATGTATATGGGGAAGAGAAGGAATTGAAAGAATGTTTAAAACTATATATATACATATATATATACATATATATATACATATATATATATATATATATATATATATATATATATATATATATATATGATGGGGCAAATTAGGTTTACAGTTGTTTGTATGGAAAAAAATTAAGAATATAAGACTAAACTGTGTTTTGTGTCCTCACAACTGTAAACCTAGTTTTGTCCCATTCTGTATATAGTTTTCATATATAGGTAGTATATAGTATTTATAAATATATCATTTTTAACATTCTACTTCAAAGACTGAGGCCTGAAGCTATATTAGACCCTTAAGAGAACTAGCATAAAACTCATTGTTATGCCTGGGTCCTAAACCAAATATCCCATCAATTAGGAAAATCACCCCATCATGTTTGTCTTCCCTTGGAATAAGGGAAATCATTATAAATGTGGCAACAGAAGAGAAAAATGTGAACCTTAGATTTAAATAATTATTTTTCCTCAGACTATATACTTAAAATTTAAAGATCTAGTTTACACATAAAATAAAATCTGGAGTCTTATATTTGTGATCTTTTATCCACTTTGCATATGCATTACTAAAATCGGACTAAATTTCTTAGGAAAAAATATAACTGTGCATCTGCTTTCCATGGAATATCCCTAAAGGGCATCAGTGTTTTTATTGGCTACAGTGAGCTACCTGATGTCATGCCATAATACAACATGACAATACTTAACCTGGGGTGATTCAGTGTGGCAGCATGATTTGGGGACAGAATTTAAAGTATTTCAGACTAAGTTAACATATTAGTGAGTGTTGCACAGGATTTGCTACAGCTTTTTGAGTCTAAACACATTAAATATCACATGATCCCGGGGCATCCCTAACACCAAATACCAGCAATCATGGAGTCATTGTGACAAGAAGATGCCATGAATCACCAGCTGTAATCTTCTCCGGATACAGGACAGAATGGGATTTCCTGAATGCTCCCCAGGGTGTCCCAGCACGTTTGATGGCAGGAAGGCAAGAATCATTTTTCTTTCTGCACCCACAAGCAGTTGAACTGCAAGACATGGTTAGGTGGGAATTTACTTTTGTCCTGTAGCCACCAAATACCTGGACATGTTGATATGGCAGCTTGTACTGTAGTCCTCTCTGTGAACTCCGACTTCATGTGAAGTGTGAAGCCCAGTGCCCACAGAGGGTTTAGCACATGGGGAATGTGATTGTCAAGTCGACAGCAGCCTTCAAAGTTGCAGGGAATGAGAAGTGATTCTCAGTCTCCTCATGCAAGCCTAAGGAAAGAGAATGGGTGTGAGAGAGCCACCTAGGAACCAGCACCTCAATGGGCTCATTTCTATTTTAATCTTTTTAAATATAAAAGTAATACTTGAATTTATGTTTGTTGTAAACAATTCAAGCAAAATAGAAGTATATAGAATAGAAGTAGGTGCCTTCTCACTGGCTGCTCACACTATTCTACTTCTATCCCCAGAGATAATGGAGGGTGATCATTTCTGAGTGTTTTATTTTGGGGCTAGGGCTAAACATTCAAAGTTAATATAACCAAATGGTTTGATGATTCTTATAATGGGACTCATTTATAATTGAAAATCCCATTACATCTATCATATCCCCCATTATATTCTGTATCTCCAGTAAGTCCCTATTATAACTATTTTATCAGTAACTCTTGAAATACATTACCACAATGCATTTAATTCAGGAAGGAGAACGTCTTAACATTTAAAATGTTGTGGTTGGCTCTATAGGCTATTGCTATGTTTTTAGAATCCATGTATTGAAAAATAGTAATAACAAAAGTCTACAATGGATTCTACACTTTAAAATAATTTCATATTTTCCTTATCACAAGAGCATATCTACATACTTGAAGAAATAATATCTACATGTACAAGACATTATTTAGGCTGAAAATAATGATTGGTGTGCAAATGGACTTGTGGATCAGATCACGCAAAGAATTTCTTTCCTTCCTGCTGGTCATGCCCACCCACCCCCAACACAGACAGACACACACACACACCAGGGGCAGAAGTGTCAGTATGGGCTATAGAAACTCTGCACTGAGCATGGAGACTCTTCTAAATTAAACAGTTTTAAAATTACAGTTGAAGCAATACTGTTCTAAATGGGTCATCATTTAATTTTTAGATATTTATGCATTTTGAAAGCAAATAGGCTTTCTACTCCAAAATAGTTCAATTACATTCTGACTGCAACATCAGATTTTCTGAGGACCTAGGATCTCAAATACTGTATCCATTTATACATAAGCCGATAATTGCTTTACAGAAACCAAAGCTGTTGCTGTGGCGGTGGCACAGTGTGGGTGTGGGTGGTGGTTTCTATCATCCTAGAGACATTGCGATGTGATTGGCTTTACTGATTTTGTAAGACCAGTGTTTGCTTCTGTTAGGTATCTGCATCTTCCAGGTAAGGAAAAAGAGGAACTGGGCTGGTGCCTGTGCCTCTGGCAGAGCCTCCCCCAGACTGGCGGGGGGCGCGGGGGGCGGGGGCAGGGGGCAAGTAGGAAGTACTTGCAGCCACTCACCCATCTCCATGGTCTTTAGCAGATGGTTTTGCTCTGAATACCTGGCTTTGCTGTTCTCCAAAGCACAGGCCTCAGAAATGAAAGTACATTCAGTCCTTTTATCCAAAATTTTCCCAAGGGACACATTTCTTTTTAATAAAAAGCACTCTGAGTCGCCCATTTACACCCTCGTTCCATCATACGCACCACAATCCCATGGAGTAGCAAGCAGTTCTGGGTATGCATTTAGCCCTGTGAAAGAGTTGTGCTTTACTTTAATGGAGGCATATTTCACAAATCCTTTGTATTTATTACCATTTTTCCCCAGGGGAAATGTATTACAAGGAGATATATGAATATGCCCTGACTTGTAACTTTTCTCAAAATATCTCTTTTATTTTTCACTGAAAGAAAAAAATGAATGGATTGGTTTTTACGAGCCAGACCAAAAACTTTTAATAGAAGGAACAGATGGACTGCTTCAGATACCAAATCTTTGGGGTTACTATTGCACTGAATTTAATGAATAGAGACAGAACCAAGTAATTCTTAATGCACGGTAGTCTTACCCTTATTCACTGTTTCACTTTCCATAGTTTCAGTTACCCAAGGTCAACTGCAGTCCGAAACCTTAAATGGAGATTCCAAAACTAATTCATGAACTTTAAATTGAGCACCATTCTGGCTAGCATGGCAAAAATCTCACACCAGTCCCATCCTCCCTGGGATGTGAATCATCCCTTTGTCCAGCCTGTGTATAAGCCATCTGCCCACTTAGTCACTTCCCAGCTATCTCAGTTATCAGCCGGCTGTCGTGGTGTCCCAGTGCTTGTGTTTAAGTAACTACTGCTCTACTCAATAATGACTGGCCCCAAGGCCATTTACATAACTTTTATTACAGTATATTGCTACTGGTTTTATTTTATTGTAGTTGTTGTTAATCTCCCAGTGTGCCTAATTTGTAAATTAAATTTGATCATAGGTATGTATGAATAAGAAAAAACATAGAACTGTAAGTCCTCACTTAAGTTTAGGTCTTACAACTTTAAGCCAAAGGACATGTAGCAAAGCTGGTTTTACCACAATCTAACTGATATAAACAAGAGTTAAGTTTTTATGTCATGGAATCAACATTATAATGAAACAACATCGAACTAATGATGTTATTTGAGAAGCTGCTATCTACATAGGGTTCGGTACTATCCACGAGATCAAGCATCCACTCAGGCTCTTGGAACGTATCCCTGCAGATATGGGAGACACTGTAGCTTTCAACTCTGAACTTGGTCATTCCAGCCATCTGTGAGCTAGAAAGCATGTCTTTGTTGATGGCCTGAAGTTTAAATAACAGCCAGACAAGCTTGCTAAGCTTAGTAGGTCCCACTTCTTGCCCCACACAAAGAGAACAATACAGACCCAAATGCAGCTTTTCAGATAATATTATAATAAATTTCCAGAAAATTCTATACCTCACAGACTTTTCTGGAATTTTACTGAGAGAAAATTTGTTTCTTCTTCTTATATCTGCCTGGTAAAATGTACAATTTCCTCTTGGAAGAAATCATGCAAAAATAATAGCACAGTAAGAGACAGTGAGGATGTAGCTCTCTCACCCTGTTGTCAGCGCCACAGTGGGTGGCCTAACCATCAGACAGGGTCAAGGCAACAAAGAATGATAACAGGTGATTTTGTTGTCAAGGGAGTGAGGTGTAAGTGGATTCCAGGGCCCTTAGTGAGTAAACGAGTTTTTAAAAAATAGCACTAAGTAAAGTACTAAAGTAACAGGTATAAAACGCATTCATGTAGCACAGTTACAGTGAAAATTGTCAGCCTTCTGTTTGGAACCTATTTCCTGAATGTCTGATGTTCAGATTTAGCCCTACTATGAGATCATTAGTCTTACAGGCTTCAGTTATCTTTGTTTACCAAACAGAAGGACTTGTGTTTTTCACACAAGTTCTAGCCATCTCCCTTTTCACTCATGACATCTCCACACTGATTTCCCTCACAACTTAGCCAAGGCATGAACACACTTTCACAGTGGCAGGTCTAACTCCTCATTCCTTTGGAAGGTCTACTAAGGAAAATGTGCCCAGTTTGGAACAGATGTGCACTTTCTTTTTACATCGAAATACCCATCAACAAAAAACAAAGGGTGAGAGAAGAGCTTTCCGTTTCAGAGAAAAACATGCACTCCTCCTGTACTGGGCTTCTGGCTTGGCATGTCACAACTTCAACCAGTCTCACTGATCTCGGAATACAGATATCCTCATGCAGTATGACCCATTAGGAGCAAAGGGGGACTCTCTGTAAGTCCTACCTCCTAACCTCCCACCCTATGCAGGAGCTGCCACGGGTTCTCTGTCATCCCTCTCTCCGGTCAGCATGGCTGCTAACTCCTGCACCATATTTGCTAGGTGCCTCTTAGGTCAGGAGGAGGATTGTTTCCAGGTACATGTCAGATCAAGATGCTGCCCTTTAAATGAAGAGATGCTATTGCTGCTTCAGTCATCTGTAGGGTGTGAACCTTAGGTTGTTGGTTTTGTTTTCCTATTTTTTTAACAATATTAAAATATTTATACAGACACTGGCCTATTCTGTCACCAATTGTCTCTAATGACAGATGTCATATCCATTTCTGAAGAGGCTGATTTAGTATAAAATGCCTACAGAAAAGGGGGATAAAAGCAAAGCAACTGCCTACAAATGGGCCATATTCAGTTTTCATGAGAGCTAACTGGTTGGAGACACTCTATGTCAAAGTCAGAAGTCACATTCAAATTCCAAGAGCTGACATGGCATGATTTACTATAACGATGTTTGCAAGGTAAGGTGAGCACGACCTGAAAAATCCAGCAAGGCAGTAGTTGACTCAGTCAATATGCAAGCTTTGCAAAATTCCTTTGTACACATGCTCTGGAATGGTCTTAATTTCCATCATCGATAAAAGCAGAGACTTAATGTTGTAGGTAAAAAGTTTGACAGCCAAACACAAACAAGGATCTATTCCATTGTTTCATGTTTGCTTGTTATAAAGGTAAATTCATGTTCCACCAAAATCATTTGTGAAACAACTCATTTATACGATTATACAATTAGGCTAAAATTTTATAAAAAGACACAAATTGGAATATGTTTATTCCTGAAAAATATCAAGTTACATCAAACTTTTAAAAGGCTCATAGCATATCAGATATTTGAAATTTCTTGCTTAGTAAGACTTTGAAAGTAATGTGGATATTCTTCCTTTTTCTTTAAGACCCAGGACCTAGCATATGAATTGTAATTAAAGAGAAATAAAAATATTGTTGAATGGTTGAAAGACCAGCTCAGAAGTATTCAGTTTTGTTGTGTTTCGTTTATTTTTTTTGTTTTTTTTTTTTTGTTTTTTCAGCAAACCTGCCATGGGGTCCTGGAATATGCTTTTTATTTTATTTTTATTATATTTCTTCCATTACCATTCAGTCTCCTTATACCCCCACTTCCCTTGAAATCACCACACTGTTGTCCATGTCCATGAGTCATTTTTCCTTTTTGCTCAATCCTTCCACCCCCTACCATCACCAATCCCTGCCTTAGCTGTGCCTTCCTGCTCTCTATCTATGAGTCTGTCTCTATTTTGTGTGTTAGTTCACTTTGTTCATTAGATTCCACATATGAGTGAAATCATATGTTATTTGTCTTTCTCCGACTGGCTCATTTCACTTAGCATAATGATCTCTAGGTCCATCCATACTGTTGCAAAGGACAAAACTTTCTTCTTTTTTTATGGCTGAGTGTAAATGCCCATGGTTGTTTTATCCACTCATCTACTGATGGCCACTTGGGCTGCTTCTGTATCTTGGTGATTATAAATAAAGCTGCAATGAACAGGGGCACTTACGTTCTTTTGAATTCATGTTTTGGGTTCCTTCGGATATATTCTCAGAGGTGGGATCACTGGATCAAAAGGCAGATCCATTTTTTTAATCAGGAAAAATAGCAAAATTACATTTCTTCATCCTCACAATATCCCCTGTTAGATTAACAGAAACATTAGCTGCATTCATATTTTACAGTCAGTACAAGAGAAGCTATTGCTCTTAATTATCAATATTCTGAACACTTCATTCAAGAGAAAAATGCATTTGATTACATACAAAGACACACAAATATACACACATGAATCCAGGTGTCTCCTATGTGCTTCTATAGTATCTCCATTACTATATTTAAATATCTGAATTTTATGTCCCAAGTAGGATATAAGTTCCTCTGTATTTCTAGCTCCTAGTTAACATACCACACTATAGAAAATACTCAACATGGTTTTGTTGAATAAAACAATGGATATTATAGGAGAAGAGTTAAGAAGCTGATTATAGAATCCAAATGGGGCCCTAGCTGTATTTCAACAGTTTATCTAAGAACAAGATATTGAGAGAGCTATCCTACCATGCATCCCTACCATGAATAAGATTCTGTGCTAAGTTGTAATGCATAAGAAAGAGTTTGTACCCAATGATTTTTATGTTGTGAAAGAACATTTGTTGACACCTCACTTCCAGTCTGCTTTGATGCCTGTTACAGAAATGTGATAAATGGTAGAATAGATATAGCCAATACCGAGTCACTTTTCAGTCATTGAATTTGGGAATCACATTTTTCTTACTGAGTTTCCTAAATCTAGCATCATATACTAAAATTATAAGTTCTCTTCCATTTCATGTCTATTGTTTTTCCTAAATTGGATGCCTAAGTGGTGATTTTGCTTTTGCCATATTGTCAAGATTTAGTGTGGGTGGAGGATATCAGGGACAAAGCTGAGAAGAGTTTCTGTATAATGTTTGTTTGTCAAATCTTAGGTATTCCCTTAGTTTCTTTTTTTATAGAATAAAGGACTCAGGAGAAGAAAGAGCTATAAGAGATGTACAGCCTTTCCCAGAATGGTCCCCCTAAAGGTGTCTGCTACCCCAGGGAATGGTGAACTCTCTGACATCACCCCTCTGAGTTTCCTAAAGAGGCTGATATTTGCAAGTAGAAATTGGCTTTGTTCATCTGCTTAGCAATTAACTTTTCTAAAAGCTGGACTGATTTTAACCCAAATTTACTGTGTGCTTTCACTAATATATTTCAAATCAGCTCCTATCTATGGTATATATTCTATAACTGGCTTGAGAAGCATTTTATGAGTTTATTCAACAAAGACAAGCTGCAGTTATTATAACTATGCTTTACCGGCATGAATAACCATGTTTACAAGTGAAGAAATGGCATTACTTTTTAAAATCATTTTAGTTGGCTTTTTCTAAATGTTTTATCCAGGATGTTGTTCAATCATTGTCAGCACTTACTCCTTTTATGACTCTGTTAGCTTTAACAGACACCACTTTGGTGGTCATATCATCAACTTGTATCACACAGGAATGGTTTCACTTCCATTGGAGCTCAGTCGCTCCTTTCAGAAAGGCACTGATAAAGATCACTGACAACACAGGAGGTCTAGAAATCCTGGAATTAGAGTAATACTCTGTGTAGAGTAGAGGACACCTTGCCTGGAGAAGTTACAGCAATACGAGACCTAGGAGTATAGTATTGGGTTGGCCAAAAAATCTGTTTGTTTTTTTCTGTAAGATGGCTCTAGTAGTGCTTAGTTGTCTTTAACTTCATTTGAAACAATTTTGTTAGATTGTATTGTAACAGTTGTTATATCAGCATGCATTTAAAAAATCAGAATTGGTGAATTTTTGTGGTGATATTTTAGTTTTGAAGATGGAAGAACATAAGTAAAATTTTGGCATATTAAGCTGTATTATTTCAAGAAAGATAAAATAAACATCTGAAACTCAAAAACAGATCTGTGCAGTGTATGGAGAAGGTACTGTAACTGATCAAACATGTCAGAAGTGGTTTGTGATGTTTTGTGCTGGAGATGTCTCACTGGACAATGGACGCTCCATAGTTGGGTAGGCTAGTTGAAGTTGATAGTGATAAAGTCCAACATTAATTGAGAACAATCAACATTAGACTATGTGGGAGATAGCTGACATGCTCAAACTATCCAAATCAATAAAGTTATTGGTGAAAATAAAAAATGTCTTTTATTTTACAGAAAAAACTAAGTGGACTTTTTGACCAACCGCATGTATCTCTCTCCCTCTCTGTAGCACGTTATGCAATTAAGTACTTACACATGGATTTGGACAGAGAGATGCACAAATCAGTCTTTCTTAACTGGGGGTTTTCTGGTAAACCAGCTCTCCAGAAATTGAGGACTTGAGAGGGCAGTGACAGAAGCTCTGATTTCTAGACTCTGCCAATCACCCTTTTGTAAATACCCAACACACATGCCTCCAGATTTAAGGTATCAAAGTGATGTTACTGTGAAGTTGGGAAGAGATGTGCCATCAGCTCTGCCCAAGCCCATCTGCATCGGCTCTAGCACACCCTGGACATCTGCAGGCCCATGCCCGCTGCTTCAGAGCTTCCTAGGCCACCTCAGGCCTCTGCTGTGACCTTGTCCCATGTTAACCTCTCCCTCCCCTTCTTTCTTCTCCTCTCAGCACAGATGTTGCTTCTGAGAACATGCTCCCATAAGCTTCCTGCATTTGCATCTCAGTCTCCAAGTCAGTTTCCCACAGACCTGACCTATGACAAGGAGAAATGGAAAGTTAAGCTTATTGTTATTGACACTTAAGAGAGGGAAAACCTTCAGTTCTCTCTACTAAATCCATTAACTAATTAGATCAACTTTTACTTCAGTCCAGTTTCCTAGTGAATCACAGAACTCATCATGATAAATTAATAAATAGACAGCTCAGTGGTGCTTCCCATTTTGTTCTGTCAGTCTTCATTTCAAGTCTTTGGTCACAGACAGATCACACAAAAACTGGGTCAAACGTGGCCAGGTGCTGACATTTGAGATTCACAGTGCAAACGTCTTCGTTCTCACAAAGAGGGTTACTGCAAAACTAGGAAGATGAAATCACATGTTCAAATATGATTACTACCCTTCCTATTTGTCCTATTCTGTCATCAAAATACTTCATAGCTAACTCTGGTGTGGAGGAACACTAAATGATTGGATTCCTTACACATAAATGACACTGGCAACATTCCTTTATGCTACATGAAGCCAAAACTAAGAGAAGATATTAACGAGATGTAATCAGATAGGGTACTAGAATAGCTATAATTTTTAGGCCTGGTAAAATCATAACTTAGATAAAAATGTGGATGACAAATTTAGAGTGTAGGCTATTTCCCCAGAAAAACATCACAATTTATATATAGACAATTTTCAATTATCGCCCAGGAAAAAAATAGAAATATATGGCAATTATCCAAAATAGAGGCTAGTGAACAAATTCATTTCTATTTGGTTTTAAAATATTGTTATGTATTCTGAAACCAACACTTGAATATGAATGCATTTTGTATTCTGGAAACAATGTATTCATTGTATTTGCAATGCTTCTAACAAATACTGAAATTATACTTTAGAATCAGACTAAAGAAAGTGACTTGTGTTTTTTTATCTTTTCTTGTATAATATGTTCCTGCTGTCTATATTATTGCTGAGAATAGGTATCATTAACTAATGTTAAGTTCATTCTAAAGCAAGAAAAATTTGTATCTCTATGGTTTCTAGTTTATATTTTCCCAGCACTGATGATAATTAAATATTTTTGTTGAAAGGACACTCTCCTTCCCTGCTCTTAGTTGGTTAAAGTCAATTAAAAAATATTTTGTGTTGCAAACATTAAATAAAATGAGTGGTCAAGGTAAGGTGTTATGTCTAAGTAAGATTCAAGATGTTTAAATTGAAATATCTGCCCATGGAAAGTTGAGTTGGCTCTATATACACTTCCAAGTGTATTTTGCCCTGGTTTGGCTATTTTTCCTTCAGTAAGTGCTAATCTGCATAATATGTATGTCATAGCACCTGGCATAGGGCCTGGCTCCTGTTAGTGGCCAGTACCTGTGTAGTTCCTTCCTTACTTTTTCTCTTTCTTTTCTTCATTCAATAGTTGTACATAAGATGCTTCATAGGTTTTAATAAATGTTTATATTTTATTCCACTCTTTCTTTGCATAGAAAATTATATGAAGCCAAACACTTTTTTAAAGAAAAAATATCCCTGGTGTTATTCTCCCAATGTCAATGTTCACTACATGTTTTAATTCTAAAAGCTACCACCATGGAAATTGATTAATCAGTATTAAGGAAATAATTTATTAAGTGCCATAGCATCTGAAAGGGTCAGAATGGGGGCTTATGCAGACTGAAAATTGACCACATGCTCTCCTGTCTTACTTTTAGCCATATGGCACATTCCCATTCTGGAACAGTACAGTTTTGCATGAAGCAGAAGATTTCCAAGCATGCAGTCATTTTGACTGTTTGCTTTGGGAATCCTTTGCTTTGGTGTTTAACTTCATAAGTATTTGTTGTTTGACCAAAGTTGATTTTTATCTCCATTGAAAGATCTAAATAGTCTTCAGTTGAACACTGACAAGGCCCTGGAGAGGTAGGTTAAACAGATGGCTCAGTTGTATAGACCTAGGTTCAAACACAGGGTTCACTACCTACCAGGGTGACATTAGATAAGAAGACTTTATCTCCTATAAGCCAGGCAGTGAAAGACAAATACCATATAATCTCATCTTTAACAGGAACCTAAACAACAAAACAAGGAAACAAGCAAAATATAACCAAAGACACTGAAATAGAAAACAGGCTGACAGTGTTCAGAGGGAAGAAGGGAGGGAATTTCAGGGGAATTTTAGTGGAAAAGGGGAAGGGTTTACAGGAGCAAGTATAAAGGACACATGGATAAAAAACTAGGGATGGGTATAAATGCGAGGAAGGAGGGGAGGGCTGGGTGGTGGGCTGGGATGAGAGTAAAAGATAAAAAATTGTACTTTAACAACAATTAAAATAAAAATTAAAAAAAAGACTTTATCTCCTGCCCAAGGTCATTATTTTCTCATTATTGAAGCAAAGTAATATGTAAAATGAAGAGAATTATAGTGATGATTACAGGTAATAACTATAAGAAAATAACTATAAGTAAAGTATAATTAGTTATTATAGGTAATAACTATAAGTAAATACATAAATTAGTTTTGGCATTTGTTACAGATACTAGCAAATATGTACTGAGTGCCTGCCTTGCACAAATACCATTCTAAGCATTTCTGTGTAACAGAACTCTACAGTTCAGGAACTATTGCCATCACTATTTTACACTTGAAATCTAAAAAGCTTAAGTCACAGTAAGCAGCTGAGTCAATGTGTCAAGACATTTCATATACTTAACCATCACACAATGCCACCTTCATATAAACAGAGAAGCATTTTGGCAGAAACCAGAACCAGAAAATGGATCCAGTGGGTCCTACTCACGCCTCAGCCCAGCCCTCTCACTGCAGCTCTTCACATCTGGCCACACTGCTCAAACACCGTCCCGAACAAATGCCTGTAGTCAGCGTATTATTTCCTATGAGGAACCATCACATCCCTCAGTCACTCAGCTTCCCATCATACAAATGGTGAGAACAGAAAATTACCATATTTTGCTGTGTATAATGCATACGTTTTTGCCCAAATTTTTGAGGGAAAAATAAGGGTGCACACTATATATGGGTGCTGATTTTGTACTGATTTTGTATCTATATAAATGTTTTTAACTCTTTTATCTATGCTTATGAGTTAAAAGTATAACTCTAGAAAGCAATAATGATATCTGTATGCAAAATAATACCCTGGAATACAATAATCAGTTTTGTTTCTAAATGTAAATAAATAAAAAAATGAATTAAAGTATTAAAATGTAAGATATTTTTCCTGAAAGTTTAGGTCCAAAACATGGATGTGCATTATACTTGGGAGTGTGTTATACACAGCAAAATACAGTATACTTTCCATTAGGAAGATCTACATAAATACAGCTTGACACCCAAGGATCAGTTGAACTGAAGGCAGCTTCTGGTTGGCTTCTCATCTGTTATTTCAACAGGTCTGATCAGATTCAGCCAGTCTGAGAGTGGTCATAAGGGAAAGTGAAGGTCTTAAGTTAAAGGGAAGACCCTCATGCCTAAAAACCCCAGCTCTGCCACAAATGTACTGTGTGTTTGCCCAAGTGGCTTCAGCCCTCTGGACTCCTTCTCATCATTAGGAAATGAAAGATGTTGCCCTAGAACCTAGGTAAAAGCTGGCTACCTATGAGCTAATCCTGACCCTCACAGGTAGGCTTTCACTTTAGCCTTGTTTGACCCACACGACGTTTTGTTTTGTTTCATTGAATTCTAAATGTGAATTCAAGAAATTTCTCATAGAAATCTATATTCCTGTTTTCCCTTGAAAATCTGCAGGAGTAGCATTATCAAGCTTGTTTTTCCTTATCGCATCAAGGAAAGCCATCAGCTAGACATGAGCAGGCTGCCCCCTGCAGGTGAGACATGAGCTCACCGGCTCACCACAGCCCTACTGCGCCCTGTGGTCTCACACCCAGTCTGCTCCCTCATTCACCCTGCTTGCCCCGTCTTGTAGGCATTTGGGTTTGCGATTCTAGGACCAGCTTCGGCCTTCATGTCTTCAGTTATTCGTTCTCTTTTTCATTTGATCAACCCATAGTTAGTGCTCACCCACGTGCCATTCTGTGTTCTGTTTTAATACGTCTGTTTTTTTAAGTGACCAAGTTTTGTCTTGATTTCTCAGAGCCTGATTAATTTTCATTTTTTTTGTAAAGTTTTCTCTTTTCTTGTTACCCCAACAGAATTCTGCAGTTTTTAAGCAGCAGCTTCACCTGGCACGAGCCATTGCAATCCTCCTCATCACCGACTGAGGCCATGCTTTGGGCCCTGCACCTGTGGTGAGAAGAATATAGCAAGCCCGGCCCAACAGGTAGGAGGAGAACACACTGTTCCGAATGCAGGCCATCACTGTGGGGAAATAACAGCAACTCTATAAAATCAGAAGTCATCATCTAAGGACTAATAGAAAGAAAAGTTTAATTTTTTTATTTTATTAATGTTTACCTCCTACAATATATAAAAACACCCTTGACATAAAAAGCCATGTTCCTGAATGAGATAGGAGAAAGAATATAATAGCTAAAAAAAAGTCCTTTTTTAAAATTCATGTTTACTACCTAAGAAACCTTTTGCTGATTTTAGTGGTAGCCACTTTTAAGATAAAATATTAGAGAACTAAAGACATGCCTTAGGTGACCTGAGAGAACAGCTACTTAAATATCCATTTCTCCAAGGCCATAGCTAATTGATTTTTGAAACTTCTTTGCTGAAATAACCTTGTCTCAAGGGCAATTATACTTCAATTATTTCTTATTTTGCTTGGAAAGTATTGTGTAAAAATGACGGTACAGTTATAAGGGAGTATCTAAAATAACAACTAATCATTCAAATGTTTTTATTTGAAGTGATTTTAAAAAGCAAAAGAAATTCTCAAAATGTTCCTTTATACACTCACTATTTGCCCTAAATAGCCTGATAAGTTTGTGAAAATGATTGGCATCTCCCTGTGGGGGACTGGGGGAAAGGAGCCCCACGCTGGCAGGAGAGACTGAATCCTACTTTTATCCTTCCCACCATCACCTCTGTGATTTGGGCCAGTAATTTAATCTCTCTAAACTGTGTTTTTGGCCCATAAAAAGGACAGTTATATCAGAGTGACTTCCAAATTCCAGGCTCAGTTTGACAATAAAGTACATCTGTTAGTGGAGGGTGAGAGGGTAGCTCTGAGCAAATTCCTCCAAGCAAAGTTGCCAAAAGTAAATTCAAGACAATGCCAATGCACCAAATTTCTTTATTCTTTTCATTATTTACAAAGTGCACAGCAATTTGCACTGGAAGTGTTGGTTTTCACTGCCTTTGGAGATTTCTGTAAGATTTTAGTTGAGAGTTTCCCAATTTGTTTTGAAACAGGATTTGAAGGAATGCCCAGTTTGTCTCTGCTTTAGCCCCTGCTATTGTGTAGAGAGAGGATCTTCAGATAGGAAGCCGTGGAGAGCTCATAGCTGTGTGAGCACACAGCCCGAAAGGACTTAGGCTGAGAGACATGAGATTATCGCCATAAGGATTCTCCAAAATCAGGACAGATATACTCAGCATTTAAATGCATTAGTCAGATGGACCAGTTTTGATAACTCTCATAGAATTAGTGTGCTGATATGGTCTTTCCTCTTATGGACCTTGGAGTTCAACAGTGGAAAAAGACTGAAAACAAAACATTAATTATTAAGTGAATAATGCAATTATGAATCGTGATAAGCACTATGAAAAATACAAAAGGGGCACTAAGGCAGTGAAAAGCTAGAAACTGCTTCGGAAAGTTTGGTCCGGAGAGGGGTAAGAGTCAAGAGAACTGTTTCTACTCCCTTCCCTTTCCAGGTACACAGTAAGATTGCATTGCCGTGGCCTCCCTCAGATTTCAGAGGACCATGGGATTGGGTCTGGCCAATGTGTTGTGCTTAGAAATGACATGTATCATTTCTGGAGCATTTAATTTTGTTGCTCCAGCTCCCTGTGGCATTCTGACTGGTAGTGTGGTCCAAGATGTGGTTACTCCCTCAGCCTGGAACTTATTTGGTTTCAAAGAACAGAGACCCCCTCAGCCAACCCACCCTGAACGTGTAGCTTTAGAATACAACAGACTTTAATTGCCTTAAGCCACTGAGATATGGAAGCTATTTGTTAATGCAGCTTAATGGAGACAATCCTGACTATTATAAGAGGCATCTCTGAAGAGGCAGAAGGATGATTTATAGAGGCTTTAAGAGAAGAGGCTTTGAGCTTGGCTGGTTCACAGAACTGAAAGAAGGCCAATACAGCTAGATTATAGTAAATCAGGGAAAAGCAGCAAATAATCTTTAGAGTTCCTTCTATCCTCTTAATTCTTTCCAGTTCTGGCTCTGAAGCTGTTCTGATGTTTATATTCCTGGCAGTACTTTAACATAGATTAAGTAGCTTGACTTTAAATATCTTTGATTTGTTTACACAAATCAAACTCTCATATTTTATCTCTTGCTTCTGGATTATGATCATTTATCAAGAACTTTGTATGTGGGCCATTGATATGATAATGTTATCGTAATGCCTTCTCAGGAGCTGAGGTCCCCTGTCCTTTCAGTCAACACTGAGATGCACTTGAGTGTATAGACTATTACAGCTGAGCTGAGGCTTGGGACAAGCAGCAATTTTGCATTTTGCAATTGAATAATATGTAATATTATGCAAATTTTAAGCTCTCACTTTTCATATCAATTTCTAATATTCTGCCAACAGAATCTAGAGAAAAGCCCAAACCTTTATGGGAATCATCATAGCCCTTTTTAATGTATATGTAAGAGAGTTTGTCTTTTGCACTGGAGATCGTGTTTGAAAACAAAACAAAAGCCCCCTAGCCAAAAGCAAATTGTATGAGATGCAATTTATCTTCTTTGGAAGAAAAGAAGAGCTGAATCAGCCCTCCTTGGATTTGACAACTAAGGTATTTCTTTATCCCTGACACTGCTCAGAGAGAGCCACTGATATTATAACTGCCTTTATTAAAATTTGGTAGGCTTAAAGGAAATACATCCATGTGATATTACAGTCATTCTTACAAAGTTCTTAAAGTCTTGAGGACTTTTAGTGAGGTGAATGAAAATTTTTTCAAGAAAAATAATGTAGGAAAAGAAAAGAGAAATGGATCTAAAAAATTTAAATGGGTCTTTACTATAGTTCAGGTTCAGTGCTAAGAGCTTTTGTCACTGGAAAGAGACTGGGCCAAGGCAGGTCTGTCCCAGCATGGTTTAGAATGTGTGGATTCTTGACTTTGTGCAAGAAGGAATTCAAGACATGAGTGCAGGTGATTTTGAGAGTTTAATTATTAAAGGTAGGAACAGTGAAACAGAAGAAAGACTTAGGATAGAAGAAGCAGATCACAGTAGCAGAAGTGAGCCAGGTTGGGGCTGCTTTTGGCTTACTGAAAAGTTAGACATGAGGAGAGCCCTTGGAGCTTAAGAAAAAGAAGCCCCAACTGTGTAAGTTCATGCCTGAGCGAAGAGAGGTGTGGGCTTGTTCAAGGGAGAGTGGGCATTGGGTCCTTTGTCTTAAGCGTTTTTATCCATTTTCTAAAGGCAGGGATTTTAGAGGCAGTCTCAGAGGAGCATCTCAACAGAATATTCATCAGCTTTCCAGGTGTGTTCTTCATGGTGCTGATGCATCAACATGAGCATCTTTGTCTAGTCAGTCTCACCTCTGTCTTGGATTTGTCTGGCTCTAATTGTGTTTTTTGTGATTGGGTCTGCTTGGCACTAGCGGCCCTTTCATATGTATTGTAATCCCCATAGAGTGGAGAAAGCAGCCCATAAAGGTTATGATTACCCAGTCAATGAGTAGCAGACCAAGGAAGGGACAGAGGTCTTCTCCCTCCAAAGACCCTGCTCTTTCCTGCATGCCACTTAGACTAGAGTATAAAAGTTTGCCTATAACCTCCCCACAGTCAAATCCAAAATGGCCAAGCCTTACATTTCCAGAATCTCCAGAGTTGTCCATCAAAAGATAAATACTAGATCACTCTTGATTTATTACATATCTAGATTCAGAAGAGCTTCTAAACAGATCTGGTTGTACGAAAATAAGCTGTGCTTTGCTAATTATGCATCTTCCCTTTGTTCAGCCTCATCCTGTATAATTAGCACAGTCTCAAAAATAGAAGTTTTCCATGACATTAAAATTCTTACACAGCATACCCTCTAATTATTTCATATCTTCACATTAGGGACTAAGACACTCATGGTGGAGGGAGTAATTCTGTTTGTTATTTAATTACTTATAGAAGGAATTCAGAAAAAGAAATTATGAAAATAATTTCAACTTGATGCTGAGATGCGTACACATAGACCAAGGCACAAGCATGCATCCTTTCTCACATCCTTACTCCTGCCCAACTTCAGACCTCACCATTTTTGACACTGGTCTCAGTTATGCCTGTTAGGGTCTGTTTCTATGAAGGACTCACCTGTTCTTCAAGACTCACTAAAAATCCTCTCCTCTATAGGCCTTTCCAATGCCCACCATTAAAATGCCCACCAATTTCCAATGCCCACCATGGAGTATCTTCCCATACTCCAGGGTACTTAATGCTAATCTTAAAGCATCTCTCTGCTTTGTATTATAGGGATGGGAGGTAGGCAGAGATGGTGGGTGACTTGCTCAAATATGTTTTCTCTCTTTTCTTCCTGGGCATATAATTAGGCAGCATTTACTTGCCTTCCCTAGAGCCAGGTGTGACCACATGATGAATTTCTAACAATGGAGTAGGAGTGGACGTGACATGTTCTATTTGGGGCCAGGATTTTTAGGAAGTAGGCATGCCTTTTCTGTGCTGGATCTCCTTGCTGCTGCCTGGGTGAGAGAACTCAGGTTCTTTGGGATGAAGGGAGCCCGGGCTCCTGGCTCACCAGGTGAAAGCTGTCTGGCGGAGCAAGAACACTCCCTGTAGGTTGTTACACAAATAAGAAATAACTGCTTTTTGTTCAACTTGGAAATTTAGGGTTTATTGATTACAGCTGCTTGTGTGGACTTACCTAACACACATGTGTGTAAGTGTGTGTCTGTGTGAGTGGGACTCCTATTTTAGAAGCCTCAGAAGAACTGGTACAAAAAAAATTATCCTTCACTGTGAGCAAAATTAAACTAAATTGCTGCCTCATTCAGAAATGAAGCAGATGGTCATCAAAACATAGAGTGGAGGGTACTCTAAACATCTCTAGTGTTGGGAATGCCATTTTCTCATTTGCAAGTAACTGTCTAGAATTTGTAAATAATCTCATAGACGACTAATTTAGAGTAGAGAATGAGAGGGCTACCCAGTTAGTATCAATATTGAAATGTGTTCTAGTTCATTAATCATTCAAATTTTCATCATTATTTCAATCAACAGGTAGGTACTAAACACACTCCATGTGCCTGGCAGTCCTCTTACCAGTGCTGATCAGTAACTTACCTGGCCCCCGATCACTCCAAACACACATTCCAATGGGGGAGCCGAAGCTCTACCAAGTCATCACATTGCTGCACGTACACTCAGATTCCTGTCCGGGTTCTCAGGTTTCTAGTCTCTAAAAGAGAATGATTAGCCCTGGTTGGTGTGGCTCAGTGGGTTGAGCACCAGACTGCAGACCAAAGGGTCACCAGTTCAATTCCCAGTCAGAGCACATGCCTCGCTTGTGGGCCAGGTCCCCAGTAGGGGGCACTCAAGAGGCAACCACACATTGATGCTTCTTGCTCTCTCTTCCTCCTTCCCTTTCCCTCTCTCTAAAAATATATAAATAAAATATTAAAAAATATATCTTTAAAAATTTCTCCATTAAAAAAAGAACATAACATCACCTACTTCTCAGACTGTGTTGTAATTTTAGTTAGATAATATTTACATAATGATTGTAAAATATTCAGCACTGTGTTTACATTTGAACATCATAAGCACTCAGTAAATCTTAGCTATGATTCCTATCACTCTAGATAAGTACTATGACAAGGTATAACAAAGGAATCTGACTAGAGCGAGGGAGGGGTGTGTGGAACACAACGGTTTCCCTTTGAAGGGACTCATATGAAAGTTGACAGGTTGGAATTAAGTCTCTACATCTTCAAAAATGAAAACAGTATATGCAAAGGACCAGTGGTATGAGGAAGCATTTTCAGGAAACTAAAAAAAAATTAGGTGGAATATAGAGAGCAGAAGGAAAATTGCTTCAGGATGAGAACTTGCAAGGCCTGGGAACCACCATGTGGTCATGCTAAGAATTTAGCCTTCTTCCTAACAGGATGGAAAGTAATTGGATGGTTTCAAACACGTATAACACAGAATGGCATGGTCAGCTTTATATCTTTAAAAGATCACTGTAGCTGGAGTGTGAAGAAAAAGATTAAAGGGCAAACAGAATGGGCAACTAGACCATGTAAAAAGTTAACCATAGGAGTAAGATAAGAAATACCCGTAGGTTAAATCAGGTGGTGGTAGTGGAGACAGAAAGAAGTAAAAAGATCTGAGAAGCGTCTACAGTGACATTGGCAGGATTTGGTGAGGGATTAAGTAGAGAGATAAGGTAGAGAGAACTGTTAAGAATAGTGGCTGGTCTTTCAGATAGACACAGGTACATTTCACAGAGATAGAGAACCTTGAAAAAGAATCAGGGTTTTAAGATCATAAATTCACATTTGTACATTCTTCATTCAGGTTCCTGTCAGATATCGAAGAACATATGCTGAGTACATAGTTTGTTACATAGGTCTGGAGCTCCACAGAGACGTCTGAGCTGGAGGATAAATTTAGAATTACTGGCATACAGTAGTAACCAAGACCATGGGCAGGAAAAATTTGCATAGAAAATAGGCAAAATTTAGATCAAGAAGAAAAAAAGGGGCCTAACATCTAACTTTGAGGAACTCCTCAGCAAAGGAGACTGTATTCGCCAGGGGTCTCAAGACAAACAGAACCAATAGGATGTGTACATATAAGAAGAGTTTTACTTTAAGAAATGGTTCACACAACTGGGGAGGCCTGACAAGTCCAGCTGGCAGGCTGGAGACTCAGGAGAGAGCTGCCATGGGGCTCCAAAGGTGGTCTGCTGGAGAAAGCCCTCATGCTCAAGGAAGATTGGCCTGCTATTCTATTCAGGAGTTTATCTAACTGGGTGAGGCCCACCAGTGTTATGGACAGCAAACTGCTTTACCCAAAGTCCACTGATTTCAATGAAAATCTCATCTAAACAGACTCTCACATGAACATCCAGAATGTTTGACCAGATATCAGAGCATTGTGTCCCTGCCATGTTGACCTGTGACACTAACCATCACTAAGACGTAAGAGGAAAATCAGAAGTAGTGACGGTTGCCCAGGCACTGCATTAGTTGCTAAGGATACAGTCAGGATCATGGTTTCCAGTGGGAGCCTGGGAGTCAGACAGCTTGGGTGTGAATCCTGACTCTGCCATTTACTGGCCCTGTGACTTTAGGCAGATGGTTCAGTGACTCCACGCCTTATCTCTGATGGTTGTAAGAACTAAATTAGTTAATGAACATAACATAAAGTTAGAGAACTGACTGTCCAATTGATGTCTCCTTCCTTATTTTTAAGACCAAGACAGTCTTTTTCATCATGGAGTCACAGTGTTCTGGAAGGCATCACGAGCAGACAGCCAGGATTGTCCCAGATCAGAGCTGGTCTGTAGGGGAGCAGGCAGCTGTCCACGCAGTGATTTAGGGAATTGTTGTGGAACTTGCCTGTTCTGTTCCTCCAGATACCTGCCCTGTGAATGACTTGTGACACTTCCAAAATAAAAGCCTTCTCCCCTTTTTTCCTGATAAGGCCCTAAAGGATTCCCTGGTAAATTACAAATGTCACCTAACAGACTACCACTATGAGCCTCCACTAGCTTATGTGAATTCCTTTTTAGATAAACTGTTCAGTTCTGATGAAACAAAGTCTTCATCAGATTGAAACATAAAGCAGGACCACGGAGGCTCAAGGGAGCTAACAGGTAGCTAGCAGAGACAGAAGAAGGCAGATGAGAAGGAAAGGGAGGGACCAAGGTCTGTATTAGGAAAGCCAGAGGATGGCAGGGACCCACCTGTTACCCCTTCCCCCGATGTTTCCTCCATGCCTCATGCCCACTCATGCCTGGGATCCCTGGAAATATTTTCGCAAATCCTTTATCTCTTTGTTTGTTTTACATAAGATTAATTTGAAGGTCCCCCCCCCCCCATAGGCCAAAGTAGTTTGCCCAGAGATAGGCAGCCAATGGAAAACAATTCTCTTGCTAATTCCATGTTATCATACTCAGATTACACCATAAAAAATTTCCCCCTGAGCACATCCCTTTCATTTTCACTTCTGAAAGGGGCCCCACCCCTTTTCTCTGCCCTGCCCAAGGCAGTTGTTCAGAAGAGCTCAGCACCCTTCCCTCCATCCCTAGAGTAGTTGGAGAATTAGTGATGGTGTGTTTGCTCCTTCTCCAGCTCTGGGCTTGGGTTAGGGTCGGCCTCCTGCCACAGTACCTAGATTCACCCTCTAATCTCTTTGCTAAGGTATTTGATGAATTAGCCAGCTTGTAATTCAGTATCTACTGTGAGGCTGGCATGTTGTCTTATTTTTCCTTTTAAATGAAACACTGATAAAGATCTTGTGCCATGATGAATTCAGAGCTAAGTGCTCAATTGTTTTTCCTGGTTTCTTCTCTTTCAGTCCTGCAAGCTGAGGCATTAATTTGGGCATGGTTTCTTTTATTTAGGTAAAGATGTGGGCCATGCATTTTCCCTCCAGATGGAGTTTTCTTGACATTCTTCATCTGAGCAGAATAGTAAGCCCCATCTGCATTTGGTTTCTACAGTCCTCAAGTGGCCTTCGTCACACAGCAGGGAATGGGTTGTCACTTGACTAGCAGTCTTGTGCTCCACCCACCCCAGCACTCTGCCTCCAGAGTTCACAGCAGGCTCCTCACCTGCCTGAAAACCAGCACGTGGGAAGGTTTCCCTTCCAGCCTCCAGAACCCTGGGAAGGGGAGAGACAGGAAGGGCAGGCATCAGTGTTTTTTGGTCTCTGGTGGACCACGTCCAGATCAACTCCACAAGCAGCAGAGGTGGGACTGAAGAAGAGGAGAGACAGGAGATACTGGGGCAGCTCAGGCTTCTTCACGCTAGCTCAGTAGCCTATTGTCTCTCTGTGCCCCTGAGGAGGTCTCTGAGTCCCAAACCCTCAAAGGAAATTGATTAAGAGACACCCTGTCCTGAGTGGGGTGAGGGTGAGAATAAGGGAATGAAGCTCAGGGAAGGGATGGAGGAGAGTCAGGGATGCCTCTAGCACACAGGAATATTGGTCAATAAAATGCATATTTTACACTGTGGTCTACCAGATGTCCTCCACACCAAAACAGTTGGGCTTCATGTTCAGAGGCATAACTCCAGGTCCCAAGAACACTGATGTGACAAAACATACAAAGGTAATGTTACAGAACAGACCCGTGTTGGGGGATGAACAATATACTATTACCAAAAGTATCCTCCTTTTTCTCTGGGGGTCCCTTCCACCTACTAGGTGCACCTTGCCCCCCACCACCAGGAAGAGATGTTTCTCAAGGCCAGAGATTGGTGAAAAGGAAAGGAATTATTTATTTAAAAGTTATACAGACTTAGAGTAATGAGTTAATATCTTCATTAAAATACTAAAGTCCTTTAGAATACCCACAAACACACACAGTCCTTCCTCCTCCCTCTGACCAGTCCAGGGTACCATATCTCAGGAAAAGAAGTAGAAGTACATAATTCAGGCTCCTGGCACCGTCAGCAGTGTCACTGCCAGAATCTCCAGTTAATCCAAAGACATGTGGCACCTTCTCATGGCCCATCAGCAAGAGTCCTTTCATCCCTTTTCTTCCAGGCAAAGTCTCTCCTGCTTCCTAAGCCACGTGGCAAAAGGGAGCACCCCAAAGCCACGTGGTCCTGACTCTTGCCCAAGCTGCAGGGTCCCCACTCTGCCAAAGCTGTGTGGTCCCCACCTTAGCATGACTGCCGTGCCTGGGTTTAAATCCCAGCACCAGTCTTGCTCTGCATCCCCATTTCTGACTCCTACCACATTCAGTTACAACTGCCAGCATTCCTGTATCCTTCCAGCTTTACTGGGCTGCCATAGTGAATTCAGGCAGGTGTGGCCCCGTGGTGTGGAGCTAATCATCTCCAAACTCTCACAAAGGTGCTGTAACCAGGGGGAGTTGCCTCTCAGTTACATCTTGGGTGGAAGTCACTTCCATCCCCCTGGCTCAAAGCATGGCCACAGCTCTTTACCATATCTATGAAACCAGTTAAAGTTTATGGGTATGTTAAATGACCGTTCTAGAGGTTATCTGCAAAACTGTTGCTGTACAAAACAGCTCTCAATGGCCCTGTTCCATCCCCCAGCTTAGACTTGTGGGGGTGAGGACATCATACACACACACACACACACACACACACACAGACACACACACATATTTATTTATTTGTTTGTTTGTTTGTTTGTTTATTCATTTATTTTAGTGTTTTCTGGACACCCTGAGTTCTGGACCCCATTACAAATCCCTATTTAGGGACCCCCATCTTGGCTGTACCTGTTATAGTCAGACTCAAACACCAATGTAAACTGTGCATTTTTACCAAGCCAGATGCCTCACAGATCATTGTCATTTATTGCCAAAACCAGCCCTGAAAGTAGGTGTTTACACATTCTCCTTGTAATTGAGGAAACAAAGTTATAGACTAGAGAGTGACAGGTGCCAGTTACAGGAAGCAGGATATAGGATGGTCCAGTCAGTCATAAAAAAAAATATATAGTTGGTTCCACTCTCAAAGGAAGAGCGTGGGTCAGTTAGGAATCTGAGGCTATCCTCAGCTATTGGGTTACGCGTCTGGACTGGTACCAGGGTGAGACTGAATGAGCAAGATGAAGCTATGCAGCTCCAGCTGTGGGCAGTGGAGGGCTGAGGAGCCAGGAGCCAGGCTTGTTCTCTGCAAATAACACTCAGCCCTGCTCTCTCTGGCCATGGACAGGGCAACTCCCTTCATACCATGGCTGCTGCCCAGGTGTTTGCCTTTCCTATGCTGTGTTTGCTTATGGCCTTGGATGCTGTATAACCAAAGTCCTTCCCCAGCTGTGCCTCAGCCACTGAGCAGGTTGAAATGGAAATCAAAACACTGACACAATTCCTATGTTGAAAAAAAAAGAAGGAAGTTGGGTTTGGGGTTGGCCACACTGCAGTGCTTTATTCTGGGACTTTGTGGGTATTTTCAGAGGACTTTCCTGAGTCCTGGAAAGATAGCACAGAGGGATGTTTAAGCTCAGTAACGACTTTCCGGGCAGCAAACCTGTCACAACCCAGAGTAGCTGGTCCCTCCCCTGCCCACCTGGGGTAGTTTGTTCTTAGCTCTCTAAAAATAGTATTTATGGTTACATAAGGGCTTATTTCCCAGCGTCTCGACAAACATTTAGTCAGCTGCATGCAGGGCCCCATGCTTTCTCAATAGGCTCTGACAGGTGTAATGCACCCCTGCTTCCCTGGCACCCAGGCCAGAGCACAGAAGTAGTGAGCGCTCCATAGGTATTGGTCAAAAGAATTAGCATACACAATATAGTTTCAGGATTTGGAAAATGCACTATAATATGAAATGGTCAACAAGTCCTCCTTCACAAACAGTTTACCTGCCATCCCACAGATGGCTTCTCATGTCTTTACTAATAACCCAAAATATCCCTTGGACCCTAGCAAAGCAAGTCTAGCATATGATGAAGTCCCTTACAAATTAATGAACACCACCACATTGGAAAACATTCTATGGGCATTTGAAATGGCCAGAAATATGGTAGGCAGATGGCTTATAGTTGATGATAAACCAATCATAGTGGTTCCTGATATTTTTTTCTTCCATAGTCCACATAAGAGATAAATTTCTCATGGGCCACAGTCTCCCAACAGGTTAGCCAAACAACTCCACTTTCTTAATCTCTCAAGAAAGTAAATCAGAAGGCAAGTGAGTGACTCAGTTTATCCTTTCTATAAGGATAAACCAAAATTTTCTGTTCTAATTTTTAGAATCACAGCCCAATAATGAACAGCTTTACTGAGTGCTCACGATGTGATAAGCGCCATGCCATGAGCTTGGCACATATGATCCCACGTAAGCGAGGAAAAACTCTGGGCAGTTGGTTCTGTAGGATCTTCCTCCCAATGCAGATTACAAAACAAAAGTCTGTAGGACTACAAAGCATTTCCAAGACTAATACATGCCCAGGACAGCCATACAGGTCTTTACATTTCTACTCTCCTGTCTCCAAAATCACTTACTCAAATATCAGTGCTTGATGACTATTATTATACATTTTCTGACATCCCTCACAACTGACTGCCACGGTCTATATGTTATAACAGAGAACTAAGAAAACAGTGCTGCTATTTTAAAACTAGAGTTTGCACCATGGTTTGAACACAATTCTGTATTTATTTGAATCACTTTGGATCTTAAAAAAGCAGTAAGGTAATAAGCATCTTGTATTGAATATCCATTATGTTCCCCTCACTATGACAGACAATTTACAAAAATTATTTCTAAGCCCTGGCTGGTGTAGCTCAGTGGATTGAGTGTGGGCTGTGAACCAAAGCATCGCAGGTTCGATTCCCAGTCAGGGCACATGCCTGGGTTGAAGGCCACAGACCCTAGCAATCACACATTGATGTTTCTCTCTCTCTCTCTTCCTCCTTCCCTTCCCTCTCTAAAAATAAGTAAATAAAATCTTAAAAAAGATATTTCTAATATATTAACTACTATCATTAATCAGTTCTAACATTACGCTAATTCATTTTTATTATATCAGTTGATGTATTTCTAATATATAGACTGTTATATATAAAGTTGGAGCAGAAGAGAAAAGCCAAGTCTTGCCCCACATATTAGCTTTATTTTTAGGCTCCAGGGGCCTCTAGTTTCCCCTTTCCCCATTCTTTGCAAGTCTCATTTGATGTCTCCCCTGCCACTGTGTTGGCATTCTCCTTCATCAGCCCCATCTCCACTTCCCCCTTCAGCTGGGACTATGGTGTTGGCTACCTAACAGGCCCTGACGAGGTCGTCCAGGAAAACGGTCCTCGGCCAGGTCGGAGGAGGGTGGGAGGACAGGACAGAAAATGTTAGAAAGGAAATCTGTAGGAGGATTAAGTGTTCCAAAGAGGAGTTTAAGTCTCCAGGAGGATAAATAAAGGAGAAAGGAAAGTGGGCTGGGAGGTAAGGTCAGACGACAGTGGGGTAGCCAGTCCTTCAGCTGAAAAAATGGAAGCAACAGAAGGGGCGACAAGCAGCCACAGAGTCTTTCAGAAGGAAAGGAAAGCAGAAGAAATCCCTAGAGAGCACTGTTGAATTTTTTTACAAAGAAGGAGAGCCATACAGAAAGAGAAAAAGCAGCTTTTCCCAGCCGAGCTCTGACATTTCTGTGGGAGTCCTATTGACAGACAGCCAGATTGTTTCTTTCTGTCATTCTCACCAGTCACCACCCCCTTTCAGAAGTCATGCCCCAGGTACATGCCTTCAAGAACTTAGCGAGAGTGAATTCTCTCAAGCCCTTGTCACTAGAGCAGCCTCCTGAATGACAAGCCTCGCTAAGGCCAGGCATTTTCTCACAAACCGTGGAGAAGGGTCAGCAGTGGGCAGACGTTTGGTAAACATACCGTTGTCCCCATTTGGATGAGAAAAGACATTAAGCTGGAGTGTGTAGAGTAGGGATCAATTCATGCTAAAAATAAAAATAATAAAATAAGGTACCAGAAAGGAAAATGAAAGAAAGAAAAGTCAGAAAGGACTATCAAGAACATATACAACCTTTTCTCAGCCTTCAGTAAAATGCTATCACATTTCAACTGAGGAGTTAGTACATGTTTATATTCCAAACGTGCTTATAATTTTAAACCATCGATATCAATATGGACACATCATTCTACATATTTGACGATGACACTGCTAGGTGTGATGATCCTGCGTGTATATGAATTCAGCTGAAGAGACAGGTACATGTCTGTCAGTCTCCTGTTTTGCACAAAGAACTGATTTCAAATTGTAGCTGTTTGAAAATACCAATAAAACCAAGAGTCTGATGTAAAAATAAACAAGTGCTTCTTAACCTGTATTTTCACAAACAAGTGAGTCGATCACTTTGATTTTAAATTAACGAATCAAAAGGTCAGTCAATGTGCTTAAAAACACATGCACAGCCTAATTGATTTGTTGACTTAGCTGACTATTTGCTTGAAAAAGCAGTGTGATGCAACAGTAAGTGGCCAGGCAGGCAGGCAGCCTGGGCTCCGGTGTGCACCCTAATACATGGCCCCTTTAAGAACCTGGGTGACCTCTGAGCTTCAGAACATGCATACCTGTGTCACAGGTTCCAGTGATAATCAAATGAAATAATTCAGTTATTACTATCAACACTGTCATATAATCTCAAAGCCAAGTATTCATCGACCCTTTGAAAGGCTGACACTATATTTGATACACTTCCTCAGGAGAACTGGAACTCTCCGAGGTTTGACAACTTTCGTCCCTCTCCTGTCTGGATGACACTTCCGAGCAGTTTTCAACAGTGCCCTCTACGATCGATTTAATTCAGCACCACTGAAGATAATAAGCCCAACTACTGATATAGTTAATAGAAATTCTCCCTTAAATGAGGTGCATCTGCTGTGACATCTGTTTAAAACCCATGGAGAGGACTCAATGTTCACAAGCAAATTGAGTAATTACTCTGTAATTACACAATAAATTGTGCAGTTATTGATTTGCTCTCAGAATTCATATCTTCTGGACATACTAAGTATGAAAACCACCTGGGTTCTCCCAAAACGTGTATGTCCTTAAAATGGTCAATATAAAGGCCTGAGATAAACACCCATGGCCAAAAATTTAGAGCATTATCTCTAGAAGAGAGAAAATGTTAAAGAGGGAAGAAATGAAAGTGTGGAATGGAGAAGTTAATTGAGTGAGAAAAAAGGGGGAGGGGTATTTTGAAGGCAGATAATAGTGTTTTCTCAGTCATTTCATAAAACCTGTGAAATTGCTAGATCTGTCTGGCAGGGAAAAACACAAAAGGAAGAGATCAGAGATACAGGGTTTCTTCTGTCCCAAAAAGAGCCCATCACTGGTAATAGCTGTATGGACATTGGGAAACTGTACTGTATGGAGAAAGCAGAGGAATTAATGATTCAAGAGATAGTATCTAATAGTACTTTATGACCACCAGATCTGTAAAAACAGAGGTGCCTAATTCTTTGCTAAATGGTTATGAAACATAGCTCTATGTTTGTGTTGCTTCCTCTAAATTCATTTTTAGAAATCCAATCAACAAATATTTAACTACACACTATGTAAAGTGTATAATACATCCAAGGTTAGATATTTGGAGCAACACAAGAATATAAACAAACAAGTCTGCAGCATGAGACAGGGAAAGGGAAGCTAACTTCCCCGGCTGACTTGAGTTTGAATCCTGGCTCTCCTGAATAGCTGTTGGGTTGAGTCAATAAGGCTGCTGATATTCAACCATTCTTAAGCTACATAAATGGCAATGTTATGTTGTTCAGTAAAAAGGAATTGGAAAAGTCACTTAAATGCTCTGGGTCTCAGTTTCCTCATTGCTAAAAAGAAGGGTGATCATTGCCCTGACTGGCATGGCTCAGTGGTTTGAGGACTGACCTATGAAGCAAAGGGTTGCTGGTTCGATTACCAGTCAGGGCATATGCCTGGGCTGCAAGCCAGGTCCCCTGTAAGGGGCACGTGGGAGGCAACCACACACTGATGTTTTTCTCCCTCTCCCTTCCCCTCTGAGAGTAAAAAATAAAATCTTTTTCTAAAAAAGAAGGGTGATTATTTGAGATTAGAGAAAATATTTATAATAAATGTTTATATAAATCCTTAGAAAATGTTTGTGGTAGAAGGGATATAGGAACCTCCTAGCCTGGATGCCCCAGAGAATGTGCTAAACAACACCATTGCTTTACAGATGGGAGGGGGGATGAAGGTGAAACAGTGCTGTAAAAGTCAAAGCTGTCTGTTGTATAATTAAAAATATAAGTTTCACTAAATATTTAACATTGTGAAATTTATTAAAATGAGAGAAACCATTTGTTAAAACAAAGGCATTTGCTGCTGCATATATTTGCAAACAGATATATGTCCGATCTCTAAAACAAAATCTCTATGCCAAATATCTTCCTTCAACAAACAGCCTATTCAAATCAGTTACTCTGCAAGTACGTTAACTTCAAATGGTTCAATTTTAACATCACAGCAGTTTTGAACATATGTGTTCCACCACAGCCTTCAAAAGGTAAGTCTTATTTAGGGATGGGATACAATTTTTAAAAAATGAAATTTAAAAAATGCATACCAACCTGCTGGAAACATTTATGTGGGTTCCTTTCTTTTGGGAGAGGGGCTGCTACACTCAGCAGCATCAAGGGTAGCAACAAGGGAAGAGCCAACACCATTAGTCAGCTTGCTGGATGGGGACAGAAGCAAGTTCCATGGAACAGAAAGGTCTCTGTGGAGCTGATGGTGAGAAGGAATGTGATTGGCTTCTTAAGGGGCTGGCAAAGGGGTGTTGCATAATTTCGCCTCTCCTCACTGAACATGCCTGCTTATCAGAGATGAATCAACACCTCAAATTATACATTATGCAAATGACAGTGGCAGTTTGGCACCTAATGCAGTCTCTCACCAGAATTTAAATTCTCTTCCACTGTTGTCCGTGAAAACTAAAAATGAACTGTCTGCCTTGCCCTCTTTGGCATCCTTGTCCTTGAGATATACTCCTCCAAGCCCAAAGCTTGGAGGTTAAGCTACATATATGGCCAATGGCCATGTCTCCTCAAAACTCCCAGCCAAGGAAATGAACAAAAACAAAAATAGAGACACCAATGACTTGGAAATCATACAGTGGGGCTCTCAAGGAAATTTAATCCCTTAAGTGAAATTCAGAAAGATCCTGACGATGATTCATGCTGATGAGTCAGTTGAAAATCCATATCCAAAGGAAGCTATTTCCCGAATTGCTCATTGAAAACTGACACTGGACAACATTGGAACAACTGTGTGTGGTGTAAACTCTCTTTTCTCCTACCATTGAAATGGACATGTCTTAATCTGGGGAAAGGAGGGTGGAAAGTTAATAATCTATCCTCATAGAGGACCTGTGAGACAGAATCGGTATGACTCCCAGCAAGTCTCAGGGTAACACTGGCATGTGTGTGCTGAGGTCATAGGAGGATCGCTAGTCCATACATGAAAAATAACATCTGTAAGTGAACATGATCAGATCCTACTATGAATTTTCGAGGGAAGTTCTGGAAACTCTCTTCCTATAGCCCCTAAGATACATTCATATCTAGAATCTGGTTTACTCCTCGGTAGATGATTATCTTTAATCATCTCTTAGGACTACTTCCAGCATTGAAATTCAGACTGTAAGGATGAAGTCAGAGTTTTTAACAAAAATAATGCTGGACTTCTACATCAGTGAAGAATTAAACTCTGTTGTAGAGTGGATATTATCTAAAAAGAAAACTTAATTTAAATTAAAAAAAGAAAACTTCACTGGACAAAGAGGGTGTATTGGTTTCCATTAAAAAGAAAAAATAGCAACACAGGTCAGGACAATGGTGTTCTTGTCAGCCACAGGATCTTTTTCCTCCTCAGACCAAAAGGAGCTTCCATTTTGTATCACAGAGACTTGGTGCACGCAACTTTTCTGTATGAACACTTGTGCCTGTGGCAGAAAATTTAAGCTTGAAGGCAATAGATAGATGACATCCAAATGGAGCCTAGATTTTTCTTCATAAAAAGTCAGCCCTGTCTGAATGGTCTTCTTACTATGCATCCTTTTAAAGGCATAGCGTGGAAATAGGGAGAAAGACCAGCTTACACTGGCTTGTCCATCCTTGAAAGACACTGTGTAGTCTGTTTTCCAGAAGATAACAAGTCTCTTTATAGAACCAGGGACCCAAGTTCTAGCCCTAGATCCCCCTGATTCTTTTATGTTGGTTATGCATGATTAATTTCTATACAGACTTTTTCCCTATAAATTTTAGCAATGAGGTTTTCTAAATTAATCATGCTTACAAACACATTGAAATCCTATTTATACAAGCTAAGAAACTCTGCCACTGCCTTACATACTGCCATTCATTTCACTGAAAGTGACAACTTAATAAACAAACCTACGTGATACTCACAACTTCCTTGAACAGTTTTTAAAAAGGCTGCTCCAGAGCAATCTCCTCCATCCAGGGTCAGAACACAATATGGATCTGCTCAAAGTCTGCACCCTTAAGACAAGAATTTTGGCTTTTGTGGTTCATTCACATCTGACATTTGATCACTGTAAGCCACTTGGTCTGAATGAAAATCAAATATTTGAGATAGTGCCTTCCTATGCCTTTGGGATACGAAAGAGAATGTGATTAAATCTCCAGTTCAGCAAATTCTCCAGAGACATGAAGATTATATGAATACTCTTTCGCATTCTCCAATTAGCAAATGTGGCCACAGTGGCATTGCCACACTTGCCCGAGCAGCTTCTGCAAAATGTGCAATTGAAATGTATCAGCTATCTAATGAGGACCAAAGGTCCAGTCCAGGCTCCCCCTTTTCCTCGTGGGGGGAAAGCAATACCAGGCTGTTTTTTAGCCAGCAGACACTGAAGTAAGTTCCTAATTAGGCAACTACAATGCCCCAGACAAACACAAGAACTCTGAATGATGACTGTGAGTATAGGTTTTAAGATGCTGTATTTATTGCCCAGAGAATATCTCAGGGCAAAGGAAAAATATGGTAAACTGCAGGAAATAAGGATGGAAGGATAGTTTAAGTACTTTTTCCTACCACAATGTGTTTTCTTTCAAACATAATTGCCTGTTTTTGTGCTTGTTTTTGCTTAATTAAACACCAGAAACTATTACTTTGACTTGGTCCAGGTTTTTAAATACTTGAATAGTATGAGGCTTGGTATTAAATTTTAAAGAACCTGAAAAAAATGAATTAAAATTTATTCCCTGAACTAGGCTATTATGAAGATACATATAATTACAAAAGTTAATTTGTACAGAGAATTGTAAGGACTCCTGTTATCACATCTTCTTTAAACAGTAAAGCCAACAGTCAAAACAAAAACACTGGTGGTCTCTCCAGTTCTTTCTGTTGAAGCCTGAGTTTAAAGCTCTCTAGGGAAGCCCAAACCACAGCCTCTCACTAACCCGTGCGAGGCCGGCAAGTAAAAGTCCACTGCCCATGCTGGGTGACTCCAGCAAGTCCTCCCTGCATCTGTCTACTCTGAACAGTACATCTTCACAACATCTCACACATGCTTTTATATCATTCATTTCATTGCTTACAACACGATCTTGAATTAAACTGAAGGTGACTCCTGTCTAGACTTCAGCTCCTTAGAGACTGTTTTTATTCAACATCTATCCCGAGAAACTAACACAAGCACCTGCACGTAGTAGAGATAATAATAGCATCCTTATTGATAGCAAATTGTATTAAATATTTCAATGTAGTTATACTTTTCTTTAAATATCAGGTGATAATCATAATAGTTACTAATCACTAATGAAAGCAAGACTGCTTTCCTAACATTTCTTTCACTTCCTTTTCATGAATCTGAAATAGACATACTTTTTTTCCGTCTTCCAGCTGAGAAAGTAATTGCAGAACAGTGGTATAGCTACTAAATGGCAGAATTTGATCTCAAGTTGTCGGACACCTCAGAATACTGCCTCTTGATATAATTCTTTTTAATAAGGGCTTTTCAAAATGACTGACAAAGCAAAACCCTGGAATTAAAAAGTTTATAGCTGCAAATTTTCATAAACATTTGACTCATAGAGATGGTCGAGGTATTTCTAGTCCAATACCTCAAAGTATTTCTTGAACTTCCTTGGTCGAGGTATTTCTTGACTTCCTTTCTATGAAGTATTATTTCAGAGTGCTTCACAGTTCAAGAAACTAGGATGAAAGGCAAGTAATGGCTTATCCTCACATGGTAACATGTCTGGAGAAGAGTTCCATTTAGACCAGAAAAATCCAGCCCAGCAGAGGCCTAGAGGAATGTCTATGTTGACTCTCCTGATAGGGATCCTCAGTACTTGGCAGTCAGCTCAAATCATCATTGGCATTGACTCATCAGACCAACTACTAGGATGTGCTGATTTCAGCCTCTTAATATTTCAGCACCTTAATATTTCAGCCTCTTAATATTTCAGTATCTTCAGCACCCCTGGGGTGCTGAAGATACTATGTATGGTGTGAGGGATGTGAGCATTCATTCCAGAACCAGCTCTAAGATACACAGCCTGGAACACTTCACACAAAACAGGGGAATATCTCAGCCTAAAGGCCCACAGACCCCATACTGCCCTCATCCTGAGAGCTGGATTGGTTGACTTTGTCTTGTTCTGTGGATTTGACCCATAAATTTCAGGCTTCAGTTGCTTGCATTGCCCCTTTGAAATATCAGTGGCCCAGGAATAAGTTGTAGTTGCAGACCGATGAGACAGGTTGGGAAGTTAGGGCTATCCCTAGCACCACGAGTGTGATCTCAGGGACTCCAGGCAGCAGATCGTTGTTGGTGTTTTTGTTTTCTGACACTGCAATTGAGACATGTGACATTTCTAGGACAAGGCTTTATAGAACCAAGAACACTGTCATCTGTTCTAATATTCACATCACTGGACTCTCCGAGAATGCTAACAGAGTAAACTTGAGAAGAGCAGGAAGCCTGATTGACTAAATAGCCAGCAGTTGAGGGATGGTTACATAAAAGAAATATGGCAGTGACTGAAATATGGCATGCAAAGTGCCAATGGTGCTTTCTAAGTGGGGAAAAAAGGGCATAAAATTGTCCATACAGCATGACCCTATGTTTATAAGTTATAATATATAAAATGCAAATAGAGGAAAGGTCTACATCTACTCTTCAACAGTGCTCATATTTGCTTGATTTTTATTTTCTTCTTTTGCTTATGTTGAGCCTCTAAATTTTCCATCTTAAGTATGCATTCTTTTTGTGCTACTAAAACAAAAGCTTTCTCAAAAGCAATAAAGTTTTAAAATAAACTGTTAGAAAAAGAAAAGTTAAGAAACTCAGGAATAATAAGATACTAACCTAGCTGCTGTAGCTCAGTGGATTGAGCATGGGCCTGTGCACCAAGCAGTCACCTGTTCGATCCCCAGTCAGGGCAAATGCCTGGGTTTTGAGCCAGGTCCCCAGTGGGGGCAACATGAGGAGCAACCACACACTGATGATTCCCTTTCTCTTTCTCCCTCCCCTCCTCTCTCTACAAAAATAAATAAATAAAATCTTTATGTTTTAAAAAAGATACTAGGCTTATGAGAATTTTTAAAAAAATAAATACTCTCATAGGATATTTATCTCATAAAGTAATCAAAAGGCTGTGACCAATCTGCATTTAAAGATGACCTTTTTAAGAAGCGAAAAATACCATATCAAAAACAAAGATACTGTCCTGGCTGGTGTGGCTCAGTGGATCGATTGTAGGCCTCCATGTGGTTCCCAAACTGGGTGGTCACCGGTTCAATTCCCAGTCAGGGCACATGCCTGGGTTGTGTGCCAGCTCCCCAGTTGGGGATGTGCAAGAGGCAAACAATCAATGTATCTCTCACACATCAGTGTTTCTCTCCCTTGCTCTCCCTCTAAAAATAAATGAATAAAATCTTTTTAAAAAATGACACTAACTTGTAATTCCAAAAGAGAAGTAATAGTGCATCTTAATTATCCAGTAGGGTGTGGTATCCCAAATTGTGTTCCTGAGAAGCTGCTATTACTAACAAAATTCTGTAAGCCATATTATATTTCTGTTTTGAGATTGTCAGAGGAGTCGGTCATATTAAAGGCTCTGGGCAGTCCTGCAGTGAACAGTTCTGAAGAACTCTGGTTAACCCAGTGTTTCCACCCATTCATATCTCACAACCCAAGTAATAAGGATATGCAAATAAACATACTCCACCTATAAGACAGCACTTTGAAAAACCTCTTCTTTCAGACCACATGAATGCATTACTTCTAATGGGTATTTACTTATTTGCCTAATTCTATGACCCACGTGGAAGATAAATAATAATCCTGAGTTCTGACAATTGCCCTGGAGCTCACAAGGGACCCAGAAGCATCTGCACTTCTCTGTTAGCCTTCTGGGACTGACATGTGCCCAGGGAACCATGGAACCCATTATTGCCTTTGGGCTTCATGCCTTGAAAACTGTCTAGTTATTAGAGGGTTACTCTTCCTTCCATTCCTGTTATCTCAAAATGCAAATTATCCTCTTGAATATGAAAACATATGATCTCTAAAGAATTTCTAAGCATGTTAAAACCAACCAAGTAGTTCTGAAGATAACTTCCTGGAAAGACAATTTTGGCAGTGAAGTTGTATGGCTCCAAACTTTTCTATGTAGATACTCTTATCAGTAGCTCGGATGTGACATGAGGTGAAGCATATTGTTAGTGGATTTCATAGAAGAACACAGCATAGTAGCTATTGCAAATATGACTGTGGCTATGGTAACCCAAGGTGAAAAGCACTATTTGCATCAATTTATCACCCCTTGGAGATCCAATTTACACGTTACTGCCGTAACCGGGCAAGATGGATGTAATCACAAATGACCCACCACAACAGCAAGCCAGATAATTTATTTAAAAATCAGTTCAGAAAGACATTTGGGAAAGAATAATTCAAGGTTTTGACAGTTGACAACTTGTGAAAAACTTTGAAAAATACTCACCCCAGAAAAGGTTCAGATTCTACATTATGTTTCCTGAATTTCTCTTTTATTAGTGCTGCATGTGTGTGTATGTATGTTTATTGTCTTATATAGAAACTTCATCTTTTATTCAAAAAATTTATTTTTTTCATCTAAAAACATTATAACAAAGTCATGAGGCTGAAAATTTGCTTTGAATGGCATAGTGAAAAAGGCCAGGTGTGGAAGAAGATATCATACACTCAAACTACAAATCACCTTTCAGTGTACCTTTCTTGCATGTCAGATAAACACATGCCCTACAATAGGGTCCACTTGTCTATGGTATCTCAGCAGGGGGCTCCTGTCAAAGCTACTGTTGGATGACAGATTTCTGTTCATGGCTATCTGGAAGACATTTGCTCAACAATTGTTTTTTCATCAACTACAATACTTCCACACTATGCTATTAAGCATAGTGCCATAGATAGATATAGTAATGAGAGAAATAAAATTGTGATAAAGCCAGATAAAATCTTTTCCTTTATAAAGGTTACAGTCTATCAAGGAGACACAGTTAAAAGCAGTTGAGGAAACTAGCCTCTTGATTGCAGGATCTTTCCATATGACATAAGGGAATAATCAACCTAAAATACAGATATGAAAGTATATTGAAGATGAAGGAATCATAAAGGTATGGTGGGGGAAAACATAGTCATGAACAATGATTATATTTGCATTCTCAATTTCAACAGCTCTCTATAATGAATCCAACACCATGCCAAACTGAACAGTTCCCTATGCTCCATACAAATCAAACAACACCTTTGTCTCTTTGCAAATGCTTTCCTATTACCACTGAATGTCTCTCCCACAATTAATTTTGTTTATTATTGGGATTCTGTCATCCATTCTTCTAAATTTGATATAAAAGTCAAATTTTGTCTTTTCCATGAACCTAGCCCAATCATCCCTATGAAGAATTAACTATTTCAGTTATGGTAGCATACCTCTAATTATTTCTTATTTCTTCCCACATATAGTTAATATAGCTATAAGCTCTTAAATATAGGGGATTTTCACTTTCTTTTATATATGTAATATAATATTTATAAGTTTTAATTGTGGAATTGTCAAATATAATAATAAATAAACTAAAACAAAAGCACAATGCTTCCTTTTCAGTACCAAAGAAAAAAGTGCAGAGAATAGAAAGTTGTCAGCATGCCTCCACACTCAAGAATAGGCACAGGTATAATGACGTGTGAAATTTTATAAGTAAAATGAATGTATCACAGAAAGAGAACTGATAAATTTTTTAGCAATTTTTGAGAGTGTATTTATGGAGGCCTACTTTTAAATGAAGGTTGCTTTGTTTTCAGTGAATTCACCTAGGAGAAAGGGGCACAAGGCCTCTCTGAAAGAGGTAATCAGTTGTCGTCCAGGGCATCTTGCCCTAAGCAAGATAACAACAGACGACCATTTGACATTTAGTGAAAAAACACATGTCATGCGTATTAAACAGCATAGAGAGAGAAAATCGAGTTTCTAAATATCCTCAATTCAGTAGGCTGCTCCTCATACAAGCAATGTTATGCAGCATTTTCTAAGATGAATACAGCAGGGGCTTATTTATCTTATGATAGTTGGTAGTTATCTCAAGCAATGCTCAAGTGGCCAGTGATTAATAATAACAAAAATTTGATACTGTATCAAATGTTACATATAAAATGATACATATATCATTTTAAAGTTTACCATGTACCTCACAAACAGCCTGAAAACTAGATTATCATCATCTCATTTTATACCTAAATAAGTAGAGAGAGTGGTATGTGGCGGCTTGCAAACAAAAGGATGTACTTTACCAGGTTAGGAAGAAAGGGATTTGTTGAAAGGGATTAGGTAGTTCATAGAATTCATAGAATCTCTGGGAGGACAAGACCCAGGTTTGGTTACTAGCTGGCTAGAGCAGCACAGCCATGAACAACACAGCCCAAACAGTGCCTGATACTTCTCCGGAGCTGTTTTAGGGCACTCATTATTGCTTCTACTGCCTCTACTCATACTGACGGTGTTCCCCTTTGGAAGCTGGAAATTCCATCATAGCTCTTCCAGAGGAACCAGACAATTTTGTCACTCCATGTGGTTTCCAGTCAGTCAAGATCACCAGGAAGCCATTGCCATCTTATGTGGCTCACTCCTGTGTCTATACTTGCCCAGAGGCCTCTTATTGGTGGAAATTAGGACATGTGCCTGTCCTAGGTCCCTTTCCTAGTTGTAAAGGGACCTGGGAAACTTAGTTCTGGACATCAGCTTCTTTCTCTACTGGCCATTTTCTTGGGGAAAAGCCAAAGAGGGACAGGCTTGGGAAATCAGTTAGCTAAACTACCAAGTCTACCATAACTGGAGAATTTACTTGACTAGAGTTATATAGCTAGTAAGTGTCAGAGCCAAAAATACCAAGTCTTATACTCTTCCCCTGAAAAGTGGCTATTTCATTATGATAGAGATGAGTACTTCATCTGGCCTTCAGAGCTTAATCAAAATATTCCTGTGCAAAAAATTTTTAGTTTGATGTAGTCCCATTTATTTATTTTTTTCTTTTATTTCCTTTGCCTGGGAGATGTATCCAATAAAATATTGCTATGAGCAATGTCCAAGATTTTGCTGCCTATGTTTTCTTCAAGGATTTTTATGGTTTCAGGTCTAACATTTAAGTCTTTGTTCCATTTTGAATTTATTCTTCCGTGTTGTATAAGAAGGTGGTCTAGTTTCATTTTTCTTCACATATCTGTCCAATTTTCCCAGCACCATCTACTGAATAAACTATTTTAGCCCATTGTATGTGCTAGCTTCTTCTGTCAAATATTAATTGACTATAAAGGTGTGGGTTTACTTTCATGCTCTATTCTGTTCCGTTGATCTATGTGTCTGTTTTTATATCAGTACCATGCTTTTTTGATTCCTATGGCCTTATAGTGTAGTTTGATATTAGATAGTGTGATTCCTCCAACTTTGTTATTTTTTCTCAGGATCGTTGTTGCTATGTGAGGCCTTTTGTTGTTCCATATAAATATTTGAAATATTTGTTCTAGTTTTGTGAAATACATCATTGGAATCTTGATAGGCATTGGATTGAATCTACAGATTGCTTTGTGTAGTATGGACATTTTAATGATGTTAATTCTTCCTGTCCATGAACATGGTAAGTGCTTCCAATTGATCTTCTTCAATTTCTTTCTTCAATGTCATAATTTGCTGAGTACAGGTCTTTTATATCTTTGGTTAGGTTTTTTCCTAGGTATTTTATTCTTTTTGTAGCAATTGTGAGTGGGATTGTTTTCTTAATTTTCCTTTGTGTTAGTTCATTATCGGCATATAAAAATACAACTGATTTCTGGATATTAATTTTGTAGTCTGCTACTTTGCTGAATTCATTTATCTGTTCTAGTAGTTTTTTGGTGGACTCTTTGGGGTTTTCTATGTACCATATCATGTCATCTGCAAATAATGACAGTTTTACTTCTTCCTTTCCAATTTGAATGCCTTTTTTCTTCTTGTCTAATTGTTGTGGCTAAGACTTCAAGTACTATGTTGAATAAGAGAGGTGAAAGCAGACATCCTTGTTCTGAATCTTAGCAGCTATTTCCTTTTGACTTGTAATTGCATGAACTCCAAGCATCATTATTGGTTTGGTTTCTAGATACTTAATATTGTGAAGGGAGTAATCTTGTGAATGGAGATGAGTCTTTCATCCTTGATCAAGTTCTCACTAAAAAATTATGAGTGATACATTTAAGTTATGAAGCTAAGGATCTCAGGACCAGAAAGACCCTTGAACTTTGATAATATCCATAGCAGCTCTGAGTCCACTTTCTCCTACCTCTCATATTACCCCACATATAGTTAAAGGAAATAAGAGAAACAAAATATTTAATTTGGCTGTCATGAAAAATTGAAATATATAATATAGTGTATGGACCCACACATTACTATTTAACAGACTTGTGTTCAAATCCAGTGTATTAATTCAGGGGCAAATTGCTTAATCTCTTTGGGCCTCAGTTTTTTCTTCTGAAAAATGGAAACAGTGACACCTATATCTTATAACTGTTAATAAGACTGAATGTAAATTGCAGAGAATATCATAGACATGAGTATAGGCAATAAGCAATGATGTATCCTCTCAATATGTAAATTAGATTTTTTGTACAATTAGTTATTTTAAACACTTTATACAGTCCTAACAATGAATACGTTGTTATTAAATATAAACTTATTTAAAAATATTATTTCAATGCACAGGCACAAAGGTTTGAGAGACAACCAAGAACTGAGGCAGGGTTGAGTGACAATATTCAACTTTTACAGAGGAAACTCCTTGAAGACTGAGAGAGGTGGTTGTTTTCATTCTCTATGGGAACAAAATAGAAAGTTAAGCAAAATGAACAAACAAAAGTTATGCTCCATATTAAAAAAAGATAAAACTTTAGATAAGTAACCTTAATAAAATGTAGATAAGTAGTTTTCTCTATCAAGAATTTATATTAATGGTCATAAAGATGCTCACTGAATTTGAGGAAATGGATTAATACAGTGAGATCTTCAATAAAGAGATGGAAAATATGAGGAAGTACCAAAAAGACATCACAGAGTTAAAGAATATAATAACTGGGCTGAAAAATACACTAGAGGGGTTCAACAGCAAACTAGATAAAGCAGAAGAAAGGATATGTCAATTTGAAGATAAGGCAGTGGAACTCATAATGAGAGCAGCAAAAGGATAAAAAAGAATAAAAAAAAACTAAAAATAACTTAAGGGACTCTGGGACACCAAAAGACTAACATCTAAATCATAAGACACCCAGAAGTAGAAGAGAAAGAGACAGAAATCTTATTTGAAAGAATAATGGCTGAAAATGTCCCTAACCTGGAGAGGAAACAGACATCCAGATCCAGAAAACCCAGAGTATTCCAAATAAGAGGAATCCAAAGAGACTCACACTAAGTCATAGTATAATTACAATGTCGAAAGTTAAGACAAGGAGAAAATATTAAAAGCAGAAAGAGAAAAAGAGCTTGTTACATATGAGGAACCTCCATATGACAATCAACAGAAACTTTGTAGGCCAAAAGAAAATCACACAATATGTTCTAAGTGTTGAAAGAAAAGCTCCAATCATGAATGGTCTTCCCAGGAAAGGTATCCTTCAGAAGTGAAGGAGAGAGTTTTGCAGACAAGCAAAGCTAAAGGAGTGCCTCACCAATAAATTGGCCTTATCAGAAATGCAAAAGAACTTCTTTAAGCTAAAAAAAAAATGGCACTAATTAGTAATGTGAACAGATATGAAAGAATAAATCTTAATTAAAGGTACATATATAGTAAAGGTAGTGAATTAATCAGTTATAAAGCTAGTGTGAAGATTAAAATATAAAAGTACTAGAAATAATTATGATTACAATAATTAGATAAGGGATACACAAGATAAGAACATGTAATATATGACATCAACAACCTAAAATGTGGGGGAGAGTAATAGTATTGAGCTTTACAATGGTATAAACTTATCAACTTAAAGTAGACTGTTATAGATATGAATTATCATATGTAAGCCTCATGGTAAACACAAAGCAAAAACCTATAGTAAATACACAAAATATAAAAAGAAGGAAATCAAGCATGCTGCTAAAAAAAAGTTTTCAAACCAAGAAGGGAGAGCTAGAGAAGAAGAAAGCAGTAGAAAGGAACTACAAAAACAGCCAGAAAACATTTAACAAATTAGCAATAATTACTTTATATATAAATGGACTAAATTTTCCAATCAAAAGACAAAGAGTGACTGAATGGGTTTAAAAAATAAGACCCATCAATATGCTGCCTAGAAGAGACTCACTGTGGATGTAAGTGCACACACAGACTGAAAGTGAAGGGGTGGAAAAAGATATTCCATGCAAATGGAAACCAAAGAAAGTTGGAGCAGCTATAACATATTAAACAAATAGGCTTTAAAACAAAGACTATGATAGGAGACAAAGAGGAGCATTACTTAATGCTAAAGGGACCAGTCCAGCAAGAAGATATAATGTGTAAATAATTATGCACCCGATATAGGAGCACCTAAATATATAAGGCTAATAAAGAAATTCAGCAAATTTGCAGGATGAAATATCAATATGCAATATCTGTTGCATTTCTATAAACTAATAATGAACTGCCAGAAAGAAAAAAATGTAAATCCCATTTACAAGTTGCATCTAAAAGAATAAAATATCTAAGAATAAATTTAATCAAGGTGAAAACTTGTACATTAAAAACTGTTGGACATTAAAGAAGAAATTGAAGAAGTCACAAATGAAAGGGAAAATATTTTGTGCTCATGGATTGGAATAATAAATGTTGTTAAAATGCCTATAATACCCAAAGCAATATGTAAATGTAATGCAATCTCTGTCAAAATTCCAATGATGTTTTTACAGACATAAACAATCCTAAAATTTGTATATAACCATTAAAAAAAACCCAAATAACCAAGCAATTTTGGGAAAGATCAAAGCTGGAGGCATCAAGGTCCCTGATTTTTAAACTACATTACAAAGCTATATTAATAAAAACAGTATGGTATTGTCATAGAATCACATAAATCAATGGCACAAAATAGCCCAGAAATTAACTCATACATATATGATCAATCTATGCCTCCTCAAAGGAGGTAAGACTATACAGTGGGGAAAGAACAGTCTTTTCAATAAATGGTGTTAGAAAAATAGGACAGCCACATGCAAAAGAATGAAACTGTACCACTATTTTACACTATACTCAAAAATTAACTCAAAGTGGATTAAACACTTGAATGTAAGACCTGAAACCATAAACTCCTAGAGGAAAAATTAGTAAGTTCCTTGACATACATAGGTCTTGGCAATGATGTTTTGAATATGACAGCAAAAGCAAAACATAAATAAATAAAAAGTAAATAAATAAATAAATAAATGGACTATATCAAACTAAAAAGTGTCTGCACAATAAAGGAAACCATCAACAAAATGAAAAGGCCACCTACTGAATGAGAGGATAATTGCATATCATATATATCCGATAAAAGTAATACCCAACATATATAAAGAACCACACACCTCAATAGCAAAAAAAAATTTTTTTAAATAAAAAATAAAACCCCAAATAATCTGATTAACAATGGGAAGAAGATTAGAATGTACATTTTTCCAAAAAAGACATACAGATGGCCAACAGGTACATGAAGAGATGCTCTATGTCAGCAGTCCCCAACCTTTTTGGCACCAGGAACTGGTTTCAAGGAAGATGATTTTTCCACAGATGGGGTGGGGGCATGTCCCAGACAGGAGGTGGAAATCAGGTGGTAATGTGAGCAAAGCTTGAATTGCTCACCCAACACTCACCACAGGCTGCGCCAGTTCCTAACAGGCCACAGACCAGTACCGGTCCACAGCCCAGAGCTTGGGGACCCCTGCTCTAAATCATTACTTCTCAGGGAAATGCAATCAAAGCCAGGTGAGATCTCACCTCATTCCTGTTAGAATGGCAGTTATCAAACATACTAGAAATAAGTGTTGGTGAGAATCTGGGGAAAAGAGAACCCTTATGCCCTGTTGGCAGGAATGTAAATTGGTCACTTGCAAAACAGTATGGTAGTTCCTCAAAAAATTAAAAATAGTACTACCATGTGATCTATTAATTCCACTCCTGGGCATTTATCCAAAGAAAACAAATTGCAGAGGGGACCAGCAGAGATAAGGACTATGAAGACCAACATAGACACATAAGGATGAGAATGAAAAAAGGGCAGCATTTTCATCTGACTGGCCAGTAGGTAACAATTTAAGAAAATTACACTCGTGGGTGGGCTGGAATGGGAGTAAAAGGGAGAAGACTGTACTTGAACAATGATTAAAATAAATTTTTTTTTAAAAGAAAGAAAATTACACTCAAAACCACAGATTTCAGAAACAAAGGGGAACATTTAAAAAGCTACTCTGCCAAACAAAACTGTCATTGTCACCCAGGCTTTCCTTTGGATGCCTTGCTTGAACAATTTATAAAGCCGATTTTAGTGGGAAGGAAACAAAAATGCTAATTCGAAAGGTCTGTGTACCCTCATGATCACCGCACCATTACTTACAACAGTTAACACATGGAAACAGCCTGACTATCCACTGATGGATTAATGAATAAGGAAATGGTGAGTAAATATATATATATATATATATATATAAAATTTTATATAATTCAGCCATAAAAGAGAATGAAATCTTTCCATTTGTGACAACATAGGGGGACCTTCGGGGCATTATGCTAAGTGAAATAAATCAGGCAGAGAAAGATTAATACCACATGATCCCTCTTACATGTAGAATTTTAAAAATAATTAATAAAATTCATAAACAGATTGGTGGTGCCACAAGCCAGGAATGGGGTGTGGGAGAAGTGGGTGAACTCTTCTGTTTTTCAGTTTAAATTGAAAAAGATAAAATTGGTTCAAAATAATTAGTTACTTAATCTTATGATCTTGATTTAACAAATCTTAATAATGATGTGCCTTAATAATCTACCAGCTCATGAACATGGTTACACTTGTGACTGAAGAGACATGGTTAGAGAATAGAAAGTGAATATTTGATTCCCTCTAATCTGATGCTTTTACAGTTGTGTGGTTTCACGTGTTTCTTTACAAAACAAAGGGCTATGTCCTTTCACAATTGACCTATTTCCAATTATACTTAGAGACATTTTCTAAATTCAACTTTTACAGTATTTTCAAATACTCAGATAGGTTTTCGAATTATGTAGTAAGGGAAAGAGAAAGCAAATAGCTTGAAATCTCTTAGAAGAGTCACCTGCACCATCTGTCTAGGATTTAATGGGAAAAATGACTGTTAAAACCTAGATGTTTAAAAAAAAAATAGCCTCAGAATTTCATGAAAATCATCTCTAATGAGCCAAGTAAAAACATAATTTGAATGCAACTTTAAAACATTTCAACAGTTTCAGAGATACCTTGACATCCCAGATAGAAAGAAAAGTAAAACTAGGATTTGTAGGTGAACAAAAAACACAGAATCATTGTTTACCCTTTGTTGTCATTAACAAAACCTATCCTATATACCTGATAACTTTGTCTATTATATAAATATCTTAGTTTAAAGAAATCGGTCTGAAAACTTGTGTTTGGAAATATATTTTCTACATGGAAAAAATGGCCAAAAAGCAGAAGGAAGGCAAACGACTCCCTGTTTTTGGCATGAACTTACATTTCTCCCTGTCTGGGAGAGAGTACTGGAATGTAAGTGAAGCACATTGGTCTCTCATCTACCTCTCTGGTGAACACTGTTGGCAAGATGATAGAATGTGAAAAGCAGGCAGACAGAGGTGAAGGGAGAAAAACACAAAGGTCCACCAGAGAGGTGAGCAGGGCAACACGAGAGTGCAGCGAGAAGGAATCCTAGGCAAGAGTTGAAAGAAGAGAGTGACCCAGTGTGTCAGTGCAGGTGAGAGCAGGGAGGCTTGGACTGAGAAGTTCTCGTGGCTTTACTCAGAACCACCCCTGTATCATGCTGATAGACTGCAATCGTTAGATAGGTGAGAGAATGTGAAAAGCAGGAGAATGAGCTCATTGAGAATGTTATTTTCTTCTTCATATGAAATGAAGGAGAAAATTATGATAATAATTGAAAGTGATGCCAGGGTCAAGAGGTTTTGTTGTAATTCTTGTTGTTATATTTTGTTTTTGTTTTTTTGTTTTTTTAAGCAAAGGCAGAGAAGTGGGAATGTGGAGACTGAAAATGCCAAATCTAGATGAATCCTTCATCCAGTGGGTTGAGAAAACATGGGCCAGTGGGAGAAATTTTGATCAGTGAGGATTAATGCAATTTTAAAACTAAGAGATTGTTGGGATGGAAATATTTCCAAAAAGATTTCATAGTAAAGCTACAACTTGAATCCTTTTCTCTCAACTGTCAACCCTCTGCTTTGTCCAGGAGACCAAATTGTCGCAGTATCTTTGATAATGAGACCTTACCCTCACAATATGGAAAGGCTCAGGAGTAAGAATAAAGATGATGGACAATAGTGGAGAAGTTATGCGGTGGGGAAGAGAGAATGGAAGTAACACAAGAATGAGAACTGAACCTCAAAGGTCTCGGGAGAGATTGGTACTGTAATCCCTACCTATGTAATCCAAGTGAGATGAGACCAGTGTAGCCTCAGACGGGCTCAAGAGCTATATAAGGTTGATTGTGAAGAATTCAAGGCACCGACTGAGGTGAAGAGTTCAACATGTCAGCAGGATGAGAACTGGCAGGCTGGCTTTCTAACCTCAGGAGAAAACAAGACTCTTAAGCAAAAGAGAAATTGTAAAAAGAAGGGAATGTGTAGAAATAGAAATCTCAAGCATCAAATCATGTTTGGTGAGGATGAAACTGAGAAAGTGTTTGGTGAATAGATTTTGGGGAGAGACGCTGGGGACCGGCAGAGATAAGGACTGTGAAAACCAACATAGATGCCTAAGGATGAGAAAGGAAAAAAAGGCAGCATTTTCATCTGATTGGCCAGTAGGTACTAATTTAAGAAAATTATACACAAAACCACAGATTTCAGAAACAAAGGGACGTGTTTAAAAACCTGTGCCAAACAAAGCTGTGATTGTCACCCAGGATTTCCTTTGGGTGCATTTCCAGCACAAATTATAAAGCTGATTTTAATGGTAAACATTGATAAGTTCCTTTGTTCAATAGTGAAATGATTATAAACTTTGTAATATTCTATTCTGGATAGGTTTATTACAATTCTTACAAGCCTATGAGGAAGCAAATGATAAATCTTGTATTGGCTTTGACTTAAACATCTATAAAATAATCATGGTTTAGCCATTTCAGGCTATTTTAGTGTACACAGAATGTTGGTTATAGCTATGTAAATGCTACTCAGTGTTATTTAAATCTTGTGGGTTTTGATATTCTAAAGTTATATTTGAAAAAATTCTAATTCTACATCATATTAGTTAGTGCCAATTATAATAGTCATATGACATTTCCTCTAACTGTGTGCCCCACTTTTTAAACTGAAGTGCAAGACTTTTTGTATAGGCATTAGAAAATCAAATTGGAACTTCTTATGAAAACAGTCAACTGAAAATGCCAATTTTTTTTCTTTTGAGTGATAGCCAAGTTGAAAAACCTGCTTTTGGACTAAATAATCAGGATGCATGGACTGACCACAGCTCATCTCTGGCTTTGTCTTTATTTCTCACTATCATGCTTCTCACTCATGTAGCAGTACTCAGCTGACAACATGTTTTCGTATACAGTGTTATCTCATTTGATCCTTACAATGACCCTGTAAAGTATGGTCAGATGTTATCATCACTTCATAGATGAGGAAACAAGGCAGAGAGATGCCCTTAGTTCAGAGCCAGTGACTGAAAATCTGGAATTTGAATCCTTGTCTCCCAGTGCCATAAGATTGAATGCCTACAGAATAATTTTCATTGACAGGCCCTACCCACAATTATTTTTGACTATTATGTATTCCAACAACTTGATGTGTATAAAGGAGCATTCAAGTTAAAAAAAGAAAACAAAAATTGTAAATTCTCCTCCATATGTTGTCAGTTGCTGTATAGTACTCTCATCATTCTTTTAAATATTACCTAGAATAAAAATTGCCTCTCTATGATGAGCTGCCTAAGAAATATCACCTTAGACTTCGAAAATTTTAGATAGCAAATACACTAATATCTTTCTGGTTTCTAAAAATATCTATTCATATCAACCCCTTCCCCCAAATAATGAGCCAAATGAATACTCTTTATGGTATTACATAGTCATCATTTTTTAATTCTCCCAGCTGCTGATTATATTAGTAGAAGGTCTTCCTTCTCATCCTCTTCCACTGCTGTAGTAAAAACTCCTGGCATTTCCTTACCCAGTGGAGAAGGCCTACCCAGCCACACTGCCAGGCTCCCAGACTCGTGATTAAATAAGTGATTGCTCTGTGCATCTTTAAAAATATGTCTCGTCTAAAGCAGTCAAGAGACAGTATCCATCACTGCAAAAGAAGCCAAGCATTTATTTAACATAATAAGATATCCTCATTTTCATGTTTCCCTGAGAGGACTGTCGTGAGGTTTGAAAATTCTCTGGGCCCCGTCTAGAACTAGGGCAACACATTGATTTGAAGAAAGCTATAACCATCCCTTCTAATTTGAAGTGCACTTTCTCTGCAGTGAATCAGAATAGCAAGAGCCATCCTCATCCCAACCCCTCCTCTGTCAAGCTGGCCCCAATTCTTCCGAATGAAGGGATTTACAGAGACCTTTTCAATAAACTTCAAGGCACATCTAACTAAAAGGAGAAAGGTTCAAATAGCTGCTTCCAGATTTAGGAGAGAAATGACTTCAACTGCCAAGTCATGATGAATACTACCTTTTGCTTTCTGCCAGCTCCTCGTAGCAAATGATCTGTTGGGCAAGTTCAATTATGGGGTCTCTTTGAAAGGATTCATAATTAAAATTTTAAAAGGAACAAATTAGCTCTTTGTCTTTCTGAAGCAGAGGAGTCAGAACACCTCTATGAGCACTCAGGGATTTTGACTTCTAGGGATATGATGCCTTCCACAGCCAAGGAGTCTTACTTCAAAGAAAGGCTAGGAGACAAAGCCAGCCCTCTTGTGATTTGGGGAGATAATAATTTAGCAAGCTGTATAACATAATGGTTTATAAAATTCTTCCTTCAAGGACCATTATCTAGGGCTAATGGTGCTTTATTTCTTCCTTTCTTGTGCTTATTTAGAGCATAATTACAAGAGCAAGAGGAAGGGAGGGAGTTGAGCATCAAGATAATCATTCGCCAAATTAATGCAGCCAAGTAGAATTTCTGGCCTCTGGGGGCTCCTTTATCAATTAGCTCTATTGCTGTCTCAGTTCCTGTATTTCCCCATAGAATGAAGTTGGGGGTTTTTTTTCACTCATACACCAGGTCTGAGGAAAAATCATTTGAGATCAAAAGATTTTTTCAGAAAAAATCTCTTTCACCCTGCTTGATATCATGAGGTACTACAATACAGCCACATTCTCATCCATTTCTTAAGGACTAACAATTAGCTCTTCTCTCTGTCTCTCTATGTCTGTTTCTATCTCTATCTCTATTTCTGTCTCTATCTCTATCTCTCTTTCTCTAAAGTTCTGCTTTCCTTTCTTTTCTCTCTTTTAACTAGTTAAAATTGTTTTTTCCCAACTGTCTCATCTTTCTGCACCATGTTTTTAAAGTTACTATGTGGATTGTAATGTTAAAACCACTTCTGCAATGTCGTGCAGTCTCTGGATATTCAGGATTGGCTCTGCATAATGGAAATGCTGGCAGTGTTTTACACCTGTGCAGGTGACAGGAGCATTGTTTGTGTCCCCAGATACTAGTTGGTATCCCAGGGACTGTTGGACCCATCCATTTGAAAATGTGCCGCATCCTGGCTTACCTTTCTAAACTAATTAGCATTTTTGAGAGGAAAAGAAAAGTATCAGGAGCAAAGGATGGCTCAAAACTTGCCATAATCTTCATGTGGCCTTACAAATATAATCTGAACTAGCTTTTTAAAAATCTAACAATAAATCAAAATAGGTGTCCCTTTTCACACTCATGTTTCATTCTTCTTTGAATGCTAATTGCAAACTTTTCACCCTTTAAAAGTTGGTTTACCAAAACCCAAGAATTTACCTGCTCAAGCCAAGAAAATAAAATGTGAAGTCTCATAGAACTAAATATTTCATTTTATTGCTACCCCAAGAAGTAGATGTTTGGGGTGGAATTGTGTCCTTCAAAAAGATATATTGAATTCCAAATCCAGAATGTGACCTTCCTTGGAAACAGGGTTCTTCTAGAGATGATCAAGCTAAAATGAGGTCAGTAGGGTAGGCCCTAATCGAAGGTGATTGGTGTCCTTATTAAATGGGGGAATGTGGACACAGACACACAGTGGGGATGATGCCAAGTAAAGATGAAGCCGGAGATCTGGGTGATGCATCTCGAAGCCAGAAGTGCCAAAGATTATCTGAAAACCACCAGATGCTAGGGGAGACACATAAAACAGGTCCAGCCTCCCAGCCCTCAGAAGAAACCAACCCTGCCAACATCATCTTTGACTTTTAGCCTTCAGAAATGTTGCACAACACATCTGTGGTGTTCAAGCTACCCAGTTAGTGGTATTTTGTTACAGCAGTCCTGGAAAACTAACACAGTGTGTAACAGTGCATAATCTCTGGAAGCTGAGGACATTTGCAGGAGTGGGTAGAATGGCCACAGTTGGAAAACAGGAAGCCAAAAAGATCCAGAAGACCAGGGAGGTGCAGAGTTCAAAACCAAAAAGATGTTCTTAATAAAGTATTAATTCCAGCCCTAGCTGGTGTGGTTCAGTGGGTTGGGCATCATCCTGCAAACCAAAAGTTTGCCAGTTATTCCCAATCAAGGCACATGCCTAGATTTCTAGCCAAGTCCCCAGTAGGGGGCGTGCAACAGGCAACCACACATCGATATTTCTCTCCCTCTCTCCTTCCCTTCCCCTCTCTCTAAAAATAAATAAAATAAGTAAGCAAATAAATAAAAGTCTTAAAAAATTAATTCCAAAGAGCCAACCAAAGAAACAAAACCTTAGTTAAAGACAAAGACAGAACCAGAGTTTGCAAGGCATCCTCAAAGAATGACTTATTTGTATAAATTAGCCTCCCTCTCCCCTCTCACTTCTGTTCAGTCTCTGTCCCGCTACTTCCACTTTTTTTGAACCACAGCACTTACTGCTCCCTGAAATTATTTTTGCATTTATTTATCATGTGTTTTATTTTCTGCCTCCCTCTCCTAGAAAGTAAGCTCCCCATCTGCCTTACCATTACTAAGTAGAACAGTGCCTGGCATCTAACAGGTGTTTGGTACATCTTTGATGAACGAATGAAATAGACTTGAAAAGCCAAGGAATATCTGAACCTGGAGATACTGTTCTTTGAGGCACCAGAGAGTGCAAGCGGGCCATTCGCTGGGGCCCTGTAGCCTAGCCCACGAAAGTAGGGAACATGGAACATTTGCCAAGCCAACTAAGTGGTAATTGAGGCATAGAGAATCAGTGTTGATTTATGCCTAACTGAACCCTACTGGGAAAAGGCAAGAACTTGGCACCCCAAACTAAGCACAGGCCGCCCAAAAGACAGACACTGCCCACCTGATTTGAGGACTTACCTTTGGCCATACAAGAGGACTTTAGCAAATTTAGGGACTTTTAAAAAAATAAATTACTCAGAATAACAGACTATCCACCATGTATTTTCTAGGAGGAACATGTGCTTCTTAAATTGAAAATTCTGCCCCATTAACTTCCTGAAAGCTGCAGGTGGACAGTTACAGGAGAGTTCTGTGAATGTGGCAATCTGTAATACAGTAAGGCCCCTGAGGGAAAAGTCTTCCAAGTGTTCTAACAAATGTTTCTATTTAGAGGGATTTGTGTTTAATGGATGGTGAGTTAATGTGTCATCAGTGTCTGTTGTTGTGGAAGGGCTGCTAAAAGGAATGACAAACGTATGTGCAACTTGCTATTGTACTGATACATTCACATGTCGCGTAAACAATACTTTAAATCTTGTAAAACTGAAAGAACCTCCAGAGAATTGTGCTTTGTGACACTCTGCCCCTTCCCCAGAACTTTTTCACTTGACTTGTGCTTTGCAGTGGACCTTTGGCTTTTATTTTTCCGGAAAGAAAATAGAATTCTCTCGCAGGAAAATCTATATAGTGTAGTCACTAATGTTAGGCAAACAAACCAAAATATGGACACCAGCCCTATGTATTTAGATGAATCGATTGATATCTGTGCTCTGGATCCCAAATCATGACCTGAGAGCTGACATAATCCCCTTTCCCCCATCAGATCCTGCTCTTTGCCCCAGAAATGCAAATGATTGGCAATGGTCATCAATACCTATAATGTGTTTGGAGATTAAGCAGGTGCCATTTTTGCCCTTATTTTATGCTTAAGGCTACTGAGGCACAGAAAACCATATAGCAAGTTAGGATCACTCAAGGAGTAAAACACAGACATCTGGTCCATTACCAACTACTTCATCCAGCATATGTGAAATTACTCTTTCGAGTTAAATGCACCATGCTATTCTCTTGTCTTTCTACTTATATTACTAGTTCTGGTCAAGAGGCTTGTATTTGTATTTGTTTGGTCACCTGAAAATGTTTTGTTGCAAGCAGAAGGGACATTTTTAGCATCCTTGTATCATTATCATTGACTGCTCATCAGCTTTTAGTCTGGTTCCTTGTCGCATTTCAAATCCTCTGTTTGTAAGGGTGATTACTTGCATTTACTAGTGACCGAGATACTCTGTGTCTGCTTGTGTGCTCATGTTTGAAGAAAACCATCAATAGAAAGAGTGATTTATTCAGTGTGTGTGTGTGTGTGTGTGTGTGTGTGTGTGTGTGTGTGTGTTTCAGGAGCTCAGAGACAGGGGCTGCAGAGTGTGTCCGAACCTCTTCTGCGGTTGCAGCTCTCTCCACCCCCAGCATCTTTCAGCTTTAAAGTGTTCTTTATCAATCATTATTTTTTCATGATTAAGAATCCCCACAGACTTGCTATAGTGTGGTATGTGGCAAACCAAAATGAACTAGAAAAAAATCCAAGCAGTGAACACACAGCTAAGAAAATGAACATATGGATCCCTGGGAGACTGGCAGCCGGAGATGCTCCCTGCCACCCTGGGCGTTCCCATCCAAGATTTTGCCTATTGTCCTTACAAGCCTTGGGAAGCTCGACAGGACCACAATCCACTCACTTGCTAACTGTGTGAGCTTGAGCAAGCTACTTCATGTTCCTGAGTCTCAATTCCATCATCTGTGAAATGGAGAAACCTCCCGTAACACTTTAGTGAATGAAGCTCTATAAAACACAACACAGAACACATCGCAGTGCCTGGTGCACTACCACATTTACAGTGATGCCCACAGTCACAGCGGTGTGACGTATGTTAGCCATTTAGGGGAAAATGCTTATTCTTCAATAGAAAGTCTTTATAAGTACATGAACTTGTTCATGATCTCACCTACCTCTCTTCTATTTCTCCCTTCTTTAGCTCTTTCTGAATCTCCTGGTACCTGTGTTTATGGAGTCCCTTCCCCCAGAAAATCACACAAAAAGGTATGAGATAAAACAAACTGTCACTTACCCTTCTGAGGCATAGAACTATGGAAGAAAGAAATTCTTAATATGGAAGAATAAATTGCTATGGAAATCATTGGATAGGATTTGGGGAAGGTAAAACCCTCCCTTCCCTGCTTCAGATTTGAAAGATAGGTAACCAGCTACTCAGCTCAAGGCAGTTTCTGAGAGCCACTCACCCTCTGACGCCTGCTTATCTCGATAGCCCCAAGCCCCACCACTCCCACCCTGCTCCACATGACCTGTCCTCTTCAGTCCACTGTTGGCAGTCCTGGCACACACCTGCTCTCTCATTTTATGCCTTTGAATATTCTGTTCCCTTTACCTAGAATGCCCAACTCTCATCCAGATAACTCCTAGCTGTCTGTGAAGATTCAGCCCCGATGACTGTTCTGAATTCTCCATGGCATCCCCCCCCCACCCCAGGGCTAACACATCCTTTGACTCCAGGGCAGGATGGAGGAGGGGATTCCCACTGCAGTCTGTGAGAACGGTGCCCTCTGGAGATGTGCTCTGCACGTCTGCAGGATGCACCTGGTTCCCTCACATCCTGTCCACCAACCCACCTCTCCTGTGGACTCCAACATCCTTGTGAAGGAAATTTTTATCCTATTTTTAAACCATTTATTTGAATTCTTTCCTCAAGACTATGAACTCCTTGATGAGGAGCATGGGTTCTATTTCTGTTCTTCCAATATTTGTCACATACCATTAATTCTCCATTAATAGCCTGGTTAGTGGTTCCAGTAGCAAACTTGACAAGAGTCTCTTCCACATGAGACAGACTCCTTGGGTCTGTGAATAGCTTAGTAATAAGTGGCTGACAATTTAATAGGAAAGTATGAAAGGCAACACAGGCTAACTGATAATAAAGATGGGCCACGAGGAATCAGCTGAGTAGAATAATTGTGGAGAAAGTTTTCTTTCTAGTATCCTTTAGACACTCACTCACATCCCTTCAGAATTCAAATGGAAGTGATATCTGTAAATCCCAAGGTGAGAAGCCTGGAGTCCTGATGCTTGAAGCCGTTCTAATATTCATTTAGTTAGAATTGTAACCCCACCGAGTTCCTGCCGGCCTCACACAGACCATCTATTCACAGTCAGCTCTTGGCTTAAGCAAGTGTATGTGTATTATCTCTGCCGTTGCCCATAACGTCTTTTCATTTCATTATGACTATTGTGCTTGGAAGCATGATTTTCAGTCTGTAATCCCAGTTGCATTTTTTCAACACAATCTGTACATTTAAGTGCACAGTTTTCTTTGAAGCAGACTTTGTTGAAATCGGTATTCATTATCTGCTATCGCTGTCTTCCAGGACTACCCATTTTGCTGTAGCTAGGAAGGAAGGAACAATTTTTCACATGAATGAACTTTGTAACTTGGCACATTTTTTTTAACTGGCATGATGGCAGCTATTTCTAGAAATAATTTGAGTCCCAAAGGAAAATTTTTTAATTCAAACATCAATTAAAGTGATGTGTCACAACTTCATTGAATATGTGGCCCCCAAGTTCAGCTGTCTCTCTCACATATTCCTGATGTGTTTACAGCAGTGTATCTAAGTGAAAAGAATTTAACAAGGGCAGTATAATGTCATCAAAGGAAGAGAAGGGTGAATTGTTGAAGACCACAAAAAGTGGTACAATTTAGACCAACTCCAAAATGAATGCTGCCAGCTGTCTGAAAAGACGCTTGTGTGATCACTTCCTGCATGAGAGGTATTCTCCATGTGACGCCTCAGAGAGCCAAAGTAAAGAAGAAGTGAGGAAGAGTTGGGAATTGCTTCTAAGTCTGAACCAAAGAAGACACTTTTAGCAGAGATTTTCCAATGGCGATCGCCACATTTTCAGATACAGGGCTAGAGAAAGCAAAGAGATGTTGAGAACTGACTGCTTCATTGGAGTCAAGCAAACAAAAACTCAGAGTTGGAAAAACGGAAGAGAGGTATGAGGCCATGTGTGAGCCTTCCCTGCCTGAAAGAAGACATTAGTGTCAAGAAGTGTTTAACCACAAAGATGGCCTCTTGTGAATAGCATGAAACTAGTTTTGGTTTCTAATGTTCAGTTGACTTCATATTCAGCTAAAGCTTATAATTTGTGTACTTGTTATGGGGTATGATTATCTATAAATCTATTCTATCTAGGGAAGAAAACGGAGGATGGTTGTGTCAGGAAGTTTTCAGTACTGATGGAAATGAATAACTATGTTTAGTTTCATCATAGTGGGCAATTCTTATACCCTTATTATGATTATTTGAGAATATGAATGACTACATAAATCTGAACAACTTTACTTTATTGATTTTGCAGAGTTAAGAGGAAGATCTATGAAGCATGGAACCTTCCATCAGATTTGGAAGAAAGTAGAATGGATGCAGAGATACCAGACTGCCTCTAAGACCCATGGACAATCCCACACTCACACGTCTCTGTCGAACTTTAAGATTAATTATTAATATGCTACCTTTGCAAGATGAAAAGAAACTAATGCTGAAAAGGCGTGTTCTTCAGTGTTGGGAATAGACGTGCTCTCAGGACCATGGCTTCAAAAGTCTCCTGTTTATACGTTTTGACAGTTGTGTGCTGGGCCAGCGCTCTCTGGTACTTGAGTGTAACTCGTCCTACTTCTTCCTACACTGGCTCCAAGCCATTCAGCCACCTCACAGCTGCCAGGAAAAACTTCACATTTGGCAACATAAGAACTCGACCTATAAACCCACATTCTTTTGAATTTCTTATAAATGAGCCCAACAAATGTGAGAAAAACATTCCTTTCCTTGTTATCCTCATCAGCACCACCCACAAAGAATTCGATGCCCGCCAGGCAATCCGAGAGACGTGGGGGGATGAGAACAACTTCAAAGGGATCAAGATAGCCACCCTGTTCCTCCTGGGAAAAAACGCTGATCCAGTTCTGAATCAGATGGTGGAGCAAGAGAGCCAAATCTTCCATGACATTATCGTGGAGGACTTCATTGACTCGTACCATAATCTCACCCTCAAAACATTAATGGGCATGAGATGGGTGGCCACTTTTTGTTCAAAAGCCAAGTATGTCATGAAAACAGACAGTGACATTTTTGTAAACATGGACAACCTTATTTATAAATTACTGAAACCCTCCACCAAGCCAAGAAGAAGGTATTTTACTGGCTATGTCATCAATGGAGGGCCAATCCGGGACGTCCGCAGTAAATGGTATATGCCCAGGGATTTGTACCCTGACAGTAACTACCCACCATTCTGCTCGGGGACCGGCTATATCTTCTCAGCCGATGTAGCAGAACTCATTTACAAGACCTCACTGCACACAAGGCTGCTTCACCTTGAGGATGTCTACGTAGGACTGTGTCTCCGAAAGCTGGGCATACATCCTTTTCAGAACAGTGGCTTCAATCACTGGAAAATGGCCTATAGCTTGTGTAGGTACCGCCGAGTTATCACTGTGCATCAGATCTCTCCAGAAGAAATGCACAGAATCTGGAATGACATGTCGAGCAAGAAACATCTCAGATGTTAGGATTTTTACCAATGTAAATACATTTCTTTTCTTTTTTAAAAAATGGGGCTTAAGGTGTTGGTATTTTACAAGTGTCACCAGAAGTGAACTGGTGAAGGGGTTTTGTAAAAAGCTTTTTCTTCCCGGTCCTAGTTCCTTTCTTGGATTATCAACTTACAAATGTCAGGCTCTGATCATAGAAACAACGCGTAAGTTAGAAGCACCAGATTTTATTCTCAGGTCCTAAGGCCTTGCATTTATCTCAAAAAGCAACTTCCTAACAACTGCTAGGACTTACATACTGTGCACCTGAGAAAAAAATCTGGTTCTGGGAAATGAAACTCACAGTAATGTCTTCATAGCATCTCTCTGCAGAAGCAAACAAAGTTCCTTTTCAAAAACAATTCAGAAAGAATGCACAGTCAGGAAGACACACTGGATGTGAGTACTAATATCAGTGTGCTACTATGTGAATTTTCACACATATTCCCACACAGTGTGCACAGTATTAGTGGTTCTAACAAGAAATGAACTTAGTACTGGCAGGGAGGCTGCAGTTAAATAAATGGAAATTTAACTTGAGAATCAAATACTTTGTATGTTTGGAAGAAAATCTGCTTGCTCATTCAACAAACATTACCTGGTGCCTCCAAGTAGACTTTGCCAAATGTAATCTTACTGCTACACTCCGTACCATGTCGCTAAGTGCATTTTAAAGTCTCTGTCTCAGGCAGGCACATGTGTAGAACTAAGTTGGTAGGAGGCCAGAAGAATAATAAATCACATGGAAAAAATATAAATTTAAATATGCATAATAATTAATATAAGCTTAGCAATAGTATAAGATGCCCCCTCCCACACATTTACAAAGTGTGTACAAAAATCTTTTAGCAGATACCAATGTTATTGAATGACTTATCCCGACAGTCAATAGCTGTAATACTCTCTGATATCCAAAACATCCAAGTACCTCTAGCAGCCATGCTGGTAGGAGGTGTTCCAAGGCTCCAGAATTGAGGTTCATGGAAAAGAAGAGGGGGAAGCTTGGCTTCAGGCTCTATTGATGCCATCCTACTCGATGGGTCTTGTGAGCAGGCATCTTTACCTTACTGTGCTTCAAATATGCTCATTTACAAAATGGTGGAAAAAACACCTACCTCACAGGTGCTGTGAGAGCAAATCACATTTGCTAAGTATTTTGAGATCCTTGGTTTAAAAGGTGCTACGTAATGCAATGTATCATGCATTATGCTAAATGCTAAAATAGTTACATAAGTATAATGATGGTCAGAAATAGTAGTGACATCATTTTAGTATAAAATCTGCCAAAATAAAGATCAAATATGAACTATTAGTGAACCTGATTCTTCTAAGACTTTTCCTTGGAAATGTTAGGGGTTTGGGGAAGCTTCAGTTTCTTTGTCATTTCTTCTGGTTTCGGTGAATAAGTTATTATTCTGGTGCATTGCCTTGATATCCTAGGGCAATGAAAGCGAAGGCAGCTGGCTTTCCTTGAGGAGGAGCTTCTGGCCAGGGGTGTATTAGGGCAATTGAAGCACCTGCTTTGCAAAAGGTATCACATCAACTTAGACCATAGAAAACAGTTGATCTGAATTCTCAGTCAGAACTTTGAGGATGGGTAGATCTAGTCCACTTCTATCAAAAGAATAGACTCTCAGCACTCCCACACATTCCACATCTACCATTCCTTAGAAACTGTTTTCATTCAAAAAAAAAAAAGGCCCACAACTGAAAGAGTATACCTTTTGTTTTAATATAATCCTTGGAAGCCCCCCTAGAAGTTTATAGCAAAGGGGTAGAAAAAATTGAGTAAATGGAAGTTATGGCCTATTTCCCGAAAACACTGGATCTCTTCTTGCCAGTGCAAAAGAACCCAATGTTAGACAGGCCTCTCGGTCCTTTAGTACATCTTCATCTTACAGTTAGCAGTACTGCTGAGTTTGATTAGAGACAGCATCAGGTAGCCTGGGGAGAGATGGATTAGCACAGGTGAGCCGCCCTCCAGCCCCAACCTTTGACTGCTGTGAGTTCTGATCACTGCAGAAGTCTCATGACTTTGTACTTGGTTGGCCTTTCAGTCACGGGGCTGAGTTAAGCCTCTGTCTCATACTGCCGTCTTGCATTGACCTTATACTCACCACTGGTGTCAAGGAATTATGTATTATAAACATCATACATGTACATCTGTGAATTTTGGGGTGTGTGTGTATGTGTGTACATTATGAATAGAGAGCCCTAATCTTTAAAAGGAGCTTAAATCAGAGAACCATGTCTTAAAGAAGTATTTCCTAACTTTTTTATGCTAAGTAGTGCCCATGTGACAAACATGTAAATATTCATCCAAGGTCATATGTATATATTTTAAAGGCATTTTTTTCTTCTCCCCAACTTTACATATAGCTAGACTGTGCTTGCTGGGTACATGTTCTTCTGCATGGGGCTTGGGGAAGCAAGGCCATTTGCCCGGTTCCAATAGCCTAAAGCATGTTTGTCCTTTGTTTTTTGGATGTTCAAAAAAAAATGTTTAAGTCAAGTGATCAGAAAAAGCTCTAATTTTCTACTATTGTTAATTTTATGACACTGGCCAAATTATGGTTTTGATTATTTGTGATGCCATTTTTTAAAAGTTACTATTTCTCTGATGTAAAATAATATTTCAGACAGTATTGTACTAGAAGCCATTCAGGCGGTTTTTACAAAAACCTTCTGACTACCCTTACATGTTTTGTTCATTTTGCGTTGGATAACAAAAGATACTAATAATTAGTGTCTGTACATTTTCTTTCTTAAATTTATTTTGGAAAAAATGTTTAATCTTTTTTGGCTAGTTTCTGTGGCTTTGTGTCTTTTATATTGGCTCAAATGTCAGTTTCAATATATAATATTGTATTTTTAAATAATGGGAATCAAACTGGAGATCATTTTTGATTTGAATTAAATTCAGAAGAACAAAACCCCTTTGTGTGATATGACATGGTGAAAATAAACTCTTTACAGAGAAGCTAAGGAAGGAGTTTTTCAATCAAATCTCTTCTATCAAAAGACAGTGGAATATTTACATAAAGCATCTGGGATTCATTTTCTACCTTTCTTAACACGTGAGTTTAGTGGGGCAATTGATGATGCCATTTCTTCTGAAAAGGTGAAGATAGTTTTTATAAGCAACAAAAGTAACTTGTGATGAAAGAAGTAATTTACTAGAAATATTTGTTGATGATAATTGACGTTTAGGTATATCGTTATATATGAATGATTGTATTTATGTATTTATTTGTCAAAATTGTACATACTATTTCGCCAAATGTAATTGTCTGTAAAAGTGCACTCTCCAGGTTTGTAGTGCTGTTTAGGGTTACATGGGTTGCCAATCAAGCTGCTAATCAGAATACTATTTTTTGTATCAATGTTATAAAACTGAAAATGACAAATAGATGCTGAAAATGTCTTTACATTCAGTTTCTTCACCTTCCTCTTGAAATGTAAACTGTTGATTGAAAGCACGATGCTAATGTATAAGCCCATCTGTCATGAGGAAGATTATGGATCCATAAAGCTGATTTTTTAAACCATTGGGACAAATAAACAGAAGGAGAACATATTTTCCACTTTGCTTCTTTTCAGAAAGAATTTTTTTTTGGTGAGATGTGATCATTACAATTAGCCGATGCCTTGGCATCAAAGAGCTTCTCCACAGCCTCAACAGAGGTAATAGTTCAAAACATTCAGAGCTCTTCATGAGAGCCCAGGGCAGCTTGACAGTCATCTTGGAGGCGATTAGTCCATGGGACATGCCCGGCTTTAGGAAACTGGTATTTTCCTGCCCCTTTCCTCAGTACTCTCAGGAAAGTCTTTGTGTTAAAGTCTATGGATTGAACATGCCAATAAATTTTATCCAGAGAGCATTATATTGTTAATGTGCTTGGTGAGTTAGTACATGTTGAATCTAAAGCAAAACTGTTATTCCTACCTTTCACCCACATATGTCCTTTAGAATACTGCATACTGTTTTAAAACTTTGATCAGACTGGAAAAATGCAATTCAGGCATTTGTTATAGCAGATAAATGGATGCTGATTGCTGATGCCTGACTTTGTAAGCAAAAGACTAATAGCTATTTAAGACGGAAAAGTTCCTTTTTCTATCAATCCCAATCTAGCTAAATAGCTCTTCTTTACTTTTTAATGGGAATTTGACTTCGGATTTACTACTCCTGTACCTCAGAGTTCAAAAGGTAAATGAAAACATAAAATAGACAGATTCGTATTCAATGCGACTTTTTAGAAGGACCGACACCGATATAGAGCGGTGTTCTATACGTGTTGTCTCAGACTAGAAGCATCAGCATCAAGTGAGAACTGGGTAAAATGCCCTACCAGAAAGATTGGGGTGGGGCTCAACAGTCTGCTTTAACGAGCCCTATGGGTGATTCTGATGCACATGAAAGTTGAGAATACTGAGCAAGAGAAGGGATCAGCAAATCACACTTTGAACCACTTCTAGCCTGCCGCCCAGGAGCCAAGAATGGTTTCATGATTAATATTTGCAATTTCATGATAGAGGACACTAACATCAAACCCCAACTAAGCAAAATATTATGCCAGCAGTAAGAAGTTTGCCTTTCTCATTAGTAGACGTGTATTGCAAAAAAAATGTACTCAGTTATCATTTTATTTTATTTTTAATTCCACCAATGCAGAAACTGGAAATTTGTTGTGTAAGTATTTCCATATATCTTCAACTTTGATTTTTGAAGCTTAAAATATTTGTTATCTAGTCCTTTACAGGAAGAGTTTGTCAACCTCTTACTTCAAGGAACAGGGAAACATCTGAGAAAGGGGCTACATACCAGATTCCCCCAACTGTGTATGAGGAGTCACAGCAATAAGTGTGCTGGGGCTGTCTCCATGCATCCAGGGAAATAACAACATAGTCGTGATAATGAATCACAGTAAAAACCAACAGCTGCATATATATTTCAAATATTTCCTTTTTCTCTCTGAGTGATTTTTAAAAATTATAAAAGCTTGATTCTAATTGTAACAATTACCCAAAGCTTAATTAATATGTTGCTTAATCCATGTGAGAATGTGTGGGTATCAGACCTAAGAGGGTGGGTTTCATATAGCTTGATTATCATAATTACAAGCATTCTATTTTCTCATTTACTTAATTGATTGTCATAGCTTTCCAGATGAATCCACACTGCTGGAAGAAAATTGAATACATTTCTGAGAGAGAAGGACAAAAAAACCCCAAATGGGGCTATTTAGAACAATGTCCCAGAATATAATCCATGTGAGAATGAAAAATCGCCCTTGATAATATCTCCTTACCTCTTTGCTGGTTAAAGTAGGCATTTTTCTGAAATGAAAAAGAAATGAATGAAAAAGTATTATTGATTCAACTACATCTATAATAATACCAGCTCTGCTATCTCTTCAGCCAGAGGTGCCTAGCACTCAAGAAAAATTTTCCATTTAGTTTTCCTTATAGAATCTATTAGTTTGGTACATTATGTCAACTATTTGTTATGCCTCCTGCAATGACCTCAGTCCTCACCTGGAGGGAGCATGGCATGAGAGGTGATTTATTCTCGCTCTAAGGTTTATTCCAGAGCTTTTACTCAGCAGTGGCTGCCTGACATGGCAGGTTGGGCAGAGTTACGTGTTGGGGGTTCGTGATGAAGGCTATTTTTCAGCAGAGACAAGGATGACCTCACCAAGAGTGAGATGAGGGGAAAGAAAAGATCAGAGACTGTCTCCCCTTACAAGGACTTAAATTTCCAGTGCCTGTGCCTCTGTTTCGTCATTGTTGGTAAATCCTAACAATAGCTCCATTAAGTAGATGCCGCTGTTAACTCAATTGACAGATCAGGAAACTAAGGCAAAGGAGAATTCTGTAACTTACAAGGTGAACTCAGCCCAGCCCCCACCAGCTCAAGACTATATTCTTAACTAAAACAGCATGGGCCTCTACAAAGTAAGGACATACATCCCCTCTCCATGAGCACTCCCATCCCTATGGAACTCAGTGTTGTTATTTTCATTCCTTTCCAGATTGGAACTTCCAGCCCCTCATCTGTCTTATTGAGTTACAATTTACAGACTTAAAAATTCACCCTTTTTAAGTGTACAGTTCTATGAGTTTTGACAAATGCGTACGTTTGGATAACGACCACCATAATCAAGATATAGAACTGTGCTATCACCTCCCCCAGATTCTCTCATGCCCCTTTGTAATCAGCCCCTAACTTTCAGCTTCTAGCATTCACTGATCTCTTTTCAAACTCCTGTTTTACATGAGATTTATATTTTATTCAATAGTCATCATATACAATGTTTAATGTTTAGAAAAATGTTCTTCAGATGACCCATATGACAATTTAGTAAAAGAAAAGGAAAAACCTGAAAAGGAAAAAAATTTTCAAAACAGAAAAAAAATCTTAAGAAAATAGTTAAACAACATAAAAGTACAAGTAACTAATTTAGAAGTTTTAAAATAATCCACCATTGATTTGATAATATTCAAATCTAATGAAAACGTATAAGAAGGTACAAGTCAAAAGTCTATAACCCTAATGCACTGAGAGTCCAGCCCAGCTCACTAGGAACTTACAGCTTCTGGCCTTCAGAGCTCACACACACATTTCTGTAGAGCAGAAAGAACAATCTATAAATTCAATTATACTTTTTTCCCTCTTGGAAGCAAAGGATTCTCTGGAGAGGCATCCATCACCCACCAGCTCATTAAAAAGGCAAGCCGCTCTGCACTAGGGGATTTGTCTCCACACCTGTCTCACACTGCACTCAGAGGAGCTCCGCTTTGGTGATCTGCCTGTGCATCCTTCCTACATACGGGTTTCTTCAACCTACGCTAGTTCACATTTCATTTAGGAAATGATAAATTCACACCTACAAGCTTCTCTTCAAACTTTATTGGCAGTAGTATCTGAATTAACTAGGGAAGCATGCCATTTGTAACAATATGCCTCTTGGTCCTAGGGAGACAATCAAGCTGCAGACCATGTGGCTGTGAGAGCAGAAGGGACAGTGTGCGGAGCACGTATTCTCCACAGCAGTGTTTCTCAGATTGTAATGTGCCTTGTAGTTACCTGGGGATTTGTGAAAGTGCAGATTGGTAGTTCAGTACAACCCAAGGTTCTGATTTTCTTACAAGCTCTCAGATAATACTGATGCTACTAGTACAGGGACTGACCTTAGTAGCAAGACTCTAGTAGTCCAGTAGTCCAGGCTAGATTCTAGGCAGAGCTATTAACATTTATTAAGCACCTATTAGAAACCATACCAGAGGCTTTTGTGTACATCATTTCTTTAAATCTTCACAGAAACTTGTTAGAAGGTATTAAAAACTAAGGTGAAGTTTAAGTCTCTAGTATAGACTTGGGTCAGAAACTCACTTTTTTTATGTCTTGTATACAGATTCCTCTAAGACTTTATGGGAAAAGGTTAAGGTCCTAAAGGAAGCAATAGCCCCAAAAAACAAAAACAGTTAGAAACCCAGTACTACAAGATTCTATTTAAAATGAAATTAGAACTCAAAACTTAGACACAGGTCAAAGGCAGCTTCATTTTTCCACCAACCACCAAACTCTTACCAAGCCTAAGGGTGGGAATACCATGCAACACAGAGAGAGGGGTGGATGGCCAGACTTCAGGGCTCCTGGCACAAGACCAAGAAGCAGCAGGAGCAGGAGGAAAATAGCAGAGAGAGAAACACACACATATGTCATTGGTTAACAAATAGTGACCCCCCACAGGTATAAATATAGCCTAACCATGGTCATAAAATGACCATTCAGATTAGTAATCTGCCCTCTTGAAGAGGAAGAATGATTAGGATGGGAGAAAGGAAGCTTTTTGGGATGAAATCAGAAACTAGGCACTGCCTCCCAAATAAGGGTCCCAGTATTACTGGTACAATTTTGGGGTTGAAGAATCCAGCAGAGAAATTAAGTGACTTCTCCAGAGTAGAAAATTGATAACTGGAAAGATAGTATTTTCACCCCAGGTTTTTGACCTGGGCCCAAATGCTTTCTTTCATTAAATCATACTGCTCTCAATTCCATTCAGAATATTGGAAACAAGGTACAGGCATACCTAGAAGCTTTTTTTTTTCAAATGATAACCTGATCCTAAGAGTTTTATGAAAATGAAAAGACCTCAGAATGGCCAAGACAGTTTTGGAAAAGAAAAGGAAGGGATGGAAAGAGAGGAAAAGGAAAGGAAAGGACCTGGACGACTTACATCATCCAATTTTAAAACTCAACACAAAGTGAATCACAATAGTGTGGTTTAATGTAAGAATGGAAATATAGATCAATGGAATGAAACTGAGGGTTCAGAAATAAATTCTTAATATTTATGGTCCACTGATGTTCAATAAAAGTGCCAATGCAATTCAATAAGAATAGTCCTTTTAACAAACGGTCTGCCACAGTTGGATATTCTCTCGCAAAAAGATTTTAGGCAGTTACTTCATACTATACACAAAAACTAATTCAAAATGGATTGTAGACATAATTATAAGAGCTAAAATCTGGTCTGAAAATATAGAACTAAGAATTATCCAACTGGAATGAAATTTTGAGTGTGTTGATAAGATATTGTCAGGGAATCCAGGTGACAGTATCTGCCCCATTAATAGTATCCTGGGGAAAATAAAAGCATCAGGGAGCAATAGCTAAAGAAATGGCAGCACTATTGTCTGATTAACTGGGTATGGATCTCAAGTCCGAAGGATGAAAACTCTGGTAAAATGAATTGGAGAGTCTGGAACTGAACCCTCTTCTTTAACTGGCATTTTCCCATATTAAGGGACAATCTTATCCAAATTGGCTTAAGAAAAGAGAGAATATATTGGTTATAAATAAAAGGTGGGCCCTGGCTGGCATAGTTCAGTGGATTGAACGTGGGCTGCGAACCAAAGCATCGCAGGTTCGATTCCCAGTCAGGGCACATGCCTGGGTTGCAGGCCACAGCCCCCAGCAACCACACATTGATGTTTCTCTCTCTCTTTCTCCCTCCCTTCCCTCTCCAAAAATAAATAAATAAAATCTTTTTTAAAAGTTTTAAAAAATAAAAAATAAAAGGTGGTATTGGCTTCAGGGATTCTTTATGATGTAGCTCAATCTCCAGTTATCTTTCTATTTCATCTCTTTTTTAACTTTATTTTTATTGTGGACACAATTGCAGATGTCCCATCTATTTCATATCTTAATACATGCCTGTGGCTTGTCTCCATTCTTGAGCAAGCTGTCCCTGTGTGATCAAAGATGGCTGCAAGAAGTTCCAACACCACATCTTCTCATCTCCAGTCTAATGGAAAAGGGTATTTTCCTAATATTCCCAGAAAGTCTCAAAGGTTCTGGACCCTGAAACACACACTGTGGCAGGCAATGTAGTGCTCTAGTTGCCCAGGCCTGAGCCATGAGCTCCATGAGATGGGAACATGAATTGAAGGAACAGAACAGCTTCCCAGAGATTCACTGGATAACTGTTTCCAGGAGAAGAGTAAGAGGATGCTAGGAGGTAAAACCAACAGAGGTCTATCACAGCTTATTCTTCTAAGCTGATAAATCTCAATTTGCAAAATACAACTAGAAAATATCCATCAGATCTAGAGGAAGAGAGAAAAACTCAGGAGTAAAATGTACATTTGAAAATCAAATATTTAGGCTCTGGCTGGGTAGCTCAGTTGGTTAGTGTTGTCCCAAAACACCAAGGTTGTGGGTTTGATCTCTGATCAGAGCACATACAAGATGCAACCAATGAATGCATCAATAATGGAACAACAAATTGATGTCTCTCTCTCTCTCAAGAACAAAAAATCAAATATTTAAAAATGTAGGAAAAAAAGAAAAAATTTATATAGGACATTTGTTTCCAAGTCCTGTTGCTCAACCAGACAAGGCCCCAACTACAGCAGTTGCCACAACTGAGCTGCTATGTGGGAGAAAAAGAAAAAGGAAAGGAAGAGAGAAGTTAAGAGAGAGAGAGAAAGAAGTAGAAGTGAAACTGTATCCCATGCAAATGTGTCTTGGCCCTAATCACACCTACCACGGTGAAGAGAAAGAAGGCAGTCCAGGAAAAGTCAACAACAGCAGATGGTGGGCAGGTCTGCTTGGAAGCGGCAGGCCCTGGAGTAGCCAACTAGGGCAGCTGCACTGAGAGGAGACAGAGCAAAGTGGCAGAATCTCCTTTCACGGATGATCAAAAATCGGCCTTTTAGATTCAAACCAGGAGGAAAGAAGAAACAAATGAACGAAGCACACCCATGAACTGATCTTTCAATAGGCAGTTGTGAGATAACAGGGAACATATATATTGATCTGTGCCCCAGTTCAAGGCACAGAACTCCTAAACCCTTGTGATTTCTGAATTGATATGAGTAGCAGGAGCAACTTTAGTTTTAATAAGGTGATTCTGAGTGGGTTCCCGGATAGATCCTACATGGGGACTGGGCACCAGGAAGACCAAACCACAATTAGAAGCTTGAAATTTTCAGCCCCACCCCCACTTCTCCAGGGAGGGAAAGAGGAGCTAGAAATGCCTATTTCATGAGGCAGCCTCCATAAGATTCTGAAAGCAGGGGGTTTGGAGATCTTCCAGGGGGATGAACACACACACACCAGGAGATTGACGCACCCCCATCTCCATGGGGACAGAGGCTGCTGTGCTCAGGACCCTCCTAGGCCTCACCGTTCGTACCTCTTCACCTGGCTATTCATCTGTATCCTTTATCATGTCCTTTAACAAGCTGATAAATGTGTTTCCCTAAGTTCTGTGAGCTGCTCTAGCAAATTAATCAAATCCAAAGAGGGAAGAGGTTATGGGAACCTATGTTTTATAGCCAAGTAGTCAGAGCACAGGTTATAACTGGACTTGGGATTGGTACCTGAAGTGGGAGGCAGCCTGGTAGGACTGAGCCCTTAGCCTGTGGGGTCTGCTGCAATCTCCAGGTAGATAGTGCCAGAATTGACTTGAATTGTGGGACACCCAGCTGGTGTTGGAGAATTGCTTGGTGGCCGGGGGAAACCCACCTGAGAATTCAAATAGCAGTGATTCTTCCTGCTTTTGCAAGGGGGGGCATTCACCAGGTGAAAATTCCTCTGCCTCGGAAAAGAATATGGGTGGAAACAAACTTCTCCCAGACATCTACAAATTTAAGGATAATGTTTGAAGCTTTGGATATGAATATGGTTCTTAAAACTGTGTAAAGTAAGGAGAGGGGAGTTGAGGAAAGAGAAATGAGGGGAGATGGAAATGGGCCTAGAATAGATCCTGGGGAGCCCCAATTTTTAAGGAGGATAGGCTTTCTTTTCCATCACAAGTTTTGTTGACTTTAGTTTGCAGAGTCTTCGAATATTGGTAGCAGGCTAGACACAGGCTTTCCCCCTTCATTTCTGACAGTGAACTGCCAGAAACTTGAGTTTGCCCACGGAAATATGAGAAGCTTTGGTAAACAGATGAATCACCTTAAGGGTTCAACATTGAAGGCACAATAGCCCGAATCCGGCCCTCCACCTTGTTTTATCCAGCCTGGCACCTTTTTTCTACCTGGCAGCAGCGCCAAGCTCTCACTTAACTGTTAAGGAGTAATTACATTCATACAGTCCTAAAGTTACTTTCGGCCCTTTGAAGGAACCTCGAGGCTGATGTGGCCCCCTGGTGAAAATGAGTTTGATACCCCTGCCTTACAGCTAATGTGGAACATTTTCTGAGTTTGAGAGGAAGTATTTTCCTTTTTGAAACCAATTTTGACACTTACAAACCTCTTAATAACATAAAACTTTGAGAAAGTTACCAGTTAATTTTTTTCCAGAATCCTTGACACAGATTTCCTGAGTTAGCAGGTATTGTGAGGTGCCAGGGGAAGAGCAGCTGCAGACAGAGAAAGGCACTCACTCTCTCCACCAGGAAAGACATGTCAGAGTGTGAGGATTTATTCCTCTCATAGAGACGGAACCTACCGGACGGAAGGCATCTGCGCTAACTACTTCTTCTTAAGGATCAGTGTCTGGTCATGGAGAACAGATTAGGAGTGAAAACTGATAGTTTTTCCATGTAGACAGATCGTCCTGTCTTTGGGGAATCTTTTGTTTAAAAACCTGGGGCAAAGTATTTTGAGGATCAGAAGGCATGGTAAAGAGAGTTGGTGAGGAAAGCAATAATGTCTTGAAACCTGAAAATCACTCATACCTTCGCCAGACATTGTAGTACTTTACATACACATACATTGCCTCACTCAGTTCCCATTAAAATCCTACAAAGAAAGGGCTATTATTCCTTTTTATAGAAAGCTAAGTCACAGAAAAACTTTTTAGCTTGCCCAAGGTCACAAAGCTAGTTAGATAGAGTTGGAGCTTGGATTAGAACCCAGGCAGTCCTGGTTTCAGGGGTCAAAGTCTGAAACCATTGTGCTAACCAAGCCTGAGGTTGGCTTAGAACCTATAACAAACCTAATTGCAGGGAAGCTGTGGACTGAGCAGACACCTGTCTACATCCAGCAAATATCTCTTGGTTGCGTACCAAGTTTGAGTACCTTGGAGCAGCTTGCCTGAGAGTGACAGGCTATTGGAGAAGTTTTGTGGGGTGGCAAGAAGAAGGAAAACAATGATCCCAGCAATGAAGAATAGGATGCATTGCACAGCACTCAGGAATAAGACCCACGTCTTCCTTTCAAGATCTGTTTTCCCCTCATTGAGCACACTTAAAGCAAAGCAAATGAATTCTGCCCATTGAAAAAGGGCAGACTGTAATGAAAAACAACTTGAAAGACCCTTCAGCACATAACGTCTTTGGGTTACGTCACTGACAACAGTTGACAAGTTCATTTCCAGTCTGCGGTTATGCTGAGCAGACATTTCAGGGAGTGCCGCAGTAACTCAGGCAGCGGCGCCGCGTCGACCACAGCATCATCTGATGAGCGTCCATCTGTACGAGGAGCGCGTCATCACAGACTGTCAGGTGCAGAATTATCCAGACATATCACCCACAAAGTGACCAGGCAGGAAAGTTTTTAAAATTATTTTCCTTACCATTTTTTTTTGCTAAGTATACAATTTTAAGAAAGCAGGTTTCTTAGCAAAGACTTTGTTTTTCTGCTGAAGAAAAAACTTTAAACAGAGCGAAGAAAGCACAGGCTGTAGGTTGTTGTTTGACTTCCAGCCCTGCACTTGCTAATAAGCAAGTTATGTAAACTCTCTGCACTTGACTTCCTTATCTGTAACACGGGAGATGACTTCATTTATAAGACAGGGCTGTAGGGGAAGTTAAGAGATAATAGTCATTATCTTCTCATGCTACATAAAAATGGAAGAGTTTTTGGTTCACTGTTACGTTTACACAACATAGTAAGTGCTTAATAGGTCTCAAGTAAATGAATGTGTGAATGACACTACCCATTGAAACTGACATTTAGGGACATATTTTGATTAGCTTTGGCTAATTTATTATTTTTAGTAGGGGGGAACCAAGCTTTACTTCTAAGCTGCTGCTGCTTTAATTTAAGGTGATTATTTCCCATGACTATTTGCATGTCTATTGTCCTAGGAATTTCTTCAAATCCTTTCTTTGGTTTAGGTTTTTTGTTCCTTACACCCTGTGTTCAGGCTTCATTGGTTTATTCCTTTATTTTGTAATACATTATTTTCACTGAGCTTCCTAAAAATTAGAACTATGCTTTTTTAGTATTTTCATGTCAAATATGTATTTATTCTAGCCTGAGTTGATAATTAATTAGATCAGCCTAATAAAATTTTAGGCTGAAATTTTCTCACCTCAGAATTTTAAAGGCAATTGTTCAGTGTTTCCCATAACCTGATACAGCTCATTAAAGAAAGTTTGGAAAGTATGGGTAAGTTCGTGAAAGAAAATTAAAAGTGCCGGCAATCACACCACCCAGACACAACTCTGTTGACATTGTGATATGTGTGTATCTTTTCACCTTCCAAGACACACACACACAGTTGTACTGTATATATATACATTATGACTTTGTTTCATTTTATATCATGCTACCTTCAATCACATATGACTAATCTCCTTTTTAAAAAATATTTTATTTGTTCTTAGAGAGAGGGGAAGGAAGGGAGAAAGAGACTTATAGAAACATCGATGTGTGAGAGAAGCATCGATCAGTTGCCTCTCACACATGCTCCCAACGCGGACCAGGCCCACAACCCCGGCATGTGCTCTGACCAGGAGTGGAACCAGTGACCCTTCACTTAGTGGGATGACGACCCACCGAGCCATACTGGTCAGGGCACTAATAACTAATCTCCTTTTAAGGCCTCTTTCAACTCCAAGGATCAATGATTCTATGACTTAAGGACAGATTGTGACATATGGATGTTTTCAGTGAAAGTAGCAGACAGGTTAGGAGTTGGTTTCATTGATACAAGCATGAAATAGAACTGTGCCAAAGGAAGATAAGGTTAACTACCTGCCAAGTACTTTTCATTTAGGGACACAGAAGGTTCTCAGTGAGTATAAGGGAATCAAAGACATATTACAGCTGACACTCAATAAATCATCTGAGTATAACTCACAGTGAGGAAAAGCATGTTAGGATGGAGAAAAGGGCACAGCTGGGCTTCCTAGAAAGAGCATCATGTGCAGCCTTTAAGATGAAAGGGGGCTACATATAAGCAAAACGTTTAGAAAACGTCTAATATGAAAGGACAGATTTCTTTTTAGTAAATCGAAAGAGCAGGAAGCAGTAGAGAATGTTTCTTCAGTTCAAGAAGCTGCATTAGATCGTGTTTGTCAGAATCAGCGCTGGATAGTGTCTGCAAGTCAAGATCTGCCAGTGAGATGGCCCCATTATCCGTGCAAAAGGTGAGGGAGCCAATAGCTCCTAATGTTTTGTGCTGATCGTTATCTCCTGTAAAGTATAAAATCGAGAGAAAAGAAAAGGTGCTGAGGATTTGAAACCAGTGGGGGACTCTATCATAGAAAACAGGAAGAAAAGTTAGAAAGCTTTTACTTTGTGTCTTCCTGTGTGTCTACAAATCAAGAGCTGAAAGAGAAAAATAAACTCAAAGAATTATTTAAGATAATCAGGTTTTTAAAAAGGTCAAATTAAAAAAAACAAACACAGGGGCACCAGGAGAACATAATATATTAAAACCTACATTGAAAGCAGTAAAGAGCAGAGATGATATTAGGAAAATGGGGATTAATGATTTGAAAGACAGGATGTGAGAGGAAAAAGTAATGTAATGAAGTCCATGGACAGGAATTACTACGCGGTGAGAGGCCAGAGGTTCCACAGCAGCCGATGGAGGACAATGCCCCTAAAGAACAGCGGGGAAGACATGAATCCGAGCGTGACAGCAGAGAGCCGCTCTGGCTGAGAAGGAGCCCGCGCTGGTGTGGCTCTGTTGGTTAGAGGTTTAATTCCCAGTCAGGGCAGCGATCCCTAGTCAAGGCATGTGTGGGAAACACCAATCATTTCTCTCTCTCTCTCACCAATAAACATATTTTTAAAGTTAAAAAGAAAAAGAATGTGGCCCCTAGTCTACAGTGTGGTTATAAAACTACTTAGCTTTGAAAAATTACTCATCTTTTTAAAGCTTTGGTTTTATCACCTGTAAAATGAGAATACTAATCACTCCTACTTTATTTAGAATTAAAGCACCATGCCTGACACCAAGGAAGAACTCCAAAATAGCTACATTTGTTGGGGGCGGGGGTGGGAATCCCTGCCTAGACACATACTGATTTTTTTTAATTGCAAGAGTGATTCTTGTTCCTTTGTATTTTCTATTTTCTGATTGGGTATTCATGCAGTTATTATTATTATTTTATTATTATTTCAGGGATGAAGGGAGAAGGGAAATACCACAATTTGGAAACTAGAGAAATATGTTACTTTCGAAGGAAGAGAATCACTGACTTCAGTCTTCTTTCCTGTATTAAAGATGACAATGTGCCAATATTCTTGGAGGCTTATTTGTTTTTCAACTGTATCCAAATTGAACCCAGAAAGTGATAAGCAAGTAGGTTATTAGAGAAATTAGTTGGAGTCTGTTTTGTTCCCAGTCATCTCCTCAGCCCACTCCACAGTCACTGTATTTTATTGGTGTTGCAACAACTGACCCTAAATTTACTGGGTTAGAACAATACAAATGTATCATCTTACAGTTTTGTAGGTGAGAGGTACTTCCTACCCAAGTCTCCATGGGCTAAAATCAAGGAAGGGCTACTTTCCTTCTGGAGACTCTAGAGAAGAGTACTCCAGGCATGTTTTCTGGCCTTTTCCAGCTTCCAGAGGCTCCCACATTCCCTGGATTATGGCCCCTTCCTTTATCTTCAAAGCCAGCAACAGCAGTACAGTCTTTCTCACATTGCACCGCATCACTCCAACTTCCTCTCCAGCCTTTCTTTCCCCTTTAAAGAGCCTTTGGGATGATACTCGAGCCCAGCAGATAGTCCAGAATAACTGTAACCGAATGCAGGTCCAGCTGTCTGCTGCTATGAAAGCCAATACTCAAGAAGCAGGTGCTGATTTAAAGAACGTGATTTTCAGGTGCCAGCCACCTGGAAGACGGAGACTCATGTCTCAAAGCCCATCTCTTTATCTCAGTGGAGGCAGGGGTTTTTATAAGGAGGGAGAGTGGAAGACAACAAAGAGATCAAAGGAAGGGGTAGAAAAGCTTTCTATATGCAGATGAGCACAGTCCATTCCGATAAGGATGGTGATGGTCTGGTGTGCATCACCCTGGCCACACCACCCTGGCTTCATGTCATCCCGATTTCACCATTGAGAGTCAGCAACTCTCATGCCTAAAGGTCAGAGTCTGTATCTTTTGAAGTTAGTTCCTAGGATTCTTACACAAATATGCTGTTTATCTACAACCTACATATTAGTCAGAGTCAGCACTTACAAAAACAATATCCAAAGAATGGTGGGGTGGGTTACAATTTTCCACCGTTATGTAACCTCCCTATCTTCAAGTCAGCTGATTAGTCACTTAATTCCATGTGCAACCTTAATTCCTCCCTGCCATGTGAAGTCACAGGTTCACAGGTTCCAGCTATTAGGACAAGGACATCTTTGGGGGCCATGATCCATCCTACCACAACCACTAAACAGATGTTATCAGCAAAAAAAAAAAAAAACAAACATTTAGGACCCTGGGAATGGAGTCTTCAAGAAGCGTCCCATCCCTATCAGGCAATCAGCCCATGTTACTGAAAAATGGGAGATTGATTTGAGTGAACATAAACAGCACCTCCATCTATTCACTATTTGGGTTTACTCACTTTGTTTTTATAAATTAGCAATATGTTCTCATGGTTGAAAATAGAATATGAAAACAATATTCCAGTGAACAGTCTCCCTCCCAGTGATTCACACATCTATGTGCTCCCAACTTCTGCCCACTTACAATTTATAAGCACTATTAATATATTCTCATGTATGCTATACTATTTGTGCCCAACCAAGTGATTACAAATACATATACATTTGAACCAGCTTTACTTTGACATTTTCATATGCCATACCATGATTTGTTCTATTGTGGTAAAAATTTTGTGACACAACATTTACCTTCTTAATTACCTCTAGGTGTACCTTATGTACATTCACATTGTTGAGTAACCAATCTCCAGAATTTTTTCATATTACAAAACTGAACCCCATACCCACGAAACAACAACACCCACTACCCCCAGCTTTAGGCAACCACCACTTTACTTTCTGTTACTATGAATCTGAATATGCTAGATACCTCATGTAAGTGGGATTTTACGGTATGCCTTTTGGGGACTAACTTATTTCATTTAACATGATGTCCTCAACATTCATATTGTAGCATATGCCAGATTCGCCCTCCTTTTAGGGATGAAGGGTCCCATGGTGTGCACGTAGCACGTCATGTCTATCCATTCATCCGTGGGTGTACCTGAGCTGCTTTCCCTGCTTAGCTATTGTGAATGGTGCTGCTACGAACATTGGTGTGCGATGTGCCATGATGCCTTCATTTCATCAGTGTTATCACTTGGAGATCTCTCTCTATCATGTAGGGAGAGCTTTTTGTTTCCTTTAAAAAATAATACTATGGTATTTTGTTGTATTGGTGAACCACCATATAGCTAACTAACCCCATGTTGATGAGCATCTGTGCCCTTTGCACTTAGTAGAGTTGTCAAGGTGAAAAATATGTACTCCCAAACATCTATCCATATTCAAGTTGTCTTTCTTAGAGCAGTTAACAGTAAAAGAGTCCCACATATTTTGACTGAACATCTCTGATAAAATTAAAGGTGTATTCAAGTTGATATAGAGATGAATAAAATATTGAACTCAGGGTAAAAAAAGTTTTGATGGCTAGCACTGAAAGTGTTTAAACAAAGGATTAAGTAAAATTTGTTATAGTATGGCTAGATAACTAAATACATATTTTTAGAATAGAAACTAAAAGAAGACACAAAATACTAAATAATGAATTGAAAACAATCATAGTGAAAGAGTTCATATGTAATAAAAAATACATCTTTTTATTAAAAAAAAGATGAGGGGAAGTAAATATTTACTAAATTCCTTAGCCTATGTAAACAAAAGTAAAGGTCTGATGTTTTCTATGTTCTGGGCAATTAAAAAAACATAAATTAAAACATGTTCAACATAAAGATTACCAGAATTAGAATTCAAAATGGTATGAATACATCACGAGTTAGCCAAGGATAATGACGTATCTCCATTTAAAATGGAAAGGAGAGAGCATTGAGAAAAATATCAAAGAAAATGAAAATAACAAGGCAGACTATAAAAAATCAAATACAGGAGAAAGGAATTACACAGCACCCTCAAGAAGGTCAAGAGGTAGAACTCAAGGAGTCAAAAGAAAAGAGTGAGATCAAAGGAACTCTTAACCAAGTAAATAAAAGTGACCTAAACTGGGATAAATAATACAAATGGGGTAAGGGAGCTGAAAACTGTCAATACTACCAGGCCATGAGAAAAGAAAGTGGCAAATGTCATAGATGAGGAAGGAGACAAAATTTACAGAATACAAGGGAACTAGGGACTGGTATTTGCACCTTCTCCAAAAGCATATTTAAAAAGATGAACCAACCAAACAATGGACAAAAACACGGGGGCGTGGAAAAAGGGAGTTGAGGAGGGCTGGGGTGGGAGGGAGAGGTGAGGGGAAAAGGCAGAAAACTGTACTTGAACAACAATAAAATTCAAAAGTATTTAATTGAAAAAAAAGAAAGATGAACCAACAGGGCTTATTTCTTTGTGAAGTTTGGATTATCAGTCAGATACTGGAAGATCGTGAAATCTGTATTGGAAAGAGAAAGCACGGATATGAATTGGACACAAGATCAAATTTGTAAAACATATGTACTCCCAAAAGAAATGTGAGAAGAAAGTTATTTGAGGCTCTGCTCTGTTTTCTGCATACAAAAAGATAGCATAGGGATTCCACTGCCTTGAGAAAAATCTGGATGGGAACAAAAACAACCTACAAGTTAAATATTTAAAATGAGTGTGTAAGATATACCTTTAGGAAAGGACACATTTTTAGGTATCCACTAGGGTTTAGAATAAAAGCACTTAAAAAGAAGTTGGCTGGTAGGAGTGATATAATTAATTTCCTAAGGTGGTAAGCTATAAATGTAAAGTAAAAGGCATGTTTTTGTTTTTTTGTTTTTATTTGATGATAATAATGCTATGAAAATAACCAAAATTAATTTATTAAAAGCTGGAAATTCATTCAAAATGTATGTGGAAGAGGAGCAAATTCTTTGTAATAATATTTCAGAACTAAATGGGACTTTAAGAATATTCCATACTACTGCAATATTAGAAAATGAGGCATAAGACAATTTATGAAGAATAATGAAGGGGTAGAAAACAAATCAGCCTTGAAAGGAGCCAACAGTGGTTGATATGTCAAAAACATTCCCTTTTCTTTTTTAAAGTATATTTTATTGATTATGCTATTACAGTTATCCCAATTTCCCCCCTTATCCCCCCTCCACCCCCCAAACCTCTAGCATTCCCCACCCCCACTTAGTTCATGTCCATGGGTTGGACATATAAGTTCTTTGAGTTCTTTGTTTCCTATACCATTTTTTACCTCTCACCATCTATTTAATGCCTACCAATTATGCTTCTTCTTCCCTGTACCTTCCCCCCGCATTCCTTCCTTCCCTTTCCCCACTGAAATCCCTCCATGTGATGTCCATTTCTCTGATTTTTGTTCCTGTTCTATTTGCTTAGGTTTTGTTTTCATTGTTTTTCTTTTTCTTTTTTTAGGTTCGTTTGTTGATAGCTATCAGTTTGTTGTCATTTTACCGTTCATATTTTTTATCTTTCTTTTCTTAGATAAGTCCCTTTAACATTTCATATAATAATGGCTTGGTGATGATGAACTCCTTTAACTTGAACTTATCTGGGAAGCACTTTATCTGCCCTTCCATTCTAAATAAAAGCTTTGCTGGGTAGAGTAATCTTGGATGTAGGTCCTTGCCTTTCATGATTTCAATGCTTCTTTCCAACCCTTTCTTGCCTGCAAGGCTTCTTGAAATCAGCTGATAGCCTTATGGGCACTCCTTTGTAGGTAACTCTCTCCTTTCCTCTTGCTGCTTTTAAGATTCTCTCTTTGTCTTTAATCTTAGGTAACTTAATGATGATGTGCCTTGCTGTGTTCCTCTTTGGGTCCAACTTCTTTGGGACTCTCTGGGCTTCCTGGACTTTCTGGAAGTCTATTTCCTTTGCCAGATTGTGGAAATTCTCCTTCATTATGTTTTCAAACAAGTTTTCCATTTCTTGCTCTTCCTCTTCTCCTTCTGGCACCACTGTGATTCAGATGTTGGAATGTTTAAAGTTGTCCTGGAGGTTCCTAAGCCTCTTCTCATTTTTTGAATTCTTGTTTCTTCATTGTGTTCTGGTTGAATGTTTCTTTCTTCCTTCTGCTCCAAATCATTGACTTGAGTCACAGTTTTCTTCCCTTCGCTGTTGGTTCCCTGTACATTTTCCTTTATTTCACTTTATAGACATCATTTCTTCCTTTCTTTTGTGACCATACTCAACCATGAGTTTCTGTGAGCATCCTGATTACTAGCGTTTTGAACTCTGCATCTGATAGGTTAGCTATCTCTTCATTGCTTAGTTCTATTTTTGGGGAGTTTTGTTCTGTTTTTTCATCAGGGCCATATTTCTTTGTCTTGGTGTGCCTGTTATGTTTTAAAGTGTGAAGCCTTAGGTATTTGCCAGGGCAGGGCAACCTACAGTGCCACAGCGCAGCTGTAGGTTGCCCCACCCTACAGCACTGTGTTGTGGTGCTGTATGTGGGGGAGGGGTCAGAGAGGGAACAATACCACTTGCTTGGCTCTTGGCCGGATTTCAGTCACTTGCTCTACTACCCACAAGCAAATTGGGCCCTTGTGGTGCTGATTCCCAGGTGGGTGGTTTTGTGTATGTTCTAGGACCCTGTGGGTCTCTCCAGCAAACTCTCCTGTGAAGCTGGGAGTCTGTCGCCACTGCAACCCCAACAGCTTTTTACAGTCAGAGGTTTTGAGGCTTTCTTTTCCCATGCTGGAACCCTGGGTTATGCTATCTGTCTTGCTCCGCAGTTGTTCCTCCTGGTTTATCTGCACATAAATGTGGGACTGCCTGGTCTGCCAGCTGCCACCTTGTCTCACATCCTCTCTGTCCTGGCTGCCTGTCTCTGCCCCTCCTACTAGTATGAATGAATGTTTCTCTAACTCATTCATTGTTGGACTGCCATAAAGTTCAATTTTCTGGCAGTTCTGGTTGTTTTTTGTTTTAAAATTTGTTGTGGTCCTTCTTTTGGTTGTGTGAAGAGGCCAAGTGTATCTACCTACACCTCTATCTTGACCAGAAGTAAACATTCCATTTTCTTAAGGGAAAGAGTAAAAACAAAGCCTTGGAGATATGAATTAGACATTCTTATTTATGAATAAATTTAATGTGTATAAATAGAAAAATAGGTAGGGTTCAAGAGCAAATATAGGAAAATTTTTAAATAGGAGGTATAACTAAACAGATTGTGACAGAAAGAGAAAAGAAAAAAATAGAGGGCAAAAAAGGTCCCTTTTACATTTACATATTTGAGAATAAGAAGAAAGAGCTATGAGGCCAAGAATTAAAAATAAATGCTTTCAGATGGCACAGAAGGAGAGTCCACAGATGAGGTGGAAGGTCACGCCGCCACAGGTGAGAGGGACAGACTGAGACTGGAGATGTGAGGAGGAACTGTGGAATGGGTGGCTTAGGTGACAAGGAATAAAAGGGCTGGTGAGCCAGGACTGAAGCACAGGTGAACTGAGCCTGAAATATTTATGAACTGGTCTTGCAGTTTGGTAACTTTTTCTTCCCCTACCAGTGCTCAGAGCCCAGAAACTGGATAGAGAGAAATTTCAATGAGTTGTCAATATGCCACTGGGATTTCCTCCAGAGCAGGAGGATTTCAAAATAACTTTTGCCATGGCTCCCTTATGCAGCCCACTTTGTTAGGACTGATGCAGCTGACCACCAAGACTGACAGTTCCTTCTCTCCTGGCTCCAAACCCTGCAATTTTGGAAACACTCCACTTCAAAAGTCATCAGAAAAGGCACCTGGCTCCTTGTAATGATGCCTGGGAACTAGTCCAACCTGAGATCTCTGCCATGGCTTTGAAATCCCCCTCGGACAGTCATGATGCGGACACAGGGAACTGGTCTGCCCACCTTCACACTTGCTCTGCCTATGACCTGGCAATCTCCCCCTCCTCCCTAGCCTGTCTGACCAAGTCCTACTTATCCTCCACAGATTGGCTTAATGTCATTCCTCAAGGAAGCCACACCTGAGTCCACAGCACCGTCATAGGTGTAATTATATATCTGTGTACAAAGTGAAAAAAAAGTTTGCCTCTTTATCAAAAACCACACATATGTGACTGACTGCTAATGAATCTTTAATATAGAGCAAAGCACTTTGCAATAAATGTTGACTGAATGAATGAAATGGTAGATATCCCATAGAGGAGTAATTCCTGAAAGCAATGGCTCTCATCGTGTAATCCTTGCTACAACAGTATCTGCATCACCTAAGACTTGGGTAGCATGCGATTTCTCAGGCGCCACCTGAGATTCAGTAAATGGGGGCTGAGCTCAGCCATCAATGCCTTAACAAGCTCTCCGTATGATTTTGATATGTGCTAAAGTTTAAGAACCACAGCCTTGAAGTTCAGTCTTAATCAGTTTCTGCTTTAGGGAAGGAAACACAAACTCAAAGACCTTCAGAAATAATGAAAGTTGCATAAATGAGTGAAATAAAAGGAACAAGGTATGAAACAACAATGAGTGGCGGGGATTACGGCAAAGAAAAAGAACATATGCCCAATCTAAAGAGTGAGCTGAGCTGCATGTGACCTTACCAGGATGGCAGAGTAGGAGGTCCCATCCTGGGTGCCCCCTCAAAGAAGAGCAATTAGCTATCCATAAATGAACACAGCTCAGGGAGAATTCAGAAGTCCACCTAAGGAGCTTCAATAACACAGTGAAGCAAACACCTGAGAATAACCACACCAAGAGGTCAGAGAGACCATTTGATTTTCCTGCCTCAGTCCATCCCCTAGGATCAGCACCAAGAAGGCACTGTGTCACCAGAAAATGGAAAGTGTGGTGAACGACCAGCTTTCTCAGCCCTTTGGGACACTCCATGAAGGACCCGCTCTGGTTTCACCCCACCCAGAGGTCAGCATAGCTAAGGCATCTAAAGATATCTAGGAGCAAAGAAGGGCAGAGCTACCAGTATCAGCCACTCTGAGGGAGCAAAGTTCCCAACCCCCTGCTCTGCGGAGGACCCTAGCAGTCTTCACCCCGAGAATCTCACAGCCCTGGAGATTCCTGCGGCTTTCATCCCTGAGGATCCCTTCAGGCACTTCTGGGGCCTGAGGAAACCAGCAACCAGCACAGGGACTGCAGACCATCGGCAATTTTCACTGCTGAAGGCCCGGATCACCATCTCATCACCCCAGCCAACACTGCTTTGGACAGGCTCAGCTGTGACCCAGCACATCCACCAGCCCAGGACCACACACCCACTCAGAGCCCGAGCAGGTCCTAACTCCTGTCGCTGGTATGAAAATTGGACCCTATCTTACATCATACACAAAAATCAACTCAAAATGGGTTAAAGATTTAGACATAATACCTGAAAGCATAATACTCTTAGAAGAAAACACAGGGGGAAAACACAGGGGGAAAACACTTTGACATTGATCTTGGCAATGGTTTTTTGGAATTGACACCAAAAAATAGGTAACAAAAATAAAAATAAACAAGTGGGACTATATCAAACTATGACATTTCTGTACAACAAAAGAAGCAATCAACAAAAGGAAAAGGAAACCTGAAATGAGACAAAAGATTTGCAAACCATATGTAACAATCCAAAATATATATCCAAAATATATAAGTAATTTATAAAACTGAATAGCACAAAAACAAATAACCAGATTTAACAATAGGCAAGGGACTTGAATAAACACATTTCCAAAGAAGATGTACAAATGGTCAACAGGTTTGTAATAAGTTGCTCAATATCACCAATCGTCAAGGAAATGAAAACCAAAACTACAATGAGGTACCTCATAACTGTTAGGATGGCTATTATCAACAATTCAAAAAATAAGAAGTGTTAGAGAAAACGTGGAGAAAAGGGAACCCTTGGGCACTGTTGGTAGAATGTAAATTGGTGTGGCCATTATGGCAAACATGATTGATGATTCTCAAAAAATTAAACTTTAAAGTACTATATAATCCAGCAATCTCACTTCTGTGTATCTATCTGAAGGAAATAAACTTCCTGTCTTGAGGAGATATGTACACTTCCATGTTCATTGGAACATTATTCTCAGTAACCAAGGTGTGGAAACAACCTAAGTGTGCCTCAACAGACAAATAGAGAAAATACAACAGAATACTAGTCAACCTTAAAAAATAAGGAAATTCTGTCATTTGCAACAACACAAATGAACCAGGAGGACAGGTTCTACATGCATTGCCAGACACGGAAAGATAAATATGCCATGATCTCACTTATAGGTGGAATCTACATTTTAAAAAAGCTGAACTCATACTAACAGAGACTAAAAGGAAAAGGAATAATATCGATCAAAAGTTATAACCTTTCACTTACATGACTAATTCTGGAGGCCTGTTGTACAACAGTGTCTATGGTTGATAATAAAAAACAACTGAAATCTGCAAAGAAAGTGGAGCTCAAATATTCTCACCATACACAAAAATAAGGAACTGTGGAAGATGATGGACATGTTAGTAAGAATCATTGTAGCAATCATTTTACAATGTACAAATGTATCAAGAGATCACATTGTATACTTTACACAGTTTTTATTTGCAGATATAAATAAATAAAAATTAAAAAGTTAAAAAAGAAGAGGTAAGCTGCTATTCTGTAGCATTCTGTTGTACAGATCAAATTTATTCAGTTTGCTAAGAGATTCTGATACTTCAATTTGATGTGACATTTACCAATTGTTCACAGTGTACAAGCCTCACAAAATATATCTGCCAAACAAATGCAGCCTGTGCGAACTGTTTGCTGTAGCGGATACTTCAAGGAAACATGGATGCTTGGGATTTATCGCTAGGACCCCAAGCAAGAACCAAAATAGGGGAGGAGACAATAACACTCTGCCTATTTGATTTTTTTTTCTAGAATTGACCCTGGTCATGACAAAAAAGAGGAAGTATTTGGTTTTATCAATTAGGACATTTATCTCAGACTCTCAGTAGATTTGATGTAAAGAACTTACGAACCCCTATGTTCATTGCAATGCTATTTGCAATAGCCAAGAGTTGGAGATAGCCCAAGTGCCCATCAGTAGATGAGTGGATTAAAAAACTGTGGTACATTTACACAGTGGAATACTACTCAGCAGAAAGAAAGAAGGAATTCCTACCTTTTGTGACAGCATGGATAGAAATGAAGATTATTATACTAAGTGAAATAAGCCAGTTGGCAAAAGGCAAATACCATATGATCTGACCTTTAACTGGAATCTAATGAACAAAATAAACTAATGAGAAAAATAGAAGATACATGGAAACATGGAACAGACTGATAGCTGTGGGGGGTGAGGGAGAAGGGAGAGGGAGAATGGCGGAAAGAAGGAGAAAAGATTAGTCAAAGAACATGTATGAATGACACAAGGACATGGACTACAGAGTGGGGAATGAGTGTGGGTGAGAGAGGTAGGCTGGGTAGAAGCAGTCACAAAGGAAAAATAATGGGGACAACTGTAATGAATAAACAATAAAAAAGAGTTGGAGAGAAAAATAAAATAAAATAAAGAAGTGAAGTGAAAAAAACTAATCAATACACTACTTCCTTTAAGAACTCACTGGGAAATTGGATATAGAAATTTAACAGGAGGAAGGAGTATAATACACGTACAACAAAATTATAGGTTCTTAGTCTGACTATCATCTCAACACCAAATTATACTGAGAGAAGTTGAAATTAATGGTTTGAAAGACTGCATTTTGTTTTGTCTAGTTTTGTTTTTAGACAGTTCTTTCCTTCAGTGGTTATGTAATTGTCCAAACCTGGATTTGGGAATAGCCGCATCTCTAAAAACAAAACAAGCGCAAAAATCAAAACAAAAAAATATACTGCAAGTGCTTTCATGACACTCCTCCCAAAAATCAGAAATACACCCAAAGCACCAACAAGCTTCATTTCAGTCTCAGAAGCTGACAAATAAAGAATTTACTCAGAGAAGTCCTGCCTAAGATATAAAACACACATCTTGAGAGTTCTTTATGGAGATTGTTTCAGAGCAATGGTTTTAATTTCTTAAGAGGCTTTATAATGATAGCTTGTGTCTCCACATCAACTGGTAAAAGAACAACAAAACTCAAAGGAATTCTTTTAAAATCTGCACATAGAAACGCTAATGAGACAGTTAAATTACCCATTGAAGGAGCTGAAAAACAAAATTGACAGCTTTTTAGTCAAAGGAATGTTCATGTCTCCCAAGTAAACAAAGTGAATAAAAGGAAGAAAAAGAACATCCTGTTCTTCTGGGAACTATTCTGTGAGGAATTCTTGGGAAGGGGAAGCTTCAGAGATCTGTAGGTAAAATGAAGCTGCATGCACTGGGCCTGAAGGAAAATGAGGACCCTAGGAGAGGAAGGAGAAGGTGCTTCACCCCATTGCACGCCGTCAGATGGAAGCTACTGGGAGAGTGTGAGGATGGTGGTGAGTTTCCTTCAAGCCAAAGTCTTGAGGACGCTACACAAGGAAAACTGTGTGCTTTCTAGATTTCTGCCACAATGCTGGGGCAATCTAGCATGTAATAGGGAGGCCTACTAGAAACTGTTGCCAGGATTTTAGTGTCAAATAATTTAAAAATGAGATTTTTCTTATTTCATTTTAGAAAAAAATCACATTTTAGAGAGTATAAACATAATATATGTAACTATTAAAACTTCAGAAAGCATAGAAAAGCACAAAGAAGAAAATTAAACCCAACTTCAATACTACCACTTCGGTGTAACAATTGTTAATATTTTATACACACCGCCCAGTTTTTGTATAGCTGTATTACATAGGTACACAGGGATAAAGATATGGGAAAGGATGTCAGTGTTGGGATCAAACTGCACATTTTTTGTCAACTAGCTTTATCACTTAATATATTTTATATATCAGATGACATTCTTTATATTTTGAACAGTTGAAGTCACTAAGTATTTCATTCAATTTGATATAGAACAATTTATTTAACCAACCCTCCATTTTCATGATTATTCTTGCACACGAATGTTTGTACAGTCACATGTCACCGAATGACATTTCAGTCAACTATGAAACATATGTGTAACAGTGATCCCAGAAGATTATAATGCAGCTGAGTTTCCTGTAATACATGGAAGGATGTGTGATTCAGGAGGAATTTTTTTCTCTCTGATGGGAGCAATATCTGTGGGGCCCGACAACAGGTTCTTCTTACTCACAGCACCTGGAAGTTCAGTGTGGATCACATCCCAGTCCATCGGCCACTGACCTATTCCAGCACAGAGGAGCCTGTCCCACCAGCGCTATATATTCAGGGGGCAGGCACCACAGTGCTCCCACACTAGCAGGTGGTCTTTAGAGTACATTGCTGTAAATTCTTTGTTGAGAACTTAAGATCCCAACGGGGTGTCCAAACTTTTGGCATCTCTGTGTCACACTGGGAGAAGAGTTGTCTTGGGCCACACATTAAATACATTGTGACACATAATCACAAAAAAATCTCATAATGTTTTAAGTAAATTTACAATTTTGTGCTGAGCTTCATTCATTCACAGCCATCCTGGGCTGCATGTGGCCCAGGGGCCACAAGTTGGACACCCCTGCCAGGAGCACAGGTCCACAGGAGCTACCTCAACAAGTAATAAGTGACACTGCCATTTGAGTGAGAGCTTTCTGTGGTGGTGTTGAGCCAGCCTGTCCCTGTAGTTTGAACATATTTTCAAATTGTAATAATGTAAAGATAGATAAGTTTTATTTCTCCCACCAGAGAGAGCCCTTTGTGCCAGACAGGGTTAATGGAACCAAAATCAAATTTCCAAAGTCAAAATATCAGTCCTCAGTTCTACACTGTTTCCAGGTTAAACAACCTCTTTTGTTGAATACCACAAATTTCCTTCATCTGACATCTGCTCCAACACACAATAGCCAAAGCTGCATTGCCATGAACACAATTTCTGTTCCTCTGTCTCTCCATCTTGATTTCTTGCTCCTGCTGATGATGCTCAGGTCACCTTTTCGTCCCTCCTCACAGTCACTATTATGCTGATCTGTGTCTTACCCAGCCAATTTCTCCTGGACATTTCCAATCAATCCAGCTCATGAAGTATAATCAACACTTTGATGGTCTATTTCTGACCCTGTTGGAAGGAAGCAAGGGGAGGCTTGTGGAACAGCATTCGTAAAGTCTATAGTAATGTCTTAGGAGGCCCTCACATTCACTCACCGCTCACTCACTGACTCACCCAGAGCAACATCCAGTCCTCGAGCTCTGGTCATAATTAGGACCATGTACAGGCACATCAGTTTTTGTCTTTTATACTATGTTTTTACTGCATCTTTTCTATGTTTAGATACACAAATACTTGCCATTGTGTTACAGTTACCTATAGTGATCAGTACAGTAACACACTGTACAGGCTTGTAGCATAAGAGTAAGGGGCCCTACCATATAGCCTTCGGGTAGTAGGCTATACTCTCTAGGTGTGTGTAAGTGCACTCTATGATGTTCACACAATGATGACATTTCCTAATGATGCATTTCTGTGAATGTAGCCCCATCATTAAACAATGCATGACTTTACATACCTCTGATTTTTTAATTGGCTAAATCATTTAAATTGGAATTGCTAAACCAAAATCTATGCTAAAGATTGAAGAGACATTTCTTTGTAAAAAAATATATAAGCCATTCAAACAGATTGAAAATGAAATAATTACTTAAGAGGAGTGCAAACAAAAAGAAAAGCAGAGCTCACAGTCTTTGTATGAGAAAAGGTATAATTCAGCACCAAAAGCAATAATTAGGACAGAGATGGCTACTTTATAATATTAAAGGTGCCTAACAAAGTAGTAATAAGTATGACTATGAAGCAAGTAACTTGGCAGCAACATTCGTAAATCATACACTCCAGAGCTTAAAGGTGACAAAACAGAAATACTGTCTTAAAAAGAAAACTTTAATTCATTTCTTTCAGGCAGTGACTCAGCAACTGGACAAAACAATACATAGGTATATCAAACTCTATATTGGAAGCAGAGAGCATTCCTACATTTCAAGAATCTATAGAGTCATCATAAAAACTGATTAAATCACAAAGAGAAACACTTTAGGTTCCAAAGGTAGGAGTAGTATAATCATGACCATAATGTATTAAAACTTGGAATTAATAGCAAAACCAGAAAACTACATGAAAATTTAAACACTTTCTTTTTAACCAACTATACAGAAAATGGAAGCTCCAAAACAAATTTTAAAATATCTCAAGCAATAATAATAAAAATACTGCATGTCAGAACCTTTGTGATTGGATACAGCAGCACTCAGAAGAAAATGCAGAGACTTTAATACCTATATTAATTTTAAAAAGAATGAAAACAAATTATTAATATCCAACATAAGAATTTAGAAAAGGAGCAACAGAATAAAGAAAAGAAGAATAAAATAATCAATAAAAATTAATGCAGAAAAATAGTAAGACAGACAAAATAGAACTAATAAATAAACACAAAAGCCTATTACATTATTTGGAAAAATAAAATAGGTAGTAAGCCCATTACAAATGTAATCAAGAAAATACAACGGGGCATAAATATACAAAGTAAGAAATTAAGGAGGAAGAAAATATATTTATAGAAATAATTAAAGAAATCATAAAGCATAACTTTACTCAATTTCAGTCATCTAAGTTTGAAAATCCAAATAAAATAAAATTTTCTAGGTAAATATAATTTTATATCAAAACATATTCAAGTACAGAAAAATATAAAACACATTAAATAGAAGAAATAGAGAACATTTCAAAGAGCTATCCCACCTCATTCCCCCAAAATCAGTAAGATCAAATGGTTGTAGTGGATTTCTTGCAAATCTTCAAAGAGCAAATAATTCTGCAGTAAAAATGAGGAAAATAATGTCTATGTGTGTTTGCCTAAATGTTGTAAACTGCTCTGGAAAGATGAAAAAGGAAATGATTAACATTGGTTAACTCTGGAGGAGGTAGCTTGGTGCCTGGCAGCCAGGGATGGGAGAGACTATTCTTTACATATCTGTAGTGAGTGCTCTGATGTGCCACCAGAGTCCTCTTCCCATCAGAGACACTTATTGCCCCAGCTGCCGAAGCACCTGGTCCTCAGGTGTGTCCCTCTCTGGAAATTGCCCTTGTCAAGGCATGGCAGCCAGACTTAATGAAGTAGATGGGGAGAGGAAGTTATACAAGCTTGCCCCTCACCTCAAGGCAGGACTAATTGGAAGCAACATCTCAGGATTCCTCATGGGTCATGGGGTTGTGTTACCAGCTGAGGTCTCAATTTTTAACTGCATCACTGTTCAGCTTTTTCCTCTGCCCAGCCCCATCTCCTTCACTCCCACACTCATGTAGATACCCAGGCATTTCCGTAATAAGCTCCTACTGGCAAATCTCCACCTAAGTGTCTATTTCCCCCATGGAGCTCAACCTAAGAAAATATGCTTCTGAATCTCTTGAATTTGGGGGACCATTTATATAAATGAGTTAATGAATAACTACATTTTTAAATGTTTTAAATTTTTTTCCCTTATATTACTGATGTTAACTCTTGTTCTTTTCATTATGACAATACACTTCCCATTTTATAATTTGTCTTCTAATTTTATTCATGATTTTTATGTTAGGAAATTTTTTCATTTGGCAGCACATTTTTCAAACAGCAACATTTGATCACTATCCTATGTTCAGGAGCTGCGCTGGGTATCAGGACTATGCAGGGAGACATACAATTGTATTGTTGCCCTCAAGGTCGTTGAAAAGACACAATGTGGTGCCACAGAAAGAGAACGTGCTCAGGGGTCACACCCCCTGGGAGAAGCTCTGCTAGACCCACATTAGCAGCTTCCTTAGCCAGTTTATTTATCCACTCAGATGGCAATTACCTTACCTGTGAAATACAGATAAAACACCCATTTCTCACAAATAGTGCTAAAATATGATGATTTTTAAAAACCTGATATAATGCCTAGCCCGTACAACTGCTTGATGTTTTGTTTTGTTTTGTTTTGTTAAATAGTTGGGGAGGAAATACATATCCCACAAAAATATAGGCAGGAAATGCTAAGTGCTGAACTGACAGCATAGATGATCATTGCCATGAAACTCAGAGGAAGGAGATCATTTCTCAGGGAATGTGGCCAGAACATATTGACTGAAGAAAGGAGAACTGAAGTTGGATATTGAAAGGTAGGTCATCTGTGGAGAACAGCAGAAGCATCATCCCGGGGAGAAAAACAATGGTGTGGACACAACAGTGAGCTGAAAATGTTTGGATATAAGCAAGAGCCCACCTGGACTAAGGAACAGAGGCCCTTAATTGTGGTTAGATTAAAGAGGGAATTAAATACCAGGCTAACGAGTTTGGATTTTGCTCATAGGCAGCTTCTTTAGACTTATGGGCAGGGTAATAGTGTGGTGGAAGTAGTGTTTCAGATTGATGACATTTTGGCAGCCAGTCATGTGTCTGAGGTCAGCAAGAGAGGCAAGAAGATCAGAGACTGGCTTGAGTTGTAGATAAAGCATTCGCTAATAAGGGCACCTACTGGATTCTGGTGGTGGAAAGAAAATAGTAGTACAAGATAGTGCCATGAACTGCGGGCTCGGAGATCAGACTTCCTGGATTTCAATCCTATCTCTGCTACAAGTTCACTGTGTGATCTTGTGCAGGCTGTTAAACTCCTTATGTCTCCATCTCCCCCATCTTTACAATGGAGATAATGGAAATAATAGTAGCTACTTCTTAGGGTTTTTGTGAGGCTAAGGGACAATGTACGTAAATTGCCCAACACAGAGTAGGCACCCAAATGTTAGATACCATTTCTTATTTTTATTACTATCACTGAAAGTGGATGTTTGGTGGCATTTGGCCATGGGTCTTGGTAGGGAAAAGCAGAAGTAAACTGGCAGGACAGCTTGTGAAATCTTCCCAGGGACAGGTGTGTGCAGATCTGCAGGCAACAGGGAAGGTGAGGCGGGGCAGGAGCAGGAACTGAAGGTGTGGGGAAACAGGAAGTTCAAAGGAGTGAAGTCACTGAGGGAATGAAGAGAAGAGTATTGGTTAAAGAATGCAGGTTGACTAGTTAGCCTAGGAAAGAGGACCAGACACCATTTGAGATTGTGAGAAAGGAGGAGAAGATTTGTATGGTATGGAATTCTGGAGATACCAGAGGGAGAACAGGAAAACACACCTGAGGACATTTGTCCTTTCAGTAAAGGAAGTGATGAGGCCATTGGACAAAAGTGAGAAGAGTTGAGTGGGACAAAGGTCTCTGCTAGCATTTGCTATGTTTCATATGAATTCTATTTTTTTTTCAAATTTAGACTTCCTTCAGAGTTTTTTAAAACCCCACAGTGGCTCCAAGTAGAAATGAAAGAACAAAGGAGAATTAACAGCAATTATGAAATATTGTGGGGTTAACCTAGTGCCACTCCATGGTATTGAAAAGGGAGCTGACAGCATACCCAGCACTCAGCCTGAGAAGCCAGCTCGCCTCGGCTGTTGGGAAGAAAACCAGGGAGAACAAACTACCGCAGAGGCCATGGCTGAAAGCCCAAAGTCAACCACACAAATATCGTTCATCTAATGGTTTGAACAATAAGCTAACAGCCTAGAAAGCCTGACTTCTCAAGGCCTCTTCAAGGTCCTTTTAGATCTGTGGTTTTAGAAAGCTTTCCCTTTTCACCTAGAATAACATTTGATTACTGGGTGGTCTTCCAGGTTTAATTTCTCTTTGAAACTACAACTCATCAAAAGCAAGATGCCCTCTCAATTAAAAAATCATTTTCACCAAAATCCATATCTAGTGTGCACAGGCCAACTAAATCTGGTAGTTTATTCCTTTGTTTCCCAAATGGTTTCCAGCCAATTGGAGGGGAAGCATACAGTCATTCTCAGAAGTGGTGCTGGTAGAGCCAAAGTGCCATCCGTATGCACCTTCATCTGCCTTCCGAGTTCTCTCTCTGCAATAATTGCTCTTGGTGCAACAACTTCAGATACTAACCCAGAAAGTGTGGATGAAGGGTTTGTCCTGTGGGGCTATTAGCTTGTTTGATCTCAAGAGAATATGGGCATTTCAGATGCTTTCAACAAACAGAGGGAAAAATCTGATGAAGATAAAGTGCTATGTGTCATAGCTCATTATTCTGAGCCGCTTGGAGGCTGCCAGGCCATTAGACTTGCTTCTGTTTTTGCCATCAATATCGTTCTAGAGATGGCTTATTTGTAAAAGGAGCCAGATCTAGGATATGCATTCATTTGTAAAAGATACCATGACACACATTCTGCAGCTAATACCGTGTTCATGAACTTTACCTGTGACTAAATACATTTCATTTCTTACAGCTGAGCTTCAGTAATTGGTTTTTGCAGCCACAAACACATCCAGCAAGGGAAGTATGAGAAACCCAGCTCCCTCCCTCCTTTTTGAAATGGATTTTGCTACAGATGGAAAAGCGGTCCCAGCTCTGAATTGGCAGTTCCCAAGGTCAAATCTTAGGGGCCTGGCCCCTGGGGACTCAAAGACGAGGCAGAACAGGTGGTTTTGGAAGAGTAAATAAATGACTCTGAAGGTAGACAGCCCAGAGGAGGGGAGAGAAGTAAATGACAGTGGAAGGGAAGTGGTGGTTAGGGCTCAGGAAGACTGGGGTCTCTGCAGAAATAAGCCTCATATCCACAGTTCACAGCAGCTCTGGCTGGTTTGTTTGCCAGGTCTAACGCAGCCATGGAGGCTGTTGAAGTGCTTAATAAGCCACCAAATGGTGTAGCACAACCAATTCCAGATTAAACTACCATTGGGAGCTGGAGAATCATTATCATGTTATGTGGGATTTGGCTGTGAAAAGGAAATGTGGGTTCATCCACTGGGTTGATTAGTTCATTTATTCAGAAAAAAAGAAGGCTAAATATGCAGCATTTGCCTTGGCCTTGAAAGCACTGAATTATACACTTCAACAGTTCGGTTCATTGGATCTCACATTGTCAAGAGAATTAGACTAGTCGGTATAACTCTGATATCTACACATAAACTTGATGCTAAAATAAGCACCAGGATTCCAAAAATGTGTCAATGGGATATGCAGAATAATCACCTTTTTTTTCCTTATGGGCTAGTTCTAGACAATTGTGATGTAAGGAAATTTGTGTGAAGCCCTCCCCCATCCCCTTCCTTTATGCTTTCCTCCTTCATGTGCCAAGAAACTCAATGTCTCTGGCTTTTTTCCCTTCTTTCTGGGACAACCTGTTGTGGGCCCCATCACATCCCTGTCTCTTCTTCCCTGAAACTCACCTTTAAAAAAATGTTCCTTATCTAATAATAGCTATGGGCTGATGAAGAAATATTAATTTTTTCAATGCTATTTGCATTTTGACAACTCCTTGATTAGGGTTGAATGTCATATACAGAAGCAGGGCCATGAAGGAGATTTTGGGGGACAGAATTATTCTCAGGATATCATAAATCATATCATAAAGGTATTAGTGCCATTATCCGCCTCTCATTCTTACTTTCTATTCTTATGTTTTTTTCTTAACCATGGGACCTACTATGTGTAAGACCACTGTACTCAGTGCAGAGACCTGAAAATAGATGGGGTACAGCCCTGTGAAAGTGAAAGAACAAGTATGTAAGCAGTCAATTACTATGCAGTCCAGTCAGTGCTAAAGTCAAGTCATGGTCTGTGAAAAATTCCAGGATGGGAAGTTTTCCTGTTGCGGGAGAAAAAGAGTATCATTGTTTGTAAGGTTTGAGTTAGTATTTTTAAAATACGTAGAAAATCAGCGTGGTTGCAAAGAGCATAAATATGCATCCAACAAATAAGAACTTTTTATGGAAGAAAAACACATAGATGGCCTTTGACCAGCTGTACCAAATTCTTTCTCATCTAGTGAGAGAAGCTGGAGATCCTAGGACACTACACTGGCTATCAGGCCACTTCTGGATGAAGAGAGAGCGCTGGCTTCCCCAGAGCACACAGGTAAGAATGCAACCTCACCAAGGTGTTGTCCCTAGGGACTGATTCTTCTCTGACTTAAGTGCAATCAGAAGCCTAGTAGCAACCTTGAACCAGGGACAATTCTCCCTAATGGTCAACAGCTTATAAATGAAAGCTCCTGGTTGGATTAAAACCAGGAGTCCAGCACCCCAGATTCATCACTTAGACTTGTATTCGATTCCATTCCGTGTCTGGCACATGGACTCCTGATGAATTTGGGTGTGTGATATAAAGCTACAAAAGAAAATCGAGTTGATTTTTCTCTGGTTCTGTTTGCTTGGGTGTCATGTGCAGAGAATAGGTACATAATATCAAGCTCTCCCTGCCTCCTATTTTTCTCATGTTCTTGGGAACAGCTAACCTCCAGAATCCAAAGCTTGAGCACTTGGCACTACATATGAGAGAAAAGAATGCCGTGGATAAGACTGCTGGCTTTTGGAGACAGATGTCCTAGTTTAAACCCAAGCTCCTCCTCCAGTTACTAGACATATGACCATGGCATGTTTTTCAACATCCTCTCCCTCAGTTCCCTCAGCTGTAACATGAGGGTGATATTAGTACATATTTTAAGTGGTTGTTATGAGGACTACATAAACTTAATGTATAAAAAGCACTTAAAGGTGTACCTGGCATATTATAAACTATCTACATGTATTAGCTATTATTAATACACAGCCTCATATTTCATTCCAGCTTTTAGGAAAGAGGAGCTAAGATAAATTCTAAGAACCATCAAGAATATAATGGACACAGGTAGAGAACACCACCCTGGTCAATGACCCCCTTTTTCCTATCCCAAGACTCAGGAGCAGGACCTATGGTGGGATTGTAAGGCAGACAACCTGGAGGGGGCAACTCGCTTTCCTCTCCAGACTACTTAGTGATGAAACGTGGCCATGTGTGCCTCCCGTTTCAGGTTCTGCAGCACAGGGAGTGGGTTGGGCGTGGGAAGTAATTAGGCTCTGGGGAAAGACACCTGGTCTCGCTACTGGCAGTTTTGGAAGAGACTTAAAGGGATCTTCAATGTTCCTTCATGGTTGAGGCCAGTAGTCAAGATTTTGAAAACCAGTCATAATAAAGACTAGTCTGCATGCAGAGAGGGGCAGTGGTCTGTGCCATGGTTCTCTATAACTGTCACCCTGTTGGTAACCGAGATTCAGGTATTAACAGTTTTAATCCACTGTGCTCCTTCTACCGACCTAACTGTGACTCCTCATTGATTCTCCTAGAATCTTCTGATAGCCTACAGCTGCCTGGCTCTCCATTGCTAGCCTCTCCCCTTTCCAGTGACAATTCCCGCAGAGTTATTAGAATAATCTTCCTGCAGCATTGCTCTGATTGTGTCCCCTTCCTGACACGAAATCTCCACAGTCTCCTGCGTTCATTTCCCTACTGGGACCTTCCTCGTTTTATGGCACTTTACTTCACTGCGCTTCACAGATGTTGCAGTTTTTTACAAACTGAAGGCCAGACACTCCACCAGCAAAAAAAAAAAAAAAGAGGAGCAGAGGAAGGGAAGAAGGAAGGAAGGGCGAGCAAAGACTTGCTTTATTGCCATATTTTATTGCAGGGGACTGGAGATGTACCCGCCACACCTCTGAGGCAAGCCTGTATCTCACTGAGCAGAGTGGGCAGGACAAAGAGAGACAGGCACTCATTGAGTTGGAAAACCTGGAAACACTCATAACCTGTACAAGGAAACATACTTCCTCCCACTTACCTTGAAAATGGAGGCTTTCTAGATTAGTTTGTTGTGCACTTTTAATTCACACTTGGTATAAAAAATATCACCTCATTCTTAACTCTGTTTTAAGAAAAACACCCTGCCACTGAAGTGATTCTTAGTTAGGGTAGTGGTTTGACTGCTGACACAGAGGTCAAAGGACAGGGGCTTACTTAAGATAGAAGGTGCATCATTCACTTGAAGGTGTGTGTTGGCAGGCGGAGGGTCTGTTCCATTCATTTCCAGGGGAATTCCAGTTTTCTCTATTGTGTCCTCAGCAGTGGTTCTCGACATCTGGTCTAGGGATGCCCTAGAGATCTCAAGGAAGTCCTTGAGATCTCTGCAAGGGTTTACAAGATGCAAATTATAAGAATACTAAGACATTTTTTCTCTTTCATTTTTATTTTTTAATGAATATACAGCAACATATTCTACAGGTTACATGACATGAAATTACAGCAAATTAAATGTAAAGATAGATATGAGAATCTGTTTTTCTTTGTCAGACTTTGAAGAGATTTATAAAATGGAAAGCAATGATACACTTTCTCCTAATTTTTAAAAAGTATTATATCTAAAAAGGTTATATTAGCATGGAATAAGTTCATTGCTATTTTGAAATAAATAAGTATTTTTAAATGTTCTCATTTTTTAATTTCAAACATGATAAATATGAATAGGTGCAACACACATAAATAAAAGTGCTCTGGAGCCCTTAATTTTTAGAAGGTAAAGGAGTCCAGAAAATGAAGTTCGGAAGCCACTGCCATAGGGCGTGGCCTTCATCTGTGAGGCTGAAGCTGTCTCATACCATGTCCATGTTCCAGCTGGAGGGAAGAAGTGGAGGACAAGCAGCTTTCATTAAGATATTGGCCAGAATAGCATTGCCTGGCCATGCCCTGTGAGGCAGAATAGCAAAAATTGCCAGCAAGCAACCTGAAGGTAGGAGAGAGGCAAGGATCAGGTTCTCCCTCACAGCCCTTGGAAGCTATGACCTGGCTCACACCTTGATCTAGGACTTCCAGTCACCAGAACTGTGAGATGAAGCCTTCCTGTAGTTTAAGCCCCCAATTAGAGGTACTTGATCGCAGCCCCGGCAAACTAATGCAGAAGGTAAAACAGCTTCAGAAAACTACCTGCTCAACTAATGAAAATGACCATATATGGCAGAAATGCACTGGGTGGGGAGAGGGGGAGGAAGATAACTTTCACGTTAAAAAAAATCTGTGTATAACATCACAGCTTTGTTCAACCAGCTTTGTTGGTGCCAGAAAGGCAGCTAAATGAACATCACTCCACTGCCAGGCAGGCATGTTTAAGTTGATGCGTATTCTTTGCCTTTTCTCTGCCTCCCAGTCTAAGTATGGATTCAGGAGTCAGGTTCCCTAAGGTCCCATTTATCTGTGCTCAGCCTGCTGTCAGGAATATAATGGCTGACACGTGCTAATACATTAAGGGCTGTTGCACTATAAACATGCTCTGCTAAACAAGCATAACTGAGCCTTCAAAAGAAAAAAATCAACTCTTTCTCCACCTCAAAATGTTTCTTTCTTTCACTACTTTAACACTGTCATTTTGGAATCAATACTACTTTACAAGGTATTTTCTTTGGAGTTGAACCTTGTGAAATTGTCACTATAAAAAATGTTTATCATGTTGATTATTTCATAGTGCATACATATATCAAAACATCAAGTTGCACATCTTAAATACATACAGTTTCTGTCAATTCTGCCCCATTACAGTTAGAAAAGAAAAAGAGAAAAATTAACATGTAGTCAGCTACAACAAGGTCAAATACAAACAGATCCGGTACCAGTGTTCCACTTGGTGGGTCTGAGATTGGCCTGTCTGACATTCGGGACCCTGGAAGAATTATTGCAGTGTGATGCAAAAGTAGACATTGCCTCAAAGTGTAATTGAAGGATTGCCTTTACAGATACCTCAGATGAGTTAGCGTTTACAGAAAGCCAGTAAGTTATTGGAACAGTATGGGAGGGAGGGATAATGTCCTTAACGGTGCCACACTAGTCACAGTAAAGGGGAGGCAGTCTGGCACAGAGAAAAGGGTGAGCCTATGGGTAAAGTTCCTTGACTTCTGGTCCTGGGTCTGCCACTACTAAGCTCTGTGAAATAGGGCAATGTGCTTCAGCTCTCGGGGCCCAGCTTTCTTCCTATATGAACAGACATGAGTGGAACATACAACTTCTCGGATTCATGACTTCTATAAGAATGTCCTCCTGAGTCTATCCTCTCAGGTATTATATGTTCATTATTTTCAAGAGCCAAGAAGTGGGAAAAGATACATTTTTTAAAGAGCTTACTATGACTCTAACTCTGCATTTGTTCATTCCTTCTCTTCTTCACAAGTAGTTGTTGAGTGTCTACTTGTTTACCTGAGCCATAGTTAGCTTGGTAAAAATCAATTACTAACTGTGCAAAGAATCTACATTGTCTCCATTTTGCTCTGGGTGTATGTTGGTAATTGAGATGGTGGATGAGAAAGTGGTTGTCTAGCTTCCGTTTGGTTTGTGGGTAATTCCAGCAAGACACCTGATAAACAGGCTTGTGGTAGAGTATGTCCAGCTGAGAACTCCTTCTATGCTACTTTTTCAATCACAAGTGAAAATTCTGACCTTTTATGTTACTTTCAGTTAAATGGAGAACTTTGCTGGCTAGGTATTCTGTATTTCCTAATGTTCTATACACTGGTTTCTGTTTAAGCACCAAGGGCTCTTGGCACTCTGTTTGAGTGCTATAATAAAAATAATTGTTGTCTACATGCTTTGTAATATAAGCAAAAAAAAAATGTACATACTGACCAAGACATACATAGATCTAGTTCCAAGCTGGGACTGCAGGAATAAGATAGATAGGCATGAACAAAGTTCCTATTCAGGGCTGTCACAGAGAACAAGACTTAAACCCCTCCCTAGAGGACAGTATCTCACTAGCCTCTAGTTTAACCATTTGATAGAGTTTAGAAGTGTGCTATTTATGTTATCTTTTAAGAAAAAAATAATATATAGCTTTGGGCAAAAGTAGATTAACAGCTGTAAGTACATGAGACAGTTTGTTCTTGTATCATTATTTATTGATTTTTGTATTATTTTCCATAAGAACAATGGTAAACCTATTATTGCCCCATCCTGTACTCGGAAATATATGTGCTTCATTTCTGAGTTGTCAGTTTTTGTGGATTTTCTTATGGGCTGGTTTTTAGGACTGGCTTTTATTGGGTTGGCCAAAAAGTTTGTTTAGTTTTTCCATGTGATGACTCTAGTAGTGCTTAGTTGTCTTTAACTTCATTCAGAAAAATTTTGTTAGAGTGTGACAGCTGTCATATCAGCGTGCATTAAAAAAAACATCCAATTGGTGACTTTTTGTGCAGCCATTTTAATATTAAAGATGGGAGAAAATGCACATTTTTGGTTCTGCACACAGTGTATAATAAAGCTTTCAGTGTATTTTAAGAGAGGTAAAAACACAGCTAAAATGAAAAAAAAAAAAGATTAGCGCAGTGTATGAAGAATGTGCTGTGACTGATCGAATGTGTCAAAAGTGGTTTGCAAAGTTTCTTGGTACTATTGACATTTTAGTCAAATAATTCTCTGCTGTGGGGCTATCTTATGCATTGGAAGATGTTTAGCAGCACCCCTGGCCTCTACCCACTAGAAGCCAATAGCGGGAGATAGCTAACATACTCAAAATATCCAAATCAATAAAGTTATTGATGAAAACGAATGTGTTTTTTATTTTAAGGAAAAAACTAAATGGATTTTTTGGCCAGCTCAATAATACTGAAAAAAAAAAGTATCCTGTGACAGCAACACCATGTGACTAGCACAAGAAAGTGTATGAAGTAAAGAAATTATTCACCATGGACAAAGACAATGCGGGGAGGATTGAGTGTGGGAGATGGGGGCTCATTAGGGCCAGGGAGAGTAATGGGGGAAAATGAGGACAACAATAATTGAACAACAATTAAAAAATTAAAAAAAATTTTTTTCACCAAACAGTGAAATGGATCCAGGAGCATTTTGTGGGTCAAGAAAAAAAATTAGAGAAAAATTTTACTCTTTATTTTTCCTCTTCCTCACGTGCTGCTGCATAGCCTTTCTAATTCAACTTCTTTTCTGTGATACCCACTGGTATAAGTACTTACGAAGTTTAGCATAAAAGCTGAGTATATTCGTAATGAAATGCATGGCTTCTCTCCAGCAGCCCTCCCAAATTACAGCACATTAGGGCTCGTATGGCCAGTCCCTGTTCAATCAAAGAAAAGCATTTATCTTAGACATTTTCCCAATTTTTACCCAAATTATTTATTTTCAGATTCCCAAAGGCATTTGAAAACAGAAAAATGTAATGTTCACTCACATTAACCCATTTTAAAAACACTTAAGGAGGCAATGTGAGGTCTCGTAATCCCCATATCAGTGCTACCACCTAATGACAACTCTCTGGGTTCTTGCTCCAGAAGAGAAAACATTTGGTTCATTTCATGAAGGAAACAAACCGAGACCTTGCCTCATCTGCTTTGCCTTTTTTTCCTTAAAATTTCAAGGACCAATGGTGATGGTGCTTTGTTAAATGAGAGCAGAAAGGCATCTGTAGGAATGTTCAAAAGAATTTCATGTGTTAACAGAGAAGCTAGACAGACTTTCCTGATCATGAACAGTCTACCTTAGTCTAAGAGTAAATAATTTTATTTAAAAAAAAACCCTCTTTTTACTCTTCCTATGTTAGTGTACACACCCCAGTGAATTCAATTATTTCTAATGTGAACCCCTTTATTTCCCCACCAAATATATACCACTCTTTTATTTTTTTTATTCACTCACCTCAGGTTTATTTCCAGTTCTATTTTTTTATTTTATTTTATTTTATTTTATTTTATTTATTTTATTTTATTGTTGTTCAAGTACAGTTGCCTACCTTCCCCCCACCACTCCATACCACCGCACCCCAGCCATCCTCACCTCCTTCCCCTGATTCCACCCACCATTGGTTTTGTCCATGTGTCCTTCATAGTTGTTCCTGTAAACCCTTCACCCTTTTCCTCCCATTATCCCCTCCTACCTCCCCTCTGGTTACTGTCAGTTTGTTCTTAATTTCAATATCTCTGGTTATATTTTGCTGCTTGTTTGTTTTGTTGATTAGGTTCCAGTTAAAGGTGAGATCATATGGTATTTGTCTTTCACCACCTGGCTTATTTCACTTAGCATAATACTCTCCACTTCCATCCATACTGTCGCAAAGGGTAGGAGCTCTTTCTTTCTTTCTGCTGTGTACTATTCCATTGTGTAAATGTACCATAGTCTTTTGATCCATTCATTTACTGATGGGCACTTAGGTTGCTTCCAGCATTTGGCTATCATAAATTGTGTTGCTATGAACATTGGGGTGCATAGTTTCTTTTGGATTGGTGTTTCAGGGTTCTTAGGATACAATTCCAGCAGTGGAATTGCCAGGTCAAAACGCAGTTGCATTTTTAGTTTTCTGAGGAAATTCCATACTGTTTTCCACAGTGGCTGCACCAGTCCGCATTCCCACCAACAGTACACTAGGGTTCCTTTTTCTCCACATCCTCTCCAACACTTGTTTGTTGATTTGTTTATGATGACAATTGTCACTGGTGTGAAGTGGTATCTCACTGTGGTTTTAATTTGCATCTTTCTGATGGCTAGCAATGCTGAACATCTTTTCATGTGTCTCTAGATCCTCTTTATGTCCTCCTTGGAGAGGTGTCTGTTCAAGTCCTTTACCCATTTTTTAATTGGGTTGTTTGTCTTCCTGGAGTGGAGTCATGTGAGTTATTTATATATTTTGGAGATTGGAGATCAAACTCTTGTCTGAAGTATCATTGGCAAATATATATTCCCATATGGTTGGTTCTCTTTTCATTTTAATGCTGTTTCTTTCTTTTTTTTTTTTTTTTAGCAGTGGAGAAGCTTTTTCTTTTGATGAGATCTCATTTGTTTATTCTTTCCTTTATCTCCCTTGCTTTAGGGGACATATCAATGAAAATATTGCTGCATGGAATATCTGAGATTTTCCTGCCTATGTTCTCCTGAAGAACTTTTATGGTGTCACAACTTATATTTAAGTCTTTTATCTCCCTTGAATTTATTTTTGCGTATGGTGCAAGTTGGTGATCAAGTTTCATTTTTTTTGCATATAGCTGTCCAGCTCTCCCAATGCCATTTGTTGAAGAGGTTAGTTTTGCTTCATTTTATGCTGCTGACCACTTTCTTGAATATTAATTGACCATGGAGACATGGGTTTATTTCTGGGCTCTCTATGCTTTTCCATTGGTCTATGTGTCTGTTCTTATGCCAGTACCAGGCTGTTTTGATTACAGTGGCCTCATAGAATAGTTTGATATCAGGTATTGTGATCCCTTCAACTTTGTTCTTTCTCAAGATTGCTGAGGCTTTTTGGGGTCTTTTTTTGGTTCCATATAAATTTTTGAAATAGTTGTTCTAGATCTGTGAAATATGCCATTATATTTTAATAGGAATTACATTAAATCCATAGGTTGTTTTGGGTAGTATGGACATTTTAATGACATAATTCTTCCAATCCATGAGCATGACATATGCTTCCATTTATTTGTATCTTCCTTTATTTCTTTCTTCAGTATTCTATAGTTTTATGAGTACAGGTCTTTTACTTCCTTGGTTAAGTTTATTCCCAGGTACTTTATTTTTTTTGTTACTATAGTAAATGGAATTTTTTTTCTCAGTTTATATTTCTGATAATTCATTGTTGGTGTACAGAAATGCCATTGATTTCTGAATAATGACTTTGTGTTTGGCTATTTTGCAAAGTTCTTTTATTTGAGTAGTTTTTTTGGTGGAAACTATAGGGTTTTCTATATATACTATCGTGTCATTTGCAAATAATGACAGTTTTACTTCCTCTTTTCCAATTTGGATGCCTTTTATTTCTTCTTCTTGTCTGATCACTGTGGATAGAACTTCCAATGCTATGTTGTATCAAAGAGGTGAAAGTGGAAACCCTTGTCTTGTTCTTGATCTTCAGGGAAAAGCTTTTAGTTTTTGTACTTTGAATATGATGTTGGCAGTAGATTTCTATCATAAATAGCTACTATATTTTATCAAATACTTTTCAGCATCTATTTATATTATCATGTAATTTTTGTACTTCATTTTGTTTATGTAATGTATTATGTTTATTGATTTGCAAATATTGTACCATCATTGCATCCACCAGGATAAATCCCACTTGATCATGGTGTATGATATTTTTAATGTATCCCTGAATCCATATTGTCAATATTTTGTTGAGGATTTTAGCATCTATGTTCATCAATGATATTGGCCTATAATATTCTTTCTTTATTGTGTCATTACCTGGTTTTGATATTAAGATAATACTGGCCTCATAAAGAGAGTTTGGGAGGCTCCCCTCTTCTTGAATTTTTTGGAATATTTTGGGAAGGATAAGAGTTGGTTCTTCTTTAAATGTTTGGCTAAATTCGCCTGTAAAGCCATCCAGTCCAGGGCTTTTGTGTGCTGGCAGTTTTCTTATTACTGCCTCAATTTTGCTAGTTATTGGTCTACTCGGGCTTTCTACTTTTTTTTTAATTCAGTTTGGGAAGACCATATGTTTCCAGAAATTTATCCATTTTGCTCAGGTTATCCAGTTTCTTGGTGTATGGTTGTTCATAGCTGTTCATAGTAATTTCTTACAATACTTTGTATTTTTATAGTATTTGTTGTTACTTTTCCTCTTTTGTTTCTTATTTTACTTATTTGGGTCCTCTCTATTTTTTTCTTGATGAGTCTGGTTAAAAGTTTGTCTATTTTATTTATTTTTTCCAAGAACTAGCCCCTGGATTCATTGATCCTTTGAATTGTCTTTTTAGCTCTGTGTCATTTAATTCTGCTCTGACCTTCTTTATTTCCTTCCTTCTACTCTTTCTGGGCTTTGTTTGTTGTTGTTCCTCTAGTTCTTTTAGATGTGTAGATGGGTTAGGTTATTTGAGATTTCTCTATCTTCTTTAGGTGGGCTTATATTGCTATGAACTTCCCTCTCAGGACTGACTTTGCTGTGTCCCTAAGTTTTGGGTTATTGTGTGTTCATGTTTGTTTGTTTCCAGATTCTTTTTGATTTCTTCTTTGATCTCATTGTTAACCTATTTATTACCTAATAACACGTTATTCAGTCTCCATGAATTTAAATATTTTTGAGTTTCTTTTCCTTGAGGTTGTTTTCTAGTTTGAAGCTATTTTGATCCTAGAAGATGCTTGATATGATTTCAATTTTCTTGAATTTGTTGAGCTTGTTTTGTGTCCTACTATGTGGTTTATCTTTAAAAATAATCCATGTGCATTTGAAAAGAATGTTTATTTTGCTTCTTTGGTGTGAAATGCTCTGTAAATATCAATTAAGTCCATTTGATCTAGAGTGTCATTCAATGCTACAATATCCTTGTTGATTTTTTGTTAGGATGATCTATCTGTTGTTGACAGTAGGGTGTTAAAAATCCCTTACATTGACTGTATTACTGTCAGTCTCTTTCTTCAAGTCCTCCAAGATTTTCCTTATATATTTAGGTGCCCCTATATTGGGTGCATGTATGTTTGCAAGGGTTATATCCTCTTGTTGGACTACTCCCTTAAGTATTATGTAGTGACCTTCTTTGTCTCTTGTTATGGCCTCTGTTTCAAAGTCTACTTTGTCTGACATAAGTACTGCTACCCCAAAGTTTTTTATGTCCATTTGCTTGGAATATTTTTTCCTTCCCCTCACTTTTAGCCTGTGTAGATCTTTTGTTCTGAAGTGTGACTCTTAAGATAGTACATGTGTTGGTTGTGTTTTCCAATTCATTCAGCTACCCTATATCTTTTCATTGGTGCATATAATCCATTTACATGTAAGGTTATTATCAATAGGTATTTATTCATGTCATTTTTGCCTTTATACCTGTGTTCAATCTCTCTCTATTTCTTCCTCTTCTTAAAACAGTCCCTTTAGCATATCTTGCAATGCTAGATTGGCAGAGATGTAGTCTTTTAGCCTTTTTATTTTTGTTGGGAAGGTCCTTATTCCACCATCCATTTTAAATGAGAGCATTGCTGGGTAGAGGATTCTTGGTTGTAGGTCTTTGCTTTCCATTACTGGGAATAATTTGTGCCATTACCATCTGGCTTGTAGTGTTTCTGTTCATAAATTAATTGATAGCTTTATCGGAGCTCCTTTGTAGATGATTAGCTGTTTATCCCTGGATGTCTTCAAGATTCTTTCTTTGTCTTTAAATTTTGCCATTTTAAAGATGATGTGTCTTGGTATGGGCCTCTTTTGGTTCATCTTGATTGGGACCCTCTGTGCTTCCTGAACTTGTGTGACTTTTTCCCTAACAAGTTAGGGAAGTTTCTATCATTTTTTTCAAACTGGTTTTCTAACCCTTCCTCCTTTTCTACTTCATCTGGTATTCCTGTGATGTGAATATTCTTACATTCCATGTTGTTCTGAAGCTCCATTAAGCTTTCTTTGTTCTTCTGAACCTTGTTGTTGTAGTTGCTCTGACTGGGTGTTGTTTTCTACCTTGTCTTCCAACGTGCTGATTCAGTTCTTTGCTTCATCTAGCCTGCTTTTATTTCCTTATAGTGTATTCCTCATTTCAGATATTGTATTCTTCATTTTTTTCCTGGCTCCAACTCAGTTTCTATGTCCTTTTTCATTCTAATGTAATTTCCACTATGTTTCTTATAGTTCCCATAAAGTTCCACATAGTTCTCACTGATTTCCCTGAAAATCCTTATAACCATTATTTGATCTCTATGTCTGATATATTGCTTACCTCAGTTTCACTTAGTACTTTTTCTGGTGATTCCTTTTTTCCTTTTGATTGGGGGTTGTTTCTTTGTCTGTCCATTTTAAGTGACTCTTATTGTTTCTGTGTATCACACTGATCTCCTTTGATTCCCTGTTTTCATGCAGTGGCATTCTCTGGTAGGAAACCTGTGGCGTTCAGTAGTGTACTCTCCTTGATGTCAAGATGCCAATTATACCATGTATGCAGGCTCTCCTGTTGTAATTGGGTTTGGTTGTTGTTGGCTCATTTGTTAGTGAGTTATCCCTTCCAGCTGGCTGAGAGTCACATCACCCACCACATCTTGTATGCTGTTGTACAGGTGCTGTCAGTAGAAAACAACCCAGCAAACAAAACCCACACCATCAAAAATACCCCTAAGCACAACTGCAATATCAGCAACAAATGAGCAAAGATTAATAAAGGTGGGAAGAAGGTAAAAATAGTATAAGAAAGGAAAAAGAATATGAGATGACTAATAAAATTGATTTTGAGAGATTAGAGGGAGAAAAAATAACAGTAGGTAATAGAAACAAGGCCAAGAAAGAGAGAAAATAAAATTTATGGTATAAATAAAAAAGTGTGAGAAGAAGGCAAAATGGAGTAAGAAAAGGCCAGAATATAATATGAGGTATGAAATTTTTATAAATGAAAAAACAGGGACAAAACTGAAGAAACCACCCACCACAACAATATCAATGACAAATGAGCAAAGATTAATAATGGTGGAACTAGAATAATAATACTATAAGAAGGAAAAAAGAAAGAAAAGATCGTGAGATGTCTAAAGGAAAGAAAAATGATTTTGAGAGGATAGAGGGAGGACAAATAATAAGAGTAAGGAATAGAAACCAGGCTAAGAGAGGGAAAAATAAAATTTAAAATGAAAATATGAAAGGGTAGGAGGAAGGCAAAATGGAATAGGACAGGGGAACAGTAAAATTTGAGATTTATAATACAAAAATAGTGAACATCTAGGTATAAAATCAAACAAAAGCAACAACAACTACAATATCAATGACAAATGAGCAAAAATTAATAAAGGTCAAGAGAGAATAAGGATATTATAGGAAAGATGAGTAATGGGAAGAAAAATGGTTTTGATCAAGAAGGAGGAATAGTAAGAGTGAGGAATATACACAAGGCATAGAAAGGGAAAAAATGAAATTTAAAATGAAAATAAGAAAGGGAAGGAAGAAGACAAAATGGAGTAAGAAAAGGGAGGAGTAAAATAAAAGGGAGGAGATTTGAAATAAAACTAAAATTAAAAAAAAACAGTGAAATAATAGGAACAAAATTGAAGAAAAAGAAAAAATGTTAAAAAGCTATGCAAACAAATAAAAATAACACAAATGATGAGGAAGAATGAGGTGGAATTCATCTCAACAGGGTCTAGTGTTTGACCCTGTCTTCTTCTTCTGGATCCACTCCTGGTAATGTCAGATGGTGACCCAGTCTAGCCCTAGGCAGCCTATTCAAGACTACAAGCAATCCGTAGTCTGTGGCTATCTCCTTCAGGCCTGGCTGGTCCTCACTGTTCTGCCCTGCTGGCTTTCCGTCAACACCAAGCCCAGGAGTGGTTCATCTAACATCTGACATCTCTGCAAATACCACCTCTACCTACCTCCATATGGTGCCTCTGGTATAATTGGGAGGGTGGGATTCCTGGATCATCCCCTGGAAGCACTATTCAGTCTTCAGGGAAGATGGTGGCTATGTTCCCCCACCCCTGCGCCACATGGATTGGTCTGTCCCAGGTTATTTCCAACAATGTATAGTTTCTGATTATTTAACTGTCCATTTCATGTGAGGGGCCAAAGGTTAGCTCTTTCCTGCTTGGCACTGATGACAGCTCTGTATAAGAGCTGCAGCTCGGCAAGGCCCTGAACACCCCTGTCTGTTCCTGTCTCTAATCTCTCTGCTCTTCTGGTTTCAGTGGATTAAGGCCCAAAGAACCAGCATAGCCCATAGTATCTGATGAAAGTTCAGAAAAGGGCCCTTTTAGAGCTTCTCCTTTTTCCTGCACATATGCACCCAGTAGGGGGCTCCTGAGCCTGGTCTCATTGTTCTGCAGAGCCTGCAATCCTGCAGGTGGGGGTTGGGCATGTCTGCCTGTGTTGGGACCTGCCTGGCTGCAAAGAAACTCCAGCGCACAGCTCTTGCTCATCTAGCTCCCAGCCCACTGTGCTTGCAGGAGACTCATACCTAAACTTTCCATTCTGGACAGCACCCCACTCACCACTGGCACTGGATGGGGTCCCACAATCCATTTACCATGCCACTTTCTGTTCTTCATGCACAGGTAGGCTCAGTGAGAACAAACTGCACTTTCAATCTGGTTTCCTTGCTGGCAAAGAAGCTGTGCACCTTTGCACAGAGTCCTTGGCCAGCCACACTTCAGCTCTCCTTTCAAAAAGTCTGTATGGCACCCACATTGCAGTGCTGAGTCACTGACTGGTTGTTCATGCCCTCCACCTCTCCAAAAAGCAAAAAGTCTCTCTCATTCAGGGCTGACCACAGCCTGCCAGTGCCTCCAAAAGCTTTAAGAGATAGAGTTTCTCTATGGAACTCTCCCAGCTGGTGCTGCAGCTATGGACACGCTGCTCGCTGTGCATGTGTGCAGCATGAGTCTCCCAGACTCCATATATCCTCTCAAGTCTTTCCCAATAAGGGTTGGGGGTTCCTTGTGTGGGACTGGGGTCCCTGTTCTGGGAGGGGAGGGAGCCACTATGCTGTGTTTTCTCTCTGATCTCTCCTCTGCTGAGAGCACCTTGCATAGAGCATTTCCACCTCAATTTATGAAATCTCTTACCAGAGAGGGGAAAGCATCCTCTGTACTCCTTGGCTTCAAACATTCATATCAGCTGAGATTTCATAGATTGTTCAGGTCACTTGTTGGAAAATCAGCCAAAAATCAGTACTGGGGGCATGGGCAAGTGGGCTTCGCTTCCATCTACTCAGCTGCCATCTTCTGCTTCCTCTCTTTATTTCTTACTTATTTTGGCATAGTTTGTTCTTTTTCTACTTGCTTTTGGTGTAAAGTTATATCTTTTCTTTGAGATTTTTCTTGTTTTTTTTTTTTGAGGTAGGCCTGTATCACTATGAATTTTCCTCTTAGTACTCCCTCTGCCGATTCTATTGATTTTTCACAATGTGCTTCTATTTTCACTTGTCTCAAGCTATTTTTATTTCCTCCTTGATTTCTTTATTAACCCACTTATTATTTAATAGCATGTTGTTTAGCCTCTATATGTTTGTGTTTTTTCTAGCTTCTTGTAATTGAGTTTTAGTTTCACACTACTGTGATCAAAAAAGATACTTGGTATAATTTCAATTTTATTAAATTTATTGAAAATTTTTCTGTGTCCTACATGTGGCCTATCCTGGAAAATGTTCCACATGTGCTTGAAAAGTATGTGTATTCTGCTCTGGCCAGGTAGCCACTTTTATGTTTGTTAAAATTTGCTTTATGTGTTAGGTGTTCCTACATTGGGTGCACCAATGTTTACAAGACATATCCCATTGTTGGACTGAAACCTTTATCATTATATAATGACCTTCTTTGTTTCCTATTACAGCCTTTGTTTTAAAGTCTATTTTGTCTGATATAAGTACTGCTATCCCAGCTTTTGTTTGTTTCCATTTACATGAAATATTTGTTTTCATCCCCTCATTTTTGATCTATGTGTCCTTTAATCTGGAGTATTTGCAAGCAGCCTACGTACAGGTGTTGTTTTGTTAATCATTAAACCCACTCTATGTCTTTTGATTGGAGCATTTAGTCCATTTACATTTACAATAATTATTGATAGGTATGTAATTATTGTCATTTTTTTCAATTGTTTTCTGCTTGTTTTTCTCTGTTTTTTTTCTTCTCTTGCTCTCTTCTCCTGTACATTAATGACTTTCGATAGTAGTTTATTTGGATTCCTTTCTTTTTATTTTTTTGTGTATCATATGTTTTTGGTTTGTGGTACTATGAGATTGATGTACATCAAGCTGTGTTGATAGCAGTCAATTTAAGTGAATGAATACTTAAGTTCAAACACTCTCAAAGCACTACATTTTTTTACTCATCCTCCATGTTCATGGTTTTATCATTGTACCTTGCATATTTTGTGTATGTCTACCTTAATCTATTATTGCATTTACACATGATCTTACTTCTTTTGTTTTTTAGCCTTCATACTAGCTTTATAATTGGCAGACCCACTACTTTGACTGTTTGCCTTTATTAGTGATTTCTTTTCATTCCTATATATTCTTATTAATAGTTTTGGCATTTGCTTTCCCTCTTAAGGAAATCCCTTTAAATGTTTTATAATGCTAGTTTACTGGTGATGAACTTCTTTAGCTTTGGCTTCTCTGGAAAATTCTTAATGTTTGTTTAAATTCTGAATGATAACCTTTCTTGGTAGAGTCTTCTTAATGGTAGGTTTTTCCTTTTATCATTTTGAATATATCATGTCATTCCTTCTGGCCTGAAAAGTTTGTTGAAAAGTATGCTGATAGTTCTATGGATGATCCTTGTACATAAATATTTGCTTTTCTCTTGCTACTTTAAGGTTCTCTCTTTATCTTTACATTTTGGCATTTTATTTCTAATGTGTCTTGTTATGGGCCTTCTGGGCTCATATCTTTTGAGACTCTGTGCTTCCTGGACTTGAATGTCTATTTCTTTTACTAAAGTGAGAAGTTTTTAATCATTCATTTTCAAATAATATTTTTATCCCTTTTCTCTCTTTTCCTTCTATAATGCAAATGTTGGGACCCCTATAATGCAAATGTTGGTATTCTTGATGTTGTCCCAGAGGCCCCTTAAACTATCCTCAATTTTTTTAAATTGTTTTTTGTTTTTACCTTTTTGATAATGGTTTCCACTATCTTGTCTTTCAGATTGCTGAATCATTCTTCTGCATCATCAAATATGCATTTCATTCCCTCCAGAATCTACAGTATTTTTCATTTCAGAATTTGTGTTCTTCAGTTCTGTTTGGTTCTTTTTATATTTTCTGTCTCCTTGTTGAAGTTCTTAGTTTATCTATTCTCCTCCTTAGTTTGTTAAGGATCTTTATAACCAATATGTTGAACTTTTATGTGGTAGATTGCTTTTCTTCATTTGAATTAGTTTTTCTAGAATTTTAACCTGTTCTTGTATTTGAAACGTATTTTTCTGTCTCATTTGTATCTCTGTGTTTCTCTGTGTTAGGTAGGTCTGCTACACCTCTTCCAGTCTTGAAATAGTGGCCATATGTATAAAGTCTCCTGTGGGGACCAGTGGTATAGTTCCCCCTGGTCACCAGGCCAGGTGCTCCAGGTTCTTCCCCTGTGGGGGTTGTGTGTGTCCTACTTTTCCAGTTGTACTATGACTGATGCAGGCACATCAGTTGATGGGCTTGACGCTTCCATGCTGATTGGCCGTAAGGATCAGCCATGGCTACAGGGAATGAGCTTTGTGGGGGGGCTGGCCCTACAGAATTGAAGTTGCATTAGCAGGATTTTGGTGCATTGGAGGTCACCAGGGATATGTGAGTTATGGAATCACTTTGATGGAGTGCTGGTGCTGTTTCAGGCTGACCCTTGGATGTGTCATGTCTGGAGTCTCTTTGGAGGGCATCTGGTGCAGCCAAGGCTCGCCATTGCTTGTGCCAGGCTTGGGGCCACTTGCTAAGAATTATGTGAGCTGCAACTGATTGCCACTTGTGCTGAACTTGGAGGCACTTTGAGACTGGTTACAGTGTGAACTGGGGCTGGCTGCCACTTGTGCCAGGCTTGAGGCTACTTGGTAGGAATTGCCATAAGAACCAAGTCCAGCTGTCACTTGTGCCAGCCAGGTTGGTGCTGCTTAGTAGGAGATACAATGTGAGCAGATGCTTGTCACCCCTCTGCAGGCTTGAGATCACTTGATAGGAGCTATGATGTGAGCCAAAGCCAACTGCCACTTATGTGGTGCTTGAGGACATTTTGGAGTGACTATGTAAGTGCTAAGACAAGACCCTGCTGGTGTGCAGAGTCTGAAGCAAGCAGAAGGGACTCTAGCTAGGTGAATGCATTTGCAAAGAGCTTAAGGGTTAGTATTCATTCATTTTCAAATGTTTGATAAAATTGTCTAGTGAAACCATTTGGTCCTGGGCTTTTCTTCACGGAGAGATTTTTGATTACTGATTTAATCTTACTAGTAATTGATCTGTGCAAAGTTTCTGTTGGGAACCATCCTGCCTGGTTTCAGAAGCTATAACCCCCCATGACTAAGGCTGAGTGAAAGACCTTGGGACCCTAAGTCACTAAGGAGACAAAGCTTATCACCCTGGCAGAAGTACCACCTCTGCCCACTTTACTTCACCCTGCCTGGTCCCCAGTGCATGACCAGTTAGCCAATGAAGTATAAGATTCCTCAAGGGAGGGATTACCTAAGACAGGCACAGTCACAAGGGGGCCCCCAGGGAAGGACTTGGGGGGCTATGGAGAAAGGGTGAGATGGACCCTTGCCTCTTGGCTTTGATAGCCTGAGTCCTCATTTGGTCTACAAGAAATCTCCTAATCTCCTGGCTGCCTTACTTCCCCTGCTTGACCTGAGCCTAAAACAATGCTGGAGGGTGGGTGTGGCCCTGTGCTGGAAAGGGTGGTTTCCCCAGGCAATCAGGCCTACGAAAGAATGTATAAAATCCTGTGAAACCTGCTTTGCTAATACCCTCAACTTAAATGAAAAGTGTCTAAGCATGAAATGAGTTTGTTTCCCCAAAGTTTTATGGCTCTTTAGCTATCTGACCCTGACTCAAAATAGGCCCTCAGAGTTCTTTGAATATTATCTATTTGATCATTACTGCCTGACAATGATTGATGAGCTTTCTATATAAGCCCTCTATTCCTACACAAATAAAACCAATAAAAGCTTGTCAAGGCAAGGGTCAGGGCACTCTCCCCTTGAGAGAGTGGCCATGCCGTCCATTTTCCTCCACAGGACTCAGTAGTCTGTGTGAATTTTTCTCATCTCAGCCATAATGCCGTGGACACTATGGGCCGGAGTCCACGTCAAGTTTCAATTTTTTCCTGATTCAGTATTGGTATGTTGTATGTTTATAAGAATTTTCCCATTTCTTCTAGGTTGTCCAGTTTGTTGGTGCGTAGCTGTTCATAGTAGCCTCTTGTGACCCCTTGTATTTCTGTAGTAGCAGTTGCATTGTCCCATTTTTAATGTATAATCTTGTTGATTGGGTCCCCTCTCTTTTTTCCCTGGTTAGTCTATCTAAAGGTTTGTTAATGTTGTTTATTATTTGAAACAGCCAACTCTGTTTGGTTAATCTTCTCTACTGTTTTTCTCTTCTCCATTTTGTTTATCTGTGCTCTAGTCTTTATTGTTTCCTTCCTAATGATAACTTGGGGTTTGGTTTGTTCTTCTTGTTCTTTTTTAAGGTGTATAATTAGGTTGTGTATCTGGGATCTTTATGGCCTTTTAATTTTTTAATTTAATATAGGCATTTATTGCTATAAACTTTCCTATTACACCTGCTTTTTCTGCATCCTGTAAGCTTTAGTATGCTGTGCAGTTTTTTTATTTGTGTGTATCAACAAACTTTTATTTCCCCTTGAATTTCTTCTTTGATCCATTGGTTGCTCCGGAGAGTGTTAATTTCCATGTATTCATAAATTTAGGAGTTATCCTCTGGTTATTGAATTTTAGTTTCATGCCATGTGGTTAGAGAAGATATTTTGTATGATTTCAATCATTTTGAATGTGCTAAGACTTGTTTTGTGGCCTAATATATGGTCCGTCCTAGAAAATATTCCTTGTACACTGAGAAGAATGTGTATGCCACTGGTGTTGGATACAATTGTTGGGTATATGTCTTTAGAGCCAAGTGGTCTATAATGTTGTTCAAATACACAGTTCCCTTGTTGATTTCTCTGTCTCGATGATCTACCCATTGTTAAATATGGAGTATTAAAGACCCCAACTATTATTATATTGCTATTTATTTCCCCTTTTTAGGTCTGTTTTTGCTTTATATATTTAGGTATTCTAAGGTTGGGTGCATAAATATTTACAATTGTTATGAATTCTGAATGTATAGACTCCTTTAGCATTTTTAAATTACCTTTTTGTCTTTTTAAAAGATTTTTAGGCCAAAGTCTATTTTGTCTGATGGAAATGTAGCTATTCCTGCTTTTCCTGTGTGTGGTGGGGGTTACCATTTTCTTGAAATGTCTTTTTCTATCCCTTCTCTCTGTCTCTGCGTATCTTTAAGACTAACGTGATTTTCTTGGAGGTAGCACATTGTTGGATCTTGTTTTTTTTTTTTTAAACCTTTCAGTTATCTGTGTCTTTTGATTGGATAATTTAGTCCATTTACATATAAAATAAATATTGATAGATAAGGGCTTTCTATTGTCATTTTGTTAATTATTTTTTGGTAGTTTTCTAAGCTCTGTTGTCTCTTGTTCCTTAATCTTCTGTCTTTTTTTTATGTTTTGATGTTTTTTTAATATTAGTATGATTTTACCTTCTTTATCAGATTTTTTAGTGTAATCACTACAGGTTTTTCTCTTGCCATCACCATGAGGCTTACATAAAATATCTTAAAGTTATAGCACTTTATTTTAAGCTGATAACAACTTAACTTCAATTGGTATTCCTACAGCTTACACTTTTACTTCTTTTCCCCCTCATATTTTATGTTACTGCTGTTAAAATTTACATATTTTTATATTGTATAACTAATAACAGATTACTATAATGGTTATTTTATTACATATGTTTTAAACTCTTAATTATCACCACCATTAGCATATTAAAGAATCTGCCTTTGTATGTTTATCATTACCTGTAAGTTTTGTGCTACTTTTTATGTTTTATGATGTTAATTAGCATCCTTTTGTTTTCCTTTAGCATTTCTTGTAAGGCAGGAAAGTGGTAATGAATTCCCTCATGTTTTGTTTTTTCAGCAAAGTGTTTATCCTTCTATTTCTGAAAGACAAATTTTTGAGGTATAGAATGCTTAGTAAAGTTTTCTTTTGCTTTCAATATTTTTAATATGTCATTTCATTCCTTCTGGCCTGAAAAGTCTCTGTGAGAAGTCTGCTGGTAGTTTTATAGGGACTCCCTTGTATATAACTTCTCTCTTTTCTCTTGCTGCTTTTAAAATTCTTTGTCTTTGACCTTTGATAATTTAATTATAATGTGTTTCAGAATAGCCCTATTTGGGCTTAACATATTTGGTGTCATTTGGGGCTCATGAATATAGGTTTCCATTTCTTGCCCCAAATTTGGGTAGTTTTATTGTTGGTTTTTGAGATTTTATTTATTTATTTTTAGACAGAGGGGATGAAAGGAAGAAAGAGAGGAAGAGCAACATCAATGTGTGGTTGCCTCTTACATGCCCTTCACAAGGGACCTGGCCCACAACCCAGGCATGTACCCTGACTAGGAATTGAACTGGTGAGCCTTTGGTTCATAGGTCAGCACTCAATTCACTGGGCCACAGCTGCCAGGGCAGGAAGTTTTATTGTTTTATATATATTTTTCCCCTTTCTTTCTCCTTTCCTGAAATTTCCAGGATGCAAATATTGTTTATTTTCATTGTGTCCCATAATTTCCATAGGCTTTCTTTATTCTTTTTCAGTTTTTTAGTTCTCTGACTAGATAATTTCAGATATCCTATCATTCAGGTTCCTGATTCTTTCTTAGGCATGGCCAAGTCTACTTTTGAAACTCTTTTGAATTCTTGAGTTTAGTTACTGTATATTTCAGCTCTGGGACTTCTACTCGGGTTATTTATTTATTTATTTATTTATTTATTTATACAATTTCTGTTTCTTTGTCAAGCTTCTTGTTTAGTTCATGCATTGTTTTCTTAATTTCATTTAGTTATCTGTGTGTTTTTTTTAAGATTTTATTTATTTATTTTTAGAGACAAAGAAGAGAAGGAGAGAGAGAGGAAGAGAAACATGAATGTGTGGTTGCCTCTTACACACCCTCTACTGGGGACCTGGCCTGAAACCTAAGCATGTGCCCTGACTGGGAATCAAACCAGCAACCCTTTGGTTTGCAGCCTGTGCTCAATCCACTGAGCTACACCAGCCAGGGCTGTCTGTGTGTTCTTATAGTTCACCAAATTTCCTTAAGAGGATTATCTGAATTCATTGTCTGACAGTTCATAGATCTCCATTTCCTTAGGGTCAGTTATTGGAGGTTTATTAGTTTCCTTTGGTGGTGTCATATTACCTGATTTTTAAATCCTCAATTCCTGATACTGATATATGAATGTTTAAGTAATCATCCTCCTCTTCCAGACTTCACAAGCTTACTTTGTCATAGACAGATTTTCACAAGTCTGCTCAGTTTGGGTTTCTGGATGTGTGTGCTGATAATACGCTTGGGCACATGGGCCTGCTAATTATGGTCTTTTTGGGGGTGAAGCAATTGTTTGAGCTCTTTAGTTGGGGATAGGGAGGTGTGCATGTGGTTGAGAATGTCTGGATGGGATTTCTACCCCATCTTTGACAGCAAGTGAGGCTGTCAAAGAAGCTCTATGGGTGCCTGGATTCTCTGGTCAGGCATACTACATGGTAGGGGCTGAATCCTATATTCAGTGTGGGGCTATGAATAAGCTTCCTCACTGTGGCAGGACAGCAGGACAGGGCCCAAAGCCTGTATAGCTCATTTTGGGGGGGACTCCAATCAAGCAAGAATGTGCACTGAATTCCCTGGTCAGGTGAGGCCATTGGTTTTGCTCTACAGATAAGGAAGCCACAGACTGTGTTCTCTGTTCAAGTGCCACTTGAACATATAGGACTGTTGAACGGGCTGCATGGCTTCCCATGTGCTCTGGTTAACTTTCTTGGTTGGACAGACTGAAGGCTGTATTCAGTGGTGAATGGGGCTATAAATTAGTTTCCCTGCCTGCATAGAGTGGGAGAAGCAGCTTTCAAGCTGGTAAAGCTCCTTGTTGTCTTAACTCAAGCCAACCCATACCCCAAGTTCCTTGGCCAAACAGGACTACTGGCTTTGCTCCACAAAGTATTTGCTATGCCTGCTTGTCTCTAGGGTAGAGTGTTGCTGTCTAATGCAGCTTCTGGGTGTTATCATCAGCCCTTCTGGTCACATGGGGCGGGGAGACACTCTCCACAGCAGGCAGGGCTATGTCTCAGTTCCTTTGTCTGGGCAGGATGGGAAGGGGCTATTTTAGGCCTCCCAATTTTTCCAAAACAGGCTTTCCCATCAGGAGGGTCTGGGAACTACCCTCAGCCTCAACTATGAACAAATCATGCTGCATGGGTATAATAGGGGCATACTCCATGGCTGGTACTGGCTTTGCTCTGTGGGCAATGAGCTCTGCCTGACTGCCTGTTGGCTTGAGCATTTCTGGGTTACACCACTTTCAGCCCCTCTGGTCAGATGGGCCTGAGGAAACATTCTTCCCGGTGGCTGGGGCTATGACTCAGTTCCATTCCTGAGCACAGGCAAGCCACCTTTAGAGCCCACAAAACTCTTTCTTTGAAGATTCTAATCAGGCAAATCTGTACATCACTCTACCACGTTCCTTTGTCAGAGTGTGTTAGCAACTTGGTTTTGTAGATGGACAAAGTTGCTGGTTGGGATATATACTCAGGCACCTCAGGTATGACAGTGGTCTGCCAAGATCCATGTGCTGGCTGTGGCCACCTCCTCCCCCCTAATTCATCACAGTTAGATTACCAGTGGTTGAGCCCTACAGATGCTCCTGTAATCTTCCTTTGATAAGACTAGAGGCTCCCACACAGCTCGGGGAGCAGGTTGGCCCCCTTGTTTCTTCTTTCTCATGGAGGAACTGAAGTCTCAGTGGAGACCTTTCTGCATAATGTAGCCATGGCCTAGGGGAGGGACAGTGTGGTCAATGTGTGGCCATTTCTCTTACCCCTTTAGTGAGATCTATCTTGATCTCAATGGTGCAAGGGGCTGTTCCAGGATTCTCTCGGTGGTGTACTGCTCATGAATAGTTGTTAGTTGTTTTTCCTATAAGGGGGATTGAAGTCAGGGACATCCTATGTTGCTATCTTGGGAACTTTGCTCTTGAGATATCATCTGTAAGCCTGGCTGTGTGAAGCTCATGGACCTGGGCAGCCGAAAAAAAATGTGCACTTTCTGTGGGCTGTTGAATGCCCAGGTTGGGGGAAGAGGCTGAGTTCTCACCACTCTTTTAGTCATAGGGCTTGACAAAAAGACAAGGTTGAAGGGGATTCTCATTCTGAAACCTGACACCAAGCTCTCATAGGGGAAGTTTCTGATGTAAAATAAATCTTGGAAACACTCCACAAACAGAGACAAGAGACCTAGATACCCCTTCACGTTCCCCACATGGAGACAGTACAATAAAGTGAAGAAGGGATGGGCATTAGCTCAGCTACCAGGTTAGGCTCTGGTTCTGCCCCCTCCTCACTTTGGGGACCTGAGCAGATATCCAATGAGCTGGAACTTAGTTTTTCCATCTGTGGAACAAGGATAACACACCCATGTCTAGGACCTATCATAAATGCAGTCTTATGTATACAGTGCTTGGCAAGGAGTGAGCCTTCAGTAGATCATAGCTACTATTATTTTTTTTTTTTGCAGAAGACTTTCAATCCAGAGAGTTTGTAGTGCAGTTTGCAGCTTTTCTGTAAGGACAGCCCTCTATTTGGCTCACAGGTTTCTCATCCCATTCTCGTTTCCTGTTTTCTCAACGTTCTCAAATTATTCTGCAAATCGTCATTTGGTTTCCAGGGAGGATGGAAGGAAAATCATTTTGTTAAACTTCTGCGTCCCTATAGAGTGTGAATAACTTTAATGGCCATAAACTTTTCAGCCTGAGCTCTTCAATATATACTGCTGCTTATGCCAACTCCACGCAGCCCCTTGCCAGTATCCCAAAGTTGTTTGATTCAAATCTTTGATTGGGTCTGAAATCTGTGGGCATTAACAGATGATGGGTTGACTCTAGAAACAGCTTGACCATCAACAATCTAACAATCATAAAATAGCCATAAAGTTGTGCTTGCATGGGCTGTAATATTGGTTTTATTCATGGTGGCCAAATAAATTACGGAAGTGCCACAATGTGAGGCAGTGAAATCTGGATAGCTAATCAGCGGCACCAGCCTGAAGAGAGCTGCGGGGGAAATACAGAACCATTCTTTCTAGATGAAGCAAATCTGATAAGCATTTTCAGTCTCCTGGTGAGAGACACATGGAGAGATCCAGGAAGCCAAATGCCCATCTGTGTTCCCATTTACTCCTTTAAACAAATTCCTGCTGGGCACATTTGGAGAAGTAGGCTATACCTGACCAAGAAATGTTATCAATTGAGGGACATCACTGATCTAAACAAGCTTTTCTTGGAGGTATTATGAAATGATCATCAAGGAACTAAACATTAATATGTAAATGTGGTATTACCATTTCCATCCCGCCAGACTGAGCCCTATTGTGCTACCTTAAACTTCCTCACTCTGGCTCTCCCACCCAGGATTTCCACACTCCCCAGAGGGGTCTGTGTTCTAAAGTGCCCAGCTTCCTCTACATTCCTGCTCTCCTCAGGAGGCTGGTCTCCATTAGAGACTGGGAGAGAGTGATGAGTTCAAACCAATTCACCACAAGACTGTGTTAGTAACCAACAGCCCTTAGCAACACTAGCCAGTATTTGCATTTTAAAAGATAACATCCCTGAAATCAATAAATCTCTAATTTTTGAGATTTCAGGTGAAGTGAAAGGAAAAATAAAAAGCTCCAGAAGGGAGCCCTCTTGGTTAGCTTCTTCATTGTTGCCCTTGTTTCACAACTTTTCCCATGTTTTCCCTTAAGAATTCAACAAGTGCCCTAACTGGTGTGGCTCAGTGGATTAAGCACTGGCTTGTGAACCAAAGGGTCACCAGTTCAATTCCCAGTCAGGGCACACGCCTAGGTTTGGGCCAGGTCCCCAGTAGGGAGTGTGTACGAGGCAACCACACATTCATGTTTCTCTCCCTATCTTCCTCCGTCCCTTCCCCTCTCTCCAAAAATAAATAAAAATCTTTAAAAAAAATTCAGTAAGTATTTATTGAGAGACTAAAATATCCTCATTATTGTTCTGGAAGTTGAGATACATCAGCACATAAAACAAAGATTTCTAACCTTGGGGACTGTATACTGGACATAATAAGTATATTTTAGAGATTTTGAGGGTGATAACTCCTTTGGGGAAAAAAGTAGCAGAGTAAGAGGGCATGAGAGTTCCCGGTAGGGGGACTGAAGGTTGTAATTTTAAATGCGGATTTCAGGAAGGCCTCATTGAGATGGAAGCATTTATGTAAAACTTGAAGAGGGAATTAGATAAGATCTTGGAGAAGCCTGTCTTTAAAGGAATTGCTAAAGCAGCGCCTCGTGTCTTAAAGGAAGAGCGAATGGATCAGTGCAGCTGAAATCGAGAGAACATCGGGAAGAGTAGTAGGGGATGAGACCATGGTGGGGGTGGTAAGCCAGGCAGCTTAAAGATCCTTAGCTCTCCACCCCTATTCCCAGGACACAAGGGTGTCTTTGGTAGAAGACAAGAATGGGAAAAGGGAGACAGAGGATTCATCTTGTACATAAGAAATTTTTTTGTAGATCAAGAATTGACTGTTTCCTCAAGATCAATACAAGGTAATACAAACCTTCATATTCAAATAAGGAAGGTGAAAACATTATTGAAACCCCCTTGTGTTTTAAGCTAGGTGAACAAAGTGCTGCTCTTCGGAGAACGTGTTTGAAAAAAAAAAGTCATCCCAGTTGGCTCTCCTTTCTCCTTTTGGATGGGCTTTGGTCCAAGGTCTCCTTTGAGGCTGACTTTCCACATATGTTCACCTCATTGACATCAGTTGCAAATTCAAGGACAGCGATGAATACAGAACCTCAAGCAGTCTTCAACAGAGAACACAGGAATAGAAAAGGTTCCCTGGCTCAGTCGTTACTAATAGATTCACCATTTCTCCACAGTTAAGGGCTTTAAGGTGATCTGGTGAAACTTTGCATTCATATATCAAACATTTTCATGTATATTCATGTGCTTATTTACCAGACCAGGTGCCTTTGGGGGTGACAGTTTGGGGATCATCCTACATTTAATATATTTTCTCTGTATTTAAAAACCTCAGCAACACAAACCATGGCCCTAACTCAGAAAACTGGCTGGTCTCATATTTGTAAGATATGTCTCCTTTAACAATAACAGCATATCATTCTATGAAGACGGTAAGGAGTACAAGGTGGGGAGTTAGAAAGCTTGGGTTCCAGGAAAGATTGCTGGGAGATTAGATCAGATGATCTCTGAAATCCTGGGATCTTTTAAAAAATACATTCATTGAGTCTAACTTTGAAGGAATTAGTAGAAATCAGCTGTGTCATACATTCGTGCATTAAAAAATTATTGCGTAATTATTCTCAGCTAAGTCCTATGTATTATGTTATTGTTGATAAAATAGATCTGAGGTGCTTATTTCCATGGCTTACCTCTCTTCACAGGCACCTAATTATTGAGATTGTCTGGACTGCTGTTTTGAAAAATACCCTGAGGTTCAATTAAGATATGGGCTGTGATTGCTTAGCTTTGTCTACTCTGAGCAAATGCAAAGTCTCCTTGCACAAATGGAGCATAAACACTGATGATGCTGTTTTTAAGAGGCAACATTGGAGTAGTTCCTGAAATTTACAGGAATCTCCCACAAAGAGTCCAGTATTACATCACTATTTGAAAGAAGGTCTCCTATCTTCCTGATGGGGAGCAATGAGCTTTAGTATTAAAGGAGGGAAAGAAAGGACTTAGACTCAAAGGTGATCTTTCTATGATAGAGAACATTGGCAAAGTGATACTTCAAGGTTGTTCTATACCATGCTGGTACTGGAGAAGTTCAAGAAATACTTGACTGATCCCCAATGTAGCTCTGAGTGATGGACAAATCTTTCTCCTTTAACTCACACTAAAGTATCATTGTGAGTTTCACAGTTCTGATCTAATCTTTTTAGCCATTTCCCCCTTCAAATCTGCTTATCTGTCAGCCACTTTTAAAATCATTTTGCACAGCTGACTGTGGTGTTATCACACTCTTCCTTACCCTAATGCATTTAATAGTCCTGTGGCTTTAAAAGGTTGCCAACACAGGCCAACAGCTGAAAAATGCTACTTACCAGTGAGACTTTCTTTTTCCTGATTGGCTTACAACAACAATTTGCCATTTTTATAGCTTAAATTCTTTGCTGTCTAATTGCAGTCATTGGTTTTCAACAATATCTTTCTCCTAATGGATTCTGGGAGTGGGAGAGGGCAGTTATGGTGTTAGATTTTCTAACACATGTTGAGTAAGGGTCTGGTACCTGACAATTTAGTATTATCAAGTTTCATTTGAAACAGATCCTTACAATCTATGGGTTAGTTGAAAAGCAATCAAATAACATTATAATATAGGAAAATGCAGATTTAATTGGGAGGCAATGTGGTATGATAGGAGACATTACACATGCAAGTTCAAATTCCAGCCCTGCCATTTACTTACTAGTTGTTCACCTTGGATGAGTTACCTAACTTCTCGGAACTTCATTTTCTTTATCTGTAAATCGAACAGGTATGCCTACCTTATATAGTTATAAGATTGAGAATACATAGTTACATATGAAAAATACCTGGAATAAGGTAGAGATTCTGTGGTTACTATTTTTAGTAATGTTAAATATTTTAATAATTTAAATTAGTAAATTATTACTAATACTTCACAAAACAAAAATGCTGGGAATATGCAAGATTTTAGTTCTGACCTAGACCCTAGAGCCTATAAGGACACTATGACTGCCTTTTTTGTCAGGTGTCTCCCTCCTTGCTCTTCCTTCCTCACACTCCTGCCCACCCTCCTGTGACGGAAGCTCTGAAGGGGTTTGGGGTGGGGGTGAGGGGCCTGGGGGTGCGGGGAGTTGGGGTGTTGGGAAGCATGGAGGAATGGCCCCTGTGCAGTGTAGTATAGTTAGGGTAGAGGCCCAGAAACAGGAATATTTGAAATACTTCAAGACCACGTCCACAAGCTAATATAGCATCCAAAGAAAAAACGTACTTACGAATTTGAGTAAGGGGCCCAGGGCAGTCTGATGCTTCCTGCGGCAGGAAGGCTGCCATCTGCCATTTCTTCTTCCCATCCCTTCTCCTCCCTCCCACCAGCTCGCTCTCTTCAAGAAGCTCCAGGGGAAGAAGCAGAAGGCAAGAAAGCTGTGGTATAGATGAAGACCCTCTACCTCTTCTTATCTCCCCCCAGCTTTATTGCCCCTGGTATAAGTGACAAATAAAAATTGTTTGTATTTACAGTATACAACTTGATTTTGATACACTCTGTGAAAGGGTCACCACAGTCAAGCAAGCAAATTAACATACCCATCCCTTTAACTTCCCTGAGGTGGGTCCCGACTCCCTGTACAACTCTGTGTATAACAAAGGGTTCTAATTAGCTGACTGGAATCTCCCAATTCAGCAACAGCTCAACTGTTGCAGTGGAAAGGACGGACCAGCTCAGCCAAGGAGCAGCCAGGCTATTTGTTCTTTGCTCAGTTAAGCTTTTAGAATGTTCATGTTGGAAAGGAAGTTAATAATCAACTAATTAATCCCCTTCGATACAAGGGTGGCACACCAGGCTGAGAGAGGCGGGATGGAACCTGGGTGAGGCCCCATGGACAGCAACAGGCCTGAGCAGAGGCCATCTTGGTGTTACAGCTTTATTACCAAAGAATGTTCTTTATTTAAATTCTTTTAGTTTCTTTTTTTTTTAAGGCATTTAAGATAAAGAAGGAGATGGACACTGCCCCTTCTCAGATACGTATTTTTGGTTCTTTGATCTTGGGAAAATTACTTACCTCATTGAATTTGGAAGGCACATCACAGAAGGTTCTGATAGACACAAAAGTTAGTTGTAATCCAAATCAAATCATGAAATGAAACACAAGAGCAGCATCTGTAACTCTGGCAGAATTACCAGGAGTAATCTTCAGGTCCCCTTCCAAAACTCGGTTCCTAATTTTCTAAGAATAATTTCATACTCCAAACTTAAAGGGTCCCCTACCCCAAATGGTACAAAATTCAGGCCCCATAAAACTGGGATTTGCCCTTAGAGAAGCAGCTCTCTAAGATACAGTGGAAATGCTTTGGAGTCAGACTGACTTGGGTTCAATTCCCCTGCGTTGACTATTAGCTGGCTGATCTTGGAGAGCTTAAGATCTCTGTACATCCATCTCCTCATCTATAAAATATAGATAGTGAGCCCTGGCTGGGTAGCTCAGTTGGTTGGAGCATCTTCCTAACATGTCAAGGCATACATAAGAATCACTCAATGAATGTATAAATCAAATGGAATAAGTGGAACAACAAATTGATGTTTCTCTCTCTCTCTAAAATAAAAAAAAAATTAAAAATGTAGATAATGAATCCAATTTCCTAGCATTGTGTGAGGTTTCAGCAAGGTAAGATAAGAGAAGTCTTTGGTGCCTGGCCAGAGCAAACCTGCGATAAAGTGTATCTTGTGTTATGCAGAGAGGTTGTCTGATATGATTAAGGCTTTAGAACCAGATATCTATCAACATTCACATGCCCGCTTCATATTCCAGTGCTTTCTGTGTTACCTTGGGCAGCTTACTCTTTTTAAGCCTTAGTTTTCTCATCTTAAAATGCCAACAGAGTGGTTTAAGATTAAATGAGATGATGTAAAGTGCTCAGCAGAGCAACTGCTCTTGGCTCAAGTAAGTACAACAAAAACAACACTCAAAGTGCTTTGCAGCAGTGGCTTCAAACCTGTTGGTTACAACCCACAGTAAGAAATAGATCTTACGTTGTTCCTCAGTGCACACGTACGTACACATTAGCACAGGACTGTTGTGCGAACCAAATTTGATGATGTAAGGTATCAAATACGAATATTTGGTGATATGTATGCTTTGAGCACACCGTGTGCTTCACTCAGGGCTCTAGAATGGGAAGGAGTGCTGGATCGGAAGGCAGGCTTTCCCGGTCGTACGCACGAATGAGAAAGCTACATGCTTGCACTTTTCTTAGCCCCCCATTTTCATTCTAATCCACTTACTTCCTTTTTCAGAATCCCATAGAATTTAGAGGAGAAAAAAAGACTTAAGTATGTCTTATGTCTTACCTGTTCATTTTGAACTTAATGCTATTTAGCACATCTAAGTGCTGCTACCAGAGTTGTTCAAGGCCGAATCGCCCATCAGGGTAAAGTCTGGGCCAGAGGTTGTCTGCACCATTTTTTAAAGAAGGGCACTGTCTTCTGCCAGAGTATGGGCCCATTTATTTACTGAACATTCTACCTAAACAATAACCAGGTTGCCTCTGTAACAGATTGCAAGCCTTGGTTTCTGAAACCAGTATTCTATATGAGGAATAAATAAATATACTACAGGAATGATTTTTCCTGTTACTGACCTTGCAGTATTCTGTAGCAAATTCAAATGACAACAGTGTAAGATTATAACTTTTAATAACATTTCTTGACCTTTGATGAATTAGGAGCTAAACTTTCCATAAGAAACTCACGAGTTTCTTTCACTAATGATGCTTGTTTTGTCAACTACAGCTCATGCAGGGCAGGCTTTATTTGTCTTTCTTAGTTGTTCACCTGGGGGTGGATGCACAGTACAAACAACATCCATCCGTTTGGCACAAAGTGCCCAGTAGTTGATGATCTGATTTTGCAAATTTTTTTCACTGCTCCTAGATCCCCAAACTACCCCTGGCTGGATTGGTGCGCATGGCACAGGAAGGCAGATAATGGGGCATCATTGTTACTTAACCATGCACTTCTCTGCAGCAAAATAGAATCTAGGCAATCCATGGTATCTTTTAGAAATAGGTACTTTTGACCATTTTTTTCAACAGCTTGTCTATTCCAGTGGAATGCCAGCCCTTTTTCTGTGTGGTGTTTTGGGTGTTAAATGATAGACATTTTGCCTAGGGCCCTTGAGTGAGTCAGTCACTTGACTGTATTGTAAATGTATGCTCTTACTGTTCACACATTTCCCAGGCATTAAATATTTTAATCATTCCTGGTAGTGTACATCCCACACAGCCAACTCCTGGAAGCATTGCATCAGCTTAAAGGAAACACTCTCACAGAAGCTTTACGCTCGAATTTTCAGTTCATGCCAATACACAATGGACATTGTCTCTTAAAGGCCATTATGTATGGCTATTGGGCTGTGATAGAGGTCTTGAAACCTAGAACCTGGAAAGCATTACAGAGTTCTAGTTTGGGACATTGTGGCCCTAAGGGAATGTTCTAGTACCACCAACCAGGGCTGATGAGTTATACTGGAGCTACCCCTTAATATCCCTGTGAGAGTCAGAGTGGCTAGGTAGGTCTGACCAGAAAACGTGTGCAGCACAGACACAGGGGTATATTGGGGTTCCCTTTAAGCTGATTTGTATTTGTATGAAGCCTCTTTTGGATAAGCTAGAAGCATGCTCTGAGCTATAAGGGATGGATAAACATCTTATTTTAAGCTGAGCATATGATTTTACTATCAAACTAAATAGGCCTCACTAAGTAACAGCTTCCCATATCAAATATACTTCCAAGAAAAAAGATCTAAGATCAATTACTATTGCATGCAAATCCCAATTTTGGCAGAAGCCCTTCAATGTTAATTGGCTCATAATCACCATCTCTAATGTTTACTTAGTGGTAGATTCTGCTTACTAATTTTATTTTAAAAGTTTTTATCTTGATTTAGAGACAGGAAGAGAGAGGAGAGGTGGGAAGAGGGAGAGGGGGGAATAGAGAGAGAGAGAGATCAATTTGTTGTTCCACTTATTCATGCATTCATTGGTTGATTCTTGTATGTGTCCCGGCCCAGATCAAACCTGCATGCAACCTTAGCATGTCGGGATGATGCTCTAACCAAGTGAGCCACCCAGCCAAGGCCTCTGCTTACTAATTCTAACTTAGAAGGTTCATCAGGAAGACATATTGCTTAACACTAAACAGACCATAGGTACATTATTGGAATTAATGATTGAAAATCCTGACATGAAATTTTTCCATGCTAAAGTCACTGTATACAGGACTACATTTATTTTTTTGAGGGAATTCTTGGCTCTGACCCTACAGACTTCACCCTGCTGCACCCTACTCAGTCAGACAAGATGAGGCAGCCATCTAACGTATCTACCAGTGCCTGATGTGTAAGATAGGGGGAACTTGACAACAGTACAGGGATTTTTTTCTAATTAGGAAATTCCATCACGCACTATTTGTAGGCTATTGTAAAAGTTGTTTTAAATACAGAAAACCACTTGGTTCATGTTAGAGCAACATATTCAAGTTAAGATGAGATAGAAGGGTACTTTCACTTTACATCTTTGCCAGTTGACCACAATAGAGGTACAATGGATGCAGACAGTTTTTGCATGTATTTAGGTGCATGAGATGTGGGTGCCTCGATTTTGCTAGAAGACTGTACACACCTTGCTGTGTTTCTCAAAGCATATGAATCCATCCAAATGTGTGCCAAGAATGTGCATTTGGTGACATTTAGGTCCTTGCCAGTGAACAGAACCACAACTTGTATTGCTGCATGTCCTTTTTCATTGAAAGCTTGGTTAAGGGAAAATCACAGTGGGTTGGCTAAAGAATATGTAGTCCAGTTATTCCTTTGAACTTTAATTATTGTATCTTTTTAAACCACAAGCGAGTGTTAACTGCTGGGGCCACGCTCTCAGCTCCTTGCTGACCCCATGTCCTACCACATAGCTATACCTGGGCTTCCACTGACTGACAGTGCTAGAAAAACAAAACGCTCAGCACTTCGTATGTATTGTGTGCATGTTCTGAGAGTTTTTAAGTTTCTGAACATATAACTTCAACTTCCCAGAAGAATTTCATATCAGGCTTTAGTACTGGGGAAAATCATATTTCTCCTAATGTTAAAAAAAAACAGTTACAAGAAGAGTGGGCTGCATCTGATCAGACATTTCTTGTCACCATTGGTGGGTTGGAAGCCTGATATGTTCATTCCTCTAGCAATTACGAAGAACTTCATTAATTCTTGTGTACTAATTTTACCCTTGCATTTATTTGGTTGGCCAGTTTTTATTATCTCTCCATCTTAATTTATGTATTTGTAAATCTTTACCTATTATATGAATGTAGATGAACTCCTCACTTTTAGAAAAAATATGGGTAAAAATTAAATATAGATGTCAAATGATATCTGACAGTGTGCTGCAAAATAAGGGTCCTCCAGTTACTCCTGTACTTTTACCCTCTGAGTAGAAGATGACGGTATGTATACTGTTTCTGCCCATGATTGGTACAAAAGAGTGTTAAGGGCCTGCTCGGATGTCCAGAAGCCAGGCCCTGGGAGCCTAGTTCTGGTGGGAGCTCTGTAAAGAGCCTCGCACATGTCACTTACCATGCCTAAGCACTCACTGCATAAAACTAAAGCAGTTGGGAGAAATTATTCTCTTTTGTCCCCTGTAGTCCTATGGTTTGGGGTTTTAAAAAATTTATTTATTTATTTTTAATATATTTTATTGATTATGTTATTGTAGTTGTCTCAATTTTTCCCCCATTGCCCCCTTCCACCCAGTATCCCCCACTCCCTCCAGGAATCCTCCCTCCCTTAGTCCATGTCCATGGGTCATGCATATAAGTTCTTTGGCTTCTCCATTTCCTATACTGTTCTAAACAGGCCTATTCTGTTACTACCATTTTTTTCTTCTTAATCCCTGCACATTTTCCCCAATTCTGCTCCTCTCCCCTCCCAACTGGTAACCATCCAAATGATCTCCATATCTATGATTCTGTTTCTGTTCTGCTTGTTTGCTTAGTTTGTTTTTTAGACTCAATGGTTGATAGTTGTGAATTTATTGCCATTTTAATGTTCATAGTTTTGTCTTCTTTTTCTTAAATAAGTCCTTTTAATGTTTCATATAATAATGGCTTAGTGATGATGAACTCCTTTAGCTTTATCTTGTCTGGAAAGCACTTTACCTACCCTTTGAATCTAAATGATAGCTTTGCTGGATAGAGCAATCTTGGATGTAGGTCATTTTCATCATGTTGAATACTTCCTTCCAGTCCCTTCTAGCCTGCAAGTTTTCTTTTAAGATATCAGCTGACAGTCTTATGGGAACTCCTTTGTAGCTAACCATCTTCTTTTCTTTTGCTGCTTTAAGATTCTCTCTTTATCTTTAACCATTTTAATTATGATGTGTCTTGGTGGGGTCCCCTTTGCATCCATCTTATTTGGGGTTCTCTGTGCTTCCTGGACTTGAATGTCTATTTCTTTCACCAAATTAGGGAAGTTTGCTTACATTATTTTTTCAAATAAGTTTTCAGTTTCTTGCTCTTTCTTTTCTCCTTCTGCCACCCCTATGATGTGAATGTTGGTATGCATGAAGTTGTCCCAGAGGCTCCTTACCCTATCCTCGTTTTTTGGGCTGTTTTTTCTTCTTGCTGTTCTGATGAAATATTTTCTTCCTTATGTTGTAAATGATTGTTTCTCAGCTTCAACAACTCTACTATTGGTTCCCTATAAATTTTTCTTTATTTCAATTAGTGTAACCTTCATTTCTGATTGGATCATTTTATGTTGTTGAAGTACCCACTGAGTTCCTTCAGCATCCTTATAATCAGTGTTTTGGACTCTGCATCTGATAGATTGCTTATCTCCATTTTGTTTAGTTCTTTTTCTGAGGTTCTGTTCTGTTCTTTTCTTTGGGCCATATTTCTTTGTGTCCTCATTTTAGCAACCTTCCTGTGTTTGTTTCTATGTATTAGGTAGAGCTGCTTTGACTCCCTGTCTTAGTAGCCTGGCCTGATAAAACAGCCAAAGTTAACCTCCTGAGTGGGCCTGTAAATTGGATGGGGTGGAGTCTTACATGATCACCAGGTTGGGGAAACCCATGTGAACCAGGTTCATGGAGTCTCAGATACGGTACCACTGCACTGTGGCTGTGGGTGGGGGAGGGCTCAGAGAGGGGACAATGGCCACTGCTTGGCCTCTGGAATTTGTCCAGGAGGAAGCTGTCCCCTGGCTCTCACTCTGATGCCAGACACTTCAGTTTCTCCCTGTATGCCACTGGTGCCCTTCAAGCTGCTGCCCCAATGTTGGAGCCCAGAGGCAGTGAGTCTGAGTAAGTCTGTTGCAGGCCCTTTAAGAGGAGATGCCTGAGAATCCTGCAGCCCTTCTGCTGCTCCAACCCCTACTGGTTTTTACAGTCAGAAGTCCCGAGGACCTATCTTCCTGGTACTGGAACCCTGGGCTGGGTGGTCTGGTATAGGGCCAGGATCCCTCAGCCCACAATCTCTCCCCATTCTTCTCCCCATTGGTCCACCACATGTGGGTGTGGGACCAGCCCATTCCATGTCTCTGCATCTCCACACCTCCTACCTGTCTGAATTAATCTAAGTTCTTTAATTCCTTGGTTGTCAGACTTCCATACAGGATGATTTTCTGACAATTCTGGGTGATATTTATTGTGTAGTCTAGTTGTAATTTTTGCTGTGGTTGTGCGAGGTGGTAAGTCATGTTTATCATGGCTCCATCTGGATCAGAAGTCACACAAAACCTAAAAATTTTATTTTAAATTATAGCTGACATAAAATATTAGTTTCAGATGTACAACATAGTGACCACCACAGTAAGTCTAGTGACGATCTGTCACCACGTATACTTATTGTTGGCTATATTCCCTATATCCTGCATTATATACCAATGACTAATTTCTACTAGAAGTTTGTATTTCTAAACCTCCTTCCACTGTTTCACACCTCCCCTGGCAACTACCAGTTTGTCTCTCCACATCTATGTTTGTTTCTGTTTCATTTTGTTTGTTTGTTTTTAGATTCCACATATAAGTGAAATCATATGGCATTTGTCTTTCTGTCCAACTTACTTCTCTTAACATAATGCTCTCTAGGTCTATCTATGTTGTCACAAATGCCAAGATTTCATTCTTTTTTTTTTTATAGCAGACTAATATCCCATAGTGTATATATGCCCCTTTTTTCCAGTTCAGTAACATTTCATTAATTTTTAAGTATATTTTATCAATGATGCTATTATAGTTGTCCCATTTTTCCTCCTCTTTATTCCCCTCTGTCCTGCACCTCCCTCCCTCCAGAATTAACCCCCACCCTTGGTTCACATCCATGGGTCATACATATAAGTTCTTTGGCTTCTCTATTTCCTATACTATTTTTAACCTCAGCCCTATCTATTTTGTGCCTACCAATTATGCTTCTTATTCCCCATACCTTTTCCTCCCATTCTCCCCCTCCCCACTAATAACCCTCCATGTGAGCTCCATTTCTGTGGTCCTGTTCCTGTTCTAGTTGTTTCCTTAGTTTTTCTTTTATTAGATTCAGTTATTGATAGTTGTTGAGTTTGTTGTTATTTTACTGTTCATATTTTTTATCTTTTTCTTCTTCTTAAATAAATCCCTTTAACATTTCATATACTAAGGGCTGGGTGATGGTGAACTCCTTTAACTTGACCTTATCTGGCAAGCACTTTATCTGCCCTTCCATTGCAGATGATAGCTCTGCTGGATACAGTAATCTTGGATGTATGTCCTTGCCTTTCATGACTTGCAATACTTCTTTCCAGCCCCTTCTTGCCTGTAAGATTTCTTTTGAGAAATCCACTGAGTCTTATGGGAACTCCTCTGTAGGTAACTGTCTCCTTTTCCCTTGCTGCTTTTAAGATTCTCTCCTTATCTTTAATCTTGGGCAATGCAATTATGATGTGCCTTGGTGTGTGGTTCCTTGGATCCAATTTCTTTGGGACTCTCTGAGCTTCCTGGACTTCCTGGGAGTCTATTTCCTTGGCCAGATTGGGGAAATTCTCCTTTATTATGTTTTCAAATAAGTTTTCAATTTCTTGCTCTTCTTCTTCTCCTTCTGGCACCCCTATTATAGGGAACTGGTCCACATGGCAGTGGCAAATTTAGCTCAACCCTGGTTCAGAGAACTGATAGGCACAAAAGGCACACAGGAGCCAGGCCCACAGATCAGTTTTCCCATGAGGGACCAGGCCTGCATTATATCTAGGCGGCTTTGAGGCTTGCTTTCACTAAGACTCCCTCACCCTAAGTTAAGACAGCAGATATTTAAGGTATATCTTTAAAGTAACTCCTTAAAGTCTGTGCTAAGCTGTTCGAAGGAGAGAATATAACCAGATCAATCACTTTTATTGTTCCCTTGCATTTGCAGCATTCTTTTCTTTGTTATTTATAAGAAGTAATCACTTAAAGCAAACCTGAGCATAATGATGAGGACCTTCCTTGATGTAATGCTCCCAGAAAGCAATAAAAGCCTGTCCAGGCAAGGATCAGGGAGCTCTCTCACTCAGAGAATGGCCATGCTGTCCCTTTTCTCCATAGGACTTCTGCAGTCCATGTGGTTTTGTTTGTCACATCCACAACACTATGGACACGGATGACGAGAATCTGCATTACCCTATGGTTAGGATGTTGGAACGTTTAAAGTTGTCCCAGAGGTTCCTAAACTTTTTTTTTAATTCCTGTTCATTCTATTCTGGTTGGATATTTATTCCTTTTGTTCTAAATCATTGATTTGAGTCCCGGTTTCCTTCTGTTCACTGTTGGTTCCCTGTATATTTTCCTTTATTTCACATTGTATAGCCTTCATTTCTTCCTTTATTTTGTGACCATACTCAATAATTTCTATGAGCACCCTGATTACCAGTGTTTTGAACTCTGCATCTGATAGGTTGTCTATCTCCTTGTGGTTTAGTTCTTTTTCTGGAGCTTTGATTTGTTCTTTCACTTGGGCCATTTTTTTTTTTTTTTGTCTTGGCATGCCTGTTACGTAGTAAAGGGCAGAGCCTTAGGTACTTGCCTGAACGAGGCAACCCACGTCACTGTGCTGTGGTGCTGTCTGTGGGGGAGGGGTCCAAGTGGGAACACTGTTGCTTGTTTGACTCTCAGCCAGCTTTCAGTCACTTCCTCCACTACCCACAAATTGGGCCCTGCTGGTGCTGATTCCAAGAGGAGTGGTTTTACGTACAGTCTAGGACCCTGTGGGTCTCTGCAACAAACTTTCCTGTGAGACTGGGAGTTTCTCCTGCCACCTCAACCCCCACAGGTTTTTTTTCAATCAGAGGTTTTGAGACTTTATTTCCCTGGACTGGAATCTTGGGTTGTTCAGTCTGTCTTGCTCCCTAGTTGTTCCTCCCGGTTTATCCTTACACAAATGTGGGACTGGTCAGTATGCCAGCCACTGCCTGGCTGTGCATCCTTTCTGCCCTGGCTGCTGGTCTCTGTCTCTCCTACCAGTCTGGGTAAATGTTTCTTCTTTAACTCATTGGTTGTCAGACTTCCATACAGTTTGATTTTCTAGCAGTTCTAGGTGTTTTCTGTTTTTAAATTTGTTGTCCTTATTTTGGTTGTGCGAGGAGGCACAGTGTATCTACCTACACCTCCATCTTGAGAATTTATCCTATACCTTTTCTTATCTAATGCTGTGGCTAGGACTTCCAATACTGTGTTGAATAAGAGTGGTGAAAATGTGTATCCTTGTATTGATCCTCATCTTAGAGAAAAAGCTTTCAGCTTTTTACCACTGAGTATGATGTTAGCTGTTGGCTTGTCATACATGGCCTTTATTATGTTGACATATGTTCCTTCCTCTTTACTCACTTTGTTGAGTGTTTTTATAATAAATGGATGTTAAATTTCGTCAAATGCTTTTTCTGAATCTACTGAGATGATACTTAATTTTTTTTTAATTTGATTTTTTAGGGAGAACAGGGTGGGGAGAGAGAGAGAAAGAGAGATAGAAAGAGAAACAAATTTGTTGTTCCACTTATTTATGCATTCATTGGTTGTTTCTTGTATGTGCCCCAACCAGGGACTGAATCTGCAACCTTGGTGTATTTAGATGGCACTCTAACCAACTGAGCTACCTGGCCAGGGAGATATGATCATATTTCATTCTTCATTTTGTCTATGTGGTATATCATGTTGATTGACTTGCAGATACTGAATGAACCTTGCATCCCAGGAATAAATCCCACTTGACCATAGTTTGTGATCTTTTTAATGTATCGATGAATTTGGTTTGCTGATATTTTGTTGAGAATTTTTACATTTATGTTGTTCAGGAAATATAAGCCTGTATGATGCTTTTTCTGTAGTGTTTGTCTGGGTTTGGTATCAAAGTCAGGTTGGCCTTGTAGAATGAGTTTGGGAGCTTTCTCTTCTCTTCACTTTTTTGGAATAATTGGAGTAGGATAGGTATTAATTTTTCTTTAAATTTTTGGTAGAATCACCTCTGAAGTGATTTGGTTTAGGACTTTTGTTTGTTGGGACTTTTGATTACTGATTTGATTTTATTAGCAGTTTGTCTATTGAGATTTTGTTTCCTCCTGATTTGGTCTTGGTAGATTTTATTTCTAGTGTTTTATCCATTTCTTTTAGGTTGTCCAATTTGTTGCTCTATAATTGTTTATATATTATTGTATAATGTTTTGTATTTTTGTGGTGTCCATTTAAATTTCTCTTTTCATTTCTTATTTTACTTGGGTCTTCTTTTTTTTTTTTTCTTGTTGAGTCTGGCTAAACTTTCATCCATGTTATTTGTCTTTTAAAAACCAGCTTTTACTTTTGTTGACTTTTTTCTATTATTTTTTAGGCTCTATTTTATTTCCTCATTGATCTTTATTTCCTTCCTTCTACTCACTTAAGGCTTTGTTCTTTTTTGATTTCATTTAGGTGAGAGGTTAGACTATGTGAGCTCTTTCTTGTTTATTGAGGTAGGCCTGCGTCACTATGGTTTCCTTCTCAGCACTGCTTTGGCTGTGTCCCAAAGACTTTGGATCATTGTGTTTCCATTTTCATTTGCCTGAATACTTTTTATTTCCTCCTTGATTTATTCATTAACTCATTGACTGTTTAGAAGCATGTTGTTTAACCTCCCTACATTTGTGTTATTTCCATTTTTCTTCTTTTAATTGATATCATTTCGTACCATTGTGATCAGAAAAGATGGTTGATACAATTTCTATCATTTTAAATTTATTGAGACTTGTTTTGTAGCCTAACATGTGGTCTGTCCTGGAATATGTGCACTTGAAAATAATGTGTATTTTGCTGGTTTGGCATAGAATGTTCTGTAAATAGCTATTAAGCCCGTGTAGAGTAATGTGTTGTTTAAGGCTACTGTTTTGCTGATTTTCTGTCTGCAAAATCTAACCATTGACATCAATGGGCTGTTAAAGAACACTACTCTGATTGTATTACTCTCAACCTCTCCCTTTATATCTCTTTTTTATATACACACACATATTTTATGTACTTAGGTGCTCCTATATTGGGCGGGTAGATAATTATAGGAGTTATATCCTCGTTTTAATGATCTTTTTATCATTATGAAATGCCCTTGTCTCTTGTTACAGTCTGTCTTAAAATCTGTTTTGTCTGATGTAAGTATTGCTACCCCAGCTTTCTTTTCATTTCCATTTCCAAAAAAATATCTTTTCCCATCTCCTCATTTTCACTGTGTCTTTCTACCTTAAGTGAGCCTCTTGTAGGTAGCAGATGTGTGAGTGGTTATCCAGCAGCCTTCCTATGTCTTTTGATGGGAGCATTTATTCCATTTACATTTAAAGTGATATGAATAGATATGTATTCACTGCCATTTTCTTGTTTTTAGGTTGTTTTTGTAGATCTTCTCTCTTCCTTTCTTCTTCCCTTGCTCTCTTCTCTCGTATGCTGAATGCTTTCCTTAGTGGTGGTTTGGGTTCATTTTTTCTTTATTTTTGTACCTCTATTACAGGTTATTTATATGTGTGTACTCATTATACTATGAGTGATGTATAACAAGCTATGTTTATAGCAATCTATTTTAAGTTGATAGTTGCTTAGTTTGAACACATTCTAAAAGTACTACATTTTTAGCCACCATTATTTTTTTACACATTTCACAAATTTTGTGTCCTAGTATCCCTTAATTTACTACTGTACTGATATATAATCTTACTACTTTTGTTTTTTATCCTTCATACTAGCTTTATAATTGCAGGACTCACTACTTGTACTAAATCTTTGCCTTTATCAGTAAGTTTTTTTTCCATAAGTATATTTTCTCATTTTTTCAGCTTTTCCTCTTAATGAAGTTCCTTTAACATTTCTTATAGTGCTGTTTTAATGTAATACATTTCTTTAGATTTTGCTTGTTCAGGAAACTTTTTTATTGCTCCTTCAATTCCAAATGATAATCTTGCTGGATAGAGTATTTTTGGTTTGAAGTTTCCCTTTCCTCACTTTGAATATATTGTGCTATTTCTTCTGGCCTACAAGGTTGCTGCTGAAAAGTCAGCTGATAAGTACTCACCTAGCAGCTCTTCTCTTGCTGCTTCTAGGATTCTCTTACTTTGAGCATTTTAATTATGATGAGTGTTGGTCTGGGCCTATTTAGGTTCTTTTTTGTGGGACTATGTGTTTCCTCCACCAGGTTAGGGGAGTTTTAGCCATTATTTTTTCAGTTAGGTTTCTGTCCATTTTTCTCTCTTCTTCTGGGATGCACCTGTGTGAATGCTGGTATGCTTCATGTCCTAGAGGTCCCTTACTATCCTCAATTATTTTATTAAAATTCTTTTTTCTTTTTGCTATTCTCATTAGGTGATTTCCACTACTATGTCCTCCAGCTTACTGATTCATTCTTCTGCATCAACCAATATATTAATTCCCTCTAGTGTACTTTTCATTTGTTATTGTATTCTTCAGTTCTAATTGGTGCTTTTTCATATTTTTCTCTTTGTTGAAGTTCTGAGTTTATTCTCCAGAGTTCATTGAGCATCTTTATAACCATTGTTTTGAACTCTACCTGGAAGATTGCTTGCTTCTGTTTCATTAGAGTTTCCCTGAGGTTTTGTCCTTGTGTTTCATTTGGAAAATATTTCTCTCTCCCCATTTTGACAGTCTCTCTGTTTCTAAAATTAATGGAAACAGCAGCCTCTCTAGGTCTTGAATGAGTGGGCTTATGTAGCTTTCCCTGGTAGTCTGGGTGTGCTACGTATCTTTGGCCAGCGAGCTGTGGGGTTGGAGCTGAAATGGGTATGGGGTGCAGGAAGACCCATGGAGAAAGGCAAACTGGGGCTTCCTTGGCAAGCAGGTTGTAGATGGACCTGGAGTGAGTTTTGGCCACAGGAAATCCCAGAGGCAAGTCATGCCAGGGCCTGTGGTGAAGCAGAAACAGGACACGGGGAGTACCAGGTGCAAGCTGTGCCAGGGTTGCCATGGCTGGATGGTTGGAGCTGTATTTGGAACAGACTTGGGCCCTGGGAGCAAGCTGTGCCGGGGCCTAGATGTGTAGCTGAAGCGGTTGTGTGCCGTGAGCTAATGAATTGGCCTGACGTACAGTGCAATAGCACTGGCCAGCTGGTTAGAGACCTGGAGTATGATCCTGCCCAACTGAGGTGGAGGGGTAGTGCAACAAACAGCACTCTTAGTGCCTCTGACAATGGGGAGAGCTCCCTCAGTTCCCTCCTGTTTGGCAGGTGCCTTTTTGTTAGTAAATGAATTTCTTTCTCATGTTGTTCAGGTGCCCTTTAAACCACTTTTTGCTCTGTCCTACGGTGTGAGAGTCTGTGCACAGGCTCCTCAGTGATCCCTCCCTACTGTAGGTCAGTGGGGGAGTGGGGTTCCCACAATACTGTGTCTCCATCTCTCATACCCAATCAATCCTATGTGCTATCTATCTCTTTCTCTCTCTCTCATTGTTGCGCAGACTTGTGCGGAAACAATTTGGTCACCCCTCAGTTCTTCTTCATGCAGAATCGCTTTGTCTGTGTCTTTAGCCCTATGGTTTTAATTCAAAGACTGTCAGCATGACATTATTTGTCAAATCTGATTCTCTGTGACTGGATGGATGCCTTATTTTTCCTCCAGAACACTTTTCTCTAGTTAGGCATTTTCAGGAAAGTGCTGAAACATCACTGTAGCAATGCAGATCAGATCTAAAGGAGGAACAAAACAATGCGACACAATTTCTTTGTGCAATACACTTTTATTTTCCTTTTACCTTTGCAGTCATCTTTGAGTAATCATTGTGTAAACAATAGAATGGAATGATATTACATTAAATTGTATGCAAATGGCTCTAGAACACCTTAACAAGTATGACAAGGCAATTATAAATAACTTTGTTTTCCTTAGTAATATATATTTGCTTTTTAAAGGACATTAAAGAGCTGCCAAATCTAGGGTTAGCAAGGAAAGAGCAAATGGTACCATCCTGGGAGCCCGCCTCCCTGAAAGTTTATATTCCAATTTTGAAAATCCTAAGGTTTACTATTCCATAATTTATAGTTAAGCAGAGGGGTCCTTGAATTGACAGTACTGATATTTATTTTTGAAACTGAACAGCATTCAACCTTTTAGTCAATCCATGAAACCCTTTCTGTGTTTCCACCCCCCATCCTTCTGAGTATTCTGCAGAATTTCAAGTGAAACTCAGATTCCGGTATGTTCAAGGTTATTACCTTTGGGATAATAAATTCTATCATTTAAGGAGAAGTCAAATCAGAGATGGGTACATAATTAGCAATCTAATAGAATGGCAACATTTTATATAGCATTCTAAGTGTTCCAATGAAGCAAAACTTACAGATGCCACTTTATGGAGAGGAAGTTTTAAATCTGAGACCATTTCAGGGTAAAGCAGCCTCAGGCACATTCTTGATATGAAAGTTTGCAAGGCACCTCCCTCTCCCAAGAGACAATCAGGTTGTGGACGGGTTTTTAGGCAAACAAACCAAAAGAATAAGCATCCTAGTTCTTAATTCAGTCATTTCAAAAATCAGAAGTTATAAATACTCCAAAGATAGACCTGAAACTTTTTGTTTAAATAACAAGAGATACTGCAAGAAGCATATAATCAAAAACTTTTCTTCTCATAGCTAAGGTGTGTAATGCATAAATATATGAAAAATAAAATTCACAGTCAGTTTTAAAACTAGAATTCAAGTTTGGCTAATAAATCTTAATTTTATAAGTATATTAATTTCTAAATACAACATAAAAGAGGCAGCATTGTCAGATATACAGTTAAAGTATAACAGAAAGAACAACAATGAAAGAAGAAATAGCTTCTGATAGAAAAATTCCTTTTGTTGCCAATAAATAGGACCACCTGAGTGTATTTCAGATTCTTTTCACTTAAGGGATATCCAAATTATTTGCTAAGAATATTAAACAGCTTTTGGAAAAATTAGCAACAATCGTGCAGCTGTGGCATTTGCTTGTTCTTATACTGTGGATTGCTAGAGAAGAAAGCAGAATTCGGAGTGTTAAGTTTTAAAAAATTCTTTTTTATCCATTCTATCAAAGCTGGCCTCTTCACAATCTTCCGATTTTGCTGGGAACTGAGAGTGAGTGGGTGGGAGGGTGTGGGGAAGGGAAGGCTGAGGGGAAGTGTGGTGAGGGGAGGCATGACAGATCAGGGCCCGTCGAGGGATGTATATCAGCTGACACTCAATTGGGCAAACCCAATCAGCTTCACCTCATCAGGAATCTCAGATCCATCACAGCCAGAAGCCTGCAAATGGGAAAAAAACAAAACCCGAAAACCTTGAGTGCTGGTTTGTCGCTGCTGGTGTTTACAGACTTGTTCATGTGATAGCATATTTACTATGGGTCCACATGTTCTCCGTTCTTCCAGGAGAATCAAGTGATTCATAAATGATTACTGGGTGCCAAATGCTGTAAGAACTCTGGCCATTGTGCTATGAAATACAGAAAACGGGGAAAGGGATTCGCCATGCACTGAAGCACCACTGTGCCCAGGTCCTCGGCTTTGGAGCTGCCAATGAACCGTGTGACTGCCAAGCAACAACGTACACATTTTTAACAACTAAAGTGATTTTTAAATACACTTTCAAATTAGATCTCCTAAATAATACTTTTTAAAATATTATGAAAATGAGCAGAAGAGAGCTAACAAGTTACTCAGAGGGTAATTCGGTTTTTACCACAGTGATCTCCTCTGTAAAACTGGCCAGGAGAAAAGAGCAGCCACCAAGTAATGAAACAGTCCTTCCTAGATGATTTCCTTAAACACCAGTGAGGAATTTTATTTTCTCCAAAACAGAATTTTATTTGCAATAATTGGCTCAAATTATAGTGTCTCAAATACTTTATTACTTTTCTTCAAAATCAAAAGGAACTGAAATAAGGCATTGCCCATGAAACCCCTCACTGGTCATAGTTCATAAGCGATTTCTAGTTTCCTTCTCACTTCCCCTTTACACACACACACACACACACACACACACACACACACACACACACTCTCTCTCTCTCTCTCTCTCTCTCTCTCTCTCTCTCTCTCTCTCTCTCTCTCTCTCTCTCTCTCTCTCCCTCTCTCTCTCTCTACTAGATCTCCCCAGTACACAAGTCAGAATTGGTCACTATGTAAGTACCACAAATAGAGAGAAAAAATCTGATGAATGACTGAGAATGGACAACTAATTACCAAAGGATCATACAAACCTTTTCTTGGCCTTATTCTTGCTAAATTATTGCCAAAATAATTAGTTTCCTGTGTTGGTGGGGGTGGGGGGTAAGACGGGAGGGGCCCTTTCCAAACCTCTCAATGAGCCTGCTTAGTTTAGCGTTGCTCCACAAATCAGTACATAGACTCAGCCTTTGGCAGCCCCCACACTTTCCTTTAAAATAAGCAGCTAATTAAAACACAGAACTTGAATATTTTAAAATAATTACCTTTAAGATAACATTCAGTGTGAGTAGTTGTGCTTATATAAGAAAATAAGTAGCCTCAAGGGGAACATTATTTAGCATTAAAAAAAATTTACTTTGTTCTTAACCAATGATTTTTCTAGTTTCAGTTGACAGAGAAAATATTCAGTGAAGTACAATTTTCATTGTTTGCATTGCCAGGGGCGACCAGAAATACTCCTTTCCTTACCATTTTTAACAAAGTATTATAGGCACAGAAGGCTTTCAGCTGAGATTTTCTGGTGGGTGTTTTTCATGCTGATACTGCAATAGTCACCTTCGCTACCAATGTTCTCATTCTACTGTCACTATTTCTTTATCAGCCTCCCTTACTTAACCTTCCCTTCTTTCCTGCTTTGCTACTGTGAACAATGCACTTACTCAACCCACTGGATGGGGGCAGAGACAGTCTGTGTCATTAATAGGAAACTGACAAACATCTGAGGACAAATCACTGCTGCTGGTGACAAAAATGTCAGACTGGCAAGTGAGAAGCATATCAGTGCATTTGAAAGCTAAATGAAGAATCTGGTAATGTGGATAACAGGAGGTTTTAATCATTAGAAAGAAAAGTAAAATATCTAGTAGTAGTTAAATCAAATAGAAATAAAAGAAACACACTAAATCCTTTTTGTGAAGAGTAATGGAAGTGAGAATTTACCATGAGAGTGGGTGATCAAACCAGTAGTTATTGTAGGCACATCACACAGGGAGTCTTCAGGGAGTCCCCAGCGCCTTCTGCAGCTACACCATGAAGTTGTTCCCTGACAAAGAGGCACAGGCCAGGGTGTTTGGCTCTGATTCAAGGCACTCAGCCCTTCCTCTGCGCTCTACCTTGATCATTCTCTCCAACCTAAGCTGAGTCCTTGTCCCTCTCACTGAGGCTTGCAAAACACTAATGGGGACAATATGCAAATGATTCTGAAATGTAGAGAAAATGAAGCAGAGACCCTCAAAGCTAAATTTTTCAAACTTTTTGGTCTTAGGATCCTTTTACTGCCTTAAAAATTAAGACAAATAGCTCTGGCTGGTGTAGCTCAGTATATTGAAAATGGACTGCAAACCAAAGGGCCACCAGTTTGATTCCCAGTTGGGACACATGCCTGGGTTGCAGGCATGTGCAGGCATACTGGGTCCCCAGTATGGGGCACATGAGAGGCAACCACACTTCGATATTTCTCTCCTTCTCTAAAAATGAATAAATAAAATCTTTAAAGAAAATTAAGACAAATACCATATGATCTCACCTTTAACAGGAACCTAAACAATCAAACAAAAAAACAATATATAGCCAAAGACACTGAAATAGAGAACAGGCTGACAGTGACCAGAGGGGAGAGGGGAGAGAATTTCAGGGGAGAATGGGAAAGGTTTGCAGGAACAAATATAAAGGACACATGGACAAAAACTAGGGGGGTGGAAATGGGAGGGAGGTGGGGGCAGAGGGGTGGGTGGGTTGGGATAGGAATAAAGGACAGAAAACTGTACTTGAACAACGATTAAAATAAAATTTAAAATTATTGAGGACTTCAAAAGCTTATGTTTATGTTAGTTATATTTATCATACTAACTTCTCTCAGAAATTGAAACAAAAATTTTATATATTTAAAAATTTAATAATCTTAAAGTATTCTTAAAATATATTTAAAAACAAAACATGTTAAAGGAGGTTAAATTTATTATATTGCCTTAGAATTTAAAACTGAGAAATTTCTAAACTGTTCATTTACTAATTCCATAAACATAAAATAAACCTGTTACGTGCTATAAATAAAATCTTCATGAAGAATAACTACAGTTTATATAAAAAAAGGAAATACAGTATTTGAGAAGATTGGCATTGCTTTACATTTTGCAAATCTTTTTCAACTGTCTTGGTTAAGAGAAAATGGCTGGATTCCCATACCTGCTTCTGCCTTCAATCTACTGCTTGATGTTGTCTTCCTTGAATAGTGTATACAGATAATCCAACCTCACACAACTATGTGGTTGAAGAAGGGAAGAATATTTTAATAGCCTTTCTAGACACTTGTAGATATTGTTTGTTACTATACCCAAACTGGCCAAGTGGTAGTTTCTTAAAGCTTAGTTGTAATATGGAATCTGAAACCAAGCACTGAACTCTCCTATACTGAAATCCATTGGCTGACTTTGCACTTTGAGTGGATCTTTAAATTTATTTTTAATTTTTCCATTATAGTTGACATACAGTATTATATTAGTTTCAGGTGCACAACATAGTGATTAGACATTTATGTAACATACAAAGTGATCACCCTAATAAGCCTAGCATCTATCTGATCCCACAGTTATAAAAATATAACTATAAAAATATTAAAATATATTGAATAGTGAAATGTCTATATCACTTCCCTGTGACTATTTTTATAACTGGCAATTTGTACTTAATCCCTTCATCTTTTTTAGTGACTCCCCCTCCTATCTGGCAGCCATCGATTTGTTCTTTGTTCTCTGTATCTGTGACTTTGTTTCTGTTTTGTTGTTTTTAGATTACACACACTGTATAAGTAAAATTGTATGGTATTTGTCTTTCTCTGACTGACTGTCTACACTTGGCATAGTACTTTTTAGTTCCAACCATGTTGTTACAAATGGCAAGATTTCACTGTTGTTACAGCTAGTTAATATCCCATTGTCTGTATGTACCACTTGTTTATCCTCTATTGATGAACACTTAGGTCACTTCTGTATCTTTGTATATTGACCATATGTAATTACCATATAGGCATGGGTTTATTTTTGAGCTTTCTATTCTGCTCCATTGATCTATGTGTCTGTTTTTAGGCTGTTTTGATTACTACAGCCTTGTAGTATAGTTTGATAGCAGATAGTGTATCTGGGTATCTCCCAATTTTTTTCTTTTCCATAAGATTGCTTGAGCTAGCTGGGAAATTTTGTGGTTCTACAGAAGTTTTAATATTATTTGTTCTGATTGTATAAAACATGTCATTGGTATTTCGATATGGTTTGCACTGAATTTGTAGACTTCTTTGAATAGTATAGACATTTTGATGATGTCAGTTCTTCCTATCCATCAGCATGGTGTATCTTTCCATTTATTTCTATCTTATTCAATTTCATTCTTCAGTGTCTCATCATTTTTTGAGTACAGGTCTTTTATTCCTAAGTGTTGTTTTTGACATAATTGCAAAAAGACTGTCTTCTTAATATCTGATAGTGTGTTATTGATGTATAAAAATGTAACTAGTGTCTGAATATTTATTTTGTATACTGCTACTTGACTGGATTCATTTATTAGTTCTAACAGTTTTTTGGTGGAATTTTTAGGATTCTCTGAATATATCAATCCTCTTTCATTTCTGATTTTATTTAAGCCCTCTCCTTTTTGTCTTGATGAATGTGGCTAAATAAAGGTTTATCAATTTTGCTTATCTTTACCAAGAATGAGGTTTTAGTTTCCTTGATCTTTTCTATTGTTTTTAGACTCCATTTCTTTTATTTCTGATCCGATCTTTATTATTTCCTTTCTTCTACTCACTTTAGGTGTTGTTCCTCTTTTCCTAGTTCCTTTGGGCTGACAGTTGGACTGTTGAAGATTTTTCTCATTTCTTCAGGTAGGCTTGTGTTGCTATAAATTCCCCGGTTAGAACTGCTTTGACTATGTCCCAGAGATCTTAGATCATTGTGTTTTCATTTTCACTTGTCTCAAGATATCTTCTGATTTCTTCCTTAGAGTCCCTGTTAACCCACTCATTGTTTGATAGGGTGTTATTTAGCCTCCCTGTGTTAGTGTGTTTTCAGTTTCCTAATAGTGACTGATTCCTAGTTGCACACATTGTGATAGGGAATAATCATGATATAATTTAAATTTTGAAAATTTATTGAAACTTGTTTTGTGGCCTAACATGCAGTCTATTCTGGAAAGTGTTCCATGTTCACTTGAAAAGAACATATATTCTGCTGCTTTAGGGGAAAATGTTCTAAAAATGTCAATTAAATCTGGATGATGTATTCATTGATGTCAATGGAGTATTAAAGTTACCTAATATGACTGTCTATCTCCCTTTATGTCCATCAATATTTGCTTTACATATTTACGTGCTCCTATGTGGGGTGCAAAGATGTTTATGATAATTATATCTTCTCGTTGGGCTGATCCCTTTGTCATTATGAATGTCCTTCCTTCTTTCTTGTATCAGCCCTTTTTTTAAAGTCTACTTTGTCTGATATAAATATTGCTACCGCTGCATTTTTTATCTTTTATATTTGCATGGAATATCTTTATCCATCCCCTCACTTAGAGTCTGTGTGTCTTTGACCTCAGTGGATCTCCTGTAAGCAGAATATTTACGGGTCTTTTTTTTTTTTTTTCAATCCATTCAATCACACTGTGTCTTTTGATTGGAGCATTTAGTCCATTCACATTTGAAGTATTTATTGATAGGCATGCAGTTATTGCCATTTTAATTGTTTCCTCATTGTTTTTATAGTTCTCTATTTCTTTCTGATTCTCTTGCTCATTGATTACTTTCTATAGTGTTGTTTGAATTCCCTTCTTTCTATTTCTTATGTACCTCTTGTAGATTTTTGGTTTGGGGTTACCATGTGGTTTCTCTATGCCAAGCTATGATTATGGCAGTCTATTTTAGGTTGATGGTCATTTAAATTTCAACACATTCTAAAAATCACTATAATTTTTACTCACCCCCACCATATCAATGTTTTGTCATTTTTTACTTCTTTTGCATGTGTTTGTATTTATCCCTTAATTTACGGTTGTAATTACAGATGATCAGCCCACTTTCACCTTTTAACCTTTAATAGATTTATAGTTGTTAGTTCTCCTGCTTTTACTGTTTGCCTTTATCAGAGAGAATTTTTTCTTTCCCATATTCTTTTATTCCTATGTTTTAATCTCTTCTTTTTAGAGACATCCCTTTAATATTGTTTCAGTGGTGAGGAACTCCTTTAACCTTATTTTGTCTGGGAAGAAGTTTCTCTCTCCTTTGGTTCTCAATAACAGCCTTGCTGGGGAGAGTAATCTTGGCTGTAGACCCTTACTTTTCATCACTTTGAACATTGTGTGTCAACCCTTTCTGGCCTGTAAGGTTTCTGTTAAAATAATCAGCTGATTATGTTATGGGAGCCCCCTTGTAATAACTTTTGCTACTTTTAAGATTCTCTCTTTTTATTTAAACTTTGGCATTTTAATTAGGATGTGTCTTGGTGTGGGCCTCTTGAGTTCATCATGTTTTGGACTCTGTACTTCCTGGATATGTATGTCTATTTCTTTTGCCAAGTCATAGAAGTTTTCAGTCACCATTTCTTCAAAAGGTTTTCAATCCTTTGTCCTCTTTCTTCTCCTGGTACCCCTATGATGCAAATGTTGTTACACCTGATGCTGTCCCAGGGGTCCCTTAAACTATCCTAATTTTTAAAAGTTCTTTCTTATTTTTGCTGTTCCAATTCTGTGCTTCCTGCTACCTTGTCTTCCAAATCACTGATTTCATGTAACCTGTTGTTGATGCCCTCGAATCTAATGTATTCTTCACTTCAGTTATTGTATTTTCATTTCTGACTGGTTCTCTTTTATGGATTCTATCTCTGTTGAAATTCTCACAGAGTTTATCTGTTCTTTCCCTAAGTTCATTGAGAATCCTTAAAATCAGTGTTTTGAACCTTGTATTTGGTAGACTGCTTGTCTTCATTTCATTTTGTTCTTTTTCTGGATATTTGTCGCCTCATTTTGGCTGTATTTGTTTCTACATTTTAGGTAGATCTGCTACATCTCCAGTTTTGGCACAGTGGCCTTGTGTAGTAGGGGTACTGTGGGCCCAGTGTTGCAGTCTCCATGTTCACCTGAGCTTAGTATTTCAGGAGTGTCCCTCATGTGGGTTCTGTTTGCCTGCCTACCTGTTGACATTGAGCCTTGATTGTTGCTGGCACATCAGTGGGTGGTACTGATCCTCAGGATGACTGGCTGTGAGGGCTGGCTGTGACTACAGTGGACAAACTGTTGTGCAGGGGCTTTCCCCAGAGTGGGAGTCGCTTGAGCAGGGGGCATGTGCCAGCTGGCTCCACCCTTTGGGTTTGTTTGTGGAGCTGGCTGGGTGGTGCTCTGGTGTGATCTGAAGTCAGCCAACCAGTTTGTTGGTTCTGGAGCCTCTTGGGAGGTGGTCCGGTGCAGGCCAAGGTCAGCCTCCATTCATCCTGGTTTGGGGCCACCTGGTGGGAGCTACAGTGATCCCCAGTTGGTTGCTGTTTGTGCTAGGCTTAAAGGTGCTTGGGAGAGGCTATGCTGCCACTGATGCTGAGCTTGGGACCCTTTGGTGGGCATCACAGTGCGGACTGAAGCCAGCTGTCACTTGTGCCAGGCTTGCGGCCATTCAGTTGAAGCTACATTCTAAGCCAATGCTGACCGCCACTTATGCCAGGCTTGTGGCTGCCTGATGGAAGTTAGAATGCAAGTTGAGACCAGGTGCCAATTGTGCCAAGCTTCATCTGCTTAGTATTATAAGAGGTACAGTGCACGCTGAGGCCAGTCACTGCTTATTTGAAATTTGTAAACCTTTGAGGTATTTTGGAAAGTCCATAGTGTGAGCCAAAGCAGGCTGCTTATGTGGAAAAGCCACTGGAAGTCTTGGACCTAACGCACGAGTTGGGTGGAGTGTGGTCCTAGGGAAGAACCGGTGCAGAGGAGGACGGTGTTAGCGAGGTTCATGGAGAGCTCAGATTTGGTGCATGCCTGCCAGCATGGTGGGAAAAAGGGCCCAACTAAAGACCAATGCAATGACACCTGCAAGTGCTTCTGGCCCCTTATAGAGCTACCCTGGTCAGTGCCCCTCCAGCACTCACCCTATAGCTCTTCAATTCATTTCCTTCCCATATGTCCCTAGTGCTTTTTGAGCTGCTGTCCCTGCACTGGAGGCCAGAGCAAGTGAAGTTTTGAGTGAACAAGTCCATGTATGGGCTCTTTAAGAGGAACTGCTGGGACTCCAGCAGCCCTCTGGCTCACTCAGATGCAATCTTCACTGGTTTTCACAGCCAGATGTTATGAGGAACCCTCTCCCTGGCACTGGTGCCCAGGGCTGGCACCCCTCCTCCTCAGGGAGATCTGCACAGCCAAGACATCCCTCCTGATCTGTAATCGCCACACTGTGAGTGTGGTTCTGTATCCGCCCCTCCCACCAGTCTTCTTGCAGCTTGTTCTTTATATCCTTAGCTATAGAGCTCTTCAACTAGTCTTCATGTGGTTCTCAATGATGGTTGTTCTGTAATATTGATAAACTCATGGGGGAAGGCAAGCACAGGGTTTACCTATTCTGCTGTCTTGCACGGAAGTCTAAATGGATCTTTTACTTATGCGTGATTACTGAGTTAGGCAGATTTTCTAATGTTGAAGTGTTTCATTATACAATATCAACATGTCATTATGCCATGTCAACAAATTATATTCATTAATATCACCCATCTCATCAGAAAAGTCTTTAACTGTGGTGGTGGGGGGTGGCTATCAAATACAGAGTGGCAGATATGAATTTTCCAAAATCCTATTTTTTCCTCAAAAGCTAACATTTATTATTGACAATAAATACTATCAGTTGTTTTTCCTTGAATTGCCAGGCTTACTTGGTTCATTTTGGAAAAAGTGTCTGCCATATCCCTTGTCTAAACAATCATATTTTGTTAGTTATTCTTGCAAGTACAAAGGGTATTCCATGAAAAAAAAAAAAAAAAAGGAAACAGGCAGTCCAGCTCAAAACTCAGTCTCACAAGAGCTTCTCCTGGACCCAACCGCTGGGCGTTAGAATACGGAAGAAGTGCTTCCCATTCTATCACCACACAGGTTATAAAAAACAAGTGTCCTCAAGCAGAGATTTAATAATCTATGTTTCTCGCCTTATTAGGAAAATTTTTAAATGAAACTGGGTTTTTTTATGTTTATATTTTTCATTGTTTACAGTGATTGAGAGAGAGTGAGCATGGCCTTGAAGGGCATGGTGGCCATGGTACAGTCTGATGTTCCCGCTTCGCCTCGTGCCCACACCAGCAGTTTGACCCGCAGTGGCTTTTCCTCTGATGTCAACACAATAGAAAAGGCAAGTAACACCTCTGTGCTGTTAGAAAGAGTTTTCACACCCAGTATCCCCTAAGAAGGGCCTCAGGAACCTCAGAATTCCAAGAGCCACACTTTGTGAAGCTCAGCTTCAAAGGGAAGTGTATACGTTATCAGGAACTTAGTAGGACAGTATAAAGATGCATGCTTTCACTCAAGTGTCTCTATCCCTGAAAATTGCCACCTGTCACCTCTCCTACCAGGCCAGCAGGTGTGGCCTGCTGCCCTCAGAGGAACTGCATCTTCCAATGTCAACCACAAGGACTCCCTTTACCCCAAACCTGGGTGCACTTTGGACCCACCTGGAGAGTTTGAAATCATACCACTGGACATGTTCACCCCCAAGGTTGTGATTGGTCTGGGGATGCGGCCTGGGCACAGGGCTATTTTGAGCTCCCCAAGTGATTCAGAGGTTTGGTCAAGTTTGAGCACCACTGTTCTACCCTAGTGAACTTCCAGGCTTCCTTTAAAGCAACAGTTCTCAAACTTGAGACTGTGTCAGAATCCCCTGGAGGGCTCATTAAAACACAGATTCCTGAGCCCCATCCCCAGAGATGCTGACTGCTCAGGCCCGAGCCAGGCCCTAGAATTCACATTTGTGGCAAGTTTCTAGGCGAAGCTGACACTGACAGTCTTGGGACCACATGTGGAGAATCACCATCCTAGACCTGGAACAAGAAGCAGACTGCTGCTCCACGGACCTTCCTGAACTGACCGTGTCCCAGCTTTATGTTTTTAGGGAAATGTGCCCTTGCTCATGCAGCCTCCAACTGCGCCAAAGGTGAAAGCCCTTTCCTTGTAAATGACCAAATGCTTCTGAATTTACTATCTGCCATGCACATTATTCACCTTCAGTAGCTAAAATCTGTAATGCTCATGTAAATATGTACCAATTGGATATTAATTACATGTACTCACTATTTGTATTCTATCTTCAAGAGCAAATGAAATACCTTCAGATTTTCACTAATGCAATTTCAAAGATTCCACATGGAAGCAGAAAGACTCATTTGCTTTACAAAATTGCAAGGTAGCAAATTAAAAAATGACTTAAAAATATTTATGAAGCCTTTCTTAAGACACACAACAACAAAACAGTATAGATATGTCAAACCCGAAGCACTCTATACATGAGCAGAAATATCCTCTATGCCTGAACCACTTTGTCAGAAGTGATTTAAACAGTGTGCTGATCTGTCTGTCCCAGGCCGTGTCAACCACGGAAATCATACTTCACTCACCTGTTGAATACATGTAAATATCTCTAAAGCTAATGATTGGGCAGAGAAAAAAATGCACTTCTTTATGTAACCAGTATCCTTTCACCTTGTGCCACTGTTTTTCTTATATAAACAGATGGGCATGATAAGAAGTGACACCTTTTCAAACTTGAGCCAAACACTTCTAACAGTAGCACGAGTGGGCAGAGGAAGGAGTTGGAGAAGAAGCCACTCATGGAATGCTTCTCAGGTTGATGCACCGGGGGTGTTTTCAAAATTCCCAAAGCCCTAGCGTCACCAAGAGCAATTAATTTAGGATATCTGGTGCAGGACCCAGGCACTGGTAATTTTTTAAAGTGTTCTTGTTATCCTGGAGTGAAACCACTGTCTAGTAAAATAAAGACCACAGTACCAAGATACTACAGTTCTTTAGACAAATTTCAGGCCCCTAACGTTCCCCTTTAGAAAGCCAAAAAAAGCTGAGATTAAAACAACAAACTGCTGAGAGAGATAAGGGCTACAAGTAGCAGTGGCTTATGAGGAAAAATGCTGATGAAATACTTTGATCTTTCATTCTTCAACAAAATAACCAGTTTGATGAATGAAGGCAACTAAATTTGAATCTCCGGTTTTATCAAGATGTTAGTGTCCTATGAAAATTAGGCTGGAGTTTTTCTAAATGAGATTTGTATTATTCTGATATATTCTAATTATTATTAGGCCACTGGGCTACGCACTGGGAGGATCCAAGACAGAAATCTCTGCCTACTTGAACTCTCTAGACTTACCAGAGTTACAAGTAAGGCTTTATACACCTTCAATGTAGTATAATCCTAGCAGGGGAGATGATAGGAGCACTAAGCCAGGAGTGGAAATCAGAGAAAGTGAAAATTAGGCAGAACATGGGAGCACGTCTAGGCACTGGTGAGACTAAGAGGCCTGGAGAAGTAGGAAAGAAGGATGTTTTACTGAGAGAGAAAAGTACATGCAAAGGGTCAAGAGATGAAAACTGAAGAGAACAAGGGGAGATGGAGAATGAATGGGGGGAGGAGGAGGCAAAATAAGAAAGGTAAAGCAGGAGACCTAACGAGAGGTCTGCTCAGGGAGGGCCTCCTTAGCCACATTCAGGGGTTTGAGTTTTAGAAGAGGTTGGTGGAGAACCACTAAAGTACTTGGAAATTGCAGAATCACTCTGGCTGTAGCCACAGTGTGGTGAACTGAGCTGGAGGCTGGGGAACTGCAGGCAGGAAGATCAGTTTCGGAAGGTAAGAGGATCACCAGGGTGCTGGGCATGGGGATGAAGAGAGGAGGCCAGAATCGAGCGAGAGAATCCAGGAAGTAAAACACTGGTGCGAGTAGGAGATGAGGGGCAGCCGCACGTTACTCTTCAGTTTACGGACAGTATTTAAGGAGCCATTGTTATAAAACCTTTAGTAGTAGGGGAGGGTCAGGGTTACAGGAAAATGTTCTTGATGTTGTATAACTTCTTTCTGAGGGTATAAAAGTGAATAAAAAAACAATATTGCTTGAAAGCTGGCATAAGGCATCATTTTCTCGATATATTTTCATAAAAAATGAAACATGTTTACAAAGACAGAAGTGAATTAGAAAGAGAAGAGGTGACAGAAGAGTCCTAAGCAAGAAGGTGAAATTTCAATGTCAGTTTATCACTCTATGTCTGAATAAAATGTTATTTTTTTAATTATCAAAACAAATTTCTTGAAATAAATCCTGTGCAAATCTTTGTGTTTTTCCACATAGCCTACCTACCTGAAATCAGATGAGAAGCAAGACCCAGAAAGTTAATCAGCACTAGGTTAACATTTACTGTAACTAATAATCTTTCAGCATTTTTGGCCACACACCTTTTCCATGAAATTTTCACAAGAAATAAAAGACAGATCATCAGTACATCTTGTACAAAGCAAAGTGTTGGTCATCTAGACCTTAAATTGCTTGCAGCACTCTGACTGGCCCTTGCTAAGATTAATTTGTGGTTTAAAAATGAGTCACTTAATGTGATGTTTGTCACAACTCTCAAGAAATAGTCACACTTGACTATCTGGACTTCTCTCCGTTTCCGGCCATGATCACCATCTCTCGGTTTCACGAGGACCCCAGAACACTCGACATTCCGCATCTCTGCGGCCACCCAGTTATTAAATTAAAAATCAACCCGTGCAGAACAGCTGCTGGCATGCCTGCCCTCTGTGAGGAGCAGTTACCGTGCTCTGGCATGCAGACTTAGCCGCCGTCTTTGTTCGCTGGCCGTCAGTGAGCTGTCCCACAGTCGTGTCCAGTCACCTAAACCATTTCTCAAAAAAACAGCCTCAACTTTTAAAAGGTAGAACCACTGAGCTCTCACTCAAAGAATGATTTAGTAAAAGTTTTAGCCAATAGTACATTAAGGGACTCATTGAAAAAAATGATAAATTAATTGTATCAAGGGCCAGTCAGAATGCTGCAAGCAATTTAATGTCTACATAGCCAACACTTTGCTGGGTACAACACGTATTGTTGTCCAATCACTACGTTGTACACCTGAAACTAATAGAACACTGGATGCCAACTGTGATTGAAAAAAATAAACACTCTTTAAAAACAAATTACTGCAAACTATGAAATACATCATCCAAATAGTAAATGTTTTAATCCTGAAAAAAACAAAACAAAAACAAAAACAAGAGAGTGTTTCTTGGAATTCAATTGAATTTTGTTTGATATGGTCAAGTTGCCACACAAACTGGAAGCAAAATGGAAGAGTGTTCAAGATCACGCGAGGGGCCACACTCCATTAAAGGTGCAATGGGAAGAGAACAAGCCACACTGATGGAAGAGGACGTCTCTGGTAATGATCAGGAAGTGTTCCCAAATGTTACACAGGCAGATGATGAATGCAACAATGGATCCCCAATGAGAGCAACAACAGCAACAAAATTACAGAGCAGGGTATGGAACTCCATTATTCCTTGAAGACACCACCTGGCAAAATATTTACCTTATTTCTATAACTTTCCACTTACCAACTTAAATGTCAAGGTTTTTAAAGCTTTGGGATCATCTACAATCTTCTGTAAATTAGCAGCCACTGTAAAATACAAACATGGAGAAAAGTGTCCAAATTATTTCCAATAACAATGGATTTCCACATCAATGATTCAGAAAATTTGACTAATGATACAATTAGCTGCAAAATCACTTTGTTTTACCTACATTATGAAATCCATATAAATGACCAAATTACTCTCATACATTTCTATACCAACTTATACCTTCAACACATCTGAAATAATATATAGTTAATCTGAATTAACTATACATTGACCTCACTTTCAGAAAATATGAGAATTTACTTTTTAATGGAAAGTGGAAATGATAACAGTGTTTCCACCACTTAGTTTTCCTCAACACTCATTACTAAGAAACGTGTTCGCCAGGAGAGGGCAGTACAAAGCACGGAGGAGAGGTATTGCTAGGCACCGTTTCCTTGGAAATAACCGGCAGCATATTTGAACTTCTGTCCTATAAATTCACTCAAGCCTCTGTGCCCATTTCTATCAAAGCCACAAAATACAATGGATAATATTTATGACTTGGGCATAGGTTTTAATGTTTTCAGAATACAGCGATCTGTCAAACCAGTGAAGTGCCACCTTGAACAATTCCCAAGCTGGTTGAGCAGAATCAAGCACTCAAGGCTGTCAGTTTGGAGCTCGACAGTGAAGATCCGTTTCCACTATTAGCCAGATTCATCAGAGAGACGCGCCATTCTCCAGGGTGTCATGATACATGTGATACTCCAGGAGAGGAGTCAGCAATTCCTGCTACTCCTCTGGCTTACAGTGCAGATTATGAACCATATTGTCAAAAAGTAATGACGGAGACTTAATACCTTCCTTCCATACCCAAACCCATACCTAAAGAATGTGTACTGAAAAACAAGTAAGGACTATTGGGTAGGGAAAGAGAAGTCACTAGTGAAATTAGGGAAGAAGGTCTCATTTTTCATTATCAAATGACCTGCTGCATCAGTAATTAGGTATCTGAAAAGTTACAGGAATATTCTAAAGTGAAAACATTTAAATACCAAATGTATAAATATTTTCAGAAAAGGGTTTCAAGCAGAAAGCTTGTAAGTACATAGAAAGAAATCTGCAAATTTTATTTTCTTTAAGGTTAACTGAAAACCTAGATATATAGATTTTATGTAAATTAGTTTATTTCATTTACTGCATCAACTGCAAAGAGAAAACAGTGAAAATTATGTACTGCACCCCACCATATCTACAGGGGACATCCTTAGGGGAGGGATATCCTAAGATGCCCAGTGAATGCCTGAAACTGTGAACAGTACAGAACCCTGCATATTCTATGTTTTTCCCTATACATACACACCTTTTCACTTAAAGAGAGCACTTTACAACTTCTGGTTTGTAAAACAGAATTGCCAGCATCACTACTCTTGCTCTTCAGGGCCATTATTTAGCAGAACAAGGGTTCCCTGAACAAGACCGCTGTGACACCGCCACCATCGATATGGCCACAATAGCTACTAAGTGACTGACAGGTGGGGGGCGTATACAGGGTGGATGCACTGGAACAAGGGAGGATTCACATCAGGGTCGGGATGGAGCTGGATGGTGCTAAATTTTATACTACTCAGACGGGGTGCAATTTAAAACTTATGCTCTACTTCCAGAATCTTCCATTCAATATTTTCAGACTGTGGTTGGTCGTGGGTAACTGAAACCACAGAAAGCCACACATGAGGGAGGACCACTGTACTCAATATAGCCCATTATCTTTACAAACCATAATTACAAGCATCGCTTTATCTTCCTCTGCTGCCCTCTTCACACTTCCATTCTGAGCGCCCTCTGCAGTTTCATTTGTGGGAACAGCCTTGTCCTGCTCATCTTGCCCTCCTCTTTCTTCTGTCCACACAAGCAAACCTGCACCCACACCGGGGATATCCTGGGCCACCAATCTGTACAGTTATCACCACCAAACTTCTTTTGGCCTCTTCGACAGTTTCCTGACATATTTCAGACACTAAAATCACCTAGTGATCCAAGCCGGAGACACGAGTGGCGGTGTGAAGAGCTCTGCTATAAAACTGTGCACAAAAGCCAGTATCTACGACGTCAGGGCACCCTGACCACATGCACACTGCAGCAGCTGAACACAGTCACTGTTTTCTTCAAACATGAAAGTGTTCTAATAGTTCCTCGGATTTGGGCTGATTTCAAGAGTGACCATAAAGTCTTCATATGAATTCCAGGCCTTTCATTAAAGTTTCTCAGTTAATGTGGATGATTTACTGCCTTGTTCTGGGTCATCTATTTCCAGTCTGCTCTCTAATGTGCTGCCAAAAGCAGAGCTCTGTCCCGCACTAATTCACAGCCCTCTCTCTGGTGGACGTGTGGCTGTGTGCGTGTGTGTATGTGCTGGGGAGCGTGGCTAAGCGAGTAGCTGACTGGAGGGCAATACTGAGCTTCTGGCACCTTAAACAATCATCCCAGGAACCACACTCCCCAGTTGTGAACCTTGGGGTCATTACAAATTCAAATTCTGTCTTCAGCTCAAAGCAAAAATAGCAAAACTGGCCTCTTACCTGATTACTTCTCCCAGCTGCTAGGCTTATTTTCAACTTAGTTGATTCTAATTTGTTGTAAAGTGCTATAAAATACCTTCATTTAACTGACATCACATAAAATTCAGGGTGATGCTAATTTCTCTTCCAGTAGCAATGCTCATTAAAAAGATGGGTGTCACTGTTTTCTCCCTCCTAACTGTGCACCTGGGCATCAAAAATAAAAACGTTCCTTACCTGGAACGTGAGCTGAGAAGAAAGGGCTGGTTGTTACTTTAGAGCTTCTCAAGTATGTGCTCATAACACTAAACTTCACAGTTTAAGGTGTTCTAGTCTCCAAAAAAATATGGGGCTTCTGAACCCTGCTTACTTAGTGGCCATCAACTCATTTCCAATCCCTCCTGGCTTTCCCCAAATAAACCTCATTCCCTGGGTTTCTAATGCAGACTCCGTGCTATCTTCTTTGAGCTCGTCCCTTCCCCACTCACAGGCCTCTTGTCTTCCAGCACACAGGGCACAGGCGACACTCCCAGAGGCCCCAGGGATTGTGGCAGTCTTGCCCTTCCACTGGGGCTGCACGATACCTTTGTCTGAGCAAGCTATTTCCTGAGATTCCTGTATCTGTGTGTCATGCTTTAGGCTTGAATACCTACCAGGACTAGAAGTTTCTGTTTGCTCTTTTGGATAACATTTTGGCCTAAAGGATGATAAGTACTCTGCATTATGAAACTCTAATATTATCATTAACAACCACATGAGAAGGTGCTGCTGCTCAATCCCTGCCTGAGCCTAAACAGAGGCGAGGCAGCAGAGCTGCCACTCCTTTGGCAAAAGAAGTCAGGCGTTCTCCAGACGGTTTTCCCTAGAAAACCCTCATACCACTTAAACCCCCACATTGTGACAGTTAGAAAATACCAGTCATATAATGACTATTTCACAGTCTGTGTTTGTATTCTCAGTGATTAGTCAAAAGATACACTTTTCTCCCCAGACATTTCACAACCTCGTACAGTACCAATATTGTGACGGCAGTGAGTTTATTTATTTAATTTGAGATATCACTATTTAATTTGAGATATCACCAGTGAACACCAAGTCTGATGTTGTATCCTGAGTAAGAACTGAGATAACACAAAAGCAGACTCAAGTTACCTGACAAGGTGATGTCACAATGTCGTTTTATCCAAAGATACACCCTGAACACCTGCTCCATGCACTGCATTGCTACCAAAAGGCAGCACGAGGTCGCTCAGAAAAAAAGAGAAATGGGCAGCAAAAGAGAACCCAAGCTGAGTAAGGAGAAAAGGAGATGGTGTGAGGGGGTTTCTTATGGGTACTGCTATAACCCTAGTGCAAAATCATGGCTTACTAACAACTCACTTGGAACAAAAATAAAAGGGACTTATCTTATTATTTCCCCTAAATCTCCAGGCTCTTACATTTAGAGATGAGTGTAGCATCATGTAGAACAGCCTCAATACTCCAGCCAGAGGGCCCGGGTTCAAATCTTGCCTCCTGCTTAGAGCTGTGTGACACCATAAACTAGCAAGTTTACTTTTAGCCTTTTTGTGCTTGTGGCTCTGCATCTGTAAAATGTGTGTATGAACACTGCCTGCCTGACAGTTGTCTCAGTAACTGAGCTAATGCACATACAGTGCTTAGAACAGTGCTCAATGTACAGCAAGGGCACCATAAATATTAGCTTATTAGCTGATTATCTCTACCCTGGACAGCTGCATATATTTACTGACTGGTTTCCTTGTGTTAACTCCTCATGAGCCCTTCTTTCTCATGCTCAGCAGAGTTACTTGGTGAATCTAAGCCATTAGTTAGAATGTGTTGTTTCCTCAGGTAATACCGTTGGACTGTTCATATCAACTTCAGGATAAAATCTAAGTTTTTAATGTGGTCCATGAGACCCTCCATGATCCAGTATCAGCCTGCCTCTTCAGTTTATTTTCTGGATTTTCCCAAGAAGGGCTCCATAAGCTCCCTCTGTCCTCTAGGTCTCTACCACTGCTCTTCCCATTATGTAATGAAATAACTCATGACAGATCTCACATCCGTACTAGATGCAAACTCTTTTTGACCCAGACAAAAACTTATGCACCTCTGCAAAAGTTTAATCTTTGAAACATGTCCACAAACACAGAAACTGACTTCTCGCCACCTCTGCTGCTACTGTCCAAGCGTGGCCGCCACCACTGCCCGCCTGGGCCAGTGTGGTAGTGTGGCTTCTCCCCGCTTCCGTTCTTGTCACCCAGTGGCCTGGCCATCACCCAACAGTCAGATGAACCTTCTGACATGTAATCAGAACATGTCACTAGTCTATTTGAAACCTCGGATGGCATTACAGCTCAGAGCAAAAGCCACAGTCTTTACAATGGTCTACAAAACCCACATGATCAGGCCTCCTGACCCCTCTCTGACCTCACCGCTCACCATTCTGCTCCAGCCACAATGGTCTCCATGCTGACCCTTGAGTATTCAAAGCAGGCAGCTCCCTGAGGACCTCTGCAATAAAGGTTCTCCATGACCGTCTCCCTCCTTTCCTTCCAGCTTCTGCTCCAATGTCCCTGGTGAGCCTGTTAACATCACCACTATCACCTCATGCTGTATTTCTTTCTCCAGAATGTTATTTTTCATTGCACCAAACATACTACATATTCGTGAATAAGTTTTGGATGTGGCCCTTTGCTTAGTCCCCCACATCTACATCATAAGCTGCAATGAGTGCAGGAACTGTGTCTGTCTTGTTCACTGCATGTTCCTCATGCTTGACACACAGTGCATGTCAATGTATATCGTTCCAAGATTCTAAAAACCCCAGGTTAAGACCCAAAGACTTACACCTTAGAAGAGTTTCTACAAATGTGTCTCTTAAGCAACAGTCCCATTTAGTTTTCTAAAAGCAAATCAATGAATTCTGGGCTCCTCTCAAACAAATACTGGGTGTCCTAGGCAACCATGACTTTAGAGATTGGCCATTTTTCATTCAATTTTCTCTTTTTTTTTCCCCCAGAGATGAGAGTCTAGGCCACTCCCAGTTCATACCCACATCAACACAGGTGGTATCCCAGACAAAGGGGATCTATAATGGAGAGTGGAGGATGAACATGCTGAGTATCAGTGTGGCCACAAGACTAGATGCAACAGCGAGGACTAAAAGCATGCTAACCTAACTCTCCCTCTTACAGCTCTCCCCTCAAAAGACCAGCCACTCCTAGAGGAAGCACCCACAGGTGCATCCATGCAGTTCAAGGGGTGGACTGTCATGGACACTGTGGTGTGCAGCCCAGATCTGCTCTTCAGGGATGAGGCAGCTGTCCTCCCATCTACTGGGGTTACTGGTGGCCAATGACTCTCACCTCCACTCCTTCTAGGGAATTGCCTTTAGGAAAAGAGTGCTGTCTCATCGAACAGCAGAGGGCTGTCAGGCTCTCTCCCCAAAGGCAGCCTGCACCCAATTACTGGCAATGAGAGAGGAAAGGCCCAGTTCCCTCAAAAAGGACAACTTCAAGGGTCATCATAGATCCAGAGCCCTATGTGGACTTGCCCAAGGCATTTGCTGTGATTCAGTGGCAATTTAGTTCCTCCATCTGCCAAATCCTACTTCCTGTGGTTGACCATAAAAGCACTACTCAAAACACTGCCTGCGTGCAAATCTATGACTCTGGGTCCTTCCTGGGAAACCTTAAGACTCTGTCCAAACCTGGGATGATCACCTTAGAAGGCATTTCCATTATCAAATGTAAAAGACAGTGTAAATGATAAATGAAATATTAGAGGAAAAGGGAAGTATGTACATTACATGGCATTTTTCTTGCATTTTACTCAGAATTCTGGATGGTGATAAAAAAGAAGTAGTTAGAGGAGATTTTAGGAGTATTACAAGCACAATAAGCAAGTAGCTTTGAGACCAAAATGTCAAAGACTTGAATATCAGTATTATTTACACATAACAGGAAGGGATTATGGGAAATAAACAGAAATGTACTTGCCGTTCTCCTTAAGGTTCAGGTAAATCCCAGTTTATTAGTATTATCTTGGCATAATAAAAAACAGTGATACAGCCTAGAATAGCTAAACTGGCTGGCACTAAATCTGTCCTTTAAGATATAATCATAAAATTTATATTTTAATTCTAAAATTTTTTTACTGTATTTAAGATACAGTTTACGAGCTGGACCATGGCATGGTAATGAAGTGTCCAGTAATCATTATGCCCTCTATTACTGCTCATTTTGAAGGCAATGAAGTGGTATAATTAATGGTACTGTAGCTTCATTTAGCTGGTAAAAGTGATATACCAGTGTGTGTACAATTTAATTCCTCTTATAATGAGGACAAAGAAAGTAAAAAGAAAATAATAAAATAAAAATACTATGTGAAGAATGGCTAAACTTTAAAATCATGCTTGCTAAAAATATCCAACATTCACTTGAGATGAAGGGAAAAATTGAATTATTTGCTTTGTGAAAAAAAGGAGGATTATTGCTTAGGAGATACAACTATTGAAAAGTACTTTGGTTCTTAAAAAAAAAAAACCAAAGTTTACAGATGTCTTGACCTGTGTTTTTTAGTGTTGTAACCATCTAAATTGTAGGTAAAACTTTATGTTCACATTTTTGGGGACAGGGTGAGTGGCTCTCACCAGATCCTCAATGGGGTCGTGTCCTTTACAATCTTAATACTCACTGCCCAAAACATCTTACTAACATCTTCTCATAGAGCTGGGCCTTTTGCATGTTCATACCATCTTACTATAGCTGACATATAATAAACTACATATATTTGAAGTGTACAGTTTGATTAGTTTTATCACGTGTATGCTAGTGAAACCATCTCCACAGGCAAGATAAGAAGCGCATTCACCACATCCAAACATTTTCTCATGTCTTTTTTAACTCCCCCACCTTCCCCTCCCTGCCCTTCTTTCGACTCTTGCCAGAAAATCACTTTCTGTCACTCTAGATTAGTTTGCATTTTCTAAAATTTTATATAGATAGAGTCATATAGTGTATACTCATTTTGTTTGGCTTTTCTCACACATCATAATTGTTTTGGAATCCATCCATGTGGTAGCATCTATCAGTAGTTCATTTCTGTTTATTGCTAAGGAGCACTCTACCATATGGATGCACTACACTTTGTTTATATTTTCACCTCCTGATGGATGTTTGGGTTGTTTTGAGCTTTTGTTATTATAAGTAAAGCTTTTACAAGTCTTCATATACACATATATTTTCCTTTCACTTGGGTAGACATTTTTATGTTTATATTTTCACCTCTTGATGGATGTTTGGGATGTTTCAAGCTATTGCTATTATAAGTAAAACTTTTACAAGTCTTCATATAGACATACATTTTCCTTTCAGGCAGAAGTTTAGATGAAAATAGCTGGATCAATGGCTGGATTATATGACAGATGCATGTCTAACTTTTTTAAAAAATTGCAAAAATGTTTTCTAGGGTGATTGTACCATTGTATACTTCCACCAGCACTGTCTGAAAGTTTCTGTTTCTTACATGAAACGGAATTGTCAACACGTGGTATGACCACTCATTTTAATTTTAGACATTCTCATTAATGGATAGTGGTAACTCATTGTAGTTTTAACTGGTATTCCCCTAATAGAGCATCTTTCTGCGTGCATATTTTGGTGGAGTATTTTAATGGCTGATTTCTCAAACACAAAAAAGGAAAAGGGTATTGGAAGTGCTAAGTAAAAGACTATTTGAAATTATTAAGGATTTCCATAAATGCAAATGTGGGTTTTTTTCTGGGTTAAGTAGAAGGTTTTTTCTAAAAACAAAACAAAACAAAAACCCCAAAAGTCTCTGTCAAGGAACCACAGGTGTTTCTTCATCCAAGAGGTAAGATGTTGAGACAGTGCCCGTCAGATCCTCTAGCTCATCGGGCAACAGCACACACACGCACGCACACCAGACAGAGCTCAAGCAGCTTCAGCCCACATCTTAGAAAATCCCCTAGTGGTACAGTTCAGAAACCACTACCCTCTTCCACTAGGGCTTTTTAAGTGTGTAGGTCATGAGTCGGAGTAGAATTAAGAGAAGGAAATGATCATATCATGGAAGGCAGAAGAGATAAGACACAGAAGCACACCCAACTCTGATTTCTAGAAGCACAAAGAAAGCTTCAGGTTGTCACTGCCATCGCAGTGAAGGTCTGTTTAATTATGCTAGATGTCTAGGCTCCAAGAAGAATTTTACACCCAGGAGCACATCTGGATACATGAGCGAAGACTTCCAGTTGTGAAGATAAAACACACTCTGGGGTTCTACTGCCAATCTCGCAACCATTGTTGAGGGAAGACTTACATGCAGCAAGTACAGCAAATGAAAACAACAGGGCAACTTTGTATAAGACTAAAAATGTATGTCTCCTTTAATACCTGTAATAACTTGATTAAAAACAAAGTGTTTTTGTTTTCAATCAGCTTTAAGCTGTTTTGGTGACCTTGCCAAATCGTACAAATTCTAGAAAACTTAGAGAAAATATGCCAAAGGGAATTGAAACACTGAACTTCATAGTATGTTTTTTTCTTGTTGTCACTCTTGCTTTATATCTTGATCTATTTTATAAAGGTTTTTTAATAGTTACATATTAGTAGGACACAGCTTGAGAGCTAACCTGGTGGCTTCTGGACTGGGAGAAGCTTTGGAAAAGGTAAGATTAATGAGACAGTAATCACACGGGTACAAAAATGCTACTTAAATTATGGGCCAACGCAGCCAACTGAGGCAGAGCCATCTGGCGTGAGCAGAGGGGAGACCGAAGGACGGGAGCCTGTCAGGGGAGGGCAGCCTTCCACTGAGATGCATTTCTCACACCGATGGCCAGCCCACACAGAGGAGGAGAGAGCTGGCTTTGTTTACACGTCGTGGCAACACCCCAAAGGACATCTATTTTATCTTCATTTGTTGAGTTACTTTTTTTCCCTTCACCTGTGGTATAGTCCAAAGCATTTAAAGTAAGGGCTCAGTAGTCAGTAAAAGGTACAGAGCAAGGTTGAACAATCTACTTCCTTAATAATACTAAGTCAAGTCAAGGGTTGACTGGGACTTTTCTCTAGGTTAGGCCATAACCTAAAAAATAAAGGACATGAAACCTAATCCCATTTCTAACACTTACTGTGAGACTAGAAAACCACCTTCCCTCTGCCTGACACCTGTGAAACTCAAAGTAGCCAGCTGCCAACACCAGGCAGGTATGGAGCGCGTACCAGAATGAAAATCAACCACTGCTTCCATCACCGAGGAAGTCTTACTGGTCCCACCCCCCCAAAAAGGCAGCTGTACTATATACAATGTGCATAAGGCAGTGCATGGCTCACACTTAGCACAGCGCTACTTTAGACTGTTTCCAAAATTCTAATAACCTCCACCAGCCTTGATGGATTGGTTTGAATCAGTATAACAAAACTGGCTATGTTATATAGTATCTCTAATAACAAGGTAAAATATTTAAATGGAAGTTTTTGCAGAACCTTCACAATTAGTGGTAGAATAAGAGATGCAAAAAAAAAAAAAAAACTTAGGGGAACATGGGAAAGAACTTATGGAATATAAAAGTTAAATACTTCATGAAGAAGCTTCTTGTCCCGGTGTCATATTCAATTTAACATCTGTCCTGTATTTGTATTTTTTAAAAACAAATTATTGTTAATTGTTATATGAGAGTGAGTGAGGATGGGGCTGGCAGACTTCTACTCTGACCTGACGCTTTGATCTTATCCAGCACACTGAGGGACCTGATTGCCCTGAACAAAGCCCCCGCTGCAGCAGTTAAATCTGAAAGGCCCTTTCATTTCTGCAACCTTCTTCTTTACTGGCCCCCAGCTTTCCCTGATAGAAGCCGACTCCACCGCTCTTTGAAGGACAGCAGGCAGAGCTTGCTGATAGCGGAAAGGGAGGACCAGGGAGAGCTGACCACTCTGGGAAGGGTGGTGGTGGGAGAAACAGTCAATGTTGGTGCCCCTGCCAGAAATCCAAGGTACCTGCTAGTTGTGCTAAAGCCGACTGGGTAGCCCGCAAAATACAGAAAGTGGTTAGGCCACCACTTGGTGGAGTCATCAGAAAATCAGAGGTTAGTGAACATAAACTATGTGCACAATTTAAAGGCTGACCAGCCCTGCCATAGAACAGAGAGAGGATAGTTCGGACATTCTTGTCACAGCAACTCTGAGATTTGTTGCATGAGATCAGTCTACAACTACTTATTTACCTTCTTATTTAGTAATCATTTTCTGTTTTGCATTAAACCCTTTAGAAACTAATGAACTTTGTGAAAGGTCCATGCTTAATAAAACATTAAGTGCTGAATTTGCTCCTGCAGTAAGCCATGTAACCCACACAAAATGTTTGCCAACATTCACCACCCACACGGGGGATGACTGTTCTGTCACTAACCCCAAGAACACCAGGACACACAAGTTGGCTAATGAGCATCAGGGTCTCCTTCAAGAGATGGCAGTAACTTTTAAAGGCTTTCCCCAAAGGAAATGACTTAAGGAGAATATAAGGAGAGTCCAGGCATTCAAGTATACCTTCTGATTACGGTACATTGGACTTGAGGCATCCTCATCCCTCCCTTCTGCTAGGTTTCTCAGATGCTGGAAGCTGGGTATGGAGATTATTCTTTCTACCCTGACAACATGCCCTGGGTCTTCTCTCCTTAAATGATAACAGAGGACTTGGGCTATGTTCTCCTACCTTCCTGTGCCTGCTTCTATCCCAAATTGAAAACTTAAGGGCTTTTGGATTTTAATTTCTACCATTTCTAACTCTGCAGAGTCTCAAGAGAGGCGAGCAGTGGTACTTATTCAAAGTTACTTCAGATGTATATTTTGTCCTGAGAAAGCAGCTCATGAGGAGGCCACAGTGAAATTGGCCTGTGTTGTGGACAAAGATTGGAGATTGGAGGGGATGCCCTGTTGAAAAGTTGTGTACAAGGAATTTCAAGCTGTTGCCTATTAAGATTCATTTTTTTAAAAAAGCAGGTGTGTGTTCCAATATGTGTCCTATGATCATTCACCTATTAAATAACTTCTTACAGAAGTGTGTATCATAAGCTGGCGTTCCTGCGAGATACTGGAGAGATACAAACACAAGAAATGCAAACCTTGCCTGTGCAGGGTGTGGGCAGACTCATACACGAATGATTACAGCCCAATTCTGTAAGTGCTGTTTGAGGGGCAGAAATGAAGTGCAAGGACAGCGCAGCGGCTACCTGCTCGCAGAGCTCTGGGTGAGATCCGGGAAGAGGTGATACTTAACCTACATCTTGAAAGGAGAGCAGGAGTTTGTCCGGTGTGTGGGAGCATTCCAGGTCCAGAGGAACAGTACATGAAAGACCCAGGCAGAGCAAGTCTGAGAGCTGTGCAGAAGGGTCTCCATGCTGGGGCAAGACTGGAGCTGAGGATCATGGGGGATACAGGTGAGGAAGCCAGCAGGGGCCAATAACCTAGGCATTGTCCATCAAGGAGTACGACCTCTCTCTCATAGGAAAATGGTTTTAAACATGACATCAGTTAATGATGTTAATGATACACACTGAAAAACATTATAACTGTTTATAATAAAAACTTTGGAGAGCCCTGACTGGTATAGCTCAATGGGTTGGGCATTGTCCCGCAAACTGAAAGGTCACCAGTTTGATTCCTGGTAAGGGCACCTGCCTGGGTTGCAGGCCAGGTCCATGGCTGGGGCATGCGAGAGGCAGCCAATCAATGTTTCTGTTGCACATTCACGTTTCTTTCCCTTTCTCCCTCCTTTCCCCTCTCTCTAAAAATAAAAAAATAATATCATTAAAAAAAACCTTTGAAGAAAGAAATCTAAAATTTTAATTTGGCTTTGTAAAAGTGAAAATATTTTAGCATCATGTGATGGGCTGATTAGAACTGAACATATTAAATATGTCCACTTTTTTATATACTACAAAATGAAAGCTTTATACACGTATAGCCAGTATTCATATTTACTGCCCATGTAAAATGTAGAATTATCATGTAGAATATGAAAAAAAGTCCTGGATTAAGATAAAACAGGCGTTACCCCTCCTGACTGGCAGGAAGATCTGCCGCATGCACTCTAAGACGCCTGCGTGCATGGGGTACGGGTCTTGCCGTAACTACCCTTATGTGGTGGAGCTGTTCCCCTCAAGTGACTCATTAGCCAGAATCACTGTATCTTACCATATTAGTTGCCCTAATTGAACAGATAAAAGCCCTTATCAGGGAATTCATTTTTCTTTCCTAATATTGTTCCCTTATGACCAGGGTAATAGAGAAAGAAGAGCTATTATTACAAAAAAAAAAAAAAAGATAAAAACAACACTAGGAAAAAACCATCTTCGGTGGAAGAAATTCTGAGTTGATTTTTTGTATGTACATTTGTTTGTTTCCCCACCACTGTATGAATAAAGTTAGCAATGGAAAGCAGCTTTTCATGTGTCCTGATGTCAGAAGGGACATCCAGGGGTCACCAACGCCAACCTTCCTTCTTCAGGCAGGACTGTCTGTACATCATCATTCAAGACCAAGAGGAAGTTGTTTATCCTACACCGAGATAGTCTATAGAAGGAAGTCCCCATCTTCCTTCATTACCCATTTCCACAACACACTGGTTACATCTTCATTACCTGGTAGTACATCTGAATGAAACCACTCGCCTTATTGAACTCTGGGGGATACGTGACATCGATCTGGGGGGGAAGCCATTATCTAAACAGTCACGCCTCCACATGCACATTTACCATATTTTGCAGTGTATAATGTGCACCCACATTTTTGGCCCAAACTTTCAGGAAAAAAATCTTTCATTTTGATTTTTAAAATTCATTCATTCATTCATTTATTTTTAGGTACTTGTTTTTTGTATTCTAAAGGAATTTTAGCATTTATTTTTGAACATATTATGGTACAAGAAATTTTATGTAACAAATAATTGCAAAACACAAGAACAGATACAAGGTATTTCAGGTACTACCCATGTATAAGATACATCCTTATTTTTCCCCTCAAAACTTTGGGCAAGAAAGTGCTTATTATACACAGCAAAATGCAGTACTAGTATTAATACTAAACGTTAACTTGAATGCTTGAGGATATCAAGACACTCATTCAGCACCTACTACCAGTCATAAAAAGGATTTTTGGTAAATAAATGACCTACTACCAGTCATAGGAAGGACTTTTAGTAAATAAATATCTGAAAAAATGCAAAAGCTTCAAAACAGCCTTACGTTTAAAACTCTTAGCACCCTAAGACTCACTGTTGTAACAGGCCTGCAATTCCAACTTACTTATGAACTAAAACACAGTACTTTGGGAAGAAAGAAAACACTGAGTGTGCCAAATACTTAGCTCACAGTGTCCACAGTGGCAGCATTTCTAAGTCTTTATGCCATTAATATTCCTCTAGATTGGAATTCACCAGTTATGTGTGCTTGGCCAGCACCATGGAAATTGTTTGGGGTGCGGAAAGTAGAGATGATCTTAAATGTATGCTTCAGGAACACTGCCCTCAATGCCAACACAGTCAAGATTTTTTTGTTACCATTATCAGAAATTATGTGAAAGAATGGCAGGGGAAATAAGACAACTGGCAGTGAGGATGTGCTCGGTCTCTAGGGACTGGTATGGAAACAAATTTTTCTTATGCTTAAAAATAGCAACCCAAGGAAGTCTGGCAAACAACTACTGTAACTTTTGCTTTGGTCCTTGCAATGATATTGGAATTTCTGAACTTTTCTGAACTTCTGAAAAGATCACCAAACTTTAAAAATGCTATGTATTTATAAAGGGGTCGGACATCACAATTTCCTTGCAAGTACATGAAACATCATAAAACTATTTGAACTTCAGACTTCCAGTCCCTCCCTAATAGATGACGAGAGATGATAACCAATGTGCTGTCTTTCAGCCTTAGCTACCTGAGTACAACAAATGGATTTAGACTTCTTATGACAGGTAGCAGATAAAGAATAAGTAGAATAGATGTGACATTAATTTGGGAAGTAAAACCAGAAGGAGACAAACAACACTTCTGGCAAAGGAAGAGAAGAGAAAGGAACACCATAAGGTCATTGTGAGATGCAGGTAGTTTGCTATCCATGTAAATAAAGCTGTTGATTATCTCAGGGAAGAGAGCCATTTGTAGGAGGAGGGGCTCAGCCATACACAGTAATGACATTGAGGACTAAGAGGAGTCATACGCAATCAAAACACAGAAGAGAAGCCAGAACAGGGATGCTGACTCGAGGGTGATCATCAATAGTGCACTAAGGAATAAAAATCAGAAGAACGTTTGACAGCAGGGAAAAGGGCAGATGAGACCGTGGGCTGTAGGCGTAACCTCTGAGAGAACAAGTCAGCACTGCTTATTCCGACACTATTTAAGGCAGCAAGATCTCATTAACTCTGGGCATATCTGCCTTTTCCTACCAACTGGAAGAAATCAAATTAAAAGCTATGAGTTGCAACTAATATAGATTCCTGGTTTAAAAGACAGGCACAAGCAAAGACAATGCAGTCCCCAACTGCACTGTAGAGCCACTAAGAAACCAGTGCCCCCCTTTCATTCCCCTTCCCCAGGCTTATCATAATCCTATACTTGCATGGTGTTATGAAGAGGATTAACAGACTAAGATTAGGCAACTGTGAGAAGGGCTGGGATGTATAGGCTCCACAGCCTTTTAAAACCCTGTGATAACATCACTCCTCTTCATAAAAACCTCTACGGCAGCAGAGTTAACTATGGAAGGCTGTGGAATATTTGTGAGAAAAATAAAGATACATTAATCTGGAGACAAAAGGAAAATAATATTTCTCTTTTTTACTGATGTATTTTGTTTATGGCTGTCCAATCATTTAATAAAACAGATCATTAAGGAGACGATCTATGAAATTCTAATCAGACCCTAGGAATAGCATGGCAGAGGGGACCGCAGCCAGCTGAGATCCTGAGGTTCACAATCAAAGACCAGGATGCACTAAGCCACTCAGGGAATACTGAAATCCCCCAGCATCCCCTACATAAGTATGTCTTCCTGTGTTCCTTTTAGTGAGGTTTTAATTTCACTCAGTGCTAATGACTGCTGGTTGAACAAGTCCTTGAGTAGACAGCTCCTCAATTTGACTGAGGAAGTCTGTGAACGGGAATGATGTAATAGTTCTAAATAAGTAAACTATTATTAATGATTAATGATAATCTTGGCTGAGTCTTATCGAGCATTCTCTGTACCAACTTGAGGCTGGAACTAGCATGTGCTGCATTTTACAGGGAAAACTGAGGCACAGAGAGATGAAGCACCTCGCCCAAGGCCACACAGCGGGGCAGGCGCCGAGCGGGCCGGAACGCAGGCGGTCTAGCTCTCCAGAACCTGTGCCCGTAACCACCGTGCACACTGCCTCTCAGGTATCTACCCTCTCAACTCAGATGGTTACTGTTTTAAGGCAGGTACTTAAAATCATCATCAGGACTTGAGAGGCAGCACCGGTGCCCCTCCTGTCTGAGGTCCCCTCCCCACAGGGAAGAGCAGGTGCCAGCAGGGACTCCATCTCGTCTACAAGCCAGTTCTGCTCCTGTGAAGCTGTCTCGAGGCTCATATGAAGTTCTCCTTGGGGACCTGAGTAGTGAATGAACCGAGAGAGGAAGTGAAACACACATCAAACAGCCCTCCATGTTCTCCCGCACGACCATTTTAGAGAGAACTGGGGATCATACCTCCCAACATGATATACCTGCATCTTTGATCTTAGTGCCTTTCCAGCAGGATTTTTTAAACACCTAACACTCAAGGACTTGACAGCTGGTCCCAGGGAAAGCTGCATGAGAGGAAAGTTGCTTTGAGGATTATTTTGTTGTTATGCTCAGTCTCTTCCCTACCCCACCATTTTAAGAAAAACAACACTTTTTTCCTTAGGTGAAGGCTTCATCTTGTTAATATAAGGGGGGGGGGGGTGAAGTGTCGCTGTAATAGAAGATGGTGACAGAGCTGATTTAGTTTACATTAATTGATGATTTTAGAAATTCACACACAATTTCTGAGAGATCATGAGTTATGTATAAAGCCATCTAAAGAACTATTATATTTGGGTATGTTGAGAAAAATGCCTCTGACAGGCACAGAGGTTGAGAAGATGGGCAGCCTAGCTGCCGGCTTGTGCTTTACTCATTGTGTGAAGGGCAGCCGCGGTGACAAACAGAGCACAACCAAAGGCCGGTGGTTTTAACCAAGAGCAACACTGGTGACACCCACCACCCTCAGACAACAGCGTGCAGCCGCACAGGCCACCGGGAGGGAGGAGCTCCCCACCTGTTTCCTTTCTCCCTCCACACTGACATCGCTAGTTGGACCAGGTGAGACACTGAGGAGCACAGTCCAGGCCCCATCACTCATCAGCAGCTCCCAGGCAGTCATCGTAAGGAACGACCACCTGGATCATCCTCTAAGCAAGAAAGCTGGTCATTCCCCCACACAAGGAAGAACAAAACTGTGGTGAATGCGGGTCCATACATGTGGTTTCAAAAGTCCAAAGCTTGGTCATAACACCAGGGAATCAATCCTTATGGCGAATAATCACGTAAACTGTCCTTACTAAACAGCTATTCTCAGGTGGAATTCCCTCTGTTACCCAAGGCATTCCCATCTATTCTCCCCAAAGAACTGACAGTACGTGGCTCAGGGAATTCGTGTTAATGTTTAAGCAAGAAGAAGAAAAACAAGAAAAACCAAGATGCTAAATATTCAACCAAATCTGAAAGAGAGGTGGTAAACTTGACACCTAAGAGGGCCCTGGTAGGGACGGCCGGACAGCAAGGGGTGATGAAGGTAATGGAGCTGAGTTGATTATCCACGAAATTTTCAAAGGACACTGTCTGTAAGTTTTCAGCTGTCTGTATATACCCAGAAACAGGAATGTTTTTCTATAAGAGCAAAAATGAAATAGTCCCTTGGTCTAATTAATTGTTATTAATATCATACATATTACAGGCAGGAAATTTTTTTAATTGCAGGAAACTCTGAACTAAAAAAAAAAGAAAGAAAGAAAACACATCAACCCCCACAGGAAGCATAGCTAAATACACAGGGTGTTAAGCAACAGGAAAGCACGATCAAAGTTGTCCGCCCAGATGCGTACGTGAACTTGTTTTCAAACATAGTGAAAGCAGATTGAAACTTCTAGTTATTATGAGCACAGAACTTAATGTGAGATGTAATACCAGGACTGACTCAAAAGAAGCAATAGGTTGAAAGTTTAAAAACGAATTAAAAACATGGTTAAACACCAGCTAGATGGTCATAAGAAGCTAAACTAAAACAAAAACCCAAACCAGCAGATGCTGCAGTAAGGCGAGAATGCAGCTGACGACCAAGCAGCGGGGCAGAGCCCTGCTCGCACCAAAGACGCGCAGCAGCCGGGAGGACAAAGGAGCAGCAGAGAGGACCGCAGCAGGCTGGCACGGGCTCACAGGCTCTCCTAAGACAAATGAGGGGCCCTGCTCACGACCAAATGACATTTTGGCAAGATTACAAAGAGAATTTATTCCTGATGGGCTGGAGGTCAGTCAAACATATATATTTTCCATTTCCAAAGAGTTAATCTGCCATAGGCCCACAGCATGCTGTTCAAATGTTCATTCACTTCTTAGATCAGCAGGATGAAATTTGGCGCCATCCTGGATGAGATATTGGCATTAGGCTTTTAATGACAAACGGTGTGATAAAAATGATGAATTCATTCTTGCCTGGGTAATGTAGTAAAAAACGATTACATTCCAGCTTCTGGTTTCTGAGACATAATTCTGGAAGACAGAAGCCTCTGGAATGCCCCTCCTGCTTAATCTATAAATCTGAACAGTACAAACACGCACCCCCAATTTTTGCTGCTAACACATGCCTGCGATTTGATTAAAACCAACAAAATCCAATAGCCAAAAGTACTTCACACATTTTTATAGTATGTACAATGGTTTAAGTTAACTCGATTATTCACTCAACAAATATTTATTGAGTAATTACTAAGCACTCATTACTATTCTGTTCTATTCTAGTGTTCCAGGACATTACTAGTCAACAAAGCAGACAACCCCTATGTATGTGGAACTTAGTCCAGTGATTAGAAAACTCTCTCCACGAAGCCACTGAATGAGCATTCTCTGGAAATTACATGTTCCCAGGCATTAACCACCACAGTGCTCAGGGTCCTGAGTGACATCAACCCATCAGAATCCTGGACTGGGAGGGGATGCCACGGTGGAGTGGTGCACAGCCACCAGCTTCAATTTCAAGGACAATCCAGAGTACCCCGCTGAGTAAAGGAACACACGCTTACCAGATGTTTGCAAAATCCTATTTATCATAAAAATTTTACCCTGGCCAACTAAGTCACTACTGAGAGAATATAAGCGTTTCTTCCAACTTGTACTTTTCCCCAGTGATGGGACTCCCCATAATAAACACCTAAGTCAGACCAGAAAAACTAAGCCAGAACATTACTTCGAGTGCATGGTCTTAGGGGTCATTAGTGCTGGAATATTCGGCCCTGGGTATCACCCTCATGTTCAGAAAGTGGGGGTGGGGGGCAGGATTAGGGTGACCTAAGGCCTGATAGTCTGCCTAAAAAATGTAAAGGGATATGAGTTAGTTTTAAATTGAGTTTGTCTGATGGAGGTGGAAGGGATCACGGAACTAGGTCAAAATTATACTCTTTAAGAGTGGTAAAGGGATGTTAGGATGTTCCTGTAGTTACCTTTGAGCAAGAGGACCATGTGTTGCTGCTGCTTTATTATCCGGTCATATGAGCATGGCCTGTATGTGAGGTGGGGAGCGCACACTGCCTGAGTGTAGCACTGCTGAGCTCTGTTAATAAGGTGTGACTGTGTGACCAGGAGACATGCACAGCAGCCTCTCAGCAGGGGTGACCCTGACGTGGGTGTTCCTAAGGGGCAGGCGCCCTTGCAGGCATCCATGCTGGGACTGGCACCGGGCCAGGCTCCCTGGGAATTCTGGGTCTCCTTGGTCACATATGATCAGTCCCCGTGGGTGCACATGACTCCTCCTTCCTTAAAGGAAACAGTTTAGGACTTTATGTGCTAGTAGTCTGGTATTAAACCTTTTCCAAAACTAGACCATTAGGTATATACTGAATTCTTTTGGTCCAAGAGCCTGCCTAAGGATGCTGGTGATTTCCAGTGAGTTAAAAGGGCCGGGGGGGGGGCAGTCTTTAAAAAGCTGTAGAGCCTCACATTGATAGAGAAACAATCATACTCGTGCTTTGCTTAGAAAAACATTCTTTAACTTTATCTAGGCCGGCAGAGATGACACACTGTGTATGTAGAAAACGGGATGGCACTGGTTAGCACTAACACAACCTGCAGGGGCCAGAAACTCCAGGGCCCAGAGGGACCACATGACTGGGAGAAGAGGGGCAGAACTGTTGTCATTTGGGATTTTACACCCAATTGCCTGGTTTCTCTTGTTCTTTTAAAACATTATTTATTGATTTGAGAGAGAGAGAGAGACAAGGAGAGAGAGAAATCAATTTGTTGTTCTACTTACTGATGCAGTCATTGGTCAATTGTTGTGTGTGCCCTGACTGGGGATCTAACCCTGGTGTACCAGGATGGGACCTTGGTGTACCAGGATGACACTCCTACCAACTGGGATGCCCAGCCAGGGCCAGAGATCTCCTGGTTTTGCTAAGACAAGTTAGATCTGGATTCTCTATGTTAACTCCTGCCCTTTTTAAATATTGGCAACTAATTCCAAATTTTAAAAATATTTAAAAATATATCTGTAGACAAGATCTGAGCCTTGGGCCACTAGGTTGCAACCTCTGCATTAAAAAAAAAAAATCCAAGAGAGAAAAAAAAAGCAAAACCCTGAAGGAACTCTCAGGAACTGGAATCAGAGCAGAAAAAAGAACGTGGGGTGGATTATTGATTAAAATGTGGTTTAAAAGGCTTTGCAGTAAAAACTCGAGGAGCTCAACAGATTTCAATTTTGGTATGCCAAGAGCGAAAAAGAATTCCACAGGCATAGAGACATGCAATTAAGACTGCCTAGGTTCACTGCCTCCAGAACTGTGATTAAATCAACACTGAGAAAGAAAATGTGGGCTGAAGTAATTTTAAAAATCAGTTTTTCACAGTTTGGGATTTATTTTTTAAAATATTCAAACAAAAGGAACCATGGTTTAAAGTAAGGGGGAACTCTATAATATGTAATTAAGGGTGAATTTTTGCATACCAAATGCAGCTGAGTAAATGGAACAAAACAATACAATCAGCAATGAAGTGCCGAGTGTATACCAACCTTAAAACAAGGTTTGTCTATTAAAATCAAACCTATGTAGCATGCAAAATCCATAAAAAGGTACATAAACAAACTGGATTTTGCTCTTCTGTCGAGTATGAGAACACTCACCAAGAAAATATGAGCACAAATGAAGGTAATTTTATTTTTTTCTTTTTTATTATTCCTCACTTTTCAAAAATAGGCTTCAAACAGCGTACCTCAATAGCATATTTAAAAGGTAAGTTACGCTAAAAAGGCATTACCTGAAAACAACATAATCTTCTGAAGACCTGTCTAGACCCAGAATGTAGACAATTAAAAAAGACAATTTAAAAAGCAGATCTAAGACTATTTAACAAAATATTAAATACTATGGGGTCAGCAGTAAATATTATGGCTGACAACCCACAAGGACTTCTTGGGCTCCCCCCACCCCCATGCACTGGGCCTGTTTAGGGATGGGTGGTGAGATGATGCTGCCCAGTGACACAGGAGGAAGGCCCACTGGGGGCTTCTAAGAGAGAAGTTGCCTCTTAGTGAGGACCATGAAAAGCCAAAGGTGACTGAGAAGCATGCAGCACCATTTGCCACGGGCAGCCTCTCAGGGCACTGAAGGGAAGGGGCCTTGGTCTAAAGGCAGAGCCGTAGAGAGCTGGGCTGAGGGCGGAAGGACCCCAGGTTTGGACCGGTGCCACTGAGCTGCTTAGCAGCCCTGAGACCTTCCCTTCCTCTTCTGGTTTTGTGAGTTAAAAGTCCTTCTTGTTTTAATCATTTTAACAGTTTTCTATTACTTTTAGCTTAAACCACTCCAGCTTAAAATGTACTTTCTCCTGGAGAATCATTCAAAGTCTCCAAGTTTCCCCTTGTGGTTTTCTGATAGGCATTGATTGTGTTCCTATTTACAACATACACAGAAGAAACTATTCCCTTTGTCTTATCTTCTTATTAGTTTCTTAAAGCAGCATAATCAGCCCTAAGAATAATATACATGTATATATTTTGTCCTCATTTGAGGACATGCTTATTGACTTTAGAAATAGGGGAAGGGAGGGAGAGAAACATCGATGCAAGAGACAAACATCGATCAGTTGTCTCTTGTACTCACTCCTACCAGGGGCCGAACCTGCAACCTAGGCTTGTATTCTGACCAGGAATCAAACTTTCGACCTTCTGGTTTATGGAACAATGCTACAACCAACCAAGCCACACTGGCCAGGGCAAGAATACTGTATTTTATTTGGAAAGAAATGTTAATAGGCAAAATACAAATGGAGAAATGTTTACAGTTCTGTCCAAAAGACATTCCATTGGCTTCTCCCCACAGGAAAACTTCTGGGGTTGACGTGGCCGCTTTCGTTTGTCATTCTAGAGTGCAGTCTCACACCAGCCCGTGGGCAGCTTAGGGGAAGGGCAAGAAAGTACACACCAGGACCCAGAGCCTTGCTAAAAAGTTACAGACCTTTCCACCGCTGTGAGCACTATGAAACCACAGTCTCAAATGTTACATGAACTTCATTTGTTCTTCAAACACTGTATGTCTGCAAGGACTGCTACACTGTCAATAACCACCTTCCCCCGACCAAGGAAATGTAGTACTTCAGGTTGGGTGTGCAGTAAACAATATTCATAAACAGTTACTTGTAAAGAAACATCAATAATACTGATTCCAATACGTATATACAATGCTAAATTTCAAATATTTTAATACCATTTCATAAAATGTTTTTTGAGATGACATTTAAATAACATAAAACGATTTAAAAGTGAAAAATTCAGTGACATTGAGTACATTCAAAATGTGGTATGGCCAGCACCTCTACCCAGTCCAAAAGCATCTCCATCACTCTGAAAGAAAGCCCCTGCTCATCAAGCAGTCACCGCCCATCCTACCACCACCACCACCCCCACCCCCGCCCTCCCCCTGCTCCCAGCAACTGATAGTCTGCTGTCAGTCTCCATGGATTCACCTACTCTGGATATTTCACAAAAGCAGAACCATACAATGTGTGACCTTTTGCATCTGGCTGCTTTCACTTAGCATAATGCTTTCAAAGTTCATTTCATAATATTTTAATAAACTTAAAAATTGTGCCAGAGTGTTGGTTTCAGAACTCCTTGGGAAGAAGTCTGCAGTACAGCTACAGAGACTCTGCACAGACCCAAACAAGAGAAATAATTTTAGACAAAGTGAAAGACTTCAGGTCACAAAACTCAACTCTACAAATACAGAGAGTACACTGGGGGAACAGCACCAGCTGGGAAAAAGATTTTAAAAGGGGGTGTGGGAAAGGAAATGATCTGCAGCAAACATGTCAATAACACTGAAATCCCAATAATAAATGTGTAAGCCCATAGTATTTTACACACTTTTCTGTACATTTGAATTACTTCAAAATAAAACACTTAAAACTTAAACAGTGTAAATCATTTTCTTTGCTAATAATAAGTTCAGTATAAGAAAAGGTATCTATATTCTCCAACATTCTTATAGCATTGGATGCCATTAGTGGAAGTGCAGCGCTCCTGCCCTGAATGAGGACCCTGGGCTTTGTAATCCCCTTAGGAACTGGGCGCCTGTGCACACCGGTGATGGGCACTGTCCTTCAGAAGTACACAGAAAGGCTAGAGACCATCAAGAGAGATGAGATCTGAAGGTGGTTTAAAGAACTATTTTGCCACCCAAGAAAGTTGAGTAAGAGGAGGAAATAGGAAGAAGCTTTGGCAGTTTTAAATATTTGAAAAAGAGATTAGTTATGTTCTGCACTGATTCGGAGGACAGTATTACAGGAGAGCGGGTTTGGCTCAGTACAAAGACCTTTGACCAGCAATTCAGCAATGAGAAGTGAGTCCCACAAGGGGAAGCTCTTAGGCGCTAACATTGGTCAGAGAGCTGGGTCACACCCCAAACACCTCTCCTCCCCAGCCCCTGCATCGGCTAGCACGGGTTTTAGCCTGTACAGACCCACAGGACTCCAGGTTTAGAAGGGCTTCGGATTTGCTTTAATACTCTGCTGCTACACTTTGAAACTCTCATTTATTTTTTTTTAAACAGATTGTATTTATTTATTTTTAGAGAGGGGAAAGGGAGGGAGACAGAGAGGGAAACATCAATGTGCGGTTCCCTCTCGCATGTCCCCTCCTGGGGACCTGGCCCCCAACCCAGGCATGTGCCCTGACTGGGAATCAAACCGGCAATCCTCTGGTTTGAAGGCAGACGCTCAGTCCACTGAGCCACACCAGCCAGAGTGAAACTTCTTATTTATTTTAGAACAAGGGACCCTGCATTTTCATCTTGCACTGGGCCCTGCAGATTATGCAGCTGATTCTGTGTGCAGCTACAGAGGAAACTCCCTTTTCTGATGGAAGGGGCAGCTGTATCTGACGATTTGATGTGAAAAGGCAGTTTAAACAAGGGAATGTAAAACTGTGATGAAATCAACCTTAAATTTAATGTTTTCACTGAAATCATATTAATGTACATGTATTTACCAATCTTGTATGTAGGTTTAAGGCCATTTAAAAAGCCCTAGATTTAAAAAATCTCTTTATTTTTATGTTTTCCATACCTAATCTAACAACTGTTTAACAATCTGCCTTCATCATTAGATTTCCTAGAGCATCCTACTCGCTTTTTTTTAAGAAACAACTCATTTTTGAACTCATGTTTTATTAATAATTTAAACGATATAATTTTAATAAGCTGTAAGCCTTCATAAACCAATTAGGGAACAAACTCTCACTGAACACAGACCACACCTGGTGGGAACAGACACGGGGGTGCAGTCAGGAGACACACGAGTGTCGTTTCTCGGCAGTGAGCAGCCTGTGTGCCCTGGGCACCACCCGTGCATTTCTCAGAGGGAACTGACAGCGTCCCTCAACTTGGTGGGTCAAGTTCACGGAGGTTGGCTATTCCCCTGTAAAAAGCTAGGGTTTTTGCATTGCCTTCCATCTGGGTTGTCCTGTTGAGGCTGATGAGCACAGCCACACTCCATGGGAAAAGCTGTGAGCTTCCTAGAGATAGGGGTGTAAACTCCCTGAAGCTAACTGACATTTCTGTTGTCAAGCATCAAAGAGGGATGTTTTCAATGACAAAACTAAGTGAGAGAGAAAGAGGTAAATCACTGGCTAAGAAACTAGAGCTCAAAGGGTGAGCCTCAGGAGGACAAGGGAATTCCCATTTCTCTTGGGACCTCTCTTCTCAGGCCACGCAGCACACACATGTTCGGCGTTCCCCCTGGGCAGAAGAAAAGGTGATTTTGGCCACAGGGAAGCAGGCAGAAAACCTGACAAGGAGGTGTCCCTTGAGTCCCTTCCTAGCTGAACACAAGTAAGCTGTTCGGTAGGATCAATGACCCAGTTACCTAGTTCCAAGTGTCTGTTTTCATTTTGTTGTTTTTGTACCACTTCCGAACACTGCTGGGGCCAGAGAAAGGGGCCTAACAGGAGAAAGAAAGCCCGCTGCCAGCATGGAGGAGGCCGAGGCAAACACGGTCAATCTCAGGGACTCCAGTGCTTTGGTCACTCTCCCCACGTGCAGTCTCTGCCTCCATGGACCCGAGCCTCCTCTCATTGGGGAAACCACAGGCTGCCCTCCCTCCTCTGACCGGTGTTTCATAGAAGAGATCTTACTTTGAATAGGAGGCCAGATGAACTGACTCCAACATAGGAAGAGGGAATCACTACCACTTACTGAGTGCCTTACAGCCCTGCCGCTACACTAACCACCCCACGTAACTGACAGACTCAAAACAGCTCTGCGGGGGGCCAGTCCAGGAGTAAAGAAGAAAGGAGGCCTCCAGAGATTAAGTAACCTCAAAGTCACATCCATTAGCGGCCAGAGCAGGGACCTGAACTCGAGTCTGGTTCTAAAGGTGGCACTCCTTCCCTGTACCTCAAGGTCTCGACAGGTTCCAGAGTTTGAGAGTCTAAGAAACAAGATGGGGAATGTTTTGTCAGTTTAACAACAAAAAGCAGCAAACAATGTGGAAAGCCACATGGCCACTCAAGAGACATAAATAATGATTGTGCTAAAATGTACCAATAACCAATCAATCTGAAATCAGTTTTTAAAATAACTACAGGAGATGTCAGCTAATGGAGCCCATGTAGTAATGGAGCTTACACAGAGTCCTGTACAGTGATTTCTGTCTTTTTTCCTAGAAATACGGTGTTGCATAAAGAATAAAGCCAATAAAGGGAGGGTATAAAAAGGAATGACTAGCACTATGGGGGGTGGGGAGCTCTGTGAGGTTACCAACACTCCAGAAATCACGACTGGGAGAAAACACAGTCCCAGCTCTCCCTCCAGTTCGCCAGAATGAAGGCAAGCTAACCAAGAACCTATTTCCTAGGCCTGAGCTCTGAACGCGGCACCACTGGAATGCCTCCTTTGACTTGGGTCATTAGAGTCTTACTCTCTGAAAGAAAATTCACTGAATGCAACTGCAATTAATGACTCTGAAATGGCAAGTGTTACCTTAACCTGCACCATCATTTGTATGGGAATAATAAGGCAATGTTATGAAGTGGAAAATATACTCCATCCTCTTTGGGAATAGATGTGAAGGTCTTTTGGGTACCAATTAATATAAAGAAAATGCCTGCAATTAATGTCCAAATTTTGGCCTTTCTAGGAATCCTAATTTCCTTTTGATATAATAATTGGATTCAGAATTATTGGAAGGTATTTCTGAAGTTCTCCTGGTCCCCAAACATTAAAATACAAGTTACTTTTCAATGTCCTTGAATTTAAATGAACCCAGAATGTGGAAACATCATTTCAGCTTTTATTTTTTCCAGTCCCTCCAGCCTACTGTCCTGTCTTTCTGTGCTTCCTACTCCTCTCACTCAACCAGGACTGAAGGCGGGGCAGCAAAGGAGTCTGAGCCCACATATACTGCATATGTAGACTATCAGCAGAATGAATGAGGCTAAAGGAGGCATTAACTTGCCTTCTTTGATTGCAAAAAAGGAAGGGAAGGTACCAGATTTATACTTCACCCACAGAGACTCAACTGAAACTGAATGACCAGGACTTAGCTTTCACAAGGCATTATGGCAAATGGCTATTTACAAGGTCCTACACTATGTGGCCCCGGCTTTCAGCCTGGTCTTACATTTCAGGCCACCCACTCCTCATTCACCTGTTCTGGCCACACTGTTCACCTTTTCCGAAGTTTACTATCTTTGCACACACTGTGCCTCTACCCAGCACAGCCAGGCTAACTCTAAGTCTTCACTCAGATGTTTCTCCCTCAGAGGGGTGACCCTGCACTTGAGTCTGAGGACCCCCCATTTATTACTGTCTTTATTGCACTGTTTTTCCTTTAAGCACTTCTCACTATTTGTAATTTCACTTATACCTGTGTACTACCTTACCTGATGCCTGCATTTCCAGTTAGACTGGACGCTTCGTGAGGGGCAAGAACCCTGTGTGCTTCGTTCACCTGGTGCGCCATACGTGGGTGATTAGATACTTGACTCACTGAATAACTGGAGCAGGGCAGCTCCGGGGCCTGGGTGACAAAGTGTGGTAGAGGGCCCTTTTGACCACTTCTGCAATAAAGCCAGTACCACTCTGGCCCCCTAGGAGAAGGAAGCGCCCCAGGACATTGTGCAAGTGGCACCACTGCCGTGGGCACTGGGTCCCTCATGCTGGCGGCTGACCCGGGCAAGCATTTTCCCAGCAGTCTCTTGGGCAGGGAACACAGCGGGCCTGGGGAGCCCACCACATGGTAACCAGCACTAACAAAATGACTTAAGGACACATCCTTTTGGGAAAGTAATTTTCCAGGGGAGTATCTTATAATTGGCTAAAGACCATTTAGTCAGTAGACATTTGAACAGCATGAGTATCTTAGATTATATCAAAAAGCCTAAACTGTTATATTTAATTATTGCTAATTAGCCATATGAAACCACTTTAGAGTTATATTAAGTGCAGAGTTCTATATTTTTGACATCAATAATCCAACCTGGAAAAAATAACAAAAATTAATTTCTTATACCCATTTTTTACCTAATAACAATTTTCATAAGCACTAAATAGAAAACACAATTTTTTAAAAGAAATCCTGAGAGCTCTAGCAAGTCTACCATGCCAGCAGTTGAGAAGCCCATTAGTCAGAATAATCTATAGCAATTTTTTACTTCCCAAGAGTAGTGCTGTCTAAATCAAGTCCCTTAATCTGTATTCTACCTTTCTATTAGATGTTAAATTTCTAGTGTATGCCATTCTTACCTTATCTCTCAGTTCCACTGACAACAACAAGCATTAGAAGCACAGCAGTGAGAAGGATATGTGAGGAATTAATAGTCAGCTCACAGGGCTGGAGAGCAAGCCTAGTGCCTAAGCAATTTTCAAGTCTTTCCTTGTCCTTCTGACCCTGCATATCACACACAGATGAGCGAGTGTAGAGACTTGGCAGAATTCTGACCCCAGATCCCTCCATCCAATGAAGAAGTGAGCCATGAGAACACTGAATTTCTAAAGACCAGGTAACAATCACAAACTGGTAAGAAGTCTCAAAATCCATTATAAATTAGCCCTCCTGGGGTCTATTACTGAAAAGATACTTTAAATCTCCTACCCTCATTTCAACTAACAAATTTCTCATGGCTGACCAAGTTCCCTAAGGGTAAAGATTAAAGCATTTTGCTATTAAAAATTAGACCCCTCAAAAAATCTGCCTCCCAGTTTAACAGACAGCTCCTTCTTTACTTGCTGCCGCAGTGTCCCCTGTACCCTGGCCAGAAGGTGCACAGAGCCAGGCCCAGAAGTTTGCACCCACAGCTCTCCAAGGGCTTTCCTGACTGCAAACTCCTGCTGGATGGTCCTGCAGCTCATCTGATGTAGAAGCCTCCCAGAACACCTGCTTTTAAGGAATGCCTGCCCTGAGTTACATGGTGCGGTGGTTACTTCTAAAACACATTAGCTCAAGAACACAACTGGATGCAATGGAATGACATGTTTCTCAAGCACGTGACCACTCGGGGCCTCTCTTGCCTTCAAATGAACCTGGGGTGAAAGCATTCTCATATTCTTTTGGGATGCTAAGTTAAGGAGTGTAAACTGAAGAAGCAAGTTTTCTTAGGGTTGGCCAAAAGGTCCTCTTTGCTTTTTTAAAAAAATGTTAACCTAATGCAAGATACAGGATCAGATTTAAGATTATAATTAGATATGAAGCCACAAATAGTGATAAGCTTATTGCATCAAAAATGTTAACCTAATTTTGTTTCTTTACTTTAGAATTCTTTTTATATTTGGTAAACCAGGAGTTCTATTTTCTGTTACATAAGGCAATGACTTCTCTTTTATCTCATCTAATAGAGTGTAAAAAAAAAAACCCAGCAGAGAAATTTGGTTTGGGATTAGATCTACCTGTCAATTCATTAACAAGCACAACTGGGCATCTACTTATGTCTGTGATATTGTACTACTAATGGAATAGTGACAATTCAGGGAAGCCCAGAGACGTCTGGAGTGGGAGAGCACACACGTGCACACACGTGTGTGTGCACTATAACCATAGCCAGAGACAGAGCTGTCCTCTACTGGGGCAGACTGTTTAGGAAAAGAGCCATTGAATTTAAATCCTGCATACCTGGTAGTGCCACAAAAACATGTATTATCAGACACTAGGTTTCCTGCAGCAGACAAACCTACTTTGCTTCCATGCAATGATATTCTCTTGTTATATGTAGGGAACACTGATTTGGGGTTTATACAATAAATTACAAATTCTGCAGTCAGAAAGTTTGGCTGGACTGAGTGTAATCTTAAGGCATATCTGATTCTAGGGTTAAAAGAAAGATGATAAATTAAAACAGAAGAATTTGAATTGAGAAAAGCAAGACTCTATTGACTCAGTGAATACCTAAGACAAATGTACTAGCTAAGCTCTAGTTCCATGCAAGTGAAATTAAATAGAGATTAAACTGGAGTCTGGCTATCGCAATGGTTTCAAAGAGGATCCATAACTCCTAACTAAATAAAAAGTGACAAAGTTAATTAGAAAGTCGGGGCTTACAGTGTAGTTTTCCACTGCACTGATTCATAATCGTGTAACACAGAAACTGAGATCACCTTTGGGGAAATTACAGATGTTATTTTACGCTTTCTAGAACTTCCTGGAAATAACATTTGCTCATATTTGGAAAGGTAATTTTGAATGGACCCCTACCCCCCAAATCAGAATGTATTTATAAACAGTTCTGCCAACTCTGATCTGGATAGGCGACCATTTGCCATTAGAATTGGCCCATAAGTAAGTGCAGGGGGACCAGGTGGGGGGGCTGGAGCCGGGGCTGTCAGTGGATTCAATCGCAGGAGTGGGCAGCTTATTTTAGCTTCTGATGGTTTGTTAGGAAAACATTTCTTCGTTTAACTGCCTTGAATTTGGCGGGTCAGGGGAATATGGTCACCATATCATAACAATCATGCTCTTTAAAACAAGAATTATATTTTACTTTAGTTCATCTGTGTTTCTGTTGCAACCGAATAAACTTAAACATATATCATTAACCCTTAGGCTATTAATATCAACTTAATGAATGGGGGGAGAGAGACAGAGACAGAGAGAGACAGTCAGAGACAGAGGCAGAGACAGAGAGAGAGGTGGGGGAGAGACAGAAAGAGAGAGAGAGAGAGAGGGAGAGAGAGAGGAGGAACACGCATGTACACAGGAGAGAGCCAGCTCTCTGCACATTTATTCAGGCCTTGTCCCCAGCATTTCACAGAGCAAACAGCTCTTTGGCTATTTACACAGCAGCGCTGTGTGTGATTCTATCACCTCTCCACAGAGTTCAACTGCTTTAATTCGTCTAGAAATGGTAGTTTCGCATGGTATTTTTATAGTAGATAGTCTAAGCTATTGTTTGTAAGTATTTTAGAATAATTGTTTACTAATTTGTTTATTTTATTGTTCTAATTTCTAATATTCAAATTAATATTAAATTTTCTTATTTAAGGAATAAATACTTCAATAAAAACATTTTTTAAGGAAAAAAGATATTTGGGAAACCAGGAGTAGTGGCACATTTTTTAAAATGATAACCCTGTGCCACATTAAACTGTTCAATATTTATTTTGGTTAAAAATAGATAAGAAAAGTAATCAGTATAGGGGTCCTAAGCCACTTCTACTTTCCAGTGCCCTAAACTATTAAAATTAACATACAGACAACTTTTAATCAGCAATCACTTGACTGTATTTATTGATATCTTTCAACTAACCCCGAGCCTGTCTAAACCCAGAAAGGGCTTCTTAAAAAGTTTTCTTCCTCAAAAACAAAAATCCCCCCCAAAACAAAAACTGTCACCATTTAAAAATCATAGTATAGTTGTTTAACAGAGACACTATTTTGTGCATGAAGGTTTTTCTTCAGTGAATTTAAACCTCAGTAAACATCACGGCATAATCACTGAACTGAATATAAGAGAGAGAAAATATGTCCACTCTTTTCCAAGCCTTTCATTTGCAAAAGTGCACTGTTGGTCAATAAATCCTGGATCACTCACAACCGACTTAAACGTCCTGACTATAGCTGGGGGAACAAAGCACTTCACACATCCAGCCATATTCTCACAAATGAGCAAAGATTCTGTTGCCAGCGTACACCGGAACCCGAAGATACTTTACTGTTATATAGAAATACAAACACCAAAGGCCACCTGCAGGGTCTACGGCACCCTGAGCAGCAACACCGTTTTAATGAAACCGTGATGGCTCATTACGGTAAAAATGTATGCCAGTGATGACGCTCTCACACACACATCTACACCACTCACACACACACTGTTTTAAAAAGTCACCTGGCACAGTTTTAAAATAAATTCCTAAAGAGAGAAGAGAATCAAGTAAAGCAAAAAAACAAAGGAAAACAGCAAAATTAGAAAGAAGATAATGGATGATAAAATGAGCTAAAACATAAAACAGTCTCCAAAGTTTACTTTAAGCAGAAACTAAAGAAGTGGCCACAGATAATCTCTTGGTTATAAAGATCACCTAAATGCTCATTCAAAATGCAGATTTCCACACTCTGTGCCAAGACTCTCAGAGTTCCTCCTCTGGGTTCTAGGCTGGAACACACCCAGAAATGTGTGTTTTTAGTAAGGATCCAAGATGAGATTCTGATGCAGGCATCTCACAGTCCAAACTGAGACAAACACTGTATAACTTCAGCAAGCACCAGAGGACAGAGGCCTTCTACACCAACTACACTTCCTTCCCAAGAGGCAGGATTCAAAAGGCATGTGGAGAGTAAGTTTGGGAGGGAGGGATGGAGAGAGGGAGGGAAGGAGGGGCAGAGAGAGAGAGAGAGAGGAAAAAAAATCAATCACAGGGAATTTCTGTTCAGCTTTGACAGCATGCAATTTTGTATCGTCCAAATCATCAATTCATGAACTATTCCAGTATTCAGTTTGCTAGATGGAATTAAAGGCATTCATTTATGCACAGGCTAAGCAGTAAGTGCATACGTGTGGCAAGGATGGTGAAGAACAGAATAAAACAGGAGACAGGCCTGCTGTAAAGGCTCTCTCAACCTCCACACACACAGAAGACGGGCACCAGGACAGACAGTAGGATGAAAGCCATGTGCCACTAAAAAAGGTGAAAATACAGTTCTCTGGCATTCAAGACAAAAAAGATGTCCTTCAGAATCTGTTAGGGAGAGGGCAAGCATCAGAGAAGGCTTCACAGAGGTGGCATTCATGTGAATCTTAAAGGGCGGACAGGTGTTGAATAGAACTGCCCGTGAGCAGCGAAAGAGCACACCAGGGACAGGGACCGGATCTCAGAAGTCACTGACAGACTTTATGAGGACATCTACAGCTAATGTCAGCTTCCAGTGCAGTGATCACGATTCAGCTGGGCTCCAAATCCATCTGAGGAAAATTATACAAATGAATGCAGAAACACAGCTCCCTTGTCAGGAAATAGAAATGCCAACATCTGGTTCTAAACTCCCCTTGAAGGGAAAAAAATAGACATATGTTGTTACAAAGCCAGGAAATGGTGATGTAAAAACCGAGCAAAGAGCAGTTGGTAGGCACTTCTCTGGAAGGCAGCTGCCAAGGGGCTTCCTCTCCCGCATTCACTCACTGCAGCGCCCTGACGCCTGGATGGGGTGATGCAGATGGGAGCCCAGCAGCTTTGCAGGAGCTTGTGGACAGGCCAGGCAACTAGGAAAACACCTATAGGTGTTCCTTCCTTTTCCTGAAGGTCTAACATTTATTCAAGAGAAACTAAAAAGTATTATGTATCACAAAGCCTGAATAGAATTCAGAACTTCGGTGTTCTTTTGTAGATGAGTTTTGTTTTTCTCCTCTGTGGTTATATTGCAGAGAAAACTTCTGACTGGTGTTTTTTCACTGGGAGGCAAAGACAATAAGTTTCTCTGCTGCCTCACTGTATCAGTCCTCCTTAAGGTCCCTCTACATGCACATCATGAAGTTTTGCATCTTGCAAAGTTCACTAATTTTTTTAAACAAACACGCATTCAGAGGGTCTTACCAACCTTATCAGTTTCCATTTTATACAAGGCCTAAAAACATGTCCTGTTTCTCCCCAGGGGGGTGCTGCATTTAAGCACAACTGAAGGAGGTTTGTGATTTCAGTTAGAGACTAGTTTTCCCTCCCCAAAATGTGCCTTTTGGGATATTGATTTTAAGCTGGTTATTATAAAACAAAAGCCTCAGAAAGAGCCTTTAACCTTCCCCACTTCCCACCTAAGAGGCTAAGATGGAAAGTCCTCCCTGGGGAAAGGAATCTTAGCCTGCCCACCTCAGCATTAGATAGGAAGGGTCCCAGCAGAGGCCCAGCTGGACTGACCTCAGCATCCCATTGTTTCCAGGTTGCCTAGCAGGAATTTGTCTAACCACTTGCTCAGCTCTGTCTTATCTACCTGTAAACTGCCTATTTCCCCTTTGAAATCCCAGAGCCCTGCCCTTTTATTCCTTTTTCCGTATGGCATATAAGCCTCAACTGCACAGTACATTTCGGGTCTCATTCATGTGGCTTCCCTGGACAGGCATTCATATAACAAACTTTGGACGTTTTCTCCTGTTAATCTGTCTCTGTTAATCTGATTATTAGCCCAGCTAGAAGAATTTAGAAGGTGGGAGGAAAACTATTTTTTTAGCCCCCAAAGAGTCTATACCCACTGCATTGAATTGCTACACTGCTCTGCTCCCGCACAAAAGCAATCACTCAGCATCACTGCACCAGGGCCTTCTCAAGCCAAACTCTTCTTTGCAGCGGTTCACATGCCAAAGGCTGGTCACCCTGGAGCTGGCTGCTGAAGGTTTTTTTTGTAGTGTTTGCTACATTATAGTAAAAGTCATAACATTCACTGCTCCGTAACATACACTATTGCTTTTTACTAGGTTTTTCATGTTGCCTTAAGCATTTACTTCAAGAGAAAATTCTAATGGAAAAAAAGGGGTTTTAATCTATTTAAATGTTACTTCTTTTATAGTATGAAAGTTGAAAAAAATGCACATACGAAAGAAATCACTCAAACCTTTATAAGCCAGTGTTCTAAGCTGAACTGGAGTTTTCATGCACAGCTTTTGTCAAGTGAATGCATTTCACATTTATAAACGCTATTGGGTTTCTGCACTCTCAGACGTAAGTGTCTTAAAACACTGGAATCCTGTATTCCACACAGTCTGTTTCTAAAGTAAATGTTATGAGATCTATGTATTTCAAAGTGGAGTTGATCTCTAACAAGTGTCGGGATGGGTGGTGATTTTAACTAGCCTGGGCAGGGAAGGCCCCTCTGAGAAGCAGGGTTTAAGCACCAGGAGACACAAGGATATACCCGGGGAAGGGGCACCCTGCAGAAGGAATAGGAAGTACAAAAGCCAGAGTGGCTGGGGTACAAAGTGAGGGGGAGAGGAAGAGAGGAAAAGATGTGAGAAGGGACAGGGGACAGATTCGGTAGGAGATGGAAAGCTGTGAGAGAGTTTTAAAGCACTAATGTGATCCGGCTTACTTTCCTTGAGACACAATTCTCGTGTCATAAAATTCACCCTTTTAAAATGCACAGTTCACAAGCATTAGCATAGCCAGAAGGTTGTGTAAGTACTACCATTTCTAATTCCAGAACATTTTCATCACCTGCTATGGAAACTCATACCCATTAATGGTCACTCCCCTTTCCCACCTGTCCCTCAGGCCATGGCAACCACTAACCTCATTCTATGGATTTCCATATTCTGGTCACTTCATGTAAATGGAATGACACTATGTGGCCTTATACATGTGACTTATTCTTTACTTGCATCTCTCTGGTTGCTGAGACAGGAGCAGGCTGAAGGGAGGCAAGGACAGAAACAGGGGGACCAGTGAAGAGATGAATGCAATAATTCAGCTGAGAGATGAGAGGGCCCTCAAATAGGATAGGAAGAAAGATGGTGAGTAATGGCTGGATCACAGGTACCTTCAGATAAGCTGGATTTGGAGTAGGAGAGAAAGAAAAATTAAGGACAACTTGTAGGTTTTAGGCTGCGGCACCTGGAAAGATGGAGCTGCCATCAACCTAGAGTGCAAGGTTATTGGAGGGACAGGTTCCAAGGAAACCTAGGGCCTGGGTTTTGGAGATGTTAATTAAATCCAGGATGCCTATTAGCATCCTAAGTGGAAATACCAAACAGTGAGCTGGATATAAGCCCGGGATTCAAGAGAGGTCTGAGTTGGAGATGTAAATCTGGGAGACAGAGAATGAGAGGCATTAGTCCCATGAAACTAGATGGAATTGTGAGAGAGTAAGGGATTAGAGAAAAGGAGGAGATCCAAAGAAAGAGTCCTTGCATGACAATATTCAGAGGTGAGAGAAATGGGAAGGAACCAACAAAAAAAAAAGACTGAGAGGGAAACACCAGAACAATAGGCGAACAAAGAGAGAATACAGTCTTAAAAATCAAATGAAAAAATTTATCACGGATGAGGGCATTGTCAACTGTGCCCAATGCCACTTACAGGCCAAGTAACACAAGTAGTAAGCATTAACCTCTACATTTAGGGACATGGCAGTCATTCAAGGGCCACTTAACTTCTCCCTCCACTCTAGCGCACCTTTGCATTAATGTCACCTGCCAGGCAGTGCTTTATCACAACATGGCTTTGAAAGAACAAGTCGTGTGGACACAGAAGGTCAAGGACTGACTGGAGTGGGTTCAAGAGACATGGTAGGAGAAGAATTGAAGTCAGGGGGCAATTCTTTTGAGATTAGCTATAAGGAGTGGCAAGGCAGGAGGGAGCTTTAGGATGTGAGAAATAAAAATTATTCATATGCTGATGGGACAAATTCAGTAGAAGGGGAAAGAGATGACAAGGGAGGGAGCAGAGAATTGCTGAGGTAGGTGAGAGAAGACAGAACTGAACATATTTTATGTTTGCTAAGTAGTCAACAACTAAAATAAAATCACCCACTGCTGCAGGAAAATCAAGTAAGGAATACAAGCTACTCCCTCCGCCCCCGCCACCAGAAGACAAGAAACGACCATCATTTAAATTTATCTGAACCTGTTTTTTAAGCTGAAGACAATGGACTAATTGTACAGTATCAGGGTTATACTCTGGTCTTGGAGTCAAAAGATCCAATTCAAAGGACCACGACACATTGCAATATCCCAGAAACTTCTTTTGACCTCCCTTTTTCATCCATAAAATACTGATATGGTATAAGCAAGTGGTCCAGTTCCATTTTCTTTGCACATATATGCTCAGTTTTCCCAGCACCATTTATTGAAGAGACTGTCATTCCTCCATTGTCTATTCTTGCCTTCTTTATTGTAGATTAACTGATGATGTAAATGTCAGGGATATAGAAGCATGGTTTACTTCCCAGCTCTCTTTTCTGTTTCATTGATCTGCATCTCTTTTGTGTCAGTACCAACCTGCTTTGATGACTATCATTTTGTAGTATAGTTTGATATCAAAGAGTGTGACACCTACTTTGTTCTCTTTTTTTCAAGGTTTTGTTGGCTATTTAGTGGTTTCATATAAATTTTAGGGCTATTTCTAGCTGATGTGGCTCAGTAGATTGGGTGCCAGGCCAGTGAACCAAAGGGTGGCTGGTTCAATTCCTAGTCAGGGCACATGCCTGTATTGCTCACCAGATCCCCAGCAGGGAGTGCTAGAGAGGCAACCACATACTGATATTTCTCTCCCTCTCTTCCCCTCTCTCTAAAAAATATAAAATATAAAATATAGAATATAGGATATAAAAAATAAAAATAAAATAATAAAATAAAATAAATAAAATAAATTTTAGGGCTATTTTTTCCTAGTTGCCTGAAAAATTGCTATTGGTATTTTGATAGGGATTGCAGTGAATCTGTAAATTGCTTTGGGAAGTATGGATGTTTTAACAATATTAATCCTTCCACTCCATGAAGACAGCATATCCTTTCATTTATTTGCATTGTCTTCAATTTCTTTTATTAGTCTCTTATAGTTTTTCAGAGTATAGGACTTCCACCTTCTTGGTTAAATTTATTTCTATTTTATTCTTTTTGATGCAATTGTAAATAGAACTGTTTCCTTACTTTCTCTTCCTGATAGTTTATATTAATGCATAGAAATGCAACAGATTTCTGTATCAAACAAAAAAGCTTTTGCACAGTGAAGAAAATCATCAACAAAAAAGACGATCTACCAAATGGAATATTTGCAGATCATATATCCAATAAAGGGTTATTATCCAAAGTATATTAAAAAATTCATATAACTCAGTAGTAAAAAACAATCCAATTAAAAATGGGCAGAAGACCTGAATAAATATGTCTTCAAAGAAGACATACCAATGGCCAATAAACATATAAAAAGATGCTCAACAGCACTATTCATCAAGAAAATGCAAATCAAAACCATGACGAGATATCACCTCATACCTGTCAGAATGGCTATTATCAACAAATAAGTATTGGTGAGCATGCAGAAAAAGGGACCCTCATGTACTATCGGTAGGATTGTAAAGTGGAGTAGACACTGTGAAAAATAGTACAGAGGTGCCACAAAAAATTAAAAATAGAACTACCATGACCCAGTGATTCCACTTTTGGAAGAAAACAAAAACACTATTTCAAGAAGCTATATGCACTACTGTGCTCACTACAGCATTATTTACAATAGCCAAGATATGGAAGCAACCTAGGTATCCATCAATAAATGACTGGAAAAAGACGATGCTGTTTCTATGGAAAATAATACAGTAATTAATAAACAGAAATACAAGAATAAACTGTGTTTCGTGTACTCATAACCGTAAACCTACTTTTGCCCTACCCTGTATGTAGAAATTAAAAAACAATAACAACACCTGAAACAGAAATAGACATAGACATAAAGAAGAAACTAATGTTTGCCACACAGGAGTGGAGGGGAATGGGTGAAGAGGTGAAGGAGAAAAGCCATACAAACTTCCAGCTATAATATAAATAAGTCACAGGTAGGTAATGTACAGCATAGGGAATATGGTCTATACTGTTGCAAAAGCTTTGCACGGTAACAGATGGCTGCCAGACTTGCCATGATCACAGTGCGAGGCATATACATGTTGATGCGCTATGTTGTACACCTGCAACCACTATAATATTATATGTCAGCTCAACTCTAATAAAAATTAAAAATAACCAACACCAACCATAATAACAACAAAAAAACCCTCAACAACCAAAACAAATCCTCAATTCGGAGTCAACTGAGCATGGGGCAAATACAGGTACGCTAAATCTGATCCTAGGACCTGAAGCAAGGCCACGCTTAAAAAAAGATGTAACTTAATATCTTCTCATGAATCTTTTTTATTCTCTGCGTTCCCTATCACCTTCCAGGATCAATTCAAATTGACAGATTATCTGATCCTCAACTTCTAGCCCACTAGGAGACATTAATTGTTTAGAAGAAGTTTTTTTGATGATTATTTTCATCTATTATTTTACCTAGGAACTAGCAACATAAAGAACTGTCATATGGAATTTATAGTAGGTACAAAAGTTGAACTGACCTTTTTACTCAGCTCAGAAAACTTAGCTAAAACTCTGTTGGCCATGAGCCCTCACAAGATTTTAAAGTGTGAAGGAAAGAATATATAAGGAGACACACTTTCCTTTAAAACCCCTGTCTCCTCATACACACACCACGTGGCAGAGGAATAAGAGCTACCTGGTGAAATCAATGTGTACACTTCACATATAATTAATGGGGAAAAAGCTTAATTTTTTCTACTTACAAAGATATTTTTATATTCTTACATTTATGAAATATTGTTTGTATATCAGTAATATACAAACAACCAGTATCTAATATAGATATTGGTTCTTTAGCCAGAATTCAAATCTCCCACTGAAAGCTCAGTTACAGTGGTACGTCGGGTACTCATTAATTCATCCCGGAACGCGAGACAAGGGCCGCAACCAATGAGTACCAAACTGTTCCCGAGCTACCATGACATGACGCACTGACCTCGATTTCATTGTGAGAGGAGGGGACACTGAGTGGAGAGCAAGTGGAGTGCTGAAACATTTGTTTTCTAGTTAAAATGTGACATGTACAGGGTTTGACAAGTTCTGAAGCCAACTGGTACTTAGGTATGACTGTACTCTGATTTAAACAAAATAATTTACTTTATAATGATGATCTATGTTATAGTTTCCAGGGAGAAATTATTCTGATGGGTGAGTATATCTGCTTCAAGCTCCCTCTCAGTCACATACTACAGCATTACTGGGGAAGGACTTATTTTTGAGTAAGTGATATTTCTTAATTAAAACGTATCATTTAAGCAACCCAATTCATTTCCAGCATTGGTTTTGATTTGAATATTTTTGAAGAAAGTTTCATCATAATACATATTTCTCTAATATATTATAATTGATAATACAATTAACACTATAATGCCATAATTAACATTAACATAATGTTAACTAATCTGTATTACTTAGGGACATCATTATGAATATCCAGCAACAGATTGCAATTATAAAATCTTCATAACTAAGAATTTTCTCAGGAATGTGGAGCTATTCACCCTCACCCTAAGTAGAATCAGGCTATCCTTTTTGTTAGATGGCAGTGTCTGCTTCTTACAGCTTTCTGCCTCCTTTGCCTTGTCGGAGGCCACCAGGTGAATTCTTGCTCCTATCATGTATCTCTTACTTAGGCTTCCCTGTCCCCATAAAGCTCCCTGACTCTAGAAGTGGCAGAAAGAACCACAGTCCCGCAGTGAAGTGGGTCTGCCACAACCCCGCAGTGTGGCCTGGGTGAACCCCCGAGTCACTGCAGAAACTTGTTTCCTTGTCTCCGCACTGACAGAATTGGCCTGAATGATCTGTAAGTCCAACCTTAAGACTTTATGAGGAGCCTTGCTAAGGGCTGACAAAACTAGCATCTGAGTTCATGAGAACTGTGTGCAAAGCAAGAACAGAGAACCTTTCATGAAAAGACCCCAGGATTTCCATGCTCTGGTGCTCAGAATTCACAGCATCTTATTTTTGCTACATCATGGACTTCTGGGTCTTACTTCTAGGTTCTTTGTTATATTTCCAACAAGTGTAGTTTCTTATTGGCTAAATCACATCCAGATAAATGGGACAGAATTACATTAAAAGCTTTTTTAAAAAAGGAAATTAAACGTGACTGTTAAATATGCTTATTTCCTTCACATTAAAGTTGAGAATTCAAAAAGAAACGTTCAAAATCCATAGAATACATTATTCCCTTTATGAAGCTGTTGTTTCTAAATGCATTTCCACTTGGCATCAACAAAATGACACTGCATACTAAAAAATGATTTACCTATAACTACATCATGGCCATCAACCAAGCCGGCAGAGAAGAGCTCCTGAGAAACGCCATCTGCCGTATCTGTCCAAATACAAAATGAATATGTATTAGTAACCAAAAAAATCAGCAACCCAGTACAATGTAAAAATATATTTTAATTTACAAAAATTACCCACATGTGTTTTAATCCAATCATTCAGATTCTATCAGGAGGAAAAATCATTGCCGTGTACAATTTGCATCTTTCTGTTTATTCAACAGAAGTCATACAAAATTATTGTTTTAGTGTTGGTGAACGAAGAAACTTTGTCCTTTGGCTGCTGTCTAAATTAATCCTCAGATGCACCTCTAGAAGTTTTCTCATAACTGGCTCCTATGGCATGGCTCCCCTTCCTTTCTGAGGTCAATTCCAGCCCTCATCAACCCTTTTCTATCATTAGCAGCTACTGAATCAGAATTTACGGCCAAGTTTGAATAGGTAGCATTTGATACAACTTATATTTGGTACGAGCATCTGTGTGTTTGTCAGACTATTAAGATGAGCTATTTAAATGTAAGCTAATAGGAAACTCCTTTGGCATAACACACATCCCTTGATAGCAACAGAGTCCTCAGAAAACTTGGTCGAATAAAAGAATATAGTTCTCAGTGGTAAGTGACAGAAGTTAGTGATCTCATAATGATGGGGCTGAACAGCCTGTAGCAAGTGAATATGGCTGAAATTGCTTAACTGAAAGGCTATGCACACACATGGTAACAGTGAGGAGTCTGCTTGAAGACCTTGTAAAGAGAAATCAATAATCTGCAACGTGCTCAAAAGAACTGTTATGAACCCTTAAATTTTTATATGGGAGAGGATGTGGTCCCCATGGCCTTCTGATATTCTCAAAACACCCAGAACTGTAGCCGAATAAAAACAAACCAGCTCAGTAGCCAGTAACGACCTAGACAGATGTTCAGCTTTGTGTCTTCTAAAGTCAGGGAAAATGTGCAAGTAGAGCTGCTGAACCTAATGAGCATCTAAGCAGAACTGCAGCTTGCCATGCCACAGGCTGTGCTCAACACAGCTTTTCCTGCTTAATCTGTGTTTCAGATCTTGTAACTGTGTGTAAACGCATGCACATGCAAGCATGTAACTGGAAGCACAAATATTTTTCATAATTCTTGGGCTTTAAAGGGCTCAGCCTGGTGTCTGACGCATAGTAATCACTCAATAAACAACCTGTGGTGATGATGGAGCAGCAAAGGTCACCCGAGATGCATCTTACACTCTTGTGCACTCTCTCTCTCCCTTTCATACATGGCCCGAATTCCCAAGTCTCCAATAAAAATTTGAGAGTCCATGTATATTCTTCTACTTCCAAGAAATTGTGGTATTCTATCATTTCACTCATTCCACTTCATAATGAATAAAATAAAATGGAAATGGGAAATAAAAATATAGAGATCTTAGTAAACAATAAAATTTCATATTAGGTAGGCTTATCTTAGGCCTTGTCCTTACTGCTAGAAAACACCTTATAAAATTCTCTTCGGAAAAAGATGATCCCCTACCATGCAACCTCTGGTAGCATAATGAAAGGTTCTACTCTGAATGTGTTTCGGACTTACGAAGTCGGCTAGAACACTCAGCCTCACAATCTCCATCTTCCTGAATGCCACAGGAAACTTCAGGAAAAGAAGCCTATTGAATTGAAGGGCTCACTAGGGCATGCAGCAGGCAGTCATTATTTTTCTATCGACTGATCATCTGTTAAAGCATCTAAATGTGTTACTGTCATCTCCAAAGTATCAGTAAGACCTTGCACTTGAGTAAGGAGCTACAATCATGGAATGTAGTTAAAAATGGAATAATCAAAGTTATATTAAGGGCTAGCACTCAGAACCAAAGCAAATGACATTCACAAATGGTTCAAGTATACAGCACCTCCTACTATTTCCAGGGCTCCTAGGTACCGAATGAATCATATTAAAATAGCAAACAGATTGTGTTAACTGGCCAAAAATGGAAATGTTCCATGTTTGTGTGTGTGTGCCATTAAGCAGTTATTTTGTATGCACATAAGTAATATATCAGTAATAGGTTAGAACAGAAACATGAAGGTAATTGGTAATTTATTTTTCTTTAAGATGCTTAACATTCCTGATGTGTAAACAAGTTAAATAATCATATATGCTCTGGATTCCAGAGCACAGAGTGACATAATAAACATAAAGGGCCTGCCCTCAGAGGAGGACAGAGAATACTGGACAGGTGTGAGCTACATATCATAGCTACATACTCATATCTATGCATACACACAGCTCAGACACAGCACACCTGTGGTGTGCGTGCACAGCGGTGGTGCAGACAGCATCAGCAATCACAAAGGTACAGTGATACATCCACAATGTTTCCGTTACTAACGGGCCTGTGCTTGCTGCCCAGGGAAGGTCAGTCATCATCCAGAAGCTAATGCTATGGCTTCTGTCCGGGCAACAAAAGCAGAGACCCCTGATCTAACTAAGACAAACGAGGCTGCCAAAGCCAGCACAAAGGGCCAGGGAACGCTGATAGGGCTGTCTTAGCTCCAAATATCCTCCACTCAGAAATTCATTTCTGTGTTGGCTCTTTAAATTAAAATTGATTTTTATTGCCACCATCAATTTTAAACAATCAGATGAAAAGAACAAACCTTAAAATAAGAATCTGTTCTTTTACTTGTTGTACTTGAAACATTTATTATGTAATTACCAGATTTTATCAATTCATTGGCTGGTCAGTAGTTTTACATTATGACAAAATATTGTAGATAGCTTTTTGGTAACAGTAACCAGCACTGTACCATTTCACAAACTGACTCTAAATTGTCAGAGATGGATGTTCCTGGAAAGATCAATTAGCAAATTCATTTTGGCCTTATTTATATGATTTTGTAAAAGGTGCTCCAAATGTTAGTTTAATTGAAATAAACAGGGAATCATTAGATCTTTGTGCTTACACAGGGCTAGAGATCAGAGCCAGTGAGTCTGTGAACACATGTGGCCCAGGGACATACTTTGTTTGGTTGGCGTTGTTTTTAAAAATCTGAACTTGAATGCATTTAGACAAAACTCTCTAGTTTCCCAAAGTCCCCACCATTAACTTTGGCTCCTGTGAACATCTGAGTTCGTGTTTTTTAAGCAGTTAACCAATGTCATGCCAATTTTAAAAAAAAGTCTTGTAATTTGGGGTTTGCAAAATTTTAGCAAATACAACTTATTTATTAATCAATCAAAATTTACATGGAGACCACATAAATGAAATGTTATTAGTTTATCTATTAATACAGTCAAATGCAAGAGACTGAAGTATTTTAGAAAGATACTCAGTGCAGACATCGAGGCTGCTTTCATGTACTTAAAAATCTGAGGCCAGAGGTCAGGGGTAACAGAGCCTTAGCATTTGCATCTTATTTTCACTTCTCTAGGTTGTCTTGGTTATAAACTACAGAGTAAAAACTAGCAATTTTTGTTAAACAATTAGTCTTGTCTCTGAAGCCTGTTCATACATGTTATTTATCCATTAATTAACCAAAAATCACCCCTTTCCAGGTGATAGAGATATCAAGGAATATGCCAGGTTCTAGGCCTTCCAGGCATCCAGAAGCTGAAGAAGCAACCAGTCTAGTCTTGAAGCTATTTTAATAACTACTTAAAATACTAAAACTGTGTTTGGCTGCAACACTGGCATTATCCCTACCAGTTGTGCTTGCAGCAAACAGAGGCCATAGACACTCTCTAACGTAGACTTTGTGTACTCTGGACTGAGGACAGAGGCCAAGTATGTCACCTTTTGGTGACATACCTCAATGACATCACTGTTTGCTGCTCAGCCCTCCTTAGAACTGCTGCTAGATGCTTCTCACTGCATTCACAATAATATCCTTTAGTCTCTGCATCACCACACCAGTACTTCCATTCATGGCTGAGGTAATGTACTTGATTTACACACACACACACACACACACACACACACAGTGTAGCACATATCACTGAAATTTATATAGGCAGTAGAGGTTCAGCGTGGATTCCCTACAGTAATCGTAAGTCCTTCCTTTCCTCTCTACCTCCCTCTTTCCTTTGTGTTTACAGAAAACATTTTTTGAATAACAAATTATAAACATGTGCTTGTAATCAACTTCTGAAATGTTCTTTGTAGCAATAAATTAATAATTTCAGTTAAAACTCACCTCTTCCTGGAGTAAACTCAAATCGTATATCATTAAGTTCCTTTCTGGAGTTTCTGAAATACATAACATACAGCATATTAAGATAAAATGAACAGAGTTTAATCAAACTACATGTATTACAGTTTGTACAAGGTGCTACTAACATGTAGATGACATTTTACAGCCTTGGGTGACGTCTAAATACTTCAACTGAAAGTGACAGTTTTGACAATAATAAAGGGAGATATTTGTTTGATTGATTGAATGTACCTTATATAAAACTGCTCAAGTCACAAAGTTCCAAAAATAAAATGTTCATTTTATAAATCTATACTAAATTAGTAACCTTAAATATAATTTTATAATAGAAAATCTCAGAAGCTTTTAGTTAAGAATACATGACATTCAATATATTTTTTTATAACAGAAACTTTCAGAAGCTTTTAGATTAAAAAATGATATTCAATACATTTTTCATATCTTTCTGAGAAAACTAATATTTTATCAAATTAATTTTAAACTGAAACAGAGAAGACAGTTGTGGCAATAAAGTTCCTGATAGCACGCCACATGAAATCATGCAAACAAACTCCCCAAACAAGGAGTGTGTTGTGTAGTTAATATTTTTTTAATCTAAACAGAAGAGAACCTCTGAATGTTGTGAAATTACCTATTGAATATATAAAACTTTATTTAAGGAAATATAAAATGCTTACATAAAACTATAATATATACATACTGGGTAAAGAAAACATTTAGTTGTGAGATCATGAAACAATTTATTCCTGTATTATTATTATTATTATTATTGTGATCTTTTCCATATGAATAACTGTAAATCTCCTTTTGCCCTGCCCTGTGTAAATTCAATAAAAAAATTAAGTGACACTGAGGAAATAGGGGACAAGTAACTAAGATGTGCATTTTCCATTTATATTAATTTCAAAAACTGATAATAAGCAGCAATGAGCTATAATTAGAATGGTTTTAAGTTTTAATAAGAACACTTAAATGGTACAACTAACTCAACAGATGCTAAATTGAAGATAATAAAAATATCTTAGAACACTGCAGTAGGAAATAGGAAATAGTAATTTCTGTAAGCACTCAACTGCTTGCTCAATGGCCTAGGGTGCCCAAGACAGACACAGAAACAGCCTAAATACTCATCACTAAACAGTGACCTTCCGGTGCCTCAGTCTGATCATATCCTGATAGCACTCCAGCCGTGGTACCCTACAACTCTGGGTGCTATCTCCTGGTCTCCCTGCCCCACCGCATCCTGCCACTCTAAGTGCCAGGGGGCCCAGAAAGGGAACAAAGGCATGGTACAGGCTGAGGGAAAAGGAAAGCTCTTCTCCCCAGGGCCTAGGAAGCTGGCCCAAGTCTAACACCTTTCCACAAGCAGAAAAGTAACGAGTCAAGAAATCAAGGGAAGGGATGCCCACGCCCAGGCCACAGACAGAAGAAGGGCACTGAACAACTTCGCATCTCCTTCAGGCTCTCAGAGATAGAGAGGGACTGGGGGACTTCAGCTTTGCCTGTGGCTATGCTTCTTTTAGGACCTCCTGAGAATGAATCTGAATACTGAGAAAATCCTGAACTCTCAAAAAAAAAAAAAAAAAAGGCGTGAACGACATGTGAAATTGCAGGCAACTGTGGATGCTTCGGAGATCACCTCACACCCTGGAACAAGCAGCCGAACCCTGGCGGTGACGTGTGCCAAGAACAATCAGGGCCTGCAGTGGAAAGGCGGTTGGTGTGCTGGATTGTTCAAACAGCCTAAACTGTCTTAACAAACTGTCAGTGTACCACACAGTCACATAGTGCTTCCATACATATCAGCTGAGCTCCAACTTTTTAGCCTGAGAACCCCTTTCCAGTCTTAAAAGTATTAAGACTCCTAAGGAGCTTTTGTTTATACTGATTATATCTATCAAGCTCTTTTGTATTAGAAATTAAAATTGTTAAATTTTAAATTACATACTACCTTATTTGAAAATGACACTAACCTATCATATGATAATGTACAAAATTTTTATGAAAAAATACTTTACTTTCCAAAAAAAAAAGCAAATTAGTGAAAAAACTGCATTGTTTTCTATTTTTGTAAACCTCTTTAATGTCTGGCCTAAGATAGACGGATTCTTATGTTTGCTTCTGCATTCAATCTGTTGCGATATCACACATATCACATAGCCAATAACTGAGAAACTTCACTGCACATGTGTGAAAGACTGAGGGTGACAAAGGCAACAAATTTCTTAACATTAACACAAAAATTGCTTTGACCTCATGGGCTCCCTGAAAGGGTCTCACGGATCCCTATGGGGCCACAGGACCACACCCTGAGAAACACTGATATGAAATCTCACTTTATCCAACATGAGGTATACAGAGTAGGTATTACTTGTTTTGTTTGTTTGTTTTTTAACATATGTTCAAGGCCTTCAAGGTTGACAAATTTGATGAGTGGCAGAGTGAGAACCAAGAATTCCATACTGGAGCCCTGGCTGGCATAGCTCAGTGGATTGATTGAGTGTAGGCTGCGAACCAAAGCATCACAGGTTCGAATACCAGTCAGGACACATGCCTGGGTTGCAGGCCATGGCTCCCAGCAACTGCACATTGATGTTTCTCTCTCTCTTTCTCTTTCCCCCTCCCTTCCCTCTCTAAAAATAAATAAATAAAATCTTTAAAAAAAAAGAATTCTATATTGGAAATACCTAATACAAACAGAAATGCTCAATTCCTTTCATTTTTGAGAAAAAAAAATTCCCCAAGATTTTACATTACCATTAAAAGATCAGCAACCATCCATTTATCTAATAGCCTTGGTTTTGTGTGCCGTTGATCAGCAAAGGCTGAATTAGAACTAAAACTATCCAATAAGAAAAAAGGGTCACCAGGAAAGCAAGTATTTATAGTGCCTTAATAATGAAATGACAAAAGAACAAAAACGTGAAAAGGAATTTGGATTGATGCTAATTTATGCCATTGTTCCTTTCCTCTCTGTCCTTTCATCAGCCTTGTTTAAATGATTTTGTTCTACTAAGGCCATAAGTAAGAGAGGTATAAGGATAGTATTTAGAATATTTTAAGGCACTCCCTGACTCTTTAAATGTTAATGCCACAGAAGTAATATCCATCCTCCATAACCTCTTATCTACGTTGACTGTGGCTCAAGTTACAGAGGTTGCCCAGTCAAGTCCTGCTTTTATGACTCAGAACCTAAGACGCCCGCCTTTGAGAAGATCATGGTGATGGATTGTGAGTAGTAGACTTGTTGCATCAGGAGGAAATGCAGTTGGGAAAATGCCTAATTGGATCTAACTACTAAAGGTCATCCTTTTATAAAGAATTAATCTTTTCAGACTCATTATTAACACCTTTAATTGGAAGTACATTTACTTTATTTTAATTGCTATGGCACAGCGTGCCTTTGCCTTCAGGGAAGCTGAAAATGGGTATGATTTAAGGCCAGAAACTATAGTAAGTCTGTATAATAGAGGAAACATACAATAGAGGAAACATTAAAAACTTAAAAGTTAACAGGTTCAAAATTCAGGCCACCTTTGATAACTTTTATTAAAAATCCCTAAACCTTAAAACAAACATACAAAAAAACCAAACTCTTAAACTTGGGAAGGCACAGCCCTTATTTCTCACTGTATGTATGTACTGCATCACAAATGCAAATGCCTGATGGGCTCAGGCAAGGGATATTTTTTAAATAGGTGATACAATTACATGCTTTAAAAATAAAAAGGTACAGGAGGATACTGGGGAAAAACTAGCCCTCCAACTCCTGCCACTCAACTACCAGGTCGCCCTCAGAGGGATCAGAGGCTCTTTCTGCCTCCTTCCTGAGATCTGCTGTGCATAAATGAGCAAATGGATACATGTAGTTCCTTCTGTTCAATACGAACAGTAGTGTGCTATGTCCACTGTTCTGCACCTTGCCTTTTTTATAAAAACTCAGTAATATACCTCGAAATAATTTTTCCATATTGGTTCATAGTGTTCTCATTCCTTTTTTATAGCTATATAGTATGCCATTGTATGCCATATCCTTTTTAAAAGCCAGTTCCCATTCTACGAACAGATTGTTTCTAGTCTTTCACTAGTATAAACGTGTTTCAATAAATAACCTTGTTCTTATGTCATCTGCAAACATGAGTATAAAAATAAATTTCTAGAAGCAAACTGCTTGATCAAAAGGTCTATGCATTTGCAATCTGATAGATACTGTCAAATTTCCCTTCATTTTCGTTGTACCAATTTATGTTCTCACAAGCACCGCTGCAGGAACTTTAAATTAAAGCAGAAAATGTATTTTAAAAACCCCAGGGAGATGGGGGAACTCTGCTAGCTGAAAAGCTTATTAGCCATTGAAAAGGGTAACTACTACTCAGATTCAGGATTAGCTGGTTAGGCCAGGTAGGAATGTGGGCTCAGTTGTGTTAAATTTATGTCTGTCTGTCTGTCTGTCTGTCTGTCTATCTATCTATCTATCTCCAGGCAAAGTGGAAAGTTCAGAAATACAGATTATCAGTATTTGTTTTTCTTCTTGCTCTTTCAGTTCATCTGTAAGGGACACAGCGACCACTGAAACAAGGCAGCTGGCTAGCAGGGTGGTGACGAACACACAGGTGCACACATAACCCTTTCTGGTGGTTCAGGTGCAAAAGGCCCATGTAGTCAACAACCATGCTTTACAGGATGCAGTGCTTTTCTGCACCTCTTCATACACCCTGTCAGGAAAATCTGGCAGAGCCACTGCTCCTGGAGGGCTCCAAAGCCCAAATGCCAGCTGAGGACTGTCTGCACTCTTCAACTCCACACTGGCTGCCCATGCCAGCTAACACATGTGGGCACACACACCCTAAGAACCAGATACCATCAAAAGGCATAGAAGTCCCACGCCATGGATTGGCAAAGGGTATTATAAAGTGTTAACTGCCATTGGCACTGCATGCCCTCTATCACAGGGGTGTTCTGAAGTGAGGCTGAAAGTCAACTACTCTCTCGAGCTCAGGTGAGGGCTGCAGTTGGGGTAACATCACCCATCAAGCCTGTAAGGCAAGTACAGTGTTTTCCAGGGATTCAGAAGTGGCCCCTCCCTCCTGAGCAGCTAAGGATTTTCTTCGCCAACAGCCCTTTTCTTCCTTACTTTAACCTGAGATTCCAGGCCAGGGTGAAGCTACTGATGTCCAAGGAATTCCAGAGGGACTCCCACATACTCCTAGAATGTTCCCCCACTCTCGGGGCTGGATGGGGACCTTTCAAACAGACTGGGCCAGGAATCAGGACTACAGTTTTTAGTTCAGCTTTCATCTTTCCTACTCTTGGACTTTGGGAAAGTCCTTTCCCAAAGATTTAGGAAGAGATATGGGACTGCAGTTCTCACTGAGCTAGCCAGGCATTCCTCTCCACACCAGGAGGCCGCCAGGTGCAGAATGAGGAGATAACCCGAGCTGTGCAGGCAGAGATCTTATTCAAATTCCCTCGTTACTTCTGTGGCCCCTGTCATCTGTTTCCTCAGCTGTGAGATGGGAAACATAATAATTAACAGCACTTGCTATCTGCTGGTACACATTCAGTGCTTCACGTAAATAATTTCATTCCATGCTGGAAACCACCCTGGAAATAAAGATGACTGTGCTCCTCTATTATTTTACAGATGAGGCTTAGGAAGGGGAAAGAATGTACCAAACATGTTTCTCAACAGCAAATTTGAATTAAACCTAGAACTTGAGAAATGTTACCCACTCTCCTTGAAGTGCACAGCCCCTTCCCGAGCCACTGTCGGCCCTGCCCCAGTTAGGGGCTCCTAACTGGACTCTCCTCGTTCAAGTGCACCATCTGCAGCACAGCCAATCAGCTTGTTCCCCGGAAGTCTGATCATGTCACTCCTTTGCTGAAAGACTCCATTTTTCACCCTTATTCTTAAAACAAAATTCAAAATCCTTAGTGTAACCCTCCAGGACCTGCTCCTGCCTATCTGCCCACCCTCATCTCTCCTATACCTTCCCCCGTTCACCTGGCTGCCATTGCCCACCTGCCCCACTTTCCCAGACATAAACCTGCAAATAACATTTTGAATGGACCAGGGAAGTCAAAAGCCTGCCAGGAGTGGGTTCAGGAGACCGTGGTAGAAAAGGAATTGAAGTGGGGGCAAGTCTTAAGAAATTCGGCTGGAAGGGGATGAGGAGAATAGTTGTAATGAGGTAAAGGGAAGGCTTGTATAAGGTGGGACAGGAGAACACAGGTGTGCCAGTAAAACAAAGCTAGTAAAGAGGGAAACAGGACGATGAGGGAGGGAACAGAACATTGCATCTGGAGGACCCAGCTTCTCCCCCTGCTTGGAAATTTGCCTCTCTCACCCTCCCTCCACCAATCATGCTCAAGGACAGGGCTGTGTCTTTTCGGGGAGACCAAGAAAGAAGGATCGGGTGGCCAGACAAGGTAGGCCCCTTTCCTGTTTGTTCTCCTCGCCTCCAGTTCCGTGCTCAATTTTGCGCCAATGTAATCATGTGGTAATTACTTTAATGCCTGTCTCATCTACTGGACAGTTAAGTCCCAAAAGACAAAGACCCTCATCTTGCCTTGCTCACTGTTCCCCTCACCACCCAGCACAGTTGCCTAGGGAACGCACAGAGAGCATTTGTTGAATGAGTCAGTACATGAATAAATGAATGGAAGAGGAGTTTACAAGTCACGGCCTCTGTGACATGACCTTCCAGGTGTCCGCAGCTCGCTAGCTGCCCTTTCTCTGTGTGCCCCAGACACTCCCCTGTCTCTATCTCCTTGTGCCTTCAATGCTGATGTGCATCCTCCACCATCTTGTCTTCTCATTCTCTCCCTGGATGATTAATTCCAAACCCTGAGCTCAAATTCAGGTCCAAACCGACACCAGAACACTCGCCATACCCAAAATGGAATGCATCACTTATCCTTTCAAATGCACTTTTCTCCCTCTGCTCCCTGTAGTTGTAATAGCCAATTAACATGACCTGTGGGTTCTACCACCTTAAGATTTCTCAAATCATCAATTTCTCTAAAATTCCACCACTATTGACCAGGGACAGGTCACCATTCTGTCAAAGATGAGGAGATTTAATGAACAGAGGCTACTTTATCCACACTCACAGATGCTACCCATATATACCTAGGGAGGTTAAAGATAAACAGGAAAAGGAAAAGGGCCTTAACGGATTGAGAGACCTATTGTTTAGGGTAATTTTTGACAAATGACTGTTGTAGCCCAGGAAAAAAATTGTTGGACTTAATGAGACATGGAAAACGATGCCAATGTAATAGTCAGCTGAAGGATACTTATCACATAAGGCCAGAAACAAAACAAATCAGGAACAGAAGGAAGAAGCTTCTTGTGGCCAGGCCAATGGCTGCTTGATGGCAGTGTTTATGGTCACCTCTGGGCCTTCCCAGAGCCAGGCCTTGGAGTCAGCTGCCTGGACTGCCTCAAAACTGGAGACTCTCACCTGCTGGCTGGTCAGCTGAGCTCAACTGCAATTCAGCCACTCGGGAGCTGTGACATTCGGTGGGCCACGTCACCTCTCTAACCTTCAGCTTCTTCCGCGGGGAAAAGGGGAGATGGTGCTCCCCTCCCGAGTCAGGTGCGCTGTGTGAAAACACTCTGTGGACCCCCGTGCACTGCTGTTTGGTGTTAAAATGTCATATTTTGAAGGGCTCAGGAGTAGGGGGAAGTCATGGCTCTAGTCCTTAAAGAGCTTACAGTCTTCCCAGAGAATGACAGCTCCATATGTAAAACTACCAGGAAAACCCTGAGTTAAATAAGTGCTTGAAAGTAGTTGTCAAGAAAGAAATATTAGGCCAGTTCAGAGAAAAGAGCATTTCCCCCCCACTTTATTTTTTATTCATTTTTAATGATATTGTATGAATTATGTTATTACAGTTGTCCTGCTTTTTCCCCCTTTGCCTCCCCATACCCAGCATGCCCCACTCCCTCAGGCAACCCCCCACCATTGATTCATGTCCATGGGTCAATCATATAAGTTCTCTGGCTGCTCCATTTCCTATACTGTACTTTACATCCACAGGGCGATTCTGTAACTACCTATTTGTATTTCTTAATACAAATCTTCACCCATTCTCCCCTGCTACCTCCCCGCTCCCATCTAGCAAACTTCCAATAACTAACTTCTTTTCTCTTGCTCTCAAGAATCTCTCTCTATCTTTAATCTTTGGCCTTTTAATAATGATGTGTCTTGGAGTGGGCCTCTTTGCACCCATTGTAATTGGGACTTTCTGCAATTCCTGGGCTTGCATGTCTATTTCCTTCACCAAATTAGGGAAGTTTTCTTTCACTGTTTTTCAGATAGATTTCCAATTTCTTGCTCTTGCTCTTCTTCTGGCACGCTTATGATGTGATTGTCAGATATCTTAAAGTTGTCCCAGAAGCTGCCTATACTATCCTCATTTTTCTGGATTCTTTTTTCTTCTTATTGTTCTATATGGTTGTTTTTTGCTTCCTAATGTTCCAAATCATTGATTTGATTCTTGGCTTCATCCATTCTATTGTTGTTTCCCAGTAAATTGTTCTTTATTTCAACTAGTGTATCCTTCGTTTCTCACTGGGTCTTTTTTTATGCTCCTGAGGTCCTCCCTAAGTTCCTTGAGCATCCTTATAAGCAGTGTTTTGAACTCTGCATATGATAGACTGCTTATCTCCATTTCATTTAGCTCTTTCTCTGGAGTTTTGATCTGTTCTTACATTTGGGCCATGTTTCTTTGTCTCCTTGTTTTGACAGCCTCCCTGTATTTGTTTCTATGTATTCGGTAGAGTTGCTTTGATTCCATGTCTTGGTAGTGTGGCCTAATATATTAGGTGTCCTATAGGGTCCAGGCGCACAGCCTCCCCTATCACCCAAGCTGGGTACTCAAGGTGTGCCCTTTGTGTGGGCTGAGTACACCTTCCTCTTGTACTTGAGTCTTGGTTGTTGTTGGCAGATCAATGGGAGGGATTTATCCAGACCAGTCAGCTGTAAGGACCTGGCAGTGACAAATGACCACCGACCAGTGACCTCCATAAAGGATCAGCTGTGCAGGGGCAGGGTGGTGGTGCTCCAACCAGGTCTGTAGCAGTCCACTGGGTGTGGTAGCCCTGGGGTATCCTGGGTGGTGCAGGCCAAGAGCAGCCCCCACCTGTATTTTGCCCAGGGCACCCTGCCTGAGCTGTAAAGCAATCTGAGATGGCTGCTACTTGTGCTGGGCTTGGAGATTCCCAGGTGAAGCCAGGCTGTGACTCTAATCTGGCTGTTGCTAGGGCTCACTGAAACCAGTTATTGCTTGTTTCCATAGCAAACAATAGGATTTAGGAGGCGAGACCAGCCCTTCATATGGAAAAGCAGCTTGGGTAGGCCAGTAAATTAGGTGGGGTAGAGCTTCTTGGATCTCCAAGGTGGGTCACACAGTGTTAGCCAGGTTGTTCGAGTCTCAGATATGGCACCAGCCTGCTGGCTCTGTGGGGGGAGGGCTCAGCAAAGGGACAATGGCCTCTGCTCACCCCAGTGCTAGACACTTCAGTCTCTCTCAGTATACAACTGGTGCCTTTCAAGCTGCCACCCAGTGCTGGAGCTCAGAGGGAGTGAGTCTGAGTAGGTGAGTCTGTGTGTGGGTTCCCCCAGAGGAACTGCTTACGGCTCCAGCAACCTCCTTCACTGACTCAATCCCCACTGGTTTTTGTAGCCAAAAGTTGTTCCCCCCTTACTTTATTCATTCTTCACATTCCTGTCAAATTCATCTTCTCTGAGGTAAAGGTCCAATCATGGAATCTTATCATTCACAACTGGAAGGGGCTCTAGAGGTCACCTAACCCATTTCCCACGTCCCAGAGGTAAAGAACTGAAGCCAAAAAGATTAAGTGGCTTGTTTAAGATTACATGGCTGTTAATTTACACCACATTTCATAAATTCTAACTGATTACCTACTAGGTGTTCCACCTATCCTAGGTGCCATTAATGGCAGAAATAGCACCCAAACATGAGACAAACACTGCTAGGTGACAGCTTTTAATTCTCAACTGGTGGTTCCCGAAGTGCAGGCAGGGTGAGCAGAGGTGCAACCTCTAAAAAAGGAACTTCCCTCAATGACACCTCTGCCCCTGGTTAAGAAGTGCTGCATGCAGTGAGAGACGTTACAGATGAGAGTGAGTTTCATGTATAATTGATGTGGTGGCAGAAATAAAGGGGAGAGCTACTGCTGTGCCCATCACAACTGTGCTCCAAACCTGGCCCGAAATGGAAACTCTCCTAGAAGTACACACCTCCACCTGCCACAAGCCATATGCTCCGAGTGTGTGAGTAACTCAGTCATGTACCTCCCCCTCCCCACAACCCCTGGCCTAGCATTTGACTTGCCTCAAAAGAGCCTTTTGGAGCAGTGAGTCTCCTAAAAAGTGAAAATGAAAATTCCTTTCAGCATTGCCATTCCAGACACCCAGAAATATGCCTAAGACCTAGAAATTGTTTTAAGTTGGTGGCACCCAGAATTCTAGTCTACACCAAGCCATGCAGCAACACACAGCCCCTGATCAATGTCACATAGATCAGGAAATGTCCCTATTCTTTTTAACAACAGCAACAAAGGCTAATATACATATGTACACACATATACACACATGCAAGAGTTTCTTTAAATAAGGTATCTGGACATATCTTAAAGAACTTGACCTTACACACTTGGTTGTCTGCAGGGTTTTCTGCAACTGAAACCTCAGGCTAAGGACTTGGATGCATCGCCTTGGCTATCAGGCAACCTGGGGGACCCTTAGACTCGTAACTGGCAGGGAGCAGCCTGGCTGCACATGATTTCTCACAGCTGACACCTAAATCAGGTGCATGCGCAGAGCCCACCCAGAGAAACTGACACTCTGTAAAATGTTGACACCCATGAATAAATCACTCGCAAAAACATTACCATAAATAACTGTCTTTACTGTCTACAAAAGATAGTTTTCACCAAACTAAGTTAAATATTCCTTCCTTTAACAGAAACCTCTTGAAAACCTCCATGCCTGCCAGGAGGAACACAGGGCTGTTTCCTCTCCATCACTCTCCCACCCTCCAGCCTAAACAAACATGCTTGTCTTCTGTTCCAGTACATGGCTTTGGAAAATCATGAAAAACATCTCGACATACAAAAAGGTGGAAACTGTAATAAAACAAATACACATGACCTACCATCCAGAACTTTGGAAATGGTAACATTTTGTCATATTTACTTCAGAACTTAGTACATACATTTTTAATATCATTTTTCTTACAATACAAAATTGACTGCGTTTCATCCCAGCTGTGGCAAATCACGAGTGAACAGATGACTGTGTGAGGGCTCCGCTTCCCGTCAAGATTACAGAACTATATTTTTGTGGGTAGCAGTCCTTTTCGGCACTTAGAATGTCCTGTGAATATATTTATTGAGCTGATTTCCTACCTATAGGGTGGAAGGGAAATGGAATGGCCACATAAAAACTACAATCATCTGTTCAGCTGGCAGAAGCAGAAACATTACAGTCTAGTCAAAGTTCACATTTTTTAGTAACAGGAAAATTGTTAAGTACACATTACTTAAGGGACCATGTGTATGTCTCTTGATAGAAACCTGCTGACATAAGTACAGAAGCCTTTAGTAGCATCACTTGTGCTTTGGAAGTGTGGCATGTGTTAGGGCTTATTGCAGAAGACCAGGCTTGAGGTTTCCATGATGGATACCTCTCTTCAGTGTATCACACTCCCAAGTCACCGTGCCAAGTCCATCACACTGAAAATGTAAAGGCATCTCTAAGCCATCGATGCAATAAATGTCTGTTTGGGCTCTGGACATCATGTCATGGTTGGTATATTTACATAGGTCAATAATGCATATGGGGAGCTGGTTGGCAAGGCACCTATTTGCAGATTCTAGGATGAGTAAATTTTTGAGATAATGGAAGTTTACTTCATTGGCAACAATTTATTTTAATTCTTACAAAAAGGACAGTAAAGAGTTTCAAAATTAAACCAAATAAACAAGCGAACATTTGACTATTACAAACAACACAAATTAAAGAAAATGGTAAAAGAGATACTATGCATACTGGAGATGCCAGTCACTCCCACTGAGCACTGAATTCAGCTTTGTTTGCAGGTCAGGGGAAAAAAAGGGTGGGGGATATTTCATGATACAGTTCTTACTTTATCAAAAAAGAAACGTGCAAGGCAAAAATTTTTCCCCCTTGGCATTAATACCAAGGAGAAACTTTTTACAGAAGCCACTTTGTAAGAGACACTGAGTAATGTCTTCAACTCTGTGTTGCAGAAGACAGAAACTTTTTCATATAAATGTCTTCAACTCTGCGGTGCAAAAGATGAGAATTTTTTTCTCCCGTGTCCTGAAGGCACAATATTAAATCTTACCTGACTGATGGCATTTCTGCTGGGAGCGGAAATAATATGGCTGAGGTACATTGTTTCTTGATGATTTACCTCAATAAAGGGAGTTTCAAGAACCTGGAGAAATGAACGGCCTATGCAGACTGCTTCCGGATGCCCCCAAATTACCTTTGCTAAATTCTGCAAGGGACGATTTCATGACTGAACTCTGACAAGTATTCGAAGGTGTCTGACAGTTTGTGTGTTGATTAAACACAGATCTCTCCCCTTACCTAAAACCTGAGATATGCAGGGGCAACATTCTGCTGTGAACGTGCAGGAGACAGCCTTATGTCTGTCTCACTTAAGGCTCACTGCTGCGTTGTCTGACTGCTGGCAGAGGCGGACTGCGGGGTGTATGAACTTCAAAAGGAAGCTCTGTGTCTGGCCAAAAACAGGGACATGTGCTCAGCTGAACACCAAACTTCGTTGCTTCAGAACAGAGAAAGGATCACATCTTGCTTAAGAGTTTTAAAGAATGTGTGTTACTAATCAAGAGAGTTAACCATATAAAAAAAAACTTTACTATAAGCTTCAATACTATAAAATGAGCAGACAATAATAAAATTCTTTATACTTTAGCTGGGTGATCACAAAAGCAGCAAAAACCATGATTTACTTTAACTGTCCTATTCTTGTAAATTTCCTATTAATTTATACATATTGTTACATTCAGGGGAAGCTATATTGAAAAATTAGCCAACTTAAAGGGAACATGATCACTTTCAACTAGGTTTAAAATACCCACCCAACAAAGGAGAAAAGTATAAAGGAATAATGAATAATGTGCCCTCTAGGTTAGAAATGTAAGCAGAATCCTTCCTGACTTTTCCACAGGTGATGTCTTAAGACAATCAAATTTAATGATAAATGAGAATGAGCAAGTATTTTCCCTTTTGATCCACTTCACAGACATGGCCTGTAAGTAAATGTACGCACAGTCTAGTGGGGATGACACTTTGACAAAGGCATCGTTACTCCTCAAGATGGATTTCTCTAAACTTGCTCCCCAGAATAATCTTGTTACTAGGCATTTGATAGGTTGTTGATGGTCATCGGAAAGAAACGTATCTTTGGAGCACACCAGGCCACAGTTGTCAGGGGCTTTTTATTCTGAATAATGTAAAAGCAATAAAAAAAAATCCCAAAACTTTCTCAAGGCAAACAAAGCAACAAACAAAAAGCATCCACAAGCTTCAAGTTATGTGACTTCCCAAGAGTCACGGTCACTGACACCCCAGGTGCCTGAGGGCAGGGCGTGAGAACCTTTCCGGTGGTTAACACACCCCAGGAAGGCAAAGGGTGTAAAGGAGTTCGTTGTTAGGATGACTTAAAGTGAAAGTTAATGTCTGAAAATGTTTCCAGTATTTTTACAAGATGGATTTTCTTTTTAAATCTGAAGACTGCCACAAATGAGAGAAAAGAAGTCCCAAGTTCAGTCTTATCCGCAACTCTTAGACGCCCTTTCGAAAGCCCCACTGGGGCCTCGATGCCCACTCTTCTTACCACTGTCAAGTGGCCCCGGAAATGCAACCACCCTGTGATGCCTCCTCCTTCTCATCTGACCCTGGCAAGTCTTTAAAAGACAACCTTCACACCATTAGCAAACACGAAATCTGTTCTTGGTCTTTGGAGCACTAATTTTCAGCATTCATTACTAGAGTGTCTCAGGTTAAAAAAAAAAAAATTCCCCTTTCTACAGACCCAGGTAAAGGAAATAAAATGGCATTCATCACTTAGCATAGAAGTCAAACCATCCTAGTCAGAAAATTCCAAGTACCTGTCAGTCACCCAAACTGGAAGGACCCCTGGCTTAATCAGGAAACTAATTCTGCAACGGTGCACCCCACCTGCACCACGAATGGCGCACTGAGGACAAGACTCAAACGCAGACTCATGTAACACACGATCTCACTGAAAATGCTCAAAAACGACTCTTTGCCTGTGTTCACATACCCGCTGTATGGCTGCCAAATAATGAAAGGCCAATGTTCATGTGTGGGCCATGGAACCCCTATTTTAGAGCCATACTCACATTTTGGTGATTTTCGAAAAACAAGCTTGAGAAGGTTGGATGAGCAACTCCCACGTATGTGACTACGCCACACAGCAAAATTTTGTCCAGACTGTGGGGGTCGTGCATGTTTCTTACCTAAGAATCACTAATAAAAGAGATATGCCCTGAAATTTCCTTAATGATGTGTTTTTTTTCCAGTAACTGACCTTTAAAACCCTGTCTGTTGATCTCTGACAAGTTTTAAGACTAATTGGCTTTTTAAATCTCTTGGTAAGTAAAAATTAAATAAAGTAGATCAGGCTAGATAAAAAAGAGTTAACACTCTACAGTAATACTTATACAGTACACCCTGCAAACTGCTTTCTATTTGCTTCTTTACTGTAAATTGATAGATGTGCTTTTCACAAAGGAAGTACAAAAAGCAGTGCTGCTAGGCTCAGGAGGGGAAGGGTTCACAGGGAAAGTCAAGGGGGCTCCAAAATGACTAATGTGATAGCAGAGCCTTTCTCTATTGATTTGAAGCAAAATGACAAACAGTGAGTATTGGTCAAGTTTAAGAACATCCGTTGATAAAAAAACAATTATGCATGCTACTGACCATACATAAGAAAGACAAAGGAATGGTAAAGGTGAACAATTACAGGCATTCTAAGTAAACATACCAAATTCAAAAGAGGGGCCATGGAAGCTATGGCGCTATGTTATGTCTCTCCCCAAGAGAGCCTAGTATAGGGCTGAGCACATAAGGAAGCTGAACATTCAAGAAACTGAATTGGATCAAGCAGTACATTATTCCTCCTTACCTGTTGCATGACATTATATTAAATGCAAGCACATTTGACAGAGCTCCTGGGTATGGAGCTAACCAACCTTATATAAACAACTCAATAACAAAAAAAAAGTTTTTGAGAGGAGGGCATTCAGGTTGCTGCACGGTTGAGAGCTATGATGGATAAATGTCACATTAATGATGAATGTGGGAGAGGTAAACGGTCTGTTACACTGACGAGATTTCTGGCCAGAAAGCTACTCCCCGTGAGCAGGGAGCCAGCAGTCAGCATCCAGGGTGGTGGGCGCAACCTGAACAAGGCTCACTCGTCATGACTTATGGACCAGTCTGCCTGACTCCACGGCTCTGGGAGGCTGAGAAGGTTTCACATCTACAGTCAGAAAATGCTACAGCTATACCGCCTGCACACTGAGCTCCAGGCTGTTCTAGTATCTATAATACACTTCTTTTGATTTAAGTATAGAACCCAAAAGGGCACATCTCCTGATAACAGGCTTCTTTTCCACCTCATCTCCTCCCCTAACCCCTACCTCTAAGCTTTCAGTTGGTTTTATGGGGAATCAAAGGAGAAAAAAACACCCTTTGTTATTAGGTCTACTGGCCTGTCACAGCTTGGTTTCTGAAGAAAACATTCATGAATTTAAATAGTGACTGTAACACTGACTAACCCCAAGACCCTCTGGCAATTCACATAACTTTCCAAGTCTTAGTCTCTGCATCTGTAACATAAGGTAGTCACGGTAACGACTTCATAGGTAGCTAAGAGGGTTAGGTATGAGAAGGCATAAGTAGCGACAGACAGCAAGCACTCAGCCAGTACTGGTTAAATAACATCACCACCACCAAGAATAAATACAATCTTTAACCACCAAGTTCTCCAAGGGTTATCATGGTTTACCAGCAGGGTTCAGATCTCAGACCCTGCCCTGAGATCTGTTCTTTCTCATCCTTTCACCTAACCTGAGCAGGCATGTAGCTAACCGCAAACACCAATGTAAGATTTCAGGGGGTACAGGTCTCCGTATCTCCTTAAGCATCCCAATAATCACTGAATAAATAAAATAACGGCTGATCATTTGGCGTTGAAGAATGGCACTTTCCAGCTGAGAGTGTGGAGAAAACAGACTGGTAACTGGGGCTGCTTTGGGATCCTTGGTGATTCTCAGAGGGTGTGGTGGCCCCATGAGGAACAGAGGATTCTCCTGGTAGTCTATCCCACACCTCTTTTTCTCATGAATGATTTAAACTCTCTGCTTTATGTGAAAGTAGAAAAGTACAGCAGTTAAGATGGAAATGTGCCGAAGGTACACAAACCTATCTGTCAGAGTGGGGGAATTCCCTAAGAAGAGAGACACAAGAAAAGCATCCACCTTCTCGGTGGTTCAGCCAGCATTTCTGGCAACTTTCTTCCTCTGTAGCAGAAGACAGGGCAGTGCACACATCATCACACACCCTCCCCCGTCCAGGGCCTCTCTGGACTCAGGAAGGCCTGAAGGAGCAGTGCTCCAAGCTCAGAGGGCTATTTAACCGTACCTCCCATCATCACTGCTGTTACGGACCTGTCATTCAGAAATGCCCTCAGCTATCCGAGACAGCACAGAGCGTTATGAGGATGACATTTCCACGTTTTGTATTCTGAACATTAAAAACCCGTTTGGCTCACCAAATGAGCAGCGGGTGCCACGCTAATTATATAACTTTTTAGAACACTAAAATAGTATCTCCCACTGGGCCAACTGGGAGGGGAAAAAAAAAGCCACAATACTCATTTTTATCTGTGCCTCAGCATACTGACCTCCTCCAGCCTGTTGATGTGGCCATTAATAAAACATTTTAAAGTGATCTGAAAAGGCTTTTTATAAACTAGGGCCGGGATCTGGCTGCCAAACAGCTGTGTGCTTGGAAGACTTGGAATTGGTATCGTGGTTGACTGCTGATGATACAAGCTTGTTCTGGGAACCTCCTGTATCCAGAATGCTGTTTACACTTTTGATTGGTTTCCAATGAAAGAGAAATTTCCACTCTTGAGGAGCTATAAAAGCTAGAAGTAAGGATGCCTGTGATGATGACCCTGCTTTGCATGGGACACATTAAGACCTGCTTTAATTTCACTGTAGTGCCTGATGTAGGACTACCCACATGCTTTCTTATAAGCTCCTTTCGATTTTAGAGTAATTCAAAATAAAAATATTATTATTATAATTCTAAAATATCCTAATAAGTAGTTCTTAAAAGAAAATAAGAGAAGAGCTTGATATTTTATTTTGCCTTCTCTTTCTTCTGACAAAAATAAGTAAAAAATATGCATTAAATATAATTTTTTAAACTTCAAACAAAATACATAATATATCCTTGATGTGATTAGATGTGATCAAACCTGGGAACTAAGATAGACATTACACGGATGGTGAGTTAAAAATGAGGTGAGCAGAGGAACTCATTCAGTTTAGATACACATAGGACACACCTAGGCAACGTGCAAGGCTTGGGAAGAGAGGACACAGAGGTGAAATTACCCAACAACTGTGCTCAATGAGGTTATGACCAATCACAGAATTCAGAACTGGAAAGAAACTCTACAGCTGAACAAGTGAGGTGCATTAAAAGTGTTTGGGCCCTGACTGGTGTGGCTCAGTTGGTTGGGCGTCATCCCACAAAGCCAAATATCACCGGTTCGATTCCCAGTCAGGGCACATGCCTGGGTTGTGGGCCAGGTCCCCAGCTGAGGGCGTGTATGAGAGGCAACTGATTGATATTTCCTTGATACATCGATGTTTCTCTCCATCTCTCTAAAAATAAATACAATCTTTAAAAAAAAAGTGCTTGGTGTGCTGTCCGCTAGAATTCTCATCTCAGATACTGGGGCTGTGAGCTTCTTTCTTTACTTTTCAAATGTCTGCCCTGCTATTCCCCATCCCATCATCCTCTCCGCAAACACACATATTTAAAGACCTGGGAACTGCTTATACGCTGAAGGAAGCGATCTAACAGAACCAAGGTCATTCCTAGACTCCACATTTCCTCAAACAAGCTCACAAGTACACGCCTAGCATAAAGAAAATTCAAGCCTATCAAACTAGGGAAAAAGTGACTGAGGAATTTCAGGGTCACTTTGCAGGTTTTTTATGTCAAGACTGATGAGAATAGGTTTACCAAGGAACAATGCATCACTCAGAATATGTTCTGTGGGTTTAGTCCAAGTTCACGTGGCTACTCTGCCAATATCAAAACTGCAGTGCTGAGTGGCTGCACAGGGAAAGGACTTGCTGCCTTAGTTGAAAGATGATAAGGTTGGTGAAGGCGGCTCACGGAATGGGCTCCCTGCCCATATCTGGGCTAGTCATTTTTAATCATTAGAAGGTTATACTACAGAACCCCACCACACTCAGAAACATATCAGCATGTGCTTTTAGGGGAAAACACGTGCCATATTATTGATTCTTCCTGTCGTCAGGAAAGCCTAATGATGCTGGCCCTAGAGTAGAGAAAACGGTATTGACCCCACAGCTCTGCTAAACTCTCTAAATACTGGCTTTACTCTCCTCAGTGTAACAAAAATGTTTACTCAAATAATTATACAACAGGCTCAGGAGCTGAGATCTTAAGAGAAGAACTTGAGGTATTTCCAGACTTATCTGGGTCTCTCTGGCTGGTTGAGCTTTCAGAAGAGTAGTATCCATTGGACACTCTTAAGTCAAGTGTTTCCCTCAGCTGCTTTGCCTCTGCTTTCTATAAGCTAGTGAGGACACCTGGCAACAGCATTCCTACTGGCCACTGATTGAGCCAGGTGAGGGCAAGAGCATTAGCAAAGTTTTTTTAGGGAAAAGCCAGGGAAGGAAAAGAAGCAAAGAGGCAGCTATGAAGAGGCTTCTCCTCTGTATCTCATTATTAAAGGGATGGTTTGAGAGCACTCAAAAGAAAAAATAATGATCACTGGACTCCAGCAGGTAATTGCTAAGAACAGTAAGTTTGGCATAACCTAATTTCTTTCTTCATTATTACAATAAACTTTCAATTCCAACCAAAAGCCTTAGGTGTGCTTTGTTAAGACCAATGCACATTTTGGGACAAGGTGTGAATTCTTTTAGAGTAATAATAGAAATATCAATTTCTACTTGCAGGGAAAAATTATTTTACCTTATGATGATCAAAGGATCTTTTCATGTCCTCCCCGATTCTGTCCACATGGGATTTTGAGATTTGGCTCAGCAGAAAGGCAAACTAAAAAAATCTAATCACTACTTTTTCATCTAACAAATTAAATGAACAAAGATTACAGAATGGTGTCGTAGGAAATGTGAAATGCTCACAGGGACACGGTCTAGCAGACCTTCCTTCACTGCTATGGAGAGCATAAATTGGTAACTACCTCCGGAGAAGGTTGGTTGGCAATATGTTTCCAGAATTTTAAGAGTTTTACCCCTTGATGTGCCAATTCTACATCTATGAAATAAATTAAACATCTGAGTGTTCTGAATAAGACCAATCTTTAGAGCATTTCTTTTATAGCAAAAATTGGAAACCAAATTTAATCTCCAATGATAGAACAATAGTTAAATTGCAGTGGAATAACCACAGGATGCAATATTACATAGTTATTAAAATGTTATTTATAAAGGATTTTTAATGACATGAGAAAGTATAATAATGTAATAATAAGTGTAAAAAGCAGGGTGCAAAACTGCCTATGTAATATAATTGGAACAATAAAAAATGTAGAGTAAAAGAAACACAAGAAAATATACCAAAATGTTAATCATGCTTATCCCTGAATGGTGGTTTGACGGGTAATTTTCTTTTTTTATAACTGTCTGCACTTTTCAAATTTCCTCTAATAAACACCCATTACTTTTATAATGCAGGAGAATAAAAAGTTCCTTTAAAAATATTCAGTAAGATTTGAGAGATGCTGTGCTATGATTCATCATCATTTTTGAGGAAGACTTAAAAAGAAAAGGCAAATAACTGAGTGAAAATGTAAAAACTAAAGGCAACACAGTAAGTGTGTTTTGGCCACCCATGGTGGGTGGACAGTAAAACAGGGACTCCTTGGGTGGGGTTTAGATGATAATCTGAAACATTCGGAGAAATGTAACCTGGCGTTAGCTGGGCTCATTATAAAGCCTTGTTTGTGGTATCATTACAAATGCACACACGAGCATGGAGGAAGCCAACACATTAACAGGTGTACTGCTTAGGTGGGAGACTGCATTTAGTCTTTCATTTTTGTTGTTGTTGTTCAACTACAGGACCTCCATTTTCCTGCCACCACTTCCCCCCCCCGCCCTACCCCTCCCCCCCACCCTCAATCCTTCCCCTCCAACAAGGAGTATGCATTTATTCTTTTGAAATACCTCACCTCCTGCAAAAATAACTCATTTTTATTATGGTGAACTTATTTCAAATGTTTAGCTCATTGAACAAATGAGGCTAGAACAACTAAATATCTATAAGAAAAAAATGTGAACATTGACATTTACTTTACTCCATACACAAACATTAACTTAAAGTATCCACAGACCTAAATGTCAAAGGTACAATGATAAAACTTTTGGAAGAAAATACAAGAAAAAATAGGAGGAAAAAGGATTATTTTTGCAACTTTAAGGTAGGTAAAAATTTCTTAAATAGTATACAAATAGTACAGACCATAAAAATGAAGTTAAACTTTTTATCAAGATTTAAAACTTTTGTTTTTTCAAATGAGACGATTAATTAAGAAACTAAAATGAAAGCCATAGTATGAAAAAAAATTCACAATACATATATCTCACAAAGGACCTATACTCAGAATATATAAAGAATTTCTACAACTCAGTAATAAGAAGTCAAAGTTCAATAACTATTGAGTCAAGATTTGAACAGCTACTAATCACATGAGAAAACTCTCAGTGTCTCTAATCAGAGAAATGAAAATCAAAACCACAATGAAATACTACTACACACCCGTTACAATGGGTAAAATTAAAACCAGTAACCAGCACCAGCAGGGATGTGGCAGAACCAGAACTCTCATACACTGTGGGTAGGAATACACGATGGAAAATCTACTTTTGAAACTGTTAGTTGTCATTTTTTTTCCAAGTTAAACACAGTGAATGTAGCCAGGGGTTTGTCAATTTTATTAATCTTTTCAAAGAACTCTTTGTTGTATTAATTTTTCATATAGTCTTTTTGTTCTTTATTTCATTCCACTCTGCTGTAATTTTTATTATTTGCTTCTTCTGGTGACTTAGGGCTGCTTTTGTTCTTATTTCTAGTTCTTTAATACTTCAGGTTGATTACTTCAGGTTTTTGTTTCTTAAGATAGGCTTGTAATGATATAAACTTTTCTCTTACTACTGCTTTTGCTGATTCCCAAAAGTTTTGATATGTCAAAAGAAACCACCAACAAAACAAAAAGGTGACCAACAAAATAGAAGATATTACAAACAGCTCCAACAAGGGATTAATACCCAAAATACATAAAGAACTCACACAACTTAACACCAAACAAACAATCCAATTAAAAAATAGGCAGAGGACCTGAACAGATAATTCTCCCAAGAAGAAATACAAATGGACAACAGATATATGTAAAGATGCTCAACTTCACTAGCTACTAGGGAAATGCAAATTGAAAGTAGAATGTGATAATACCACCTCACTCCTGTTAGCACGTTTATTATCAACAAAACAAGCCATAACAAGTGTTGGAGAGGTTGTAGAGAAAAACAAACCCTCATGCACTGCTGGTGGGAACGTAAACTGGTGCAACCACCAGGGAAAACAGTATGGAATTCCTCAGAAAATTAAGAATAGAGTTACCACATTACCCAGCACTCCTTCTTCTGGGTATCTACCTGAAAAACTTGAAAACATTTACTCACAAAGATATATGCACCCCTATGTTCACTGCAGCATTATTCCCAGTGGCCAAGACTTGGAAGCAATCTAAGTGTCCTTCAACAGAGGGTTGGATAAAGATGTGGTACACTTACACAATGGAATACTACTTGGCCACAAAAAGATGAAATACTGCTATTTTCAACAACACGGAAGGACCCTGAAAATATTGTAGTAAGCGAAATACATCAGTCAGAAAAAGCTAAGAACTGTGAGATTTCACTCATATGTGGGGTATAAAACAAACTCATCCACAGACAACAGTATGGCGGTTACCAGAAGGAAGGAGGTGGGGTTGTAAAGGATAAGGGGGGCCAAATATACGGTGGCAGAATGACGGTTTGACTTTGGTGGTGGGCACACAATGCAATATACAGATGATGTAGTATAGAATTGTATGCTTGAAACCTATATAATCTTTGTAAATATGTCACCCCAATAAAATTTAATTTAAAAAAGTTAAATACAAACTATCCAGCTGACCCAGCTCTTTCACAACTATGTATTTTTCCTACAGAAATCAAAATATAGTACACATAAAGACTTGTACATGAATGTTCACAGCAGCATTATTCATAATAGCACAAAACTGGAGGGAAAAAAAAAAGATATCCACCAACAGGGGAATAATGCAACAAAATGAGGTAAATCCATATAATGAAATGCTGCTCAGCAATAAAAAGGAAGAAGCTATTCATACATGGAACAACACGGATGAATCCCCCCAAAATTAGGCTGTGTGAGAAGACCTCTTTTACTCCATGACTTGGGACAAAGCTGCACAAGTCCATGCCCACACCCCTTAAATTTTATGCATTATGGGAACTGAGGGCATAATATATCTTCTAATATATCCTAACATAATGATTCCATTTTTAAAGGGCTTAGCTTCTTTCCAATTTGTTTCATTAATACACCTAAATACTGTCTTGGTTTTTAAATTACTTGGCATTATGCCTATTTAACATAGCATGCAGGAAGGTAAGAACGTGCTTCATTTATTCCTAACAAGTGTCTTGTTTGGCAGAAACCATGCTAGGCACAAAACACACACAGGTGAACAAAACTCACCTGGCCCTCACCTGCTAGGAGCTTACTACCTAGTGAGAACATCACAGGGCCGACCTCACTAGGAGCAGCTGACCTTTTAGACTTTGTTTCTAACAAGTAAAATATTAGCATGCAAAAACCAGTATTACTGTTTGTGAGGGTAAACATTTGCTAAAACTAAAATGAAAAATATCCAACCTTTCCAACTCTTAAAGCCAAATTCTTGGAGATATACTTAGAATGCAGCATTCAATGTAATCAAAGTTCCAAGGAATGTACCTCAGGCTTATGGAAGAGGAAGCTACTGGTCACCACTACTTGCAAAGTTATTTGCCCAAGCTAAAAACACTTCTCTTACATGTATGGTTTAGAATTGTGGGATAGAAATTGAATAGTCAGGGGGGAAAAGCACTAGAGGCTCATTTACAAAAAATTTGCATGATCAATCCCCACAGCTGCCTCTCTGCAGCACCTTTGCAGATGAGGGCTCTTCTGTCTGGGTGGCAGACAAATCAGCTTCTTGAACATTCCTATGAGAGTGGCAACACTGCTAGTTGCTCATATAATATGTATACATAAGAATTCCCTTAAATCAATACACTGCAAAAGAACTCTTTGGTTGTCAGAACTCTTAACTTGGACTAACTACTCTCCTCTCCCTGCCCAAAAGCATTTCCCTAACTTCTGTAAGCTCAGCCTCTCTCAGAACTGATCATTAAAAAAAAAAAAACGACATGAACTTATTTAGCCCCTAAAGAATTAATTTTATGCTGTAGTTCAATGAGGACAAACCCTTGACTTCTAAAGTGGGGTGGTGGGCGGGGGTCAATCCAAGAAGAAGCAATTTAAGAACACTTCTGCTCTTTCTGAAAAAATACAATAGGTTAAATTTTCTGCTGTTATCCAAGGTTCTTTATAGAGTGAACCATGACATAAAATTCTCGTGAATTCAGTTTCAAGCAAAAGCTTCCTCTCTATATAATACTTTAATTGTACAGGTTTACTTTTATCAGGAAAGAACTATATAGACAACTATAACTTCCTGGTTGCTGAGAAGCTGAGAGCTAAATTTACTTCTTGGTGATTGTAATTTTATTACGTTGGGTTCTTGCTCCAATTCTCTTTCCATTCTCAAAATACTACTAAAAACTCATGTTGGCTGCAGTTTCTTTCTCCTACTTTATGTTTTCACATTTTAAGTCACTTCAAATCTTTTTTGGAAAAAGGCAAGATAGAAATAACACATAATGCATTTACTTCATGCAGTTAAATCAAGGCTAATTTAAGTTTTGGTTCCTCTACTTCCAGCCAAGATGGAGGCGTAGGTAGACACACTTTGCCTCCTCGCACAACCAAAAGAAGGACAACAACAATTTGAAAACAAAAAATAACCAGAACTGCCAGAAAATCGAACTGTATGGAAGTCCGACAACCAAGGAATTAAAGAAGAAACATTCATTCAGACTGGTAGGAAGAGCAGAGGCAGACAGCTGGGGCAGAGAGGACTAGTGGCAAGGAGGCAGCTGGAGGACAAGGCAGGCAAGGCCGCAGCTGGTGGAGCAGGCTGGTGGAGCAGGCGGTCCCACATCTGAATGCAGGTAAACCAGGAGGAACGACTAGGGAGTGAGACAAACTGTGCAACCAAGGGTTCCAGAGAAGGGAAATACAGTCTCAAAACCTCTGGCTCGAAATACCTGTGGGGTTGCAGCAGTGTGAGAAACTCCCAGCTTCACAGGAGAGTATGCTAGAGAGACCTACAGGGTCCTAGAACGTACACAAAACTACCCACTTGGAAATCAGCACCAGAAGGGCCCAATTTGCTTGTGGGTAGTGGGGGAAGTGACTGAAAGCTGGCCAGGAGCCAAGCAAGCAGTATTGTTCCCTCTCAGACCCCTGCCCCACATATAGCAACACAATGCAGTGATGTGAGTTGCCCCTGTCCTAGCAAATAACTAAGGCTCAGCCCCTTACAATGTAACAGGAACACCAGACAAAAAAATATAGCCTAAATGAAAGAACAGATCAAAATTACAGAAAAAATACAACTAAGCCACAAGGAGATAGCTAACCTATCAGATGCAGAGTTCAAAACACTGGTAATCAGGATGTTCACAAAAATGGTTGAGTATGGTTGCAAAATAGAGAAGAAGTGAAGGCTATGCAAAGCGAAATAAAGAAAAATATACAGAGAACCAACAGTTAAGGGAAGGACACTGGGACTCAAATCAACAGTTTGTACCAGAAGGAAGAAATAAACATTCAACCAGAACAGAATGAAGAAACAAGAATTCAAAAAAGTGAAGAGAGGCTTAGGAATCTTTGGGACAACTTTAAATGTCCCAACATCCGAATCATAGGGGTGCCAGAAGGAGAGGAGGGAGAGCAAGAAATTGAAAACTTATTTGGAAAAATAAAGGAGGAGAATTTCCCTAATCTGGCAAAGGAAATAGACATCCAGGAAGCTCAGAGAATCTTAAAGAAGCTGGACCCAAGAAAGCACACACCAAGGCACATTATAATTACATTACCTAAGATTAAAGATAAGGAGAGAATCTTAAAAGCAGCAAGAGAAAAGGAGACAGTTACCTATAAAGAAGTTCCCATAAGACTATTAGCTGATTTCTCAAAAGAAACCTTGTAGGCAAGAAAGGGCTGGAGAGAAGTATTCAAAGTCATGAAAGGCAAGGGCCTACATCCAAGATTACTCTATCTAGCAAAGCTATCATTTAGAATGGAAGGAGAGATAAACTGCTTCCCAGATAAGGTCAAGTTAAAGGAGATCATCACCAAGCCCTTATTATAGGAAATGTTAAAGAGACTTATCTAAGAAAAAGAAGATAAAAACTATGAACAGTAAAATGACAATAAAGTCACAACTATCAACAACTGAACCTTAAAAAAAAAACCCAAAAACAAAGAAAAACAAACTAAGCAAACAACTAGAACAGGAACAGAATCACAGAAATGGAGATCACATGGAGGGTTATCAGTGGGGAAGGGAAGCTGGGAGAATGAGGGAAAGGTACAGGGAAGAAAAACCATGAATCGTAGGTAACAAAATAGACAGGGGGAGGTTAAGAATAGTATAGGAAATGGAGAAGCCAAATAACTTACATATACGACCCATGGACATGAACTAAGGGTGCGGGGGATGCTGGTGGGAGAAGTGGGTGCAGGGCAGAGAATAAAGGGGAGAAAAAAATGGAACAACTGTAGTAGCATAATCATTAAAAATATTTTTCTAAAAAGTTTTGCTTCCTCTAAACAGCTGTATGGTATGTCACATAAATTCCATTTCTTTCCAAGTCATTATTCAATGTTTTCCATGCACATCACAAAGCTGCTTTGGATAAGTAATTCTTGCTTAGTTTAAAATAACACAATTTTAAAACATATATTTTCTTAGAATGTTTACTCCTCCAATCGGTGGCATACTCTCAAACACATACTATGTGGAGCATATGAACTGTCCCATAATTTTACATGAATTATATGTCCAAGTCCATCAGCATTCCTTCACAGAGAGCCTGGGAACTGGCTCATGCAGGATACAAGGGGGAAACACCCCCCCACAAAAAAAAACCCAAATTATCTTCTGGAGGGCCCCTTTATAGTACAGGCTTCCGTGCTAGGTGAGTGTTCTAGGAACTCATCTGTATCAGTGCACTAGCTGGGGTTGTTGTGAGAGGCTGTGTTTGGCCTCAGTGAATTTTTTTAAAGAGTCTTTTGACACATTTGCCCATTTCATGATGCGTGATTTATGAGCGTACCTGCCCACATTGTGCTGAGTGTTCAGCAGTTTTTGACCAAAAAATGGCATGACCCAGGTTCCTCACCCTCCCTATTCACTCAGTCTCACCCAAAATGACTATCTTTTGTTTCCCTGGATGAAAAAAGTTCTCAAGGGACACGTTTTGCGGATGTGGAAGAGGTGAAACAAAAAACAGCAGAAGCACTAAAAGGCATCAAAATCGACAAGTTCAAGAACTGTTTTGAGCAGTGAAGAAAACATCTTAATAGATGTACTGCCACAAATGAAGAGTACTTTGAAGGTGACTGAAAGTTAAACATGTAAGAATAACTACATTTTTTTTATAAATAAATTCCGAGGTTTTGGGGAGGGTCCCTGCTTGTCCTTCTGCCTCTGACAAAGGAGGGTACCAATTCAGATAGAGAAGAAAGTAGAGCTGATAATTAAAAGAAACTCCCAAAGGACATCCAAGGGATTCACCAAACTAGATCAGGGAAAACTAAGGTGAGAAGCCAGAGTGTGATCTAGGGCTCTGGGAATGGAGAAAGGGGAGCAAGCAGAAGGCAAAGGCCAACGAGGGTAGATGCTGGGCAAAGGCCTGGGGGAGAGTCTGCCGGCTGAAGCTTGTGGGGCTTCAGTGGGCACCTGAGTTAAATGCATGGATTTTATTGGGGGTCTTGTTTTATTTTTATCTGCTCATGTCTCCTAGCTTGAATTGGTACTTACCTCCTTCCCTGCTCCATTTTCCACAAATATCTAATTATTTCAACAACCAATAAGCAGAAGTTAAAACTAAAGAAGGGATCAAATGCATGGAGATTGTTTTGAGAACACTTATGGCAGTTTTCATTCTTCTGCTCTGCCACTGGATCAGTATCAGCCCATCTACCCGTCTGTCCACAAGAGTTCTCCATCCCAAAATCACCTTGGCACGTTGCCTACACTCTAATGTAGACATGAGCTATCTTTGTTGGAATATTCAAAATAGCCAATAAATATGTGACAACACAAATTTATAGTTCGAGTCAGGATAGCATAGTTCAAAGACAGGAGTTTGATGGAGTCTGGGTATTTATGAAAAAGTGAAAGTTAACAACAGGTAATAAGGGTCTTAATTCTAGCTCCCTTCCTTCCAACCGAGGAGATTTTGGGGGTCTATGGGTAGGTTTCTGAGGGTCAACAAGCTCACCCAAACTGCACACAAAATGTTATGTAAATAAATGTTAAATAGGCACTTGGTGGGGGTGTGGGCACATCATAACAATCTGACTTTTTAAAGTCTATAACCGTCTCCCACAAAGGTAAAGAGCTATTACCTTTTTCATCCATCCATCTGTCCCTGTCTGCCTACGTCCACCCAATCAACTGTCAACTAGCGGAATGTGGACAACAGACATAAAGGGCACGTTTCACTCAGAAAACAGAGTACGTTTTTCCTTTCTCTTTTAACTTGTTTTATTCATTTTGGTACCCCCAAGCACACTGCTTGACATATGGTGAGTACTAAAAAAAATGTTTGTTGAACAAACAGAATTAATTTATCAGAGGAGTTCTATTGATTGGTTGTTGACAGCAAATAACAAACAAACAAAAAACCTCTCACCAATAACTTATAGAGGCAAGTCTAATCTGGAGGCTAATGGTTCTGAATTTTTAATTGAAAATAAATAGAAGTCTCAGTAATAGGAGCAATTAAGTGTGTATGTAAAGGGGAAAACAGGCAAACAAACACCCCCTCAAATATAGCTAAACATATTTCCCTGCTTGATTAAATCATGTTGCAGCTGCTTCTGAACCTTAAAACAGGGAAGCAGTACAAATGTCGATTTCCTAGGCAAATCCTCCTTGCAGGAGCGATGCAGCAGGAAGAGCTCTGTCAGCTTACTTTGACATCAAAAGCACAAAACAGGCACAACCTCTGACCCTGTCAAAGATGCCGCTAATGCCACCAGTCCTTTTTCAGTCCTGGCCCTGCTTTCTCTACTGAACTTCATCATAAGCACATACTAGTTTGTGCAGATTTTTCTTCTCACAATTTCTGACCCTGTACTTTCAGCATTTATATATATATATTTCAAGTATAAAAAATTCTAATTTCCATTTTTATACAAAGTCGAGAGGATGCAGATTATCAAATCCCCTAGAGGGAGAATCACTTCATATGAAACAATTCTCACCCAATTCTTTATATAAGAACAATAATAAACAGGCATTATTACTGAGTTTTTAGCTAGTGGAAAGTAACCTTTCAGATAGGGGAGAGGACAGCATTTTATAAAAATAATTATTCAATTCTCTAGAGAAGTTTTTTTTAGCCCTTGTTCATATCTGCAACTTGTTATAATGCATCTTTTTTATTTTATTCATTGCCTCATGGGTTTTTTTTTAAGATTTTATTTATTTATTTTTTTAGAGAGGGAAGGGAGAGAGATAGAGAGAGAGGAACATCAATGTGCGGTTGCTGGGGGTCATGGCCTGCAACCCAGGCATGTACCCTGATTGGGAATCAAACCTGTGACACTTTGGTTCACAGCCCATGCTAATCCACTGAGCTATGCCAGCCAGGGCTGCCTCACATTTTAAAAACAATTATTCAATTTATTTAAGAAAACAAAAAAAAAACCAGTTCAACCATTTTTCAATAAACCTTCAGTGCAATCTTCTCTGGTTATCTATGAGCTTGTGTGTTTTGTTTTGGACTCCACAAAGAAGAGAAATCATACAGTTATTTGTCTTTCTCTATTTCACTTAGCATTATGCACTTGAGTTCCGTGTTGTCACAAGTGGCAAGATTTCATTCTCTATTAGGGCTGAGTAATACTCGTTTGTGTATATATACCACCACTTCTCCATCCATTCAGTCACAGATGAACAGTTAGGTTGTTTCCATACCTTGCCTATTGTCAGTAATGCTGCAGTAAACAAAGTGGTGGTGATGCAGATATCTTTTCATACTAAGGCTTTTCACTTTCTCTAAATATCCAGATGCAGAATTGCTAGATCATGTGGTAGTTCTGATTTTAACTTTTAACGTAACCTCCATACTGTTTTCTGTAGTGGCTGCACCAATTTATATTCCCACCAACAGTGCACAGGGCTCCCTTTTCTCTGCATAATTGCCAACACCTGTTGTTTTAGGTCTTTATAATAACACACTCGATCAGTTGTGAGGTGATAGCTCATTGTGGTTTTGATTTGCATTTCCCTGATGATCAATGGTATAGGCAGAGCACCTTACCACGTATCTATTTCTTCGTATATTGGAGTACTAGCCTTGTCTCAGATATATAATTTTAAATTATTTTCTCCCATTCCATAGGTTGCCTTTTCATTTTGTGGGTTTTATTTTCAGTGCAAAAGGTTTTTTTTTTTAGTTTGATGTAGTAACACATGTTTATTTCTTGTTTTTGCTGTTTTGCTTTTGGTGTCAGATTCAAAAATCTTCTCAAAGACCTGTGTCAAGGAACTCATTGTCTATGTTTTCTTATAGGGGTTTTATGGTTTCAGGTCTTATGTTCAAGTCTTTACTGATTTTGAGTTAATTTTTGTGTATGGTGTAAGATGGTATAGTTTAATTCTTTTTCAAGTGGCTGTCCAATTTTCTCAACACCATTTATTTGACAGACTGTCATTTCCCCATTGTATATTCTTGTCTCCTTTATCATAAATAATTGACCATACATATGTGGATTTATTTCTGGGCTCTCTATTCTGTTCCATTGATCTGTGTCAGTTTCTAGGCCAATACTATACTGTTTTAATTACTATAGCTTTGTAATATCGTTTGAAATCAGGACCGGTGATGCCTTCTGATTCTCAAGATTGCTTTGGCTACTTGGAATCTTCTTTTGTGGTTCCATATAAATTTCAGATTGTTTGTTGTATTTCTGTGAAAAATACCACTGAGTTCCGATATAGATTGCATTGAATCTGGTGGTGATAAACTCCTTTAGGTTTTGCTTATCAGTAAAACTATCTAATTCTGAATGATAACTTTGCCAGGTACAGTATTCTTGGTAGGAAGTATGTTTTCCTTCAGAATTTTCAATTTACCATGACACTCTTCTGAGCTGCAAAGTTTGTGCTGAAAAATCTGCTCTTAGTCTTAGGGGCGTCTCCTTGTACACAAGTTGTTTTTGGTCTTGCTACTTTTTATATTTTTTCATTGTCTTTAACTTTTGATGGTTTACTTATATTGTGTCTTTGTGTGGGGTCTCTTCGGAATTCCTGGATCTGGATGTCTGTTTCCTTCCCCAAGTTAAGGGAGTTTTCAGCCATATTTTTCTTCAAATAAGATTTCTGCACCTTTCCCTCTCTCTTCTCCTTCTGAGACCCCTGTAGTGCAAATTGGTCCATTTAATGTTGTTCTATAAGTCCTTGATGTTATCTTCACATTCTGTCATTCTTCCCCCCTCCCCCCCCTCTGATTGGGTGAGTTCTACTTGCTTTCTTTCAAGATGGCTGGTTATTTCTTTGCTTCATCTAGTTTGTTTTTGAACCTCTCTAGTATGTATTTTTTCAGTTCCATTATTATATTCTTTAGTTCTGTGACTTCTTTTTGATACTTCTTATATTTTCCATCATTTTGTTGACATTCTCATTGTGCTCATTCATGCTTTACCCCAGTTTGGTGAATATCTCTATGTCAATTACTTTGAACTCTTTGTCAGGTATTAAATGAGTTATCTCTCCACTTTGGTAAGACTTTTTTCCTGAGGTTTCATCTTATTCTTCCATTTGGAACAGACTGGGTGGGGCAAAAGTAGGTTTGTAGTTGTTCATATGGAAAATAATACAATAACTAATAAATAATAATACAAAAATAAACTATGTTTCAGGTACTCACAACTGTAAATGTACTTTTGCCCACCTTGTATTTCACATTTTCTTCATTTTGCTTGATTCTGTGATGGTATATTAAGAAAACCAGCTTTCCCAGTCTTGAAGGACTGGGCTCTTGTAAGAAATGAAACTTTTAAATCAGTCTTGCCCCAAATCGTGGTCTTCTCTCAAACCTCTGTGTTTGTCTAAGCGGCCTATTACATATTTAATAGCGCCCAGAAGCTGAAAACGTGCCAAGACCTGTCAGTGTCCCACAGGGAAGATTTCAGCATCTGGGTTCAGGCTAATGGGAACCCAGACCCACTGGCAGCAGCTGCGTTCATGGAGCATTATTCACAGTGGCCCAGACATGGAGCAACCAAAGTGTCCATCAATAGAGGATTGAATAAAGAGTATGTGATACATATTTACAATGGAATACCACTCAGCCATAAGAAGAGATGAAATACTGACATTTGCAACAACATGGATGGATCTTGAGAACAGCATGCAAAGCAAAATAAATCAGACAGAAAAAGTTAAGAACCATATGATTTCAATTATATGCAGGATATAAAACTGAAAGCAACAAATGAATGAACAGGAAAAACAAACTCAGACACAGACAATAGTATGTTGGTTACTGGAGGGAAGGAGGGAGGTGCTAGTAAACGGTCAAGGGGTCAAATATGTGGTGATGGAAGACCTGACTTTGGTGGTGGGCACACAATGCAATATATAGGTGATGTGTCATAGAACTGTACACGTGAAACCTATATAACCTTATTAACCACTGTTACTCACAATACATTTAAATAAAAAATAAAAGTATGCAAAAATCGGTAAAGTCCTGAGGGGCTACAAGCGTAAGCCCCACTAGCCACCAGTACCAGGTTATATGGAGGTGTCCCTGGTGGCAGCTGCAAAAGTCAAGGCTCCAGACAAGTGCATAAGCTCCTTCCCGGGGGACAGCAGGGAGCTGGAGCAAGGCAGAGGGGCTGTGCCAAGATGGCATCCACGCCCCTGGTCCTTGACAGCAGCTTGAAAGGCCACTAAATGTATCCATAACCAATTTAAATGTATCATCTTTACATGGCTCCCTTTTTCCTTAATGATGCAGGGGCACAGTAAATCACAGTAGCTGACTTTTGAGCACCAGGGAAAGGTTCCTGAAATACTGTTGAGTATATAAAGGGCATTGTTCATTGAACAGCAGAGATATCTTCCCTCTAAGGTAATCTTAGACTTCACAGACCTCTCCACTGTTTCAGCACTAATAATATAGTAGAGAATAAAAGGTGGGAAAAGTCTTTTCTTCATCAGTCAATATGCATTTGAAGTCCAAGGCCATTATGAGTTTCAGAGTCCTTAAACATGGTAACTTAATGAATGCCATAAAGTCAATTCTAGCCTCAGAGAAGTTCCTCACCATCAGCTTGATTTGTCATTAATCTTGATAAAATACGGAAATATGACCCTAAGACTGTTTACAGAAAAGATGAAAACACTGAAGTAGCCTCTAGTAATTTTCTAAAAAACAGAAAATATAAAAAGACTAGGATTTTACAAAAAGAGAAGAAAGCAGACAGATTAAAATATGCATGCCACCAACACCCAAATTCACATACTCTCTGCTGCACTGTGGCAGGGCAAACCCAGTGAAATCAATGACATCTTTTCGGGGTATTACCGACTTCTGGAGTAAACGAAGACGGCAATAGGCGTGTCAGGGATGGGTCGGAAAAGACACATAAGACCGGGGGAAAGAAGCTGAGAAGGCAGCATACCGTAAGCTGAGGGGCAAACCAACAAGCCGTATTCAAAATCCCAAACACAGTAACAATTCTAACAGGACCATTACCAAAACAGGTAATTATCTTAAGTTCTCCTTTCAAATAAATACAAAATAAAAATAAATGAGTACACTGAAGATGAATAAACCTGATAACACAGACAAGAAAGCAGTTAGTAAACAGCAAAATCCTTACAGCTTCTAATGCTTAAAAACTAAAGGCACAATTCTCAAATATATATTGCTTACTTATACCTTAGACACTATGACAGATACCCCTTCCCCCAAATGTTAAAGAATATAATGATGCTATTTCAAAATTCAGTCTGGTAAAAAAAAAAAAATGAAGTTAGTCCTCAACTGTGCACTGGTACCTTGTCACATTCCCTCTTCCATCCCTCCCATCCCTGCCCTCCGCAGGCCACAGCGGGGACCTGCAGCAGCACAGCTGGAAGGCATGACACTCAGTCGTCTCCTGGCTCACACACTCCCGCAGCCCTCGCAACAGGTCAGAGAGGCAGCCTCAGTGGGCTACTCTATGGACACTGGTGTATGAAAGACTACACCATTTATTCTCAATTATATTTATTTCAGCAATTCATTACACACTTTGTAATATAATTATTTATTATTTCTTATGTCTTCACCTTTATTTCCTTAAACTGAAATGTACTGTGATCCTTAAAGGCCAGGGTTATGTTTCATGATATTCCCCATGGTAACTTGCCCAGAAGTAGTTCAATCTACCTGGGGATGAATGACTGTATCAGAGGATATCAAGTGGACCTTTCCCTGTTGCCAGAGGATTGGTTCCCAGGATGCTAAGCTAAACATAAATAGGCATCAGGTACCCCATATTCTAAAGAGTGCTGCAAATATTAGGGGTCTGCCACTGCAATGCTTATTAGTAAGTGACTAAAACAGCTATACTAGATCCAACCATGACCTCTGATTCCTTCAGCCCCTATCTATAAAATAAACACTGGGAAGAGGGGGTGGTGGTGCTAAGGTAAGGAATGAGAAGCAATCTTTAGCTGTGAATTATCAGTCCAGGGAGTACGCTGAGACTCCTCGCTACCAAGCCTACTGCAAAAGTCTCCCAAAGAGTCACTCAAAACGTCAGAGGTACCTGCAAGGGGAAAAGGTTGGCACCTCACTCCCCAGATGTTTATCTGCTATGGGGAAAATGTATCCATTGGACCTACCCCTAACTATCTGAAAGGGGAAAAGAAAACTGGTAACACCGAGCACAGCAGAGAGAAGGAGCAGCTATAGAGCCTACATACACACTCACGGCATACTTTGCCAAAGGAGTCAGCTGGAAGGCAGCCAGGCCAAGCCAACTTGCCATGGCTCCTCTCCTGAGGACCTATTTCTCACCTGCTCAGGTGAAAGGAAGAAGTGGAATGGGCCCAGACCTTTTCAGAATGTCCCACCCAGGTCCCCACCAAAGAGCCAGCCTTGCACAATTGCCTCAGAGAGCACTGGCAGGCAGTCAGTCTTTGAGAAAAAGTGACAACCAAGAGGAGAAAGTAGTGCAGAAAGAGGAAGGTGAAAAGGGTGAAAGAGATGACTGTGTCCCCCTCTCAGCCAGAGGGAACAGGTAGGGGAGGAGACACAAAGGCTAAATTGAATGTAAAGTTGAAGTCTAGACTAGACTTGACTTTCATATGCTAACTGACTGGAAAATGATGGCCTACTGCCCAATATGCCATTAAAAGATGGGAAAGCAAGAGTCAACAAAGCTCTTTGAATGACTAAAGAAAAATAAAACTTTCATTTCTTTTATACCAGAAAGTACAGATTATTCAATAAAATAGTTGCAAAAGAATAAAGGAAGAATTAAGAATCTAGTAGCCCTGATTTTTTCAGTTTCCCATTTTCTTTCAGATCTTCTGGAAGAGGGCAGGGGAGAGAGACAGAAATTTTGAGAAACAAAAAAGGTTCATTTCAGTTAGCTGGATATGGCTAAAAATACTTCAGGCAGAATCTATACTCTCCTTCAACAGAACAGTCAGCCTAATGCAGTCAAAAGGCCAGCGTGACAAGGGTCCTTGGTGTGATTTACAATGTAAGAGTTTAAAATGGTGTGGCCCATGCTGTGGTAATAAACATTCATTTTAAGCCTTTTAAAGGACTAATATTTCATCTGAACATTCTCTGAGAAAGCTTTCCCTTTGCGGGAGGGAGCAAAATGGGACAATGAAGCCATAAAAAGAGGCTATATCAAAGTGCAAAAACCCAACGGCTCTTTCACTGAGCTGACCCTTTACCTACTCCACTGCCAGAAAATCTAGAACCAATTCCAGAGGAATGTGCAAAGTACAATTTGACTGAATCCCCAGATCCTCTCCATTAAGACAACAAAGCAATCAGCGGGCACACAGGCAAATTTTCTATGTGGGGAATGAGAAAGTCATCTTCAAGTCCCCACGGCTGTGTGCTCTGACGTGCACAGTCCGTGTGAACGCGGGGCCCCAAACTGATGGGTGTGGAAAACCAACCCTGGATCCCCCCTAGGACTCCCTACATCAGAGAAAACAGTTTGCTTCCCACGCAGGGCAGAAGCCCTCTGGCACGTCTTTGAAGAGAGAGAGACCGCTGAAAATAAAAATGAGCCGAAGGGTTTTGAAGACGACTTACACAAACGTGTTACAGCCAGGTGTACTTCACACATCTCCAGTCTCCAAATTCATTTAAAAATCCACCAAATCTCTTTTTCTCTCTCTCTCTCTCTCTCTCTCTTTGGTGGAGATTACAATTACTTAACTACTTACCTCACTGAGGAAACTCACTGAATTAGAGTTTCACTTTCTGAAAAGTTTTAAAAGGAGTAGTTCTTATATTTGTGTGACAGTCTGATTTCCACGTGGCCCAGAGACTGGGAGCTCTTAAGATAATCTCCAGTTTCAAAGCCAAAATCTGATATAATTAAGACCGTTATCAAGTAATGGGTTTTTATTTTGTTACTCTTCCCTAAAATAGAGTGGATATTTTTACCTCTCCCTCAGTCTATACCTTTCCGTTCAGGTAGGTTGACAGTAAACACCCTCAGGAAACTAGGATTAGAGTGGAACTGCCTGAACTTGATGAAGTACACCTAAAACACCTACAGCAGATACCATACTTGGTGTCGAGAAACTCGAAGCATCTCACTAAGATCAGGGAGAAGGCCAAGATGTCCCCTCTCAGTACTTCTTTTCAACATCATACTGGAAGTACTAGCTAATGCACTGAGATAAAAAAAAGAAAAAAGAAAAAGTATACAGATTGGGAAGAAAGAAAACTGTCTTCACAGATGTTTTGATCATCTGTGTAGAAATTTCAAAATAGGGGGAAAAAAGACTCCTAGAACTAAATATGTAATAATAACAAAGTTGCAGAGTGCAAGGTTAATAGAAGTCAATTCCTTTCCTATTTGAGGGGAGATTCAAAAAACTTGAAATGTATTTACAAAAAATTGTGTATTTAATCTTACATGTTTAAACTTCAGTCACCTTCAAAGTACCCTCCATTTTATGCAATACACTCATTGAGATGTTTTTCCCACAGCTCCAAATGGTTTTGAACTCCTCGATTTTGATGCTTTTTAGTGCTTCCACTGTTCTTTGTTTCATCTCTTCCACATTGGCAAAACATTTCCCTTTGAGGACTTTTTTCATCCGGGGAAACAAAAAAAAAAGTTGCTTGGGGCAAGATCAGATAAGTTACGGTGGGGGTGGGGGGATCATGCAGTTTTTGGTCAAAAACTGAACACTCAGCATGGTGTGGGCAGGTGCGCTCATAAATCACCCATCATGAAATGGGCAAACATGTTGAAAGAGTCTTAAAAAAAAATCACTGAAGCCAAACACATCCTCTCACAACAATGCCAAGTGGCACACTGACAACACATGGGTTCCTAGAACACTCACCTAGTAGGGGAAGTCTGCACTACATAGGGCCCACCCTCCAGAAGATAATTCCAGGATTTTGGATCCCCCCTCATATACCAGCAAAAAACAAGTAAAACTGGAAATTAAAAACATAATATTGCCCTGGCTGGTGTGGCTCAGTTAGTTGGGGCATCATCCCATAGACTGAAAGGTCATAGGTCATTACTGGTCAGGACACATACCCAGGTTGTGGGTTCAATCCCTAGTCAGGGCACAAATGAGAAGGCGACCAATGGATGTTTTTCTCCCCGCCCCCCCCTCTCGGCATATCCCTCTCTAAAAGCAATGAAAAAATGTCCTTGGGTGAGGATGAAAAAAATAAAAAGAACCACATCTGTTAAAAAAGGTGATTAAAAAAATTTCATTTACATTAGCACCCCCCAATGGAATATTCAGATATAAATCTAATAAAATATGTACAAGACACGTATTAGGAAAACTTCAAAACTTTTATGAAGGAAATCAAAGAACTAAATAAATATATATTCCATATTCCTAGATAAAAAGACCCACATTGTTAAGAGGCAGTTTCTCCCTACTAGAATCAATGCAGTTCTGACAAAATCTCAGCAAGTATTTTGTGGATACCAAACAAACTTACTCTAAAGTTTATATGAAGAGGCTAAAGACTCAGAAGAGCCAACACAGTATTAAAGTAGAAAAACACATGGAGGACTGACACTACCCAATTTTAAGACTTATTATAAAGCTGCAATAATCATGACAGTGCAGTGTTGGTGAAAGAACAGAAAAGTATATCCATGGAACAGAATAGAAAACCCCCAAATATACTCTATAAATATAGTCAACTGATCTCGAACAAAGGAGTAAAGACAACAGAATGCAGCAAAGATGGTCTTCTCAAGAGATGGTACTTGAACAATATGATGTATACATGTAAAAGAACATCCAAGCACAGACCTGACATTCTTCAAAAAAGTTCAGTTGAAGTGGATTACAGACCTACATGTAAAATGCAAAAACTACAAAAATGCTAGAAAACATAGATGACCTTGGGTATGGTGATGCCTTTTTAGATATGATACCAAAGTCACAATCCATGAAAGAAATAACTGATAATCTGGACTTCATTAAATTAAAAAACTTCTGCTCTGTGAAAGACAATAAAGAGAATGAGAAGACAAGCCACAGACCAGGAGAAGACATTTGTGAAAGACATTTGTGAAAGACATATATGATAAAGGACAGTGGTCCAAAACATACAAAGAACTTTTGAGACTCAATGATAAGAGACAAAAAAAGAAAATTGGGCCACATACCTTAACAGACACCTCACCAAAGAATATATACACATGGCAAATAAACATGTAAAAAGATGCTCCACATCATACATCATCAGGGAAATGCACATTAAAACAACAATGAGATACCACTACACACCTATTAGAAGGGCCACATTCTGGAACACTAATAGAGACAATACCAAATGCTGATGAGGATGTGAAGCAACAAGAACCCTCCTTCATTGCTGGTGGGACACAAAACAGCACAGCCACTTTGGAAGACAATTTGGCAACTTCTTAACTAAACATGCTCTTACCAACTATCCAGCAATTGTGCTTCTTGGTATCCACCCAAAGGAATTGAAAATTGATGACCACACGAAAACCTGCACATAGATGTTTATAGCAGCTGTATTCATAATTGAAAGCTTGGAAGCAACCAAGATGTCCTTCAGTAGGTAAACGAACAAGTAAACCGTGTAACATACAGTCAATGCATATTATTCATAGAAAAGGAAACAAGCTATTAAGACATGAAAAGACACGGAGGAATCTTAAATGCATATTACTAAGTGAAAGAAGCCAATCTGAAAGGCCACATACTGCATGATTCCAACTATAAGGCATTGTGGGAAAAGGCAAAACTATGAAGACAGTAAAAAGATCAGTAGTTGACAGGAGTGTGGAAGAGGGTTAACAGATGGAGCACAGAGGTTATTTAGGGCAGTGAAAGTACTACATGATACTATAATGGTGGATCCATGTCATTATACATTTGTCCAAACCCACAGAATGTACACCACCAAGAGTGAGCGCTAGTGTAGAGTATGGACTTTCGGTAATAAGGGTGTGTCAAAACAAGTTCATAGATTTTGACAACTAAACCGCTCTGTTGGGGATGTTGATAATGGGGAGGCTAAGAATGTGTGAGGTCAGGGGGTAAATCAGAAGTCTGTATTTCTTCTTAATTTTGATGTGGACCTAAAACTCTAAAAAAAAAAAAGGTCTTAAAAAAAGTCCAAGAAACAGATTCTCCTCTAGAGCCTCCTGAAAGGGACCCAACTGATCTAACTACTTGATTTTAGCTCTGAGACCCACGTTAGGTTTCTGCCTACAGAACTGTAAGATAATAAATGTATGCTGTTTTAGGCCACTAGGTATGTGATCATCTTAAGGCAGAGATAGAAAACTAATACAATGCAGGGAAAACAAAGTTTTCTAGAACTCTGGGAATTGCAAAATGAAGTTGAACATATATTCCAGGAAGTCTGGTTTCAGGAGGGAAAGGGAAGTTAATGCAAAGAAAGCCCCCAAACTGAAAGATGCTTGTTACCTTCAACACTTCGACAAAGAAATCTTACACTCATTATCTCCAGGGATATGGTAGTGGAGAACTGAAATAGCTCCGCACAGTCCTCAGAAATATTCAGCTCTGATCAAGAGGACAAGTCCTAAGAGACAACTTTCCCCAATAAAGCTGGAGAGGAGAATTTTTAGAATGCTAAGAGCAGCAGGTTACTTCTGCTGCAGCTAGGGCATGCAGAATATAAAAATGGGTAAGGGAGACAGCCTCTGTTTAGTCACAGGAAGGATAACTTGAAACACTAAGGCATCTGTTAAAATTTCAGGCTATTACCAGCCAAGGTATCACGTAATTAACATTCATTTAAATGCCACCAAAGCTTTTTAAGGTACCCACTTATTTTTAATATATTTCCTCTTCAGGTCTATGTGTGCGATGACATTAAAAAACTCATGAAGAAAGAAGAGTTCAGGGAAGATGTGAATGAAAGTCCAGGAATTTGACCAAACAATTAGTCTGGCAACCAAGACCAGCAGGCCAGAGCACTGGGGAACTTATGATGAGAGAGAGGAGAGCAAGGAGGCTACTCCTGTGCAGGTTGATGTTGGGGCGCTGTTCCTGGCACAGACAGTGCCTGGTCATGTGACATGCATGACTCACTGCAGTTCTCCGAGGTTAGATAAGAGCCCCCCTGAAAACAGCCTGCGCATCAGCACGTAAGTCATGGGTAAGCTCCTAGAGGCATGCCAGCTTCCACTGTGAAACAGCCAAAGGAGTCAGGAAAACTTTTTTTTATTATTAACTAGGGAAACTTCTACCAGGGAGGGGGTCTGGAGGAAGAAGCATGTCACACCAAAAACTCACACGTTGAGACTCGCTCCTGAGGCCCTGAGGCAGGAACAGCCAGTGGACACCCTAGGAGAAGTAATCCCAGCTGGGTGGAGAGGAAGGGAAGAGAATGCTCCTATAAGGACCATCATGGTTCAGTACGACCTCTTTTATATCTCTGCCACAGAAAGAATGTCTCACAGTTCTTCCAGCTTGGAGTCCACGTGCTTTACAAAATAAGATACAGATATTACATCCAAAGTATTACCTTACTTGGGAATTATTATAGAGGAAATCTAGTAGAGACTTTTGCTTTGTACACATTTCTACTACATCTCTAGTAAAGAGCTGCACACACGAAGGTCTTGTGAGGCACCCTGATGTTAAATGCTTGGGAAACCTGCCTCCAGTTAAGAATCCTTCAGTTGGCACTTGTGTCCCACACACATAGGAAGTGTCTGTTACATGCCAGGCACTGCGTAGGGCTCTAAAGGCCTAAGTACAGTCTCACCTCTCCAAATGTGTATCTGAGACATCACTTCCTCCAAGCCCAGAAAACAGTCAGGGGAGGATTTCTTAAAGAATGTGCACTAGAAGGAAGAACCCCAAAGAAGAGCAGCAAAAATGGAACCCTATGTTTGTGTTCTAGCGTTGCAAGTCACGCTCAGGAATCCTTCACGTCTGGGGCTTCACTGCAGTGCTTTAGTGAAAACGCTGCCCTAAAACTCCAGCTCCAACACAGGGTTAGGAGGCGGTGTCAGATGCTACATGAGAGTGACATCCTCTGCCAGCCCAGGAGCCACAGCCAGCCCTTATAATTCCCACATACTTTGATACTGGGCTTACTCCATGTTTCTCAAAGTCTGAGAGCATTTCCCCATTGTCAAAATTCAACACTAACAGGGCTTTTTCTACTGGGCAGTTTTCAAACATCATTTTTGCATGTATAAGCTTTTACATGTTGCTATACTTAAAAACTGGGAACTCTGTAAATATCAAATAATAATAACTTGTAAGCAATATGTTTTGGCATATTCAGTCAAAATATAAGGCAGCCAGTTAAGAGGATTGTGTAGATGTATACTCATTCATTTGAAAAGATATCAAAGACATTACTAAATGAAAATCATAAAACACTATGTTTAATAAAAATAAAGTACTTGCAAAATAATATTTAAAAAATTTAAACTATACAATAACATAAGTCTAGAAAAAAGACTAGAATATTTATCATGAGGCCAATAATGATGTATCTCTGGGTAGTGAGAATAAGAAGGATTTTACTGGGTTGGCCAAAAAGTCTGTTACATTTTTTTTCCATAAAATAAAAGACACATTTGTCATTTTCACCAATAACTGTATTGATTTGGATATTTTGAGTATGTTAGCTATCTTCCACTATTTCTTTCTAGTGGATAGAGGCCAGGGGTGCTGCTAAACATCTTCCAATGCATAAGAGAGCCCCCATAGCAAAGAATTATTTGGCCAAAATGTCAATAGTACCAAGAAACTTTGCAAACCACTTTCAACACGTTCAATCAGTCACAGCACCTTCTCCAAATACTGCACAGATCTTTTTTTGTGTGTTTCAGTTGTGTTTTTACCTTCCTTGAAATAATAAGGCATAATACACTGAAAATGTTGCGTCTTTTCTTACATCTTCAATATTAAAATAGCAGTACAAAAATTTACCAATTTTGGTAAGTTTTTAAAAATGAATGCTGATATGACAGCTGTCATAATACAGTCTAACAAAATTGTTTTGAATGATGTTAAAGACAACTTAGCACTACTAGAGCAATTGTACAGAAAAAAACTAACAAACCTCTCAGCAAACCCAGTATTTCTTGTTCTTATTTTTCTTTTATTTTGATTTTCTAAATTTCTAAGATGACCAAATATTGCTAAACAAAAAAAAACAACTCTGTACATTCCCTATTGTTGAAGGTATTTATACTCATGAACACCTTGTCAGAAAAAAATAACATTATCTCACAATGAATGGTTTTTAATTCTTCTGTTTTGCTTCCCTTACATTACTGCATTTTTCCTGCCTTCCTCTAGCATGTTTACCAGCAGAAAATTTTGTATATGCAAAAGGCATATAACACTCTATGACCCCATATCATCTATACCTACTCTCTCTCCCTGCACCATACGGTCAACAATGCTAACTTAACATCGGAGGACCCAGTCCAGCCTGGGTGTTCAAGCTCTGTGACTGTAGGAGAGTTACTTTACATTTTTAATATTTCTTTTTAATCTGTGGGCAACAAACACAGAATGAAAGAAAAAAATTAAATTGGGCAAGTGATTTGATAGTGCTCTTATAACTGTAAAACACCATAAATGGCTGCTCTTTGCATCATCATCTTTAGTATCTCCTCCAAAATATTTTCAGGTGTTCCTGTCACAATATTTAATGATGAGTTTATCAGGAAACACTGTTCAAAGAACATCTATGTAAAACATTAATGAAGAGACGGGTAAATGTAACAATCCTAAAAGTACATGAGTTTCTTATTGGATTAAAAAATGGAACTGAGTAGAGTATAGCCACAGGGTCAAGTGCAAAAGTCTAGGGACCAGTGTGTTAAACAGACCTTGATCAAGATCTGTTTCTGCTCCTCCTGAACTGCACGGCATTGGAAAAGTTACTGCCCTGACTTACAGCTCGCTCTCTTCAGCTGTGAAATGTCAGTACCAGCACTGATGTTGTGGAGGGTTTGTGATGAGTAAACAACACAGCACACATAGGAACGTCAGCCTTCTGAAGGATCTCACTGACCATTAAGCCAACATGTCACACAACCGTCATTGTGTGACAATGATTCCAATTCCCAGAGAAATGGAAACAACCAAAAAGGAGCGTTTGAAACATTAAGTAAAATGCCAAATACTTTTCATATTAAAAAATTGCATTTCTAGTAGCGTGCTGCCTATGTAACAATACATACTGCTACTGGAAAACAAATATCATCTTGTTAGAAATAATTAAACCTGATAACACCCTTATCAAAGACCATAGCCTGACACTGCCCCTGGATTCAATGTAACCATTACTCCACACAAAATTTGGTTGCTGAAAAAAATAACACTGGTTACTATGGAAACAAGTAGTCCAAAGGTAGCATTCGGAGAAAAGGGCTCTCACCTTCCTTTACCCACAGGCCTTCTTCTCACCCGTCTCCGTACTGCGTTCTGCACCCTCTACCTTGCGTTAGAGTCACGGGTGCAGGCTCAGATCTCCTGCCTACACGCTAAGCTCTTTGAGTATGGAAACCCTGTTTTATTCATCTCTGGATTTTCAACAAAGCCATGCACACAAAAAGAGCCATAAAGAAGTAGTTTGTTGGGCGGGAAAGAAAACAACAACATATACTTAAAAGCATTGCCACAATTGAACACTATGCCTACACTACTTAACCTTTTGGGGAAAAATTAATCAAGACTTCGAACCACTTATCTAGTAAGAATATTCAATTAACCTGATTTTATAGGCCAGAGGACGACTTAAGAATTATAATCTTTCCTGAATGATGATAACATGGAATTTGAATTCAGCCATACTGATGGTAAAATAGTAATAAACACTGTTTTTTAGCAACTTCAACTTTCTTTATGAAATTATAATTTACTAATTATAACCTTAGTTCTTTGTTTAATAAATTAAAATAATAAGTCAAATGCGGCAATATTGTCATGCCAAAGAATTATTTTTAAAATAAATATCCTATTCGAAAGGTTGTTTTCCCCTATAAGCAGGAGAGCTGTTCTGTTTGGGGTCTTTAACTGGTCCATCGAGGGCCAATGACAGCACTATATCATGACAAGCTAAGTCCATTATAAGCACACTGATGGGTTAGACCCACCAGAACATCTGTGTATGACAACAGCTGGCTCAGCTGCCTTCAGCAAAATGTGACATAATCCACAGGGCTGAGCTGTCAAAGCCTGAACAGCATCCAACACAAAGGAATTAACAATTTAACCAAGCTCGTTATTTTTCCAAATCATTGAGCCTGATTCTAAAAAGCATATGTTTTATGTCAAATACATGACTATTCTATTTTATGAAAAATATACTAATGGAAAAATATGGGTATAATGTTTTGCTCAAGCCAGAAATTGTACTACCATCTGCTGACAGTCTATAAATTATGAGCTGGCCTGCTTGGTATTTTCCTCCTGACGTGTGCTTAACAGGATTTCCTTGTTACCTGACTTCATGATACTCTGCTGTTGTTTTTTTTAATAACAGATCACATTACAATATACACAATGGACAAGAGAACATTTGGAGAAAAGTACATTAAAAATCTGTTTTAACTATCTCCATACAGCATTTAACTGGAGACCTAAGGTCTAATCCTTTTTCTCCAACCTTGCATATAACGAGGCAGTTTTAAAAGCAAGTTAAAGCAGTATTATATATATTATTTTTCAAGGAGGTAATTAGCCTTTGCCTCCTCAGCCTTTTGCCTATGATTACCAGAGATGAATAATGAAATTAATGGAGAAATATACTACTTGTAGCTACTATGTATTTGTCTTCTCTTGCAGAATATGACATTTTGAAAAGTAAAATATCTCCCAGTTTCCAGCTTACAGAATGTATATGAGGTTTACCTGGCAACCAGGGGCTGGGGTGGGAGGGAGCACATTCCTAGCAGGTAGCTCTGTAAAATGCTATGTCAAAAAGAAAGTCAGAATGACCTTTCCAAGAGGTGGAGAGGGCAGCCATCCATATAGCATTAGTTAAGAACTAATGAAAGGCTGGTTTGAACTGAAGTCTCTACCCACTAGCCTGTGGAGCATAATACACATAAATGTCATGCCCAAATGACCTCGAGATAAGAAAGGCAAGCACACGCTTTCCCAACATCTGAGAGCCACACAATGTCTAGACCAGTGGCACAGAGAGGGTAAATTTGTGCAAGTGTTCCTACGTATGTATACGTGTGTGTTTATTTATATATGAATAACACACATATCAGAGTCTTGATTTGGAAATGGAAAGGAATGAGAAGGGTAACAGAGGGTATGGATTTTCTAAAATCTGATAATCACTGGCCAGAAAGACCTTTCAGCTCCGTTTCACACAGACTGGTTAAGGAGATGGCTTTTCTGGGCCCAAAGGTGGTGCCAGTGATCCAGAGTAAATTTCACATGGGGAGTGAGGCATGAAGAAATCGTATGGCAGGTTTCTGGTACTCAGTGAGCTTGTGGCTTTACAGGTTCTGAGAGAAGGAAGTCAGACGTACGAGTGGGTGCTGGTGGTGAGAGAAGAGGGCAGGACACCACCACCCTGCACACGCGAAATCACTGAGAACCATTCTATAACACATATGTGTTTACAATTTAAACAGCGATGATAAAACTGGGGCCTGTGTGCATGCTTATAGAATCCTCTCTGAATGTTTTCAATGTCATGTTCCCATTTTAATTACAATCAGGCACATACACATTTATATTGAGACCCCAGGATCATGTCCTTAAACTCCCAATCACTAACCTCAAGTGGTCACTGGTGCCACCTGTCCATCCCACCACATCTCCCTGGCAAAGCTACTCTCCAGCTCGCCTACACAATTATCTCCTCATCTCTCAAACCCTGATCATTTTTCCTTCCTCACTCTCAATTGATGACATACCTTATTTTACCGCAAAAACAGAATCAACAGAAGAGGACTTCCGCACGACCTGACCCAAATCCACCCACCTCCTTGCATCTCTGCCTGCCCTCCATTATGGGGACTGTGCTGCCCAACAGGTGGCCTCTCCGTGCTCCTGCGGCTGCTGCCTGCCTGCACACCTAGCTATCATCCCTTCCCCCTGCCCTGAGGACATCAGGCTTACACTGCGCCCCTCTCATCCCATTCTCCCTTGTCTTTAAACATGTTTTTTAAAAAAAAAAAACACCGGGCTATCACACCATTTCTTTAGTCCCCTGTATATAGCAAATTTCTACCAAGAATTAGAGGTACTAACAAGTTACTTATCCTTGCTGCCTCATGCTCTTTTTTTGCTACTGTGTCCCAAACCCAGTTCAATCAGGCTTTTGTCTCTATCACTCCAAATAATTCTTGCCATGGTCAATAATATTCTGCGTTTTGCCAAAGACAATGGTGAATTCTTAGTTCCCACTGTACCTGATCTATTAATAGATGCAGCTTTTCACACCTCCTTTCTTGAGATAATTTCCTCTTGTTTATAGGACCCTGGTTCTTTCCTCTGCCTTCACCAGCTTCTCCTTGTCCCTCAGCTGACTGCTCCACCTGTGGGCAACACCAGACAGTACAGCAGACCTACCTGCATCACACCTTAGATGATCTCCTATGATGTCACAGCTTTAGGTACCGTATGTACCAACAGTTCTCCAATTTATATCTCTCACCTAGAAATACATTCCCTGTGAGATCTAGACTCATGCACCCTATATCATGACATAGATATCCACTAAACAACCCAAATTTAATGTGACTGAAACTAAACTCTTGACTTTACCTCAACCCACAACTCCAACTCTCTTCTCCACCTCAGGAAACAGCAACGCCATCCATCCATGTTTCCAGGCCCGAACCTTGAGTAATTGAGTTCTCACTCCTCCAACCAGAGTCCAGAAATTGCGTGCCACCTCCATCACCCCCCACCCTGGTCCAGGCCACATCACGCTCTCTGCTTCCACCCGAAATGTCTCTCCATAAAGCAATCACAGTGCTCACTTTATAATTTAACTCACATCATATCACACTCTTCTGCTCACAAACCTCTAACAGTTCCTACCCACTAAGAGGGAAATCCAAAATCTTAGCCACAGGCTACACAGTGCTACATAATTCAGCTCCCGCTAACTTTCTGACCCTACCCGCTACCTCTCTGTCCACTCTGGTGCCCTGGCTGTTTTCCTAACTGCTTATTAACATGCTGCCCACTCAGAACATTTGCAATCACTGGTTGCTCTGCCCAGAACTCTTTTCTTCCAAACAAATTTATGGCTTGAATCCTCAGTTCCATCAGTGGTCTGCTCAAACATCAATTTATTTAGACAGCCATTCTGTGGGAGCAAAATTTTATGATGCCTCCAATATTCCCATCCCTCAGGTATACAAAGGGGCACCCAAAAAAACTAGAATTACCTTCTAGAGAGTGGGCCCGTTGTAGTACCAGCTTCCCTTGCTAGGTGAGTATTCTAGGAACCCATCTGTATCAGTGCACCAGCTGAACATTGTCATGAGAGGCTGAATTTGGCTTCAGTGAATTTTGTTTAAGGTTCCTTCAACACACCTGCCCATTTCATGATGGGTGATTTATGAGCACACCTGCCCACACTATGCTGAGTGCTCAACAGTTGACCAAAAATGGCATGACCTCTGTGCCCCACCCTCCCCACTCACCCAACTTACCACAGGCAACTTTTGTGTTTCCCTGGATGAAAAAAGTCTCAAAGGGGCACATTTTGCCAATATGGAAGAGGGTGAAACAAAAACCAGCAGAAGCACTAAAATGCATCAAAATCGACTGAGTTCAAAAACTGTTACTGCATCAAATGAAGACTACTTTGAAGGTGACTGAAGTTTAAACATGTAAGAATACACAATTTTTTAAAATAAATTCCACTTTTAGGGGTCCCCCTTTTATATGTCCTGCATAATTCTCTCCCCTGAGAGTGAGTGGGATCTTTAAATAGGATGGGCCACCATTCTCATGATTAAATTATGTTATGAGGAAAAAGTAAAGGGATTTCACAGATGTAATTAAATTTCCAAATTGGCTAACTTTGACTTACTCATGACGGAGATATTCCTAGATAGCCCTGACTTAATAAGACTGGCTTAAACCTTGAACGGAGAGATTGAGTCCTCCAGCGACTCAGGAGATGGTCTCCTGTTGCCCTTGGAAAAAAAACAAGTCATGGAGTGAACTCTCCATGGAATGAGGTGGTCTGAAGGAGCTGAGCATCTCAGTCCATACTGCAAGGAACTGAATTCCAACATCACCCAGATGAGCCTGGAAAAAGATGTTGAGCTCCAAATAAACATCTGAATTATGCAGCCTGCGAGACAGAGCAGGGAAACCATCCAGGCTGGGCCCAGACTTCTAACCTAAAGAGACTGTGAGACAGCACTGCAGTAACCTGTCACACGGAGTAGGAAGTTCACATGCCTTCCTCAGTAAGGAACAGCACCCCATGTGCTTTCTTCTCCTCCTGATGGAGTTTTTCCTTCAGAAAACCTGGTATATCATCATAATGTAAACATTTAAATTGTTCCCCTCCCCATCTCTAAAACGTAAGCTTCTGGAGGGCAAAAATTTGGTTTTTTCCCCCTCCTGAGATGTGTTTACACAGCACCTAGACTAGCACCAGGCACACAGTAGGTACCTAATAAATATGTATAGGAAGAATGAATGTATTTGCTATTTATGTTAATATCAGCACAGAGTGATCACAACAATTTAATAGCATTTAACTTTTAATTTTCAAAGGCTATTTCTCAAGCTGAAATACAAGGATTGCCCTTCAAGAAGTCTAACAATATACTCTGAAAGATTCACAAGTTCTCAAATATGAAAAACACATTTAACAAAAATCTTATAAAAGTATAGGGGGAATGTACATAAACAACTGGGCAACAACATATGTTTGCTGAAAATAAGTTACACTTATTTTCCTTTCATACTTATTTTAGTATATGAAATCATTTCATGATTTCATATACTAAACATCATTTCATGATTTTCATATACTAAAAATCATTTCCATATTTTGCAGGTGTTTCTACATGGTTAGATTCAGGAAAATACCATTGTTAAAGCATGTCATTTTCAGCAGCACTTTCAATGGACCCTTTCATGGTATCCTTCTGAAGAGTAACATCCACTAAAAGGCAGAAGTCAACAGGATTTGGTTCTGGTTGAGCGACTACAACATAAAATACTAGTTAATTGTTGAAAGTCACTTAGACAGTGAGCAGTTTCCAGCAGATGCCAGAGGCTCTGTCCTATTTGAGAACATGTTAAGCAACGTTTTGGATAAAGATGTCAAAGACAGGTTGATGAGATTGCCAAGTGATGACATTCAAACGCTGTAACTAATATGACACGTTTACATGAAATGCATGATGGGTAAGCAGTGAGTCAAAACCAACAGATTCATTATTACATGATAAATGTTAAGACAAAGAGAGTATTAAAACACAGTTCAGAATTAGGCTTGATAGCCCTTCAAATGAAAAAAATCAAAATCATGTTTAGTTTGAGTGTTAGGTCATGCTAAATTTGCCACCAAGGTACAGAGATATTTCAAAAGGCAATGAAAACTTGAGCTGATTTAGGAAAAATATAGTAAAATCACACAGTCTTACTAGTGTATTCCAGTCTGTTCCAACCACTTCTGGAGGCCTGTATGTAAATATAGGTGCTACATTTAAAAGGGACAATGTTGGTGGCAAGCGGAAAACTTGGAAAGAAAAGAGCTGTGATCCATCTCTTCCACTGAGAACATACTTTCTTCTAAGGAACTGCAGTTGTGTGGATGCAGGTAGATTTTTTACACTGGGACAAGTTACTCTAGCACTTTTACCTGCATGCTCCAAGTTAGTTCAGGCGCATCAGTCCTTTCAGCAGAACCTGCCTTAAACACTTAACCTTTCATGGCTCAGGTGTGCCAAAACAAACAAACAAAAATGGCCCAAATGGAAGAACAGTTCAAAGCTCCACAACAAATACAACTAAGTGACAAAGAGATAGCCAACCTATCAGATGCACAATTCAAAGCACTGGTGATCAGGATTCTCACAGAATTAGATGAAAAAAATGAAGGCTACACTAAGCGAAATGAAGGAAAATGCACAGGGAACCAATAGTGATGAGAAGGAAACTGGAACTCAGATCAACAGTGTGGACCAGAAGGAAGAAAGAAACATCCAACCAGAAAAGAATGAAGAAACAAGAATTTAAAAAATTGAGGAGAGGCTTAGGAACCTCCAGGACATCTGTAAACGTTCAAACATCCAAATCATAGGAGTACCAGAAGGAGAAGAGGAAGAGCAAGAAATCAAAAAGTTATTTGAACAAATAATGAAGGAGAACTTCCCCAATCTGGCAAAGGAAAGGGACTTCCAGGAAGTCCAGAGAGTCCCAAAGAAGTTGGACCCAATGAAGAACACACCAAGGCACCTCCTAATTGCATTAGCCAAGATTAAAGATAAGGAGAGAATCTTAAAAGCAGCAAGAGAGAAGGAGACAGTTACCTACAAAGAAGTTCCCATCAGACTGTCAGCTGATTTCTCAAAAGAGACCTTACAGGCAAGAAGGGGCTGGAAAGAAGTATTCCAAGTCATGAAAGGCAAAAACCTACATCCAAGATTACTCTATCCAGCAAAGCTTTCATTTAGAATGAAAGGGCAGAGAAAGTGCTTCTCAGATAAGGTCAAGTTAAAGGAGTTCATCATCATCAAGCCCTTATTATAGGAAATGTTAAAGAGACTTATCTAAGAAAAAGAAGATAAAAACTATGAACAGTAAAATGACAATAAGGTCACAACTATCAACAACTGAACCTTAAAAAAAAACCCAAAAAAAACAAACAAAAACAAACTAAGCAAACAACTAGAACAGAAACAGAACCACAGAAATGGAGATCACATTGAGTTATCAGCAGGGGACTGGGGGGAGAGGGGGGAAAGGTACAGAGAATAGGTCGCATAAATGGTAGGTAGAAGGTAGATAGGAGGAGGTTAAGAATAGTATAGGAAATGTAGAAGTCAAAGAACTTGTATGTATGACCCATGGACATGAACTAAAGCGGGAGTGGGAAGTGGGATGTGGGTGGAAGGGGCTGTGCAGGGCAGAGGGGAATAAAGGGGAAGGGGGAATGGGACAACTGTAATAGCATAATCAATAAAATATATTATTTTTTTAAAAGACAACATTAAACTGGAAAACAAGTCCATAAAGAGAATTCTGAGGTAAAATAACTTTTAGAGTAAATTACTTTCCTACTAACTTTTCTTAGAACTTTAATGTTAATGTTGCTTGTGATTTCCAAAAAACATGTATGTGTATATACAATACATGGATACCATGCACACTGTTTCTTAACTTACAGACTCAGGAAAACCACCACCTAGACCCATGTGGAAAAAGGCAACAAAAGCAGGTGCAGGCTTAATGTCAATAAAAGTGAACCAGGACTATGAGGGGGATATAGAACTATATTATGAGAAGGCTGCTAAAGTTCCATGTACTACTGTGCCTAAGCAAAGAGAAAAACACGCCTTACGAAGACAGGAGCACCTCAGTACTTGTCATTAGTTTGTTCTGGAACTCATGTTGAGTGCCGAAACTGATGAGCACTGACAATGAAGCATTTTCTCTCATGGAACGCCTCATGACTCACACAAGTTCTAGCAAATGCCATGCATCCTGAGCAGGCACCACAAGTCCTGAGCAAGTGCCAAGTGCTGAAACACTTTTCTCTTATCAAAATGTGACAAGTACAGGGTTTGACAAGTTCTGAAGCAGACAAGTACTGAGGCATGACTTATATGGTACAAACAACTCTCAGAAAAATGATAAAATGCATTAGTTCTATATTGTTGTAGTACCAAGAGCAAAACAATATTCGAAGGTGAGTCTTCAAATGTTTTAACATACTCTCCAGATGATTTTTATCCAGAGAGGCTGACAGTTCCTCTGCGGGCCAGAATTTGAGCCCCTAAGAGCCCAGAACAGGAGGGTCAGCTGGATGTTCAGAAGGAAAATGAGCTATCCCAATGAAAGCTTTTCAAGTTCATAGGGGTGATCATAGAAAAACAGTGAGCTGAAGGATGCACAGAGGCTGGGTAAATATTCGGCAGGAACATTAGGGATTCCTGCATAAACCAAGTAGGAGATTGGATGACTGGATTCTGAAGGTCACTTCCAACACTGCACATTCAGTGGACTAGACTGTAACCTTCAGAGTCTTGCCCACACCTGCATCTCAATGACAAACACCAGGCCAGGCACAGAGTGTGTTTCTCATAAAAAGAGGTGGACTGAATGAATAAACAAACAAGTGAGAAATAAATGAAAGGACTGCCTCGTTCCAAAGTCAAATGAGTATGGAATGAGCAATTTCATTCTTTGGGGATTTTGAAATATACTAATTATGGCTCATAGTCAAGACTACTTTCAAATATAAGGAAAAATGGTCTTATAATAATTTCACTCCTTGACCCTGAATTAAATCACACCAAAGGTTGTTGTGAGGGTCTCCTGGGAAGTATGTGAAAATGCACTGCAGATTGTAAATGACCATCAGAAGGAAGGGGTGATTATAGCAATAATAATCTGCCCTGACAGATTATGATAACTCAGAGAGCTGGAAACTAACCTTGAAAATGAACTGTGTTCTACAGCCACATCTCTGATAACAGTCCATTAGCCATGTACTTTATGTGTTTAATTGTCAAAGGAAACATGTATAACTTACTTTAAAACACCTTCAACAATGTAACCGCATTCTGATTGAGCTGGGATATTAAGCTGTTTACAATTAAGTTTAAGCTAATTTCTTTTCTTTTGAGATACCAAGTTCTTAACAAAGAATATACATTAACATGGACCTTAAAATTTAAAAATCCTTGAACTGGAAAGAGCTTTCATTCACTAGATTCAAAGACTATACTGTCAGGCACTCTCTTTGCATCCCTTTCCTAGAAGACTGAGGTTTCTTTCAAAACAGATCTGTCATTTCCCCACAGTGGCTGATCAAACCTGCCACTGAAAAACGCTCTGAACAGGCAACTTGTAGTACAAGCATGATTTCTTTCTGACAGGGACCAACTGCTGAAGGGTGAAGGAAACTCATTAAAAATCTCTTACTGTGATCTCACATTGTAAAAAACAAAAAAGAAAAACCCAAGAATGAAAAGCAAGGAAAAAAATGTGATGAAGGGTACACTGAGCCTGCAGACACACTCAGATGGTGCTTTTCTTTCTTACGCTTCTTCAGTAAACAACCAGAAGAGAGCAATTCTTCCTGGGAATAGAGCACGCACGGGCTCTTTCGGGAAATCAATAATTTCATTTTATGCTAATATTATGAAGCGTTAATAAAGGAGATCGGGATATTGTACTACAGGATAAACAATGCAAAATAAATAACCATATTGCTTACCTTAATCTTAAAACGAGGTTCACAGCACAAGAAGATTCTCTAAGGTTCTCACTAGCGTTGGGTAGGCCCTTTAAAAACAAAATAGCAAACAGTGTTATAAACTTGGGAAACAAACAAATAAAATCATGATATCCCTTGATTCATATATCCCTTTCTTCTGGAAATTTCAAAACTACATCTTTATATGTGCTAGTCTTACTTCCACATAACACCTCTGTGTGAAGGCTGGAGTGATGCTTCATCCCCATCGAAACTGTGAACACTAATATTTCATATAGGATGCCTCATCACAGGATGAGCCCTTTAAATAACAGGGGTAAGTTTCGGCAAGTCCAAAGGAGAAGGCTTAGCCATCTAATCGAGCACCTTGTGGCCAGAACCATAGGCTGTTTGTTCCCCACCGGACTTTGGTGATGCACAAAGATTTGTTAGGTCACCTTAAACCTCAGGATGCAGAGAAAGGTTGAACCCAGGAGATCAGGCCACTGTTCAGCTTTCCTGCCTTTCTCAGCTAGATCTTATTTCCTTGAATACAGATCCTCAGTCATGAATGCCTCTGCTACATAGCCTATCCGTACTGCTATGAATCACTGGACAGGAGTAGACCATCCTGTTTGAGGAGGAAAATAAGGAATTTCAGGTCAAGCCTTGGATCCGCCACTGATTAGCTATGTAACTCTGGGAAAGTCATTCTCTGAACCAGTTTTTCCATCTACAAAATGGGGATAATGCCTGCCTCAAAGGGCTGCTGGGAGACCAAAATAATAAAGTAAGGCATAAACTACAACATGTCATATGACACTAGTTATCCTAATCTCTTTTCCTATTTATTGTCTTTGCCTTCTGGCTAATTATTATTCCTAACTTGCCTTTCATCATTCAACTAATCCCTACAGTTTATCTCCAGGTGTTTACTGAGTTGCCTGATACAGTGTAAAGACCCAAATTGAACCTAGCCTCTGCTACTAACCAGTTGTGTGACCTTGGGTGAGCAGCAAGACCTCTGTAAATCTTTGCTTCCTCAGATTGTTTTATTTATAAAATAAGGGCCAAGGACTAGATATCTGACCTCAAACAGGCTTCCGCAACCATGAAATCAGACTCTGTCTCCTCAGTATACAGCTGTTTTATAAAACACAGACCATGTAGGACAGAAATGAATTTCAATGGAATAAGCAGATTTGGGGACAAAAAAACTTATGATTCCTAAGGTTAGTAAAGCTTGATAGTATAACCAGTGTAGAGCAGAGGGCGTGCCTGTTAATTATACAGCAAAACCAGAGTGGGTGCCTGCACTCCAGCCCTGCGTCCCTCCCTCACTCCTCCCTCTTCATCAGCACCCAGCACCGCTCACGGCACTCGTCGCCCATCACACATTTCATATAAACGCATTTCACAATCACTGAACTATTACTTTTACAGGGCAAGTTGTGGAGATCAGTTGGCCCATGAAATTCAATGATAAAAGAATTATGAAAACAGGTTGCAGAAATCCAACCAGGAGCAAAGAAGAAAAGTATCAATTAACTACAGTGTTCCGGGGTTGGAATCTAACAGAATGGTGAGTCACTTAGTTTCCTCTTCTTATTTCACGCAGTACCTGCAATTGCAGAAGCAGCCTGGTAACCAATTCTGTCCCTTGAACCCATCATTTAAAGGTTGGAGGCCCTGAAAATCATGGTCAATAGTGACAGTATTCTTTTCTCCATATCTATTTTAAAAAGAGAGTTCACAAGATCCTGATGTGGCAGCACTACCCAGAAATTGTCTACCTTTCTAAAGTGTGAGCTTTTCTAAGAAAAAAATCTGTTCATAAAGCATCTTAAACAGAAACGACTTGTGTAGAAACATACCTGAGAGTCCTTCACAGAAAGGGACTGTATCTGCTCGGGTATGTTGCTGGCATTCACCGCAACCTGTAGAGAGAGCCACCGTTACAGCACTCAGGGAAATCAAAATGAGACGTCAGGGTCAGTGTGAGTACATTATGTCCCAATTATCAGAGACAAAAATTTTAAATAATTTAAGTAATTTCAAAGCACTATTCCCCAAAGTTCTGTCCTTTCACTCTCTGCACTGGAATTACCTAGGACACATATTAAAAAGATTCCTGCACCCCACCCACGTGAATCCAGAATTTCATGAAGATGGGAGAGAACTGCATCTTTAGTAAGTATCCCAGCTGATCCTTATGCTGTCACAGAACCACTGAGTTAAAGAAAAAAGCATGGGAGATTTGACATTTTCAACCCTATAACTGAAAGATGTCCCAGGGCTGTTTTTTCTGATCCCATGATTTCATTGTTAGGAGGTTATGGGCCTCCTAACAATGAAAGGATATTAGGACTAATACAACCTGCCCTTTTCATGATTACCTTAAACAACTTATTCAGTGGATTTCAAAAATATAAAAGGGTAGCTGGGTTTTTCTAACATTTTCTTAAACAGAAATGCCAGAGTGATAGGTTATATTTTTCTCTCAAAGTTGGAAACCCAACACTAACGTGATAGCCAAAATATATTTGGCCTCAAACCCTACTTTTGTGAACTCTGCCCTGAACAAAAATCAAAGACAAAAAAACTCAAAGAGGAACACCAACGGGGAAAAAAATAAAAAGGAGTTCCCATTTCTAAACTTATTATCAATTATGAAATAACCAGAAGTCTTCAGAAATTCTTTGTACCAAGAGTTTTCTAAAGGTTAAGGTCATAAAATTCTTAGTCTCTGTGTTTCCTCAAAAATAACTATGTGAGTAATGAAGTAATAGGGGAGAGAGCATGTATGTCTGAAATTCACTTTGAAATGCATCACAAAATGAGGACAGAGTGATGGATGAATAGATATATGTGCATGTGATAAAGCATATATAGTAATGGTAGGGTCTAGGTGATAGGGATGTGGAGGCTCACTGTAACACATTTTTAATGCTCCCACATTAAAAATAATTTTCCTACTAAACTGTTGGGGGGAAATGACTACATTAGAAGAACAAACGACCTGTCTTCCTTAGCCAGCCAGAGGGCCTGAGCCTACACCAAATGACTTCTCGTAAAGCATCTTCCAGGACAAGTCCACAGTCTTACTTTAGGTTTGAGACCACGAAAAACACATCAGCATTTCCAGAGTATCCCACCTTTAGGCAAAGAACCACTGTAATCTGAAAAACCATAATGGCATTTATTAGGGGGGACAACTTCTCTTTCCCGTGAGAAGCCCCCTTATTCCTGGGCGATCATCAGGAAGGAGAGACCGTTAAGTGGACTGGGGCCAGAACCCCACACACTCCGTAACCTCACTCACTGTGTAGAGGTAACCTCACATGTAATGAAGGGATCAGCCTCAGGCTCTCACTGGTCCATAAGCAATATAGGCGACGCCTCTGAAAATGTGCGGAGACATACGGGAGTGTACAGGGGAAGGCTCCCTACACAAAACATCTTCCTCGACAACCAACTATAGTCCCCCACATCTCACCATTATAAGCTCCATTCTACCTGTTAGGGCATGTCTTTTGGGCACACATTTCCACATGTAAAAACTTACAAGAAAGCTAATACATAAACAGCTGCCTTTCATTGACAGTATAATATAAATTTGTCTACTGGAATTTTTGGCAGTTAAACAGTTTGCTTATAAGAAGAACATCTGAGAGAATGGTATTTTGATAGGAGGGGGAAGAAAAATAACAGATTAATATTGGACGCCACCCTGGAAATAGGCCTCCGGGACTGGGCGAAAGAGGAAAACCTCCTGGAACGGAGGGGAGAAAGGGACAACATCTGCCTTCTAGATTTTCATAGAGCTCTGTCTGATCTTCTTTTTCTGTTTTTAAAATTACTGTGGCTAAATGCAATCTGTTTTCCTAGAGTGGATCCTGGAAGAGAGAAAGGATGTCAGTGGGCAAACTAAGGACATACGAATGGAGACGGACAGTAGTGACAGGGGTGACAGTAACGCAGCACCGCCAGTTTCTCAGCTGGGACGACACGCCAGGGCTCCATCAGAAACCAGCGCGGTGGAGGAGCCTGCAGGTGGCGGGTGTGGAAAGTGCGTACCACACCTTTGCAACTTCTCCACAAATCCAAAATTATTCCAAAATAAGATTTTCAAAACTACAGAAGATTTCTGATCAAAATCTAAGCTTTATTACAAGTCAGAAAGTCAATCACCTGCATTAAGAACACCTGTTTTTTTTAATGTGTGATATCATAAAAGTGTTAAGTTAAAGCTGTCTCAGATTTCAAAGGCTAAGTAAAAAAATTTGGAGGGAGAAATCAAGTATTTCCCTCCATCTACAAATATATATATGTTTATATATTTATCTGTATATTTATATATATTTAATATATAAATTTATATTAAATTTTATATAAGTTGATATGAAATTTAAATTTATATATTTATTATATAAGTATACATTTATATATTTATATATAAACATATATATACACACACACACACAAATATGAGAGCTAATAGGCATTTGGAAAACGCCATGTCATGAAAAAGATTTTTAAGCTAAAGGCAGTTTTAATAACCAGGCATGGTACTCACTTGAGTAACATAAGCTTTCTCACTGTGACTAATCTCTAGTAACATTAACTCAACCTAAATCCACACCAAAAGTACTTCCTGCTCAGAATAAAATTTCAGAGCTAGGAAACAACATGTGCACAGTTATTGTGACCTAAACTCTAACAAAATTCTGCAATGTGCCCCTGTGTGCACATGTCACTGCTGCCTCATGTGTCCAAGTGTCCTTTTCTTATCAGGACACCAGTCAGATTTGACTTGGGCCCACCCTGAAGGTCCTATTTTATTATCATTATTTTTTTAGCACTTACAGCGGAAAGATCTTGTAAGGACATAGTGAGAAGACAGCTATCTGTGAGCCAAGCAGAGAGGCTTCAGAAGAAACCAAACCTACCGACAACTTGATCTTGAACTTACAGCCTCCACAACTGTGAGAAAATAAATTTCTGTTGTTGAGACCCTCCCCACCTCAATATACATACATATATATTACTCTTTCCTGTCTATACAGAAAATATTTTTGACAAAAAGATACTGTTAATATTCAAATAACACATTAGTTAGAACAACTTTTTTAAAGATTTTATTTATTTTTTAGAGAGGGGAAAAGAAGGAGAAAGAGAGGGTGAGAAACATCAGTGTGTGGTTGCCTCTCACGTGCCCCAAACTGGGAACCTGGCCTGCAACCCAGGCATGTGCCCTGACTGGGAATTGAACCAGCAACCCTTTGGTTCACGGGCCCATGCTCAAACCACTGAGATACATCAGCCAGGGCAGTTAGAGCAATTTTGACAAGTACTTCATAAGATATTGCCACCATAAAATGAACAAATACCCAGTCTGAACTAGTAAGGGAGGACTCAGTGGGTATTATCCAATGTAGATCCCCTGTTGTGAGTCAGTAATGAATGCTTTTTGGGTCTATGGTACTACTTGAATCATGTTTTATTCTGTTTCTAAGCAGAACCAAGAATTTGAGTTAGAAACACTCTTTGGACTAGACGAAAACCTTGACTCTCCACTATAGATAAAGTAGGGAAGTGGGCAAAAAGAGGGCAGAGTGTGTGGGGCCTGGTTAGTATCACTCTGAGTGTCCAGCGTATCTGTGCAGTCGACACGTCCTGCTGCAGGGCTCCTCACCATCGTTCCTAGCTCATGGGTACCTCCGTGACCAAAGCTCATATTTCATGGATAGAATGGAAAGATAAATGGATAAGATAGAAGGAAACAGGATCTGAAAGGGGGTTACTCATGGGAGGCAGGCAGACTGAAAAGTCTCTGGAAAAGGCCTTTCTGTGCGGCACGAGGACAAAGAGAAGACAGAGGGAAGGGACAGTGATGGGGGAAGGAATGGCCTGTGGCTCTGATGCTGTCTCCCCAGAAGGTCTGGCTGGCTATTGCCACTTAAAGCGGAATAGGATTTACTCCATTTAATCAAAAGAAAATGTCTGCTAATTCAAAAAAAAAGTTAAGATGGATTCATTTATAACCCAAACTCTTGTTTCCTTAATGAAAATTTGTCAAGGTACACATTAATGACTAGGTCTGCAAAATATTTGGAGCCACTTAAATAAGCTTGAATTTCCTCTAGGAGAAATAGCAAGTCTTTTGAACTACAGTCATCATTAGGCATTAGGATTACTAAGCTGATGGAGGAAGTAAAGTTAATGAAAAGATGACAAGGTCTCAAAGGGAAGCTGGTAAAAGAGTGTCCCTTGCCTACTTAGTCACCCAGGAGATTTAAAAATCAAGACCAAGAGAGTCAACCTAGAGCTGCTAACCATTTTATTATCTTGCTTTATTGAAAACTGTAAACCTACAAGAAAGTTTTCCAGTATGCCTACTATGTTTTCTACATGACAGTGACACCAGGAGGTAAGACAGTGTCACCGCTCCTCTGCACTGAGGCCTCCACCAAGTGCTTTATGTAGCTGCTTCCATGAATCCTAACGGCAACTTCAGAAGCACTGCGATCATCCCCATCCGACGCAGGAGGAAACTGAGGCTGAGAGAGTGATGTCACCTGCCCTGATGTATACAGGTCAAAAGTAACTCAGACAGAATTGGGACCTGCAAAATCAGTGTCCATTTTCTTTTTTTCTACTACTGCATGAGAACAGTATTTTGAAGTCTCTTCCTCAAATGATCCAACTCTGACACTGCGGGGGTGGTGAGGAATGAAGTGGCAAAAAAAAACTTAAAAATCAATTAACAACTACCACTCACCTCTGAATTTTCTTCTTTTACTCTTCGTGACTGTAAAATAATTAGGTGTCCATTAATATATACACACGCAAGAATACAAAATAAAATTTACACGGGCAAGCTAATCATCATCAGTGCCATTCACCTTTTCTTGAGAAAAAGCTGCTTTCCCTTCTTCACTTTTTTCGTCCATCTCGTCGTCGCTCCACTCCCAGTCACCGTCTTCGGTTTTATGAAGGTGACCACTTGACCCAGGAACTCTTCTCACCTGAAGAGGAAAAAAATAAAACCCAGTTCTTCACCAGCCAAATGTGAACAGTGCTCCCTAGTGTTGCTACTTGGGTTACACAGCACATGTCCACCCTGAAAATAACAAGTGGTTATGGATCTGGGATCACTAGCAGTTAACACCCAGATACTCAACACCACCTCCAACTCCCACACTCATCCTCTTTCCAAAGATGCTGTGCTCTGGAAGTGCTTGGCTGTATGCATGCAGAACCAAATATTTTGGAAGAATATCACATGCACCAGCCATTAAGGATCAAGTTCATCTTTAGCTTTTGCTTCAGTTAACATGTTATTAATTACTACACATAAAAGGTCACATGGTAAGCTTCAAAAGTGCCTGAGGAAAGGCATTCAAGCAACAGGCTGCTGACTGAGAGAAGGCAGGGAGTAAGGCCGTTTAATGAAGCATACTAGACAAGAGGTATCGGCAATCTAAACCTAAGTCAGAGGAGCAAATACTCTTCCTGTTGTTACTCTTTTTCTGAACCTGACATCATGCTTGTTTTCCCAGGATTCGAATCAGAGCAAAACAAAGCAGCATCAAACTATTCTTAACACGCCTTGTAGCACACCCTGAGACTCGTGAGACTGCTAGGGCACAGCAAGATAACCAACAACCATAACAGACCATTTAAGGAGATTATAATCCATCTTCTGCAATTATTTCAAAAAAAATTTTAAGCTAGGGTAGAGATGTCATCCATGGGGCATGCTTTCCAAACACCTTTGTGGTTGAAAAAGCAAAATTTTTAAAAGGATAGGGTGTCTGACAAAGATGAACTTCTGACCAAAGTCATTCGCCTTAAAAAAAACAACTGAGACATAATTAAACAAAGCAATGTAACAGATGAGCATGAGGTAACGGCGAGTGACCTACTGATTCAGAGAAACTTCAAGGGGAAAGGGCCCTCGGAGACTAGCTAGTCCAACCCCTTCATTTTACAGATAAAAAAGCAAAGGCCCAGAAACTGACCCAAGACCACAGCTACAAAAGCAAAATTCAGGCAAGAAAGAAAGCTTTCAGACTTCCATTCAAATGCGAGAGTCTTCTTATGCCACTGAATGACGGCTGTGACAAAGAAGTTTACAAATGTCCTGTGAAGATTCTGAAAGACTATGATTGTGAAGAAGGGCTACTTTTCATAAAAGAAACTACTGAGTTATATTGCAGGAGCATCGTTAATCCTGAGGGAAACACCACAGAAGTTCCACGGAAAGTAAGCATTTACACACTCGTGTCCGACCGATGGGAGGACACACCAGTGCAAGCCCAGGGTTTGGGCCTGAGTTAAGGCCCCACCATGTGGCGCCTGTGACGGTGAGCCTGACCACGTACGTGTCTTGAAGACGTGAGCCCCAACATGGAAAGTTAAAAAGGCAAGTAAAGAAGTTCTTACTCATAACTGCACACAGTTACACTCAATTTAAAGAGAAAAAAAGAATAAAGAGCTTTTTCTTCACTTGAAAAAAATTGTTTTAATTCTCCTTCGAAACACTTAGCACTTAGTTAAAACCCCTTCTGTGCTTGGCATAAGTTTTTTTTCCCCACTTGCATTTTGAGTCACTGAAAAGACCTAACGATTGTGATTTTAATGGTGCTTATAGAGGCTGGCAAAGTATGGTAGAAAAAAATGCTGAAATGCACTTCAGTCTTTTCAGAACAGATTGTTCATTTTAAAGCTAGAAAGAAATGGATAGGAGAAAATAATTTTCTCTTGACATACAATAAAATTAATTATTTTCTTAACACTAATCACGATAGCAGCATAGAGGAAAACCTGTTAATGACTACATCTAAAAGAAAGAATTTAAAGCCACATTTATTACAAAACAAATTAAACCGTGAGAAAGCAAGTAAAATTGTTTTAGAAACAGAATGAAACTACTTTTACTGAAATTGTTCATGCAACCATGGCTGATGAATTAGTGTTCACATACTCATATACGAGATTATACTACGGAAATCTCCCTCTTTCTGAAAATACACAAAGATACTGCAGCCTAACACTGTAAAGTTTAGTTTACATTCCTCTTCCTCTCTGTGTGTAAGACCTGGCAGTTTCATTTCTACAAGCAGTGTCCAACTGCAGACAATAAAAGGACCATATTCTATAGCCGTGTTACTTTAGAACCCTGGCCGTCTCCCTCCTGGTTTTATTTGCTTGAAGAGAGAAAGATAAAGCAAAATGTCTAGGACTATACGCTCAAACATTGAAAAACAAAGGTATAATGGACTTTTAAGTAATAAATATTGGCTGACAAATATACGTAGAAATTAAGACAAAGAACATTCAAAAATCTATTAGCATAAAATATTGGTATGACAATAGCAAGAAGAAGAATGCATATTTGTTAAGAATGTCCTCTCAGTTTACTGGAAGGGAAAAAACTTGCTGCACAACTTGACCTACAGGCTTAATTGTGTATTTAGGTGGCATTGACCTCCACGGAAGAGGCCAGAAAGCAATTTCACAAAGTTACATCCTCGAAGAGCATTTGTTCAGAGGAAGGAAACAGAGCCCCAGCAACTCAGTTTCAGGGAGTTTAACAAGCAGGCTTCTTGTTTAGGAGCTGAAGAATATTCTACAGAATAAAAACCTCAAAACAAGAGGTGTAAATGCTGCTATTCTTCCCAATCCCTACAATGAAGAGAATGGAGGTTTTCATTCTCAGAACGCTGCATTTTTGCTCTTTATTCTAATAAATGATTTGCTCACTTAATAAAGCCAAGAGGTGGTAGAATGAATTTTTTTCTCTGCTGCAGATTTAAAAATATAATCCAGTGATTCCCAGAGAAATGAGCTCAACGTCAGTGGCAGCTAGAGACATTCAAAAACCCACAAACTCCTCTGGTCACAGCTGGCAACAGTGAGGCTGGAGAAGTTTTACAGGCAGTGACATTTATTCCCAAGGCTGGACGTACACTACAACTGAGCAGTTCTATTTATGTCTAAAAAAAGTAATATTTTCTTCTATTTCTTGAAACAGCCTCTTTACGAAAAACTACTAAAAAAAAATGAACCAAAGTTCTGATTCTCATAAAAACAGAAGTCAGGCCTGGACAGATAGAGGAACATGGGGTTGGCTGGCTGGTGGCCACAGGGTTAGATGTCACGGGCAGAGCTAGGGTACAGCAGCCAGAGTGGGGGAATGGGAGCGACTAGGCAAACAGTCACCGGCAGGGTCCGACTAATGTTCCCAATGGTGCCCCTCTGAACAAGCTTTCTGTAAATATCAGGACTCAGGATCTCTATACCTTGGCTCTGGGTGCCCTCTGGCCCCTGGCCCCTGACTCCAGGTCAGGAAGAAGGATAGGAAGGAGAATATGAGACAGCCAGAGGATGAACTAAATATACTGGGTGTTAAGTGTTAGACATTGAAGTGTGTTTCTCCAATACACTCTAAACAAGGGACAAACGTGATTGCCTTGTTGTTTCTTTAAAGATGATACTGCTGGCTCCAGGAAGACAGAAAACAAAGGCATGCTGCCCAAAATTTATAGCATCCGTCCAATCATGTGTGCCCCCACCCCCAACTCCAAGGCACCCGCCAGCAGCTTCTACCGCCACAGTAAGTTCTCCCTGGAAGCGGGGATTTCAGACTCTCCTTGGAATGATGTCCCCATCACTGGGAACCCCACACCCCACTTCTCCACTGGTTGGAGAGACCGCATACCTGACTGCAGCCTGACCCCGAGTGACCCAGGACACCCACCCATCTCACATCTGCCCAACCAGGATGGACAGGACATGGCAGAAAACACCCAGTCACTTTCCTCTTGTCAGGCACTCTACCAACCAGAAGTATGAGACACGGCTCTAATCAAGGCTGTTCACAATGTACTTGAGGTACTGCCAAGCAAACAAAAAGGTTTCTAAATCATCAAAAATTTAAAAATGAAATTAGACCTGTGAGGCTTCAGCAGTAAACATTTCACTGCTCCCATGCCTTACACTCTGACGTTGTCCTATGACCACCACCTCTCTGACTCCTCTGCCCCACACCTACTGCCTGGCCTCACTGCGCTCTGAGGCTCTCGGTCCTCTCCCCTCTTCCATCAGCCCCTGCTGGCTTCACCCCCATCATATAAGGTCCGGAGCTCACAGCTGACGCTCCTGATGCTGTACTTATTAGTACCTCACGCCCCTGTGCCCTGGCCTGTCTAATCTACACCTGGGAGGAAGGCCACAGACTCAGTGGGGAACCCGTTCTGTATTTCTGAATGAGCAGAGAACAGCCTTCAGCCTGGGTGACCACTGGCCCCTCCTAGCTGGGACACTAACATTGCCACAACCCTGCCACCCCAAGGGTGGTCCTGGGACCGGCAGCAACAGCATCGTGGGCCCCACCCACCCCAGTCCCACTAAATCTGAATCTTCCCTTTAGCAAGATCCCCAGGTGACTCATATTCTCATGCAGGTGTGATACACACTGGGTTAAACAATATTTTCGCTCATTGGCACCCTATTCCTCCCCTCTACCCGCAATACCAGCCGTGGTCAATATAACCATAGTTAACCACATTCTGAGCACTTTAAATACACTGGCTTCCCTATGAGCTGACAATCATCTCGTTACCCCATTTTTTCAGAGGGAAAACTGAGATGTGGCTTACACCAGCTCACATTCATACTGGGAGAGACAGTGCTAGGCAGTGACCAGGAGTTTGACTGCAACCCTCCACTGCCAGCCTCTGCCCCTGTTACTCCCCAGAGAGCCCCAACTCCCCCAGCCCCGATCACTCCGAATGCCTTCACATGCCAGCCAGAGAGCACCAACTTCAACCCAACAACCCTCCTGTCCCTAATGAGCTTCTTCATGCTTCCCCTGCTCTTAGCATCATTCCCTTCTGTGTGTAAGGACACTGGATTCCTCTTCCTCACTTATCTACTCATTTATCCCTTCAGGACACTGACAGGTCGGCCCTGGGTCCTCCACACCCATTTTCCAAAATGTTCACTTTCTCTCTCTCATTCATTCCCCAGACTCCTCTGTGTCCACAATGCTACTGTGTAGACACAGCTGAATCCCATTCTTTCACTTCATGCTCTCTCCAAACCTGTGTTCATAACATTTCTCCTTCAACTTCTCCTCCTTCCCCATCTCTTGCTGTTCTCTATTCTGTCTTTACCTCACACCTGGCGGCTCTCAGGACACTGGGTGCCCGTAGCTCACTACGCACTATCTTCCTGAGTGAGCACACATTCTCCAAGCCGTCTCCTTGCTCACTGAGAGCTGACAACTTCAGAAACTTCATCTCTTAGTGTTCTCCAAATGTTCTTTTGGATATGAACAACCGACCCAATTCCAGCTGGCCATCTCTAACCCATTAGTTAAGGTCCACCCCCAGCCTCATTCTGCCACTTCCCCACTGTGGTCTATGCTAATCAACACCTCAGTGCTGGAGGTGCCTCGCACTGGCTCAGGAGAGCCCCCCTGTTGAAATTTCAGAAAGTTCACCAGATAGGCGACTTCATGTTTGGCGCTTAAAGTTGGCCAGAGCAGGAGTCTTAACACAACGAAAACGAGAACATGCTGTGCTCCCCACCCCCACCCAGGTGCCAGTTTTCATCAGCATGCCACCGATGATAAAACTCTTATAAAATCTGACAAACACATCTAACGTGGATTTAGCAATTATCCCAGGGAATAAGTACTTTACAGTGGCAAATATCTCAGTTTTATTGTACAAGCCTCTCAAATTTCACTTTTAAAAGTGACACACTAATTGATGTTTATGTACCAAACACACACCAACGTAAGTACTGGGGCAGGGGGAACAGTATTAACGTGACGCAGATGGATACATATGGCTTGGATAACATTTCTTACAAAAGCATCAGGAAGCAGCACAGTGCTATATATTTCCAATGAAAGTGAAAAGGGTGTCCTGTGAAAACCTGTTCGGATGATGCGGAAACCGGCTCCGGGGGATTGATGCACACACCACAAGTCAAGAGCCCAGGTAACACTGCCTCACGCAGTGTAAGAAAGAAAAACGACCAATGTATTTCTAAATAAAAATGCTCTGCATGTACACATTATTTAACATCATTATATGTGATTATACTAATGAATTATTATAAGTAGATATTTTATTTTATCTATGTTCCCAAGTGTTCACATGTTTACACTGACCAGGAAACTTTTTTCTAATCTTTAGGTTTGGGAAAGTATCACATTATTTTCAAATTTCCTTTATAACTGGAAATGCAAGATAAATGTTGCAAATGGGATTAAGGAGTTTATACCTGATAGTTTTTCTGCAAAATGGAAATATAGGTCCTTGTCAATTAAAGCATAAAATTAGGTTCTCAAACTTCCTGTAAATATTAATGATAATAGGCTGGTAATAAACATAAATGTCACTGAAGAATTATTTATTTTGCCTATAACGATTTGGAATCTTAATTATTTGATAGGGTATTTGGGAAAAGTAAAATGTAAATGATGGAGAAGTGTGGTCTGTTTGACATTCCCATTTGTGCCCTGTGATTCCAGAGGAACGGAAGTACAAAAATGCACTGTCTCTACTGAGCATGTCGCTAGACACACACGGCTGTCGAGCCGAAACTGTCTGCAAGCAGATTCAGTGGATAGTGACTAAACAGGGCACATGGTTCCTATAAATCATTCTAATCACAAAGCACTTAAAATAAAATTGCATTTTGGGTTTTAAAAAAACCCTCCGGGAGGAAAAACCCTCGTGTCATCTTGGCAAAGGGTACAGTCATATAAAGTCCTTAACACGACACCTGGCACCTAATAAACACTCAAGGCATGACAGGCGGTCTCACCATAACACATTCCATCTTTCCCACAACCCAAACCTATCAAATGCCATACTCATTCGGCAAATTTTACTTCCTCAGCTTCCATCGGCTAGGTCACATCCCCATCAGGGTTGAGATCTCCTGTCTCTCCTCTCCACGCAAACTGCCGATCACCTTCTGACCTCTCCTCTCTTGCCTCCTTTCTGCTTTACACTGCTGCTCGTCCCACTTTAGCACGTTCTCAAGACAACCACAACGAGTTCACTGCTGCCTAAAGAGTGCATCCAGAATCCTTAGTATTCAAGTCTCTCTGCACCCAACCTCCAAATTACCTTTTCAAGACGTATTTCCCACCGTATTCTCTTAAATACCCCACAATCCAGTTGAGTGTAAATGACATACTTTCAAGACTCTACCTTTTTACATATGTATTACACACACCCCTTGGCCTGATCTTCCCTTCCACATTCTCTACTTTTCTCTTCTAATCGAGAAGGCTTTTGCCATTCTCTCAATTGGTATTTTGTCTGCACCTTTTTACATCATTCTACGCTTTATTACAGTTAACGAATGATATACCAATCTGTAAATTCCTTCAGGGTGGAAAGCTGGCCTTAGTCTTTTAAAAAAATCAAGCGCGTACTTATTCATTAAGTCAACAAAGTTTTACTTAATACCTATATGACAACTTCTAGAGAAAAGGCAAATAAAATGAAAGCCTACACCTTGGAATAGGTCACGATCCAGAGAGGCGAACAGACATTTACACTAATGATTTCAGGGAAATGTGAAGGCTACAAGAAAGATGAGACTGCTGTGAGACTGCAGAACACCTGTGCACCTGCGCAGATCAGCATGGAGGCTGGTTGCTGGTAGATGGGAGGAGCTCACCAGGAAGACAAATCGGATAAATTATTCCACCCTGAGAAAAGGTAAGATCATCCCAAATTCTGCTGACTCATGGAACTGGCGGGGTCATCAGGTACAGAGGCCTGGTGGGTGGGTTCAGGAAATAACTGAGAATAAGGCTGGAAAAGCTGTGTGAAGAGCCCGGACTATAAGACTGGCAAACTCTAAGGACTAGAGAAGGAGGCAGAGAATGGGAAGTGGGCCAGTGAGCACGTGGTGGATCTGGAGACAGCCGGTCCCTCCCACTCCCCGAGGCAGGCCCAGCCTTCCCTGACTGCCGCCACAGGAAGGCGGACTCAGTGCTGCCAGATCCCTGACGCTTCCAGTGAAGTGGATAATGTGGACTTCTATGTGATTGCTCTTGATTTTTAAAAAATGTTAACAAGCATGTCAAGTTAAAAAAAATTCCTCCTGCACAGCCTAAAAACTGATGCATCCACGGGATAAACTTGTCTGTGAGTTCATACCCTCTGCTGAACACAAAGTCAGAGGGCTCCGAATTCAGACAATGGAAAAACACTGAAAGGGAATGATCGTATTTGGATTCCTGAGCCAAACACACATTGGGGCTTGAGGGTGACAGAGGCCAGAAAGAACACAGTACTGTCCAATTTTCTCGTTGCTACTGGCACATCACGAGTCTCCCCAAACTGAGTGGCTTACAGCAGCAACCGCTCACAGAGGCCCCAGGGCAGCCAGACCAGTGGCTTCCTCCGTGGCCCAGGGCTCCAACCCCCATGTGCCAGCTCCACTCTGACAGCGAGTGTGCAGCCTGAGTCAGGACAAACCCTCCCAAAGTCCTGACACTCCAGCACAGTGAGAGACAACAGAAGGACTGTTGTTCTAAGATGTTGTCAGTGAGGGCTTGAAGGAAAGTGAGGAAAGTGTCATCGGAAGGCAGAGGACAGGAGGAGCTGCGGTGCAATGACAGTTTGGCAACGCTGTTACGGACAGGAAAGTGAGAAACGGAAACGCGCATGAGGAACACCATGATGCAACTAAAAAGGTTTTCAGGCAGAATACTTACAGTGATACCTGGATTCTGCCTGCTGCCTAAGATAAAATGTGAGCAGAGAGAGAAGAGCTAAAGAACACACTGTTAGGTATAAAACTGTTTCTTATTCCCAGACTCCCCAGATGTCACCCAATTCTTAAATCAAGAAACGGCTTCAGAGCAAGGATCAAATCCGGGCCTGACTGTCTGACACTGTGCTAAGACTTCAGAACAATCGAAGGCACTGTCTCCCAGACACTTTCAAATGGACCCAAGGCCTTCTAAGGATCTTAAGAGCATACCTAGCAGAAAGTAGACATTAAACAATAAAGCTTCTAAGAATCCTAAGGGTGTTGTCCCTCTGCCGTCTCACAAGGGGCCTACGGTAGGCTAAGCATCTAGGGGTCACAGCTCGTCTAATGGTGTAAACCCAACAAGATTCACAGAAAACCCACAATTTTAAAAAAAAGATATTTGTACTATAAAATGATTGCCAGGTTAGACTAAAAAGAAACAGAGAATACAAGGTTAAAAGAGCCCTCGGATCCCCAAACTTCCATGGGCAGGAAGGGATATGAAAAGGCTAGTCAGCTACAAATGCTCGCTCTTTCTCGTGAAAAAAGATGACTTAAAGAGCAGGACCAAGAGCTCAGAGAGACAGCCACAGAGAAGAGTGCAACAGGAACTGGCGATAGGACCTGGCAGGAAAGCAGAACTGCCATGGACCCGAGTTTCCCACCTTGTGGCAGGCCTTTAAGGCAGTGGTCTCCAACCATTTTGGTACCGGGAACTGGTTTAGTGGAGAACAGAGGGGCACACAGAGGGACAAAGGTTCTCCCCGCTTCGGTGACCTTCACCCATTGTGGGCCAGAGGCAGGGTGACAGGAGGTGGAACTCAGGTGAGGATAGGGGTCAGGGTCCCCTGCTTTAAGGTATCTGTCCCCTCCTGCTGGGCTTTGGGTGGGTATTGGGCAGATACTTAAGAAGAGCACTGAAGGAGCTATTCTTAAGGAACTAGTTCTAAGGAGTCTCGATTGTACCCAGGCCTGACTTAGAGGGCAGGTCCCTGTGTCTGAGCCTGAGCCTGAAGCCACAATGGGATGAGACTTCCGGAGGGTCCTGGAAGTGCAAGGGTATAGTTTGCTCATGGGAGAGGTATGAATTGTTGAGGCCAGATGGTAGACCACAGCAGAGTGTTTTTCCCAAAGATGCCCATAACAATATCTCCCATCCCACGTGTTCTTCCAAAAGCTTCATTATTACTTCACTATCAAAAGATGGAGAGTCCAGTGCCCTCTCCACAAATCTTGTGACTCACTTCGTACCAACACAACTAAGCAACGCAGCTACCAGGGCCAGGTCAGAAGAGGTGATGCAGCTCCCACCTTGCTCACTGAATGCTCACAACTGGTGCCTTCAGCCACCACGTGAGCAGTCTGACTGCCCGGAGGCCCCCGTGCTGTCGGGCAGCCCACATGAGGACAGCCCCACGCGGAGAAGGCCTGACGGACTGCAGCTGCCGGAGACCAGAACCCTGGCCCACAGGAACTTAATAAAATGGCTATTGTCTTAAGCTGTTAAATGTAGGTTTATTTGTTACACAGCAACAGATAATCAAAGTAAAAGCAGTCATAAAGTGACTTACTGAATTTCATTTTCATTTCTGTATACTTAGTCATTCTTTCAAAACCAGTAGGTCAGAGCTGATACCCCTCACCATGAGAGTCACAGACTCTACCACACTCGTTTCTTGGTCAGTGTTTTCTGTAGGTGTGCCGGGCCTCCAAACACTCAGATTTTAATTTATCCTTATAATTTTTTTCCATCTGACCATGTTATTTCTCATTAAAATACCAAGAAGAAAAAAACTCCATTTCTAATAATCACAGATAAGTGGCTACAGCTAAATCTTAGACCTTTTTGCCCGTGATTCATATTAACATTTTTTGACCTCTTAGAATTAATTCAATGCTTATCTAGTTCTACTAAAATCTGGCATTTCCTTTCTTTAGAATGTAAAAGCATAGAATAAAGGAATGAGAATATTAAAATGTCCTGTAGGCAATTAGAAAAAATTTAGAGAAACAAAGACTTTTATAATTCCATAATAACAATTCAAAACACTGCGCTAGTTCAGCAAAGGACACAGTTGTAGCAACGTCCTTATAATATTTTAACATTTTCTCATGTGAAAAGAATCAAATTTGATAAATGTTGCTCTTCAGATAATGATAATGGAATTTTGTAACTTTGAAAACCCAACATCAAAGGGCAATGTCTTAAAAAAGAATGTTCTGGAAGCTAGGAGGAAGCTATTCCAAAGCAGCAGCACAAAACACAGAAAAGCAATTAAACTCCTTATTCCATTTTAGTCCTATCAAACCTCCAATATGGCATCTCCCCAAGTTAGGGTGACAATGAACAATGACAACAGTTAGGAGCCAGGAAAGCAGCATCCAATTTTGTTGCTATTGTCTCTGAGAACTAAAGCTCCTGCTGGAATGGGTGCCAAGCTGATCTGTAACGTTAGCTAATAAAGAAAACAATGGAACGCTCTGTCCTGGTTAGACAAATAACACTAACGAGAAAACACACTTCATGTAAAACCAGAAGGGGAAAAAAAGAGAAAATAAATGTTTGGCACTGAAGCAGAGTCAAAGCTGCTCTGGATACAGCAATAAGTTGAAAAGTTAACTTAATTGTAGAAAAAGGAGGGGCGGGAAAGAGAAAAAAGAGCACACAACCAGCTGACTACAACTCCAGGCAGGCAGCAGAACCAACCACTGGAAGCAGAATTCCAACAAGCAACAGGGAAACACACTGCCATGGTCAGTTTTAGGTGTCAGCCCAGCTGTGCTAGATAACAGGCCACAGTTATCCAACCAGACAGGGGTCTGGGGTGTGTTGGGAAGGCATTTAGTAGATATGATTAAAGCTCATTACTGACTTTAAACATGGGCAATTATCCTTGATCATTTTGGTGTACCTGATTCAATAGTTGAAAGGCCTTAGCAGCTGAGTTGAAGTTTCTCTAGAGAAGAAATTCCACCTGCGCACAAGAGCTTCAGCCATGCCCTTGAGGGCTAACCGGCCCTTCCGGGAGGCCTGCATTAGAGATTTCAGCCCTGCCTAGTCTGCCCCCAGATTCACATAAGCCAATGCCTCTCCTGTGGGATCGTTTCTCTGCTTGTGGCCTGACGGACACAGATGCCAAATCCAGAGACTTCACCACTGGTACCGAAAAAACAGAAGGCAAGTTGGCAAGCAGAAAAGCAATACCAGTAACAGCATCCACTCACTGGTCTTTGGTAATGGAACATGCTGATGTCCCCAAATGAAATACAAAGAGAGTTGAACAGAAAGGACAATAAAACAAAAATCCTGAGGTGATATAAAGTACCATAACTTAATACAAACTGTAGTCTTACTTTGTAGAAACACCCAACATGAAGACTAGGGGTTACTGGTTCAACATCATTTTGTGAATTCTGAATCATATAATCAACACCAACACCATGGAAAAGGTTCTGGCAAGAACTAAATCTGCGCAGGGAACGACCCATGGAGGACACCCAAATGCATTGCATTTTGTGCAATGGAAACTGCACCTAGATTCTAACACTGTTACACTGTAATACAGGAACTACCTGGAGTATTATAATTTCTCCAAGATATCTGACTTTTAAAATACATTTATACAATTTATTTTCTATTTTTAAACATTTTAGAATAACTTTTAGATGTCAATACTAAGGAGTTCTTTCATGAAAACTAGCAGCCCTAACGACACATTTTAGCTATTTCTCAGCATGCCAGCAGAAGGTCCTCTCAAAAAGCAGGTCCCCACACACAGGATTTCTGGCATGCTCTCCATTACCAAGGACCAAGTCTTCTTACCTCAAAACACATAATATGCTTCTTCACTATAAAAAAGAAACTATAGAAAGCAGCCAGGAGCAGAGCCTCATGGGTTATCAGGGCGTGAGGCTTAAATGGAGGCACATTTATCCTTTCTGATGTAAAATCAATATGATATCCACATTCTGGAATAGTATGCAGCCAATAACAGGTATCAAACATCATCAAAATGGAAAAAGCTGGTAGAGGAACAGGGCATTTGCCACTATTTAACGTAAAAAAAAGGGAGGGACACATATGTTATTTCTACATGCAGCCGTATATGCACAGGCCACTTCTGGAAGAACTTACAGGACTTGGCAATGGCGTCTCAGCTGAGTGGGGGCCTTCTTTCTCACTATACTGTGTACCTTAGGGAACCCCAATAAGTAGCACCCCTCTCCCCTCCCTCATGCTGAACTAACTTAGAAGTAAGACCAATAAGCATAGAGGGGTCAAAATGTCACCCTCATTCCTTATAAAGGTGATATTTGAGAACGTGACCTTAAATGCTGAGCCAGTAACCTTTCCGGATGAACTGACCCTTGCAGTTAGACAAGACTTACCTACCCGGTTCCCAGCAAGCATGACCGGCACATTCCTCCCTCACCAGGCAGGGCCGTAGTGACTGGGAGCACCTGTCTCTCTGAGCAGGCTGGCAAAGGGGAGAAAGGGCGGGGAAGGGGCTGGGCTACTCCTGCGGGATTTCTCAGTCCAGACTCACCAATCAGATAAGTCACTGGGTGGAGAGAGCCCAAGAACACTTTGCAAAAGGAACACTGGCAGTGGGGAAAAACATTCCCTCTGCCTCTTCACCTCCTGTATCTTTTTGTATCATTTGAATTTTTATCATAATTGTGTATAATGCTGTCAAAACCCAAATATTTGACAAGTAAAGACATACTTACTTCTTTTAAAAAACTCAGACAACATGGTAGTATATAAAACAGAAAGCAAAGTAACCACTTCCTACTTCGAAAAAATGTTTAAAGATTGTGCCTTCCCCAGAGAGGAAGGACTGATGGAAAGATCAGTTGTCGAACAAATTTTCAAGAAATGCAAATGTGAAAAAACTTCCGAGACTTTGATGTCACGATGGACTCAAAACAAGAATATTAACTAATGTTCATCAGCTTTTATTTCAATAAATATAACAATTTAGGATTCCTGACATTTTTAATATTTGATGTTTATACAATGAATTCTGGAATGAGCTCACTATAATAAACTATTGGTCCAGCCCACGAATATCATCAAATTTTTTAACACATCGGAAGGGCAAGGGTAAGAGCTGGTGGTTAGTAATGCTAGGCCTTTATGTTTCTCTTAGCCAGGTAGATGAGTTTGTGTTCTTCTAAACTATGTCTACAGACAAAAACAACAATGGATTCTGTTGTTTCTGTTAATCTGGTATTTGCTACAAACTAAGAAATTCTGAATCTGGGAAAGCACATGCCCTGGGGGTAAGATGTAGTTAAATCTATTCTGAATCCTTATATGTAGAGGACCTTATATTTAGTACGCACCAAATATAAATTTGTTAAATAAATGAATAACATTTTCCTGCTGCCCTGCCCTGCCCCCCTCCAAAAAAAAAACTTTGCCAAAAGAAAACCCTGCACCAGGAGGGAACCGTGCCCTACCCTCCTCCTACCATTTCCCCTTGGAGAGGGATGTCGGGGGCTGGAGATGGAGCATCAGAGAGTTACTGAAGGGACATGAGGGGAAAGGCAAGTTAAGACCACATTACATCCTGAGACCCTTTTAGATCTTCATGTCCACATTCTCCAGATCCAGGACATAACTGAAGTTTGTTGCCATGAACAAAACCCTGGTCTGTGACCCAGCACCCCATGCTGACTACGAGTGCATGGGCACTTAAGAAATGTCAGCTGATCAAATGAATGAATAGGTAATTGTCAGCTAAAACACACAGGCACAGGATTGTTCTGGGCCAAAACATGTCAACCTGCTACTCAAAGGCATTTTATCACGTCCTCAGAAAACACGACCTTATGCCATCATGGACCATGACATTGCGGTGACAGAGACCAGATAAGTATCAGGAGGCTAAAGGGCTTGATTTATTCTATCCCCATAAGCAAAGCAGCAGCTGGTGTCAAGAAAACTCTGGGCCTTCCTCTAAGTATCAGAAGATTCTGAAAGGAAAGACATGTTTCTAAATGCCAAATAACAGCAAGGATGATGATAAAAATGGATGGGGCATCTGCCTCTGAGATGTGATATTAACACCCTACTGTGCTGGGAATAATTCAAAGAAGCAACCAGGGCCATGTGGGGTCACCAAAATCATGGTCCCTTTGCAGCCAGCTACTCCGCTACCCTGCTGTCCACAAAGAGCAGAGACTTCAGATGGGAGTGCAGTCAGAGAGCAGCCCCCACACGGCACGGCTCAGACTCTGGCCTGAGAGAGTGAAGGGTCTGATTCCAGCACAAGTCGGAATTGAGACGAGTCCATGTCTCCATCACAAGGTCTGCATGTGGAAACATGCCTCATAGTTAAATTTCTACTGGTTCCCACTTCATCTCTCTTTACAGAAGATCACTCCACACAACTTATTATCCTGTGTCTCACTCAGTCAAAAGTCTCAAAAATACGAGGAGACAAGGAATCCCCTGCAGGGTCATTTCCACCGGAGACCAAAGCCTCCGAGGAGGATGAAACAGAAACTGCCCAGACGCTGCCCAAGTCCAGGTGCCACAGTGTCAGGACCTCAGAAAGACATCCTGGCTGCCACAGGGGCCACACTGCTTGATTCCTGGGTCGGAAGCCAGCAGGATTATCACCTTACTCGCTTGTGCTAAAGCTTTTAAAAATGGAACTGTTCATAGATTCCTACAAGGTGAGAACAGTTCGATGAAGCTTATTCACCCACCAGCGTTCTGCCAGTGACATTCCATCCTAAAACCCAAACTCTCCTTGCTCCAGTGTTCTAAAGTAAATCTTAGACATCATACCATTTTGCCTGTAAATGCTTCAACACACCTCTCATAGACAAGAGCACTTTAAAACATGATCACAGTATCATTTTCACACACACCAAAATCACCATTAATTCCTCAGTGGAATGTGATATTGGCCTATGTTCAATCTTGTTCCCTGTCTCAAAAATATCCTTTTCAGTTTATTTATTCCAAGCAGGATCTGAAGCAGCCCTACATGTGGTTCCCACTCTTACATCTATACACTGTTCATATGAGGGTCTGTCTTAGGAAGCTGGCCATCACACCCACTGAAGAAGCTCTGATTTAGATGTTACTTTTTCAACTGAAAGGACAGTGTAAGAACTTCATGGTTTTCCTATTGCTACCAAGAAACACCACCCCCACAGAGATAACATTCACATCCTTTACATCACTGGGAAAATTAATTCTCCGTAATAAATGAAAGTCATGATAAAAGCTCCAGTGTAAAAATGCTATAGACAGGAGTTTTATTTCTGGGGCAATGTCTCAACTGTGCTTCAATTCAATACTGAAAAGGGCCATAAATTCTGTTTTTGTTAGTTCATTTAGTACCAAAAAGAAACTGCCAGAGCAGCAAAATAAAAGATTCTGAAAAACTATATATTCTAATTCATGTGTTTTCCAAGCAAAGACAATATCTGTCCAACCACTGATTTTAAAGAGAAACAAAGAAATAACACAGTTGTATATTTTCATGGGTTGAATTTTTTTCTTCCTCCTTCTTCTTAAACAGGAGCTTCAGAGTCCTTGGGAGGGGGAAGGGGAGAGAAGGCATCGGCACATGTGTTTCACAAGTAACCCAAGTCTCCCTGTGGGCTATGACCCTCTTCTTCTAAGGGTCTAATCCTCGCATCACATCTGCTAATCAGGAGTGAAACTACGTATATTTGAGTACCATCATCTTTCTTCTTTTTCTGCCTAATCCTGGTAAGAGTCCAATGGCTAACTTACAGATAGCTAAGAATGGAAAGGCAGAAGGCACCCAGAAAATACAGACAATAGATCATTAGTTCTTAAGTAGGAGGCTGTGCGTGTGTGGTGGGCATCAGGGGACCACACTCTCCCACACTCGTCTCACCTATCACTCCTGTGTGGAGGGCGTCCCCTCTTCCTCTCCAGGCCACACCCTGCTGTGGCCTGTAGCTATGGACAGTCATCTACCCTACATCCCCATTTGAGATGAGGCATCCCCTGGGACAGCAAGCCCAACACATCAAAACATTCAGCATCTTCCCCTGTAAATAGTTTCCTCCTTTCTCCCAAACAGTCTCTGCAGAAAGCAGGAAGTCAACCTCAGTTTTTCCCCAAATCTCCCAACCCCAGGAAGAGCTTTCAAAACTTAAGTCACATCAACTTTGCTTCTTCTTAAATCTCTTCTGCCTATCCTCTGCATGTTCTACCTAAAATCCTATCCATTCTCACCTAGACTAAACACCAGCCTATGAACCTGCTGGTGGCTTCCGGTCTTGCCCCTCTAAACCACCCTCCATGCTGCCGCCAGGGTAGCTTTTCCAAAGGCAAACTAGGTCATTGCACATTTCTGCCTAAATCCTTATCACCATTCCCCCAGAGCTTCCAGGAAACACACACACACACACACACACACACACACACACACACACTCCTCAACTCCTTCTCAAGAGGCATGACATTTTTTGCTCTGGCCCCTACGCACCTTCACAGACACCTCTGAGTATCTTCTTTCTGCTTCAATCATACAGCCAATTGTTCTTCCAATACATTTCCAAGTATTTGCCCATGCTGGTCCCCCCACTTGAGATACACTTCCCTGCCTCTGGTGAAGGAGGACTGCCACGTGTCCTGCACAGGGTAACTACAGCTCCGTGTCCTTGATGAAGTCCCTGTCCACCTCACTCTCTGCAGAGTGAGGTCTACAGGCCCCAGTCATCATAATTGTTATCCTGCCGCCTGACTGTTGTTTCCTGACCAAGTCCTCCCCTAGTCTGTGGGGCCTCCACCCCTGAGTGAACCCAGCTCAAATCCACCCTGTCAACTTTCATTCTTCTCCAGGGTTACTTACAGGATAAGACTTACAAGTCTTGTCTCAGTAGCCCTACCACAGTCCTGGAACTTGAACATGAAGAGTAAGTGTGCACTGAATGTGTAATTGTCTTTGTGAACCACTGCCCTCTAGGATCCTCCACAACACATATCCTACCTCACTCATCTTTCTCCTCCCCCACATCAAGCTTCTGAATACACACAAGTCTCCACTGATCAAACACCCACTCACATCCCAAGCCATGAAGGTCTCTACCTGCCCTTTACCATAAAACTTTACAAAATTACCTACTTGAACTTCCTCACCATCTTTTTACTCATTAAATCTTACTGTACAGCTCCACCCATTATTACTAAAAGTGAGCCAAATCCAATGTCCTTTTATCAGACCTCATCCTCCTGACCCTCTCTGCAAACTTCAGACCTGCTGACCACCTCTACTTTCTCAGTTCCTGTGACAGCACTTTCTTTCTGTCCTCTACCAGCCCTCTCCTCCTCCACCTGTCCCTGACCTGTTCCCTCAGGGCATCTCTACCTCGCTGTAATGCCCTCCCTGGCAATCTCATCTAATCACATGATTTCCATAATCATCTCCATGGAGAAAAGTGCCAAATATAGCTCCCTTCAGAGATAGTCTCTCCTGAGTGACACACTTCTGTCATCCTACAGGACACCTCAAGTAGAGTCCCAGTGAAAAGTCAAACTCAAACACTTATACCCATCTTCCCACCTAAATGCCCCCCAATAGCTTCCTTCTATCCACACAGCCTCTGAGCCTTTCTGTTGCCCCCTTCCTGCACTCTGTCTTCCACATCCCATCACTCACCAGGCTTTTTGAAGTCCAGAGCTTCAGCAGCACTCACTCCTGTTCCTTCCTCCCTGCACCTCTGCCCCTTTTCTAGTCCAGACTCTCATTATTTCATGCTTAGATGTCTTTAACAACTTCTGCCCACCAGTATCTCCACTTTCAGACCGTCCCCTACTCTCTACCCCTCCCAATCTGATGTCTATAGTCACTTCCCTGCCTACAGGGCGCCCCTGATCGGTCCCCACTGCTCACAGCACCACCTCTCAAACCCAAGGCTTATAATCTAAGGCTCTACTGATCCAACTTTAAAATCTCACTTTCTACTGCTTTTTCTTCATATATGCTTTACTCTAGCCTAGGAGTTCTCAAATATGCCTGACTATGCAACTTAGCTAGATCATTTGTTAAAAATTCAGATTTCCAGGTCCAAGATCCATGGAGGCAAAACCTCCAATGGATCTTTGGGACAAACTTAAGGCCCAAAAAGAAGGAGCTTTTGAGAGCAGGTGTGTGAGGGAGCAGGAGAGAGAGGGAGAACTAAAGAAACAGGCTAAATTCAGCTGATTGAATTATCCAAGTCAATTTGTCTCCTGCAGTACTGATAGCAGAATAGGAAATCAAATTACGGTGGCAAGAGAGCAGAAGAGGAGGGAAAACATGCTCAAATCCCACCATCGTCAAAAACCTTTACTGAGCCTCTGACCTCTCGGGTAGCTCTCTTCCTTTAATCACCGAACTTTCTCAAAAATTGCCTATAACCATTTTATATACATAAATGCCTAAAAACAGGAAGAATATACTTTTCGTGTCCTTGTTAAAAGATGATTCTCTAATCATGCTGACAATGAAATAAAACCTATTCAGAATATGGGAGCAAAGATCTCAAATCAATAGGTGTTATCTTCCCAAGAAAAATAACGAAAGGAGAAGCCTTAATACTCACAGTATAGGTCTACTGCATTTCATTTTAAGCATTGATTAGAATACCTATTTAATTGTTAAACATAGGGTTATAGTGTTCAGGTTTACGTAGTTTTATATTTTTCACACCACACACAAAATATGCTTTTTAATCTAACTGTATCACGTTACATTTTAAATTGTATTGGTTTATATTTTTGGAATATAAAATTCACATTTATTATAGAAAATGTAGGAAATAAGAAGAGAACAAGGACAAAATTAGAATCCTTCTACAGTACAATACAGCTGTTACCAACAAAAGGGCTTTTGCATGAAACCGATTTGACACTAAATTCCAACTTGACCACTCACTGGACATCACCTCATCACTTAGCCTAAGCCTCAGTTTCTTCACCTGTAACACTGAGTGATAATGCCTACCTCAACAGGTTATTATGAGAACAAATGAGACAATGTGTGTAAAACATTTAGTCCAATGCCCAAGACATAGAATGTGTCTAAAAATTCTGGTTTACATTTAATTATGCCCTGGAAAAAAAACAAAAATTGGGTGTATCTTCAGCTTTAAAAACCCTCAGAGAATGAATCACTGAGGACTACATCTAAATACATGAAGTTTAAAAATCTACTGCAGACTTATCTATTTTCTTAGAAATATGTGGCCTAATGTAGCTATTTTTGGATTATTGAGATCAGCATTATGAACACTGATAATAAATGAATGAATGAAGATGGCATCAGACCACAATTTTTCTCAAAGGTCTTCATACAGGAAGAAGGATGTGGCACTCAGGTTATAATGTTATAATGAGATTTAAATTATTAATGATAAAATGTCTGAGTTAAAGATAAACTTCCTTATGAGAATATTTTTCATATTTACACCCTGAATTTTATATATATATAGTCAGTGAGCACAGAAAGAAAAATTTTGCAACAGATATAATTGCACAAAAACTACAGGGGAGAAAGAAAAGCAAGGTCTTGCCTTACTATTCTAGGATCCTTCCTTCTTACCACACACTACTACGTGTTCTTGTCCTGCTAAACTTGATTTCCTAATGCCAGCCTGGGTACCAACAAGTAAACCATTTTCTCCTTCATTCCAAAACTGTTCAGGCAATTCACTTCACTCGGAGATGACTTCTTTGAAGACACCCGAATTCTACTGCATCATTGCTGACAAATGCTTTTTAGCCACTCAAAACGCTTTCCACACCACATTTGCCTGAAATATAAGTACCCCTCCTGAAAATGCACACAGTTGACTATATTTCCTTAAGTATCTATTTCACCTTTTTCCTGTCTCTTTTTTACTCTTTTTAAAAAATTGTTGTTCAAGTACAGTTTTCACTAAGTCTTAAAGTATTTTCAGAAAGGAACCTTCCTCAGGTAAGGTTCCACAGAGCAGATACTAGTCTACCTTGTTCATCCCTGAATCCCAGAGCCTGGAACACTAACTGGCATCTACCAGGTGTTCAGCAAAGATCAGTGGAATGAATGAATGCACACAATCATTAAATGCTTGAGTTTATATCAGCATGTTGTAGGATGCTGCTTTAGAGCATCTGATTGAATCATTGTCTATAAAGGTATAAAATTCAGTACTTATGAAGTATTTCCTTGTGTGCTTTTCATTTTACAAACATGTCTCCAATACCTACAAGAGCTGTACAAATGGGTATTACAGATAGGATCTGAAATATGGAGTCGTTTTAGAAGCTAAATGATTTACCGCATGCCTCAGAGTGAGATAATAACCCTTTCTCAGAATCCATAAAAGGTAAATGGGATGATTATATAAAACAATACTACTAAATGATCATTAGATTTATTCTTATTTACTCTTCTTTAGTAAAACATCCCAAACTAAAATAGTGCCTAGCATGTTTTAAACACCCAATAAATATTTGACTTTTTAATTGTGTATGTTTTAATGATAAAAATGACATTTGTTGCAAGAGAAGGACGTGAGAAAGGACAGTTTAAGTGCCCATTTTCTCATTCAAGGTCTACACATTCGCTTTACACTATGTGTAGTATCTTTTGCTTGCCCTTATAGGAAGACCAGAAATCCATTTCAATCACAAGGTGATTTTGATACTTCACCTGACTTTACCACTTCCTGGCCAGCCTATTAGGGTAACTAGACAGAGACTCTACTGTGTGTGCAGAAGCTGAACATGGTAAGTTAATATGCCTGTTCTCCTCAGTGGGATACTGTCCATGGCACACTCTCAGGTATAGTTCCTGCGCCCGTGGGCCCAGTAAGTATCAGGGATGCCCTGTTCATCAGGGCATATCTGTCCTGCCTGACACCTCCACCTGAGCCATTTTGTCTCCTGCCTTTATCTCCTGCTTTCATTTATGCTGGCTGCAGCTCACTTGTTGCCCCTCCACCACCAACCCCGAAAGTTAATTTCCTCATTTTTTTATTATTTTTTATTGTTGTTCAATTACAGCTGTCCCCATTTACCCCCCATTGCTCTCCTCCACTCTACCCACCCCCACCTCCCACTTTTAATCCTGCCCCCCATTGTCTTCATCCATGGGTCCTTTATACATGTTCCTTGACTTGACCCTTCCTCTACTTTTCACTGTTATTCCCCTTTCCCCTCTCCTCTGGTCACTGTCGATTTGTTCTTTATTTCTATGTCTCTGGTTATATTTCACTTGCCTGTTTGTTTTATTGATTAGGTTCCATTTATGGGTGAGATCATATAGTACTTGTCTTTCACTGCCTGGATTATTACACTTAGCATAATGCTCTCCAGTTCCATCCATGCTGTTGCAAAGGGTAGGAGTTCCTCCTTTCTTTCTGCTGCATAGTATTCCATTGTGTAAATGTACCATAGTTTTTTGATCCACTCATTCACTGATGAGCACCTAGGATGCTTCAAGCACTTAGCTATTGTAAATAGCACTGCTATAAACATAGGGATGCATAGGTTCTTTTGAATTGGTGCTTCAGGATTCTTAGGGTATAATTCCAGCAGTGGAATTGTCAGGTCAAAAGGCATTTCCATTTTTAAGTTTTTGAGGATGATTTCCTCATTTCTTTTTGCCACCTCCTCCTATGATTGCCTTTTACTCAAGAAGTGACTGCACAGATTGTGTTTTCCAACAGAATCACAGGATCTCCCATCCCACATGCTCTTTCTACAATGTGTCATTGACACTCATTATAGAACCTACATTCCCTCCACTTCAATCTGGGTAAGGCTGCAACTGCAGAAGAAGCGATGCTACATGCCTTCCTAGGATAGGTCATGAAAGGCCATGGAGTTTTTGCCTGGTACACTTGGGAAGTTCACTGGAGGAACCCAGTCACTATGCTATAAGAAAAAAACACATGGCAAGGCCACATGTAGATGTCTAGTCAACAATTTCAGCTGACACCCCAAACAAGCAGACAACAGCCATCTTCAACTGCCCCAGCCATGTCAGTGGGCTAGCCTCAGGAAGCCACCGGTCACTCCCACCCACAACTACATGGGAGAGCTCAATCAGGATCCACCTGGCTGAGCCCAGTTATGCTCCAGAACCATGAGGGATAATAATAAAATGACTACTCCTGAGTTAAACCTCTGCATTTCAGGATGATTCATTATACAGCAATAGATAACCAGTAGATAATAATCACATGGCCTAATACAATAAGTGCCTTAACATCTGTAGAGTGAAAATACCAATCCAAAAATAAATGGGCTATCATCTCTTTGTTAACTTCATATTAATTAATGTTTATTACTTGGTGGCTAATTTCATGGTTCCAAGAGGGGTCCTATTACTTTATTCCCCAACTTCTCAAGAGAGAGCTCTTCTGGAAACCTGAAAATTTCCAAAATCTGATTTTTGGAAAGTTTCTATTTTACTATAATATTTGTCAAGCCCTCAGTTATATTCTTTAAAGCACTGAACTTCATACAAAGTTAACCATACACCTTGTTCAGGTTCTTGATAATTTATGTTTTTCTTACTACCAATCTATAGCAAACTAATATAATTCAAATGATCTACACTCGTCGGTTTCACTGTTTTGAGAATACTGGGTTGATACTGATCCTCATAATTTCTTCACGCACAATGACTTCGCATTACCCAGATGCGCAGTGGCCAAAGAAAGTTGTTTTTTTTTTTTAAATACCATAAGATAAACATACAAAAAATAAGCATACAAAAAATATAATAGGAAACACAAACTTCAGTTCACAACATTACAAATTCAAAAAATTTATGCCGAATTTGCTTCTAAGAAGATTCAAGAGACATGGGTCTCTATTGCTTTTGATTGCCCTGCCTAGTTCAAGTAGAAGTTTGAAAAGTGAAATGGCCAGAGACAGGCTGCATGGAGAAAAAGGTAAAAACAAGGGCCTGGGCGATTCTTAGACAGGTAATCGGTCTCTGAAAAGTCAATAGTAGGCAAGGCCATGAATCAATTTTTCAGTTTATCGTGGCTAACTGAAAATTTTGCTGACTGTATCAAGGTTTATATTGCATCCAAAATTGAGAAACTTGAAAATCTTTGCAGCAGAAAAGTTCAAGACCAAACAAAAGCCTACTGAAGTCTAAACAATTGAGGACCACATTAGAAGGGAAAGCAAGCCAGTGTGGACATTCACAGCTGTCCTCTCACAGTGGGTGGGGAGCACTTGGACTCAAGTCCGCAAGAGAACTAGGGACAAGTTTAGGCCAAAGGAGCCACATGACCAGGATAAGGCATGTCACCACTCTGGACCTCAGTTTCATCACTTGTTCACCTATTTAAAGTGCACAAGTCAATGGTTCTTAATGGTTCTTACTCACAGAACTGTGCAAACATCACCATGATCAATTTTAGAAAAAATTTTACCAACCCGCAAAGAAACCCCCTGCCCATTAGCAATGGCTCCCATTTCCCCCTAGCCTCCAGCCCTAGACAAACTCTGATCTACTTTCTGCCTCTATGGATTTGCCTGTTCTGTATATCTCACAGAAAATCATTCAATGCACATTGCTTTTTCCCTTCATTAGTTGATGATATCTGGGTTGTTCTGCTTGGGCTCTTACAAATGATGCTGCTATGAACATTCATGTACAAGTTTGGTGTTTCCTCCTCAATATGAACATAGGAGTGGAATTTCTGAGTCATACGTTCACATTCTGAGGAACTGTCAGACTTTTTTTCCAAAGCAGCTGCACCATTACACATCCTCAGCAGCAGTGTATGAGGATTACAATTTCTTCACACCCTCACCAACACACATTGTCCATCTGCCTGATTAGTGGGCCAACCCATTGGGCATGGAGTAGAAGCTCACTGTGGTTTTGATTTCTATTTCCCCCTCTTGCATTGTCTTATTTAATCCTCATAACAACCTTATGAGGTAAGAACCAATATTTATTGCTATTTGGTAAACAAGGAAGCTGTGGATTGGTGAGTTTAAGCCACTGACTCAAGGTCAGAGTCACATGCAGACTCTGCACCCCCAGGGGTCCCTCTGATGCACTGCAAACTGCAATGCCTCACAAGACCCTACGAAAGTTGACTAGGACAGCCCCTCGAGGCCCTTTCAGCTCTGACTTTCTGGATCATAAATTTATACTGTTTAAAAATCTCTTCTCCAGGTGAATTTTCTCTTTGGCCTGGAGAGCAGGAATATTTGGACTTCTTCTAAGTCAGAGGTTTGTGTCCTAATCACAAAAACAGTGAGGCTACAACCTCATCACGCTGGCGCACAACCAAATCTGAGGCTCACTTCAAGCAAGTACAAAGGACTTAAGATTGTGGTTAAATGATTGAAAATCACCTGTCTTTGACCTTTTTGGAACTCCAGAGATGGAAACTTCATGTTTCATGTGTATTTTGTGAGCTGACCTTACTCCTGGGCTTTCTTTTACTTTCTTACCCTGATTTTCCCTTTACCTCCTTTTTGTCATCTATCCAATTTTACCCAGCCCCTTGTTTGCATCTTCATAAACTATCTCTACTCTTCTCTGCAACCAAGTGGAGTAGTAGTAAAGAAATAAACACACCAAAATTGTTTTAAGTGGGCTTCAAAACGGTCCCCTGCTATAGGCCCTGCCCTGAGAGTATGTATTTTCCTAGGCAGACTGTTCTCTAAGAATAGAAAATAATGCTCTTCCTTGTACCCTGGCAGGAGGGAAAATGCTTTTATAATATTCTAAATTATGTAAGCTTTCCAACATTGTTTGGGGAAGGAGAAAGACAGGTAGTTACCACCCGGCAGGATATGCGGAAGAAAGCAATGATTCATTTGTACACTTATGAATGCATGCAAAGGTTATTTCTCCTAGAGCATCTCTTTGCGATTTTCCCCTTTTATTTACATAATAAAATTTCTTGGTCCTTTTCGATGACTGAATGCTGCTCCGAAGGCCTCCACTAACTATTAGAATTTGACAGCTGCCTAGGAATAAAAGTCAACACTTCTGTAAACTTTCTTGTCTTATATAAGTGTTTATTTAGATTCTGCCATGTGAACCCATGCTTTAACACAGCTCTTTCGTGTGGAAGATTTACCTTACCGAAGGAGATAACTGCACTAGTGCCTATGGCTACACTGACTCAAATGGAAAACTACAGACCACAAATGTCAATCACTTCAGCATTGACTGAAATAACTAAGGCTTGTTTGTAGAAATAACTTCTGTGTAGTCATTAAAAATTATAGTCACACCAGTTGACATGGGGAAAGAGCTAACTCTTTTATTGAAGAAAAGCAAGGCACCCAACAGTTGTAATAGGGTGAGGTCGTGTGTAAAGCTGTGCATGACTATCGAAGTTGTGTATGTGTGTGTAAGGAGATAACTGGCAGGACATGTAACAAGATGTCAGGGGCAAGTTTTTCTGCATAGTGGTATTTCAGGGAGTTTTTACTTATCTTGTACCTTTCTGTATCATTTTCCCTTCATAATAAGCATGCATTGTTTTTTACCAAAATAATAAATGCATTCTCCTCAGCAGATTAAGAAAGAATCCCACAATGTACAAAGCATTGTCCTGGCCATGGAGAAGGAATACAAAATGAGATGAAGAAAGCAAAGAGCTCTCAAGCAGCTGATAATCCTGCTTGAAAGGCCAGACATCGCCAAAGAAACAATTAAGTTACAAGTAATATAAGATGGATTTTCAACGTGAGTACAGCGTGCACAGACCATAAAAACTCAGAAAAGAAAAGCAACATGAACTGCGAAGCTGAGAACTCTTGACAGAGAGGAGTTTCCTGTGTATTTGGGAAAAAATTATGAAGCAGTAAAATAGACTACAAGGGAGAAAGCAAATGTGGAAGAATGTTTTCATAAATTCAGAAAACAGGTAAAAATCTATATATTTCCCAGGGCCACTAATTAGGGCTCCTATTTATTTTAGCTAAAGTCTAGCATTCTCTGTTGGTGGGACTGCAGACTGGTACAACCACTATGGAAAGCAGTATGGAACTTCCTCAGAAAACTAAAAATAGATCTGCCTTTTGACCCAGCAATTCCATTGCTAGGACTATATCCTAAGAATACTAAAACACCAATCCAAAAGAACCTTTGCACCCCAATGTTCATAGCAGCACAATTTACAATAGCTAGGTGCTGGAAGCAACCTAGATGCCCATCAGTAAATGAACGGATCAAAAAACTATGGTACATTTACACAATGGAATTCTATGCAGCAGAAAGAAAGAAGGAGCTCCTGCCCTTTACAACAGCTTGGATGGAGCTAGAAAGCATTATGCTAAGCGAAACAAGTCAGGCAGTGAAAGACAAATACCATATGATCTCACCTTTAACAAGAACCTAAACAACAAAACAAAGAAACAAGCAAAATACAACCAAAGTCACTGAAATAGAGGACAGACTGAAAGTGACCAGAGGGGAGAGAAGAGGGAATTTCAAGGGATAATGGGAGAGGTTTACAGGAACAAATTTAAAGGACACATGGACAAAAACTAGGGGGACGGTGGTAATGGGAGGGAAATGGGGAGGGTTGCACCCAATTGGGTTGCACTCAATGTGGGCTGGAATGGGAGTAAAAGGGAGAAAACTATACTTGAACAAAGATTAAAATAAAAAAAATTTTTTTTAAAAAAGATCACATAAAGTCTAGCATTCTGCCTGAGGAGTAGTGGGAAGTGAGGGTTCAAAAAACCATGATGTTTGGAAGATAATTTGGCAACATCTACCAAAATTATATACACATACACCCCTTGATCCTGTACTTCTATAGTTTGAGTATTTATCCCACAGAAAAACTCAAACACATGTGAAATGACATGTATATGAGAATAATTAATGAGGTAATATTTGTGATTTCAAAACTTTGGAAACACCCAGACACCCAACAGCAGGGAACTGGTTAGATAAGTGGTAATATGTCTTACACAGCCTTGTCTATATTAGGCAGAGATAAGAAAAAAGAATGAGGGAAGTTGTATGCAGGTATGGAAATATATTCAGTGAAAAAAGGCAAAGCCAAGAACTGAAAATGAGTAAAAACTAAGATTCTATGTTCATACTGGGCAGATAAACATATGAAAAACAGTTTCAAAAAGGTGACTCTGACAGTGGTAGGCAGGCTGGATTTTCAAAGTGCTTCTTCATTATAACTTTTACTGCCAGAAAATCTGTTAATATGGAAATAAAAGAACTCAATTCATTCTATTCATTCCAAATAGTATCGCAGCCTTCCCATCATCTTCCCCAACTTGACCTTCACTGGGAACAAAACAAGGCCTCTGTTCCATTAGGTACAACGTTACTCAACAATTGAGCAAACTGCAGGGCAGCTTCAGCCCCTTTGGACACTTTGAACTCTTTGTATAAAACAAAAATGTCAGCAGATCAGGCCTCAGAACTCCCTTCTTCCAGTGCCTATACTTCAGAAAATCCCCGCACCTGCTGTGGTCTAATTGGTATGAAAATAAGGGCTTGGGAAAGGGATTCTGGGCTTGTAAATCAATTTCAAATGCAAGCTTGGACTGACAAGGTGCAGCTATAAAACCTGCAAAATTAAAGGGAAAATTTTAAATAAGCCAACATTATTTCTTAGAGGAGCTTACATCTGCTGGAAATAGCAATTGTGTCTCTTAGAAGGATTGCATGAAGGGGTACCCACATTTAATTGAGATTTTTAAAACCAGGGTTTGCAGGATTCATAACCAAAATGGCAAGACCTTGTGTGAGTAATGACTCCAATTCTGAGAGAAATGAAATCAGCTGTGTCCTATTGAAGGGCTGTATTTATTCTAGACCTTCACTTTGGCAATGAAATTTAAGATAAGAATGCTGTCTTCCTTTAAAGAACAATGAGGATTTTGTTCAAGGCGGTCTTGCCTCTCTGTCCTAGCGTATGGATTTTGAGGACAGTAATGTATCAGGACTCTAATGTATGTCTAAAGTAATGATATTCATCGTGGAGGTGAGGCTACATAATATTTTAAAACATTAGCTTTAGAATCAGACCACCTTTGTACAAATCCCCAGTCTAACACCAGCTGTGAGACTCCAGATAAATTACATTCTATGCATCTCAGTTTTCTTATCTGCAGTGTGGAGAGTCATTAGTACCTGCCTTACACAGATCTTGTGATGATTCAATGAGAAAATGTCAGTCAAGCATGTGGCACAGTATTCGGTCTAGTTTAAGCTCAACAAAGATGAGCTATCATTGTTGTTACTCTGGTTACTCTTATGGTTGTTACCTCCTCTCCTACTGACTATGCACATGTAAGGACTAAAATTTGAAAGAATAGATTATATTCCAGATTAAACTGCACCTGGGTGCAGTTTATTACAGTATTACTATAATATAATCCAGCATCATAAAATACATAATAATATAAAACTCACTCAAAAATAATCAAGGAATCATTTTGATGATCTGCTATTTTTATAATAGTTGAGTCACCTGGAGAATGGCAGTTATTTCATATAAAATGTCTTTACCTTTAAAAAATTATCACAGTTAGTGATTTTACCATAAACTTGTATTAGGATTCGTGGCACTGCTTAGAAAATATATCTAAAGTAATCTTTGGTTAACTTCATGGCTATTTAATTGAAAATCAGAGGGTGACTGAGATTTTATCCTCAGGCTTTATTCTCAAATATTGCAACTTTTGCTTTTTTTCTGATTCTAATTCTCAGATGAATAACTTTACAACATGATGAATTGGTCTTTCAAAAACCCTTGGGTTGAACTTGGGCACTCTTCTGTAATACAGCTTGCCACAGAGAAACCTTCTGAGAATGTGGTGCATTCCAGATGATGTCTCACCTCCCTCACCACGCACCTACTCAAAAGAAGAAAGCTGCTGCCCCGAAAGACATGAGCCTAGTCACACTTGCTGCTCTGCAAGCACCACCTGTTTGCCAGCCTCTGAAAAGCACTTAAGGTAGATTCAGCTCGAACATTTCTTCTTATCAGGGAGCTGCCCTCAAAGAGAGGAAATCTTAACTCACTGACTGGCTACTTGACCTTAAAAAAACCACTTCACATCTATTATGGACCTATGTTCAACTTTGGAACATACAAACTGCCCAGTGTAACATTTGGTCTTTTGTTTGCCTTGAAGTTACACTGAATAGTAAAATAAAAATAAGTGCAAATAAAACCCACACTGTGGGACGTTGTTGGAAATTTTACTCACTTTCACATTCTTTATTAATCCACCGAAAGTGGTAGTAGCTACTGTAACTCTGTCCATGGTGACTATGTCCTGTGACCACACAGAAACATCTTTATACTTTTCCTGATCCTCAGGTAAAAAAGGACTAAAGAATCCATAGTGACTCCTGCTCTTGTAATAGTGATACTATTGTTGGTGAATCCAGTCCCTGTTTCCCAACATGCGCAGGCAAACTTTTCAGACGGGCCATTTTTAGATATTCTCTTCCTAATTCAGCACAATTGCTGTTTCAACAAGTTTGGGAAAATCCTACTCACTACAGAATGCGCTGGAGGAACTAGCAAGAGGGCGTGACCACCAGCTGACCTGTGAGCTGGGCCTCGGGACAGGCATTCAGAGGCTCCTCCCTCTCTTCTGCCTAGAAGGTCCCCTCTTCCCGCTTTTCCCACGGTGGGAGCAGTGTTCAAGGTCACATCCTTGAGAAGGCCATGTAGTGTGGAGACTATCTGGATGGTATACATGACTGAACCTCACAGAGGCCTCTGTGTAAACGTTTAAGATTCTGGCAGGCAGGAACAGACAACTCATCATGTGACCACCCAAGACATGCTGGGAAGTTTTCTCGCTCATTGAACGTGGCATCTGTCAATCTGGACCCGTCTGCCTCTTCAGTCTCTTCCTGCCCTCTGAGTATGGGGCTGGTTTCAGATTTCACCCAGGAAGACCCCGGAAGAAACGAGATGCCATTAAATTACCCATCGCACACTTTCTAAGATGCTCTCTGGCAGTACTGAGCTGCGTTCATAACTGCTGGAGGCACGGGTAAATGGATCACCAAGGCAAGCGCACAAAGGGTCTGCGATGTCTTGACCCCGCGGTGTAGCAACCTGTGACCCACTTCGAGAAAACTGCCTTTCTCCAGTATCCTCTCGCTGTAGCTCAGCCATGAGGCAGCACGTTTGCTAATATACCAGAATTTAAAAGACTTAGGGGACATAAAGTGTGCTTCTGTCTTCAGAAGGCCTCTTCTTGGGACTGTCAGAAGCAAGAAATCACTACTCAACTCATTAACCTTTCTGAATGAATCAATATGTATTATTGATGCATATTTAAATACATAATGTGAACATCTCATCTCTATCATACAACCAGAGCAGAAGTGCATTCTGTGTAGGAGCACTGTCTCCTTTAATTCTGGTGAAGGATACAGCATCACACATCAGGTTTTAAGAAAAACTAAGTAAAAACACAAGCTAAATATTCTGCACACTTACCCTGTATTAGGCGCTGACTGGTGCAGCATCCCATTTAATAACCATAACTCAGCAACGCAGGTACCATTACTATCACCTGTTCTCAAGCAAGGAAATGGAGCTGTGAGGAGGTCAGGTAACTGGCCCACCATTCAACAGTGAACAGAGGTGCCATGACTCACTCCTCATGCTGATGTTGTCTGATATGTGACACACACAAATGAATATACGTATGTATCACATATGTAAGTTATGTCCCAGTCCTGGACACCACCATGAATTTTTTGTCATTTACCTCCTTTTAAAAAACAGTAATACCTCAAATACTTATCCCTAAATGTTTTATTATCAGTTTTGATAATAAAACATTTTGATCAGTTATCATGCTTGTTTTTGAGCTTCATAAAAGTGGCATCATTTTCTGTAGTCTTTAGCAGTGTGCTCGTGTGGTCAGTGCTATGTTTCTGAAACTTGCCTGTTCATTTCCACTGCTATATGACATGCTAACGTGTGGGCACACAATGTCGAATGATTCCCCTGCATAAGGGTCCCTGGGTGATTTTCCGCCTTTATCATTACAAACGTCACTGTTCTGAACACTCTCATGCATGTTTCCTGGCATGGTGTGCAAAGATATAGAAATATAATTGAAAAGAAGGCGCTGTACTCTCTTTCAAATGAGCTGTACTCCTTTTCATTCCCCAACTATTTATAAGAGGTAAGGCAGGTCTACAACCTGAATGAAATATAGTTATTGCCAGGCTTCTTAATTTTGGTTGATCTAATCTGGGTAAAACGGTACCATATTGTTTTTCTGGTTCACATTTTGTTGAATACTAATGATGTTGATATGTTTGATATTGTCTAGTTTCTTTTTAATCTGTGCTGAAACTGTAGTTTAATTTGTGGTATCTTTTTTGTGGTTTCAAATTTCACCAATTTTTGTTCATGCCTTTATCAACTCCTATCTTCCATTTTCTTCAAATTAACATTATTTTCCTGCTTCAAACACACCATTACTACCATCTCTTAATATGTTTTTGGCCATTGTATTTCTTCATCTGGGAAATGCCTGTTTGTGTATTTATATTCATTTTTCTATTGATCTGAAGAATTTCTCTAGATATTATAGATACCAATCACTTGTCTGTTGTACATCTTTGAAATATCTTTTCCAAGGTCAAGTTCTACTTTTCTTTAAATTAGTGGTGTCCCCTGATGAATGAATGGCTGTCCTTAATTTTAATGCAGGTGACTTTAGTAGTCTTTTCTTTTACAGATAGAGCTTTTAAATCCTGTTTCAGAAAAACTTTCCTGCTCCAAAGTAATATGTTTTCTGTCTCTAAAAAGTTTTAACTTTAGCCTTTACGTTAAGTTTTTAACATAGGATATTTTTCCGTATGTATGTATATCTTGTCCCAGAACTATCACTGAATATAACAATCCCTCTTCCTATGCAGACCTGCAATCCACCTCCACCAGACATCGAGGCTCTGTTTCTGGGTTCTTCACCTCAGTCCACTGCACACTCGTCTCTTCCCAGCATCACAGCGCCTTATTGAGGGGCACTGTGAATTCTTAAGCCCTTTTTACTCAAATAAATTTTGGAGTTAGTTTGTCAAGCTTCTCAAAAAATCTCTCTAGAAAATCTGATTTGGAACAGCACTGACTCTATCAATCAATTTGAGAATAACTGATTTCCTTTTTATCCTGAGTCTTCTTATTGATGAGCATGATTTTTCTGTCCAGTTACTAGGTTTTCTTCAATTACCTTCTTAATAAGTTTTATACTTTTGCTACTTGAATTCTTATATACCTTTTATTGGATTTACTTAATAAGGTACTAGAAATAATAAATATACTGTTCTGTTAACCTTTAGGACTACTCAGTTTTTCTTTTTTTTCTTGACTCAGTTTTGGCAAGTTATATTGTTCTTAGAATTTATCTACCTCTTCTAGATATATGGCCCATAGTAAGTCATAGCATTATTATAGCTTCCTTTTAATCTCTCCTGAAACTGTAGCTTAATTTCAAATTTCAGTAATTTTGTTGTTTCAAATGTCATTAATTTTTGCTCATACCTTCATTGACTCCTTCCAATCTCCCTTTCCTTCCTCATGAAAGTTCCTTTAATGTAGGTCTATCAAGTATCAATTTTCCCAGTTTTTGTTCATATTAAAATGTCTTTTTTTCATCCTCACTCATGAAAATCTTGATTTTCTTTTACTATTTTGAGATACTGTTGTGCCTAAAGGCTTCGATCGTCACCATTGAGACGCTGGCTGTCATTCTGGTTACTGCTCCCTTACAGGTGAGCTGTTCTACTTCTCTACCTGATTTTAAGATCTTCCTGTTATCTCTTGAGTTCTGCCGTTTTACTTCAAAATACTAAACTGCAGGTTTCTTTTTATTTACCTTGATTGTCCACAGTATTTTTCCTGTTTCTGTGGACTGTTGTCATTTGTGAGTTCTGAAAAACTATTCACCTTTTACTTCACCTGTATTTTCTCTATGTTCCTCTGAATTGATAATTCGATTTATGTCACCATTTCTCGGTCTGTCCTCTATGTCTATCAACGTCTCTTTTGTAATTTCCACCTGCCTGTCTTTCTACGAGGCATTCTTGGTCATTTCTTCTGTTCACCAATTTTCTTTTTATCTATGGCTCATCTGCCTAATCACCAAATATTTTTTCATCTAACTCCTTCCATTGAGGGTTTGCTTGTTTGTTTGTACTTTTACTGTTTTAATAGTTATGAGATTCATTTCTAAAAGCTGTTTGTTTTTCAAACCTGCCTGGCCAGTTTTTATATTTTGTTTCTTGTTCATTTTTATGATTCTATCCTTTATTTATTTAAACATTTTGTATAAAACTCTTTATATAGAATACATACTATAGATAATTCCACTATCTGAATTTCTTCAGGGAGGCACCTAAATTAGTTGTTTATTTCTAATGTTTTAGTTATCTTTGGAGAAAATTGTTCCTTCCAAGACTATTTGTGTTTCTTCTGCCAAAGCCAAGAGGTACGTACCATCCATTCAAGGACATTTAGCCACCTTTTTTTTTTTTAGCTTAATTCAGGAGTCTCCATCTCAACTCTTGATTGTCAACTTTAAAGATAAATAAAACATCAATGCATGGGCCGACAGGTTAGACACCGCGCTCTTCTCTTGCTGCTGCAGAGCTGATATAGACATTTACCCTCAGATGTAACACACCACTCACATTTCAGCTTCCAGCTTCTTTTGCTTTTTGATCTATACATGCTGTCTCCACTTTCTGCCAACCCAGAAATACAAGGTAATCTATGCTTACGATAGAGAAAAAAAATACTCTAAAACTTAAAGCAAAATTCATTGCAAAAAATGAGCAATTTTATCTTTACAAATTCAAAGAGAAGTTTTCAATATCTATTTAAGCTCCACTTTCAAATTTTTCTGCACTTCCAAAGGCTCTTGGAAGCATAAATGTGACTTGCAATGGAAGAGCTTTTGCCATCCAGTTCCAATAGAAAAAATCCGCCCCTCCCAAGCACTGATCAAAAACAAAAACTAAATCTTTATTGGAGGAGGATTAAAAGACATTGAGCCCAACCTCCAGTAGAGACAAAAATAAATCCCGTCACATTTATTGATTGGCCGGCATCTACTAAGCCCCTGTTTTGTCCCAGAGCATGGTAAGCACTGAAGATAACTGAGTAGGGCAGTTCCTGCCCTTCAGTGAACTTACGGTTCATTAATTCCTCTAATTTGTGTCATCTAGCCTCAGCTTAAGCAATACAAAAAAATAAATAAATAGCACTGAACCAGGAGCCAAGGCAGTAGTCTAGGTCTTGGTCACTGATTAAAAATCCATTCACTCTCCCCAGAACTCACAGTCGGACAGATTCAGACCAGTAGTAGCCTTCAAACTGAACTCTTTGAACTCCTAAGCTTTCTCAGCATCTGTATTCAAATTTTTGGACTTCCAGATGAGATTTTTTGGTGATTCACAGAATTTTAATAGCAGTGATATGGAAGATTATTTTACAAACCATGCAGTTCATGGCGCATGTAGAAAATGATAGTATCTGTACAGCCTACTGGGATAATCTGCTAAAACGACTCAGAGCAACTGGCCCCAGAGCTCCAGCCATCTCAAGCCCTGCTCAACTGCCCTGAGGGAAAAGGGGATCAATACTACATGGACGCCCGTAACCCACTCGCAGTCCACGAGTGTGTGCTGGCCACTGGTGGGGAAGCTCTGGCTGAAATAGCTACGGTCTCTTCCATTCCTGTAGGTCCTTCATGATTTTTAATTCCAGTCTGTTCAATCTTTAGTGTCCATTATTAGAACCTCTTCTATAGTATGAGCTCAAAGCAGCTTCCCAACCCTCTCTTCGTCCAACTATAAACTCTCCATCCACATTACTGTGTCCTCTGCTTTGCACAAGGGTAGAACAAAGGCTCATTCACCCATCTTGCCTTGTTAGACGGCCACACACCTTCTATATTATGCATCAAAGACACTAGCATTATGAGGACAGTAAAAATGAGTGCCTATATTAATAACGCTAGTACAGTGAAAGCACTCTGCAGACATATGTGCCCACTTTAATAATGAATATAGGATACATTAAGCAATACCAAAAGAAGCCATGGTTTAAGAAGATACTGCAGCTCTGCTTTACACTGAATAGCTAAGCTTGCAACTGGAAGGATGTGGACAAGACAGATCATACATGCAACAACCAGGAGGACCTGCCCCAGTGGAGGTAAGAGAGTAACCAACAGAGAGGCAGGAAGAGCACTGCCCAAGGGCCAACAGGCAAAAGGAGACCAGCAGTAGATAAAATATAGGCATTTAATTATGTCTATAGAAATTAAAGTGAGCTTAGCAATGTGGTTTCCTTCCAAACCTGGAGACGCACCAGAAGGTCTGTCTCGATCACTTGCAGGTTCCTGAGTAACTGCCCTACCTACTGAATGTGAATCTTTGGTTAAGGGGCCTGGATATCAGCATAGTTTTCTGAACAAGTAGGCATTAAGCTTCTGCAAGGAAGGGGGACAGGAGAACATCTCTCAAAGTGGTGAATAACAGAAATACTGAAGGTAACCCATAAAAATAATACCATGTTACAGAAAAAGTCAGTGAGAAAGGCTGATTTAGAGGTCATTTATTTCAGAAAACTTTTACTCTGTTCTACCAGATAAGTTCATTGTAATTGTTAATAAAATACACTAAATAGGAAACCTTTATTATAACTTAAAAATTCATAAATAAAGAAACCAGAAAGCTTACCATTAAAACAGAAAAAAACACAATAGAATTCTAAATAAACTTCTGTAATGTGAAGTCCTTAAGGAAACTAGCAAGACTATATGTACTGGTGGAAGAGTGAGAACAGTTTTATTTGAAGAACAAGGATTAGCTGCCGGGGCTCTAAAGAGACAGAAAGAAGAAAAGAGTGAGATGAAATTCACTAACCTTAGACATTAATTTCCTTAAGAAAATAAAAGGCAATCCTCGCATGACATTTAAACACTTCCTTATACCCTCTTGTATAACACACAGCTCTCCCCTTAGAAAACATTCCCTGATGCATGAGGGCAGAGAGAAGGGAAAAGCATTTATGGAATCCTCATTATGTTCCAGATGCTACATAAGCATCTGATATAAACTGTCATGTTTAAACTTCACAAAAACCCACAGAGGTTGGGGAGGTGAAGAAATCAAGACTCAGAGAAGCCAAGTGACTCACCAAGGTTCAGTGCCAACCAAGGGGCAGTAAGGATGTAATCACAAGGTTATACCTTTTAAAATGCCCTATGCAATGATTCAGAAAAATGAGGTTTCCAACTCTAAAAGCTATAAATAGTTGAGATCATAGGGGATCTGAATCAGATCACTAGTATATGACAAAAGCAAATAAAAAAGGAAAAGCTCAGTATACAAACTGCGTAGGGCTGGGCTGTGACTGCAGATGCTGGTGCAGCACAGAGCTGGCACTGAACCTCTGTAATGAGCACTCTATAAGCAGAAACCCAGGGATGACGGAAATTATTACTCTCAGGTAGACCGCTGGTGTATCATTTGTTTGTCCTGGACAGGAGAGACTGCAGTCACAGATGAGCAAAAACACCACGTGACAGTGTACACCCAGCCCCATCCCCACTCTAAAAGTAATTTCTTATCTAAGAGCAGGCTGCAGCACAACAGGGCTCCCCAATTTCTCACCACCAATGGCTCTCTAACTACCTTTAGTGGCCCTAAGAGCACAGGACCCCAAGCTGGGACATCCATAACTGGCTCTATGTCGATCCCCTTTTAGTACATGGTGCATGCCTATCTCTTCTAAAGTTACTCAAAGTTTCACTGTTGCAAAAACTGCCAGAAGACCTGGGATGTTCTCTAAAAAATAGTCACTTGCCTATGTAGGAAAAAAATGAAATATTAGGTTGGCCAAAAAGTCCATTTAGTTTTTTTCCATAAAATAAAAGACACATTTTTCATTTTTACCAATAACTTTACTGATTTGGATATTTTGAGTATGCTGGCTATCTTCCACTTCGTTTCTAGTGGGCAGAGGCCAGGGGTGCTGCTCAACATCTTCCAATGCATAAAACAGCCCCACAGCAAAGAATTACTTGGCCAAAATGTCAATAGTACCAAGAAATTTAACAAACCACCTTTGACATGTCCAATCAGTCACAGCACCTACTCCACACACTGTACAACCCTTTTTGTGTGTGTGTTTTAGGTGCATTTTTACCTTTCTTGAAGTAATAAAGCATAATACATCAAAAATGTTGCATATTTTCTTCCATCTTCAATACTAAAGTGGCTGTGCAAAAATTTACCAATTTTGGTAAGTTTTTCTTTTAAATGCATGCTGATATGACAGCTGTCACAATACAACCTAACAAAACTGTTTTGAATGAAGTTAAAGCCAGCTAAGCGCTACTAGAGTCACAGTAAGGAAAAAACTAAACAAACTTTTTGGCTGACCCAATGAAACAAATGCACAGGAATAACATTTCAAGACCAAAAATAATACTAATGATATTAAATACCATATGCTGGGCACTGAATTTGTGTGCGTATATATAAATAACATATTATGCTACAGGTGAAACACCCAAGACTTGGTCTGAGGTTTGAATACAGGGTCTCTCGCTTTAAACATTAGTAAGCCAATATGCACGAGTAATTATAAGGCATATATACCCTTTGACTAAGCAATTCCTAAGAATATAGCCTAACAAAATAAGAAGTGCTAAACACAGTAATGCATGAATAGTGATGTTCATCCCAGTGTGGATAACAATTTAAAAAACTGCCAACAATCTAAACATCTGTCCAGAAGAGAACTGATTATTAAATACAGTCATTCTTGCAATTCTTGCAGCCATTCAAAATGATTAAGTAAATGTATGTTTCTTGACACAAAAGATGCCCACAGATATCTTACAGGAAAATGCAGGTAGCTCACCCAGCCACAAACGCCCAATTCTGAGCTGATACTGCGGTCTGCTGCAGATAAAGGTGGCTGACACTTCTAGGCAGAAGGGACAACAGTGAGTGCAAGGGCCTTGGCTAAATGGACACATGGAAATCTGAGGGTGGACAGCACAAGGCAGATTTTAAAGATGAGGAAGGCACTAGACTATACCAAGCATGGAAGGCCCAACTAAGAATTTGATTTTCAACCCAGAGGATCAATGAGAAGCCACCGAACAAACTGCAATTCACAGATGAGGCAAAGGGTCGGGATGGGTGGGGGGGGTTCAGCTGATGCCCAAGGTCACCCAACAAGCAAGTAGTGGAGCCAGGGTCCTGCCAGGCCTGGCTAGAGTCCAAGCTTGGTTTTTCCTTCAAGCACACACTTTTGTGGGTCCCAGCTTCCGTCCTGACCAAGAGAGCTATTCCTGTGCCTTTCCTACCTTTCTCCAGGCTTGATTTCTCGCCTGCCTCTTTCTTTTTCTTCTTCCCACCTCATGCTGCTTTCCACAGAGAAGAGTCACAGAGAAAGCACACCGCTCAGCACTGTGTTTGTATCCCCTCAGGGGTCCTTCCAGTCTGTATAAAACAGCATCTTCCCAGTTTCTCCCGATTGAGTAATATCAGCTAACAACCTGGTTGATAACAACCAAAACAATTTCAAATGGCCTTTTAAATTTGGTTTAAAGACTATCATTTTAATTTCTTAGCTCTATTATTGCTTTGTAAGTTGAACAAGGGCTCCTTTCTGTATGTGAGAAAAAAAATTAAAAGTTCTTATACACTCTTCTAAGTCAGTATTAGAATTTGTGGGAAGTAATTTAATGGGAAGTTTAGAAGATCCTGTACCAAAGTGCAACTTTAACTGGGCCTCTTCAATTTTAATTTGTTGTAAAACTACTTAATTTCAAAGTAAAAAGAGATTGCAAAAAGAATTCTGGCCTTAAAAACTAATAAAGCCATGCATCTCTATTATAACGATCAAATTTTATTAGGAAACAATAAAACAAGCATAGCCCCCCACCCACGATGATTTTTTTAAGCATGGGTCTCGCGCCCTCTGCTGGCCTCGCCACATCTCCCGAATGACCCCAACGTCAGGGGTAAGAAAGACATCTAGATTCCTTCTACAGCATAGATTTCTTCCTTTCCCAGTCATGCAAAAAAGTCCCATTACTCTATCTCTCCTTCACCTTTCCTTCTCCAAAATGTCACACTCATTTTAAAGATTTATAGGATCATGATATATAGTTAAATTAAAAGTTTAAATTATTCCCCCTAAATGAGGGGATAAATAACAGCTAGTCCAAAATTATAAAGGACTAGAGGCTAATTTAAATCTAGTTTTAAATATCTTCCTAATTAGATGTGGCTTCGGGTAGCAGGAAAATTTAATGTGCATGCTAGCTGGAGATGAAAATGCCAATATAGAATATGCTGAGTGCTAGGGACTAAAATTTTTCTGTTAAATAATCCAAGGTAGAAAACACACAATTGTTAGATAATAAAATCTAACCATTCCATTTTATAATAAGGTGGCAAAGGTGTGTCAAATTAATAAGCTCACTCAAGACCCTTAGCAAGTTAGTGGTAACAAGGGATTTTAAACCTAAACTTTGAGTTGTAGATGTGAAATATGACAATATAGCACCAACTGAAGAATATCCTAACTATTCTCCTTTCAAACTAAAAGCAGATTTATTTTGCCTCCCCTTGAGCTCTCCCACCAACTCCCATAAAAGGCCGTCATCGTCGTTTTGCAATCTGGCTCACTGAACATCAATTGCCACACAGTCGTTGATTGACCAAGATCCTGTGCTGGGTTCTGTGAACACAGGGATAATATGACAAAATTTCAACCAAGGAGCTCACAGTCTGGTACAGAAGGCACAATTGTGAGGAAATACACTTACATGATGCTAAGTGCAACAAGGAAATTATGCCCAAGGTACAGAAGCAATACAGACAAAAGGTTGATGAACTGCCTAGGGTGCAGGGGGCGCGGTATGAGAAAGCTTCACTGAAGAGATGCTAGACTTAGAAAGATACAAGTTCAGGGAGAAGTCTTCTAAACAGAAGGGCCAGTACATGCCTCTTCATGGAAAACACGTGTGAGAGTTTCAGGAGCGTATCAGTAGGAAAGCAGAATCAGTAATTCTAAGGATGTGTGTTAAGGGTGAAACACTGGGTGGTTGATGGAAAAACTAGAGCGGTGGCCAGAACACAGGTCATGGGAGCCTTGGGTGGTCCGTACCCTACAAGCAGCGTGGACATCATCCTTTAAGCAGTAGAGACTTGGAGTTTGTCCCATACTTAACAAGAAGCCATGGAAGGGTTTTAAACCAGGGAGAAGGCACAATCACACTATTAGTTTTCACAAGACCAAAAAGGTGTCTAGCATTTTTTACTAGTTTTTCTGCAACTTTAGCCCATTTCCTTTCCAGTCTTCCTGGCTTATCCCCCTTTTTTTTAAAAAAAAAGGGTATGCTAGTATCACAGTGGGCAGAAAGGTGTATAAAGGCAAACCACCTTCGTAGTGGTCAGTCCTCACTTGTTACTCACGATGCTCAGTGAACACTGGGCGAGCAGGTAGCTGAGGACTGTTCTGGGCACATGTGTGCCAGTTAAGTTTCAGAGAAGTTAGCTGATGTACATACACAAAGCTTTTGAAGAGTCAGCAAACATTCCATAGGCAAAATATGAGTCACATAATGCATTTGAACACATGGATCTCAAAGAGCTAACGGGATGTGAAATGAGGTCATTGATTCTGCCTGTTCATTTCCAGTAAAAGAAAACAGTTCTGTACAAAGCACAGTTGTACAAAGAGTATTGCTCACAATACTACTTACAAAATGTATGTCATTATTTTTAAGTTTCTAAACGTAGGTCTGTAAGATCTGTAAAAATTTTGAAGTTCTCTCAAGCAACTGGTATCTTTAAAAGGCAACACACTCAGAAAATACAAATATTCCCCCTCAATGAGGCTATCAGGATTAGCAAATCACAATTTCCAGAGTGGGTTCTTTTGCCTCACCAGAAAGGGCCACTTACCCAGAATACATGCATTTTAGATTCAATTCACTGATTGAATTGAAAATAATTTATGATGTTTTTTCTACTTGTTCTTTCCTCTGTCCTCACCTCTGCCTAGTTCATCTCCAGCACAAACACCAGTTAAGCTCATACAGCAAGCACAGTGCAAAAGGAAAAAAATCTGTAATTGCTAGGGTTTTCATAGACTAGTCAACTAGCCCTGGGCACAGATTCTTAAATGAACTGTTCTGATAGCACCCCCTAGTGTCCAAAAGCAGTTTTCTGACTATATTCTCAACTGACTAAAATAATGCATTTAAAATAAGAATTTAATGGAAACAGCCACGGGCTTGTATTAAGGGAACATCTGTTCCAGTTACAGAGCAAGTTAAACCAATAACCTGAACTCTCTCTAGCTACCTGTTCTCTCTGAAATAGGGAAAATAACCACCTCAACCACCATACTCCGCCTTCCTCCCTTGGAGCATGGGAGTTCCTCAGTAAGAGGTATTACTAACCCACATGGCTGTTTGTAAACAAGAGGGTGGGTGGGCGGGGCAGTGAGGGGGACGCACAGTAATAAGAGAGCATGCACTCTCAGGCCTACCTGAATGCTCGGGAGCATTTTATGTTAAGTCCACAATGACTGTGATAATTACAGGGGTTGGTTCACTCCTCCCTGAGTTATCAGACATGTTGACTGCCTCCTTCCTCTACTCCACTGGCCCTGAGAACTGCAGGAACTACAGAACTCTCTGTAAACAGCTTGCCGCCACCCAGAACTGAATTTGGCTTGACCGCAAAATACCAGAAACTCTCCAAACCCATCTTCAAAATTTAGAATTTTGGTTTTGACATGAATTATGTAAAATAAAAATGTTAGATTACTTTGATTTGTAATTTAAAATAAAAGTGGTAATAGTAAAAAGTGCTTAAAATCATCACCCTTAACCTCCTGCCCAGTAAAAACAAAACAAAACAAAAAACAACTAAACAAACAAAAAGACCCTCCAACTGACTAAGATGCCTAACATACATGGTTCAGGGAAGGCCTAACATACCTGTACTCTAAATCTGAGACCTTCAACAAAGCCAGAAACTTTTTTGTTCAGTTTGCATTGCAGAAGCTCGCAGAATTAAAACCCATTGTTGCCCTCTACTGGGCGGACTTGGAACAAAACTAAAATCCATTTATAAAGCATTTGAAGTCATGTTATTCTCTAGTTTCTTGATAGTGTGTAACCTTCTATATCTTATAAATTAATGTAAGATGGCAGGAGGGGGAAATAGGCGTATTTTCAGAAATTCAGAGTGGTTTTCCCTCTTTAGTGACTGAAAGGAGAGATTAAATGATAGCAAACTGGTCGCCTGGCTTTGGACTCTGCCACGGTATGATGATGTGTGGCCTTGGACAAGGCCCAACCCCTCTGGGCCTCAGTCACCAGGTCCTCAAATTAGAGGCTTGTGAACCAGGAGATATCTATGATCCTCATTGCTCTTTTCCACTTGTAGTTCAAAATATTTAGTGTTTTTTTTATCAGTCTTAGAAACCTAACATATTGTATCCTTAGTCCTGTGACTTGCGATGTTGTTAATTGTTATAAGGCTGCAGTAACTGAGATCAATGTAGACCAAGTGCCTAGCACGGCGCACAAAAGTGTGAGATAATTGTGAGTTCTTCTCCCTCTGCTCTCCCCTGGTTGCCCCACACAGCAGTCCCATGACCTCGTCCATTCCCACAGTGCACGTTCTACAACCATACCCCAAAGCACTTACTCTCTGCTGCTCCTCCAGTTTCACAAGCCTTGTGATGCCTGCCCTGGGGTCCCCCCGACAGGCGAGCGTCACAGCCGGGGCTGTACCTTTATCCGCCTGCACTGCAGTGTGTTACTGGCCTCAGTGGTTGTAATGGTGGCCACGGCAGCAGCATCAAAAAGTGTGACAGAAATGATGAGGACATGATAATAAGAAGACTAATAATAAAACAATAAATATGATTATGAAAAATAAAATTTACTGTAATTTTAGTAACACAGGGTGCCATTTATTATTTTGTGTCAACCACTGTACTATAATACTTCTATCCTTTTAATGTGACCTCAGAAAACACAGGTATTATTACTTTCCCAATTTTACAAATGAGAAGCTGAGCTTCTAGCAGATGTTTAACAACTACTGATGCCCCCAAACTCTCGCTGGCTGCCTGTCTTCCCTTCAGAGCTCTAATGTCCTTCTATTGCCAATTCTCTCCGCAGCTGCTGGAACTCGGGCAGACTCCCAGGTTCCTCAGCGACATGCACAGCAGCTCTGAGAGCCTGTGAGTGGCGTGGATGCCTCAGTGCATCTGAGGTGGCAGACCACTCGCACTGAGAGTGACAAAAGTAGCTCTCCTTCCCGACTTATGCCATTGAACTCTGCTACTCTTCTCCATCTATACTTCCTTCTCATCCTCTCCCTTCTGAGATAGGATGTAGTGGGAAGAGCATGGAACCAGAAATAAGAATTGCCTCTTATTGGCCTTGTGACTTTAGGCAAATCATTTCAGCTCTCACACATTTATCTGTAATGTGTGATAATAATATCTGCCTTACCTGTCTTCAAACACAATTGTTTAGAATAAATAAGGAAGCACATACGAAAGTGTTCTAAAAGCTGTAAATGAATATCAGCTCTGTGTCTAATTAATTCTTGCTATTATTCTCAAGGCTCTTTAAGCACACACTGGGCGTGGTAGAGAAGATGGCTGCCAGCGCCCTGGTGGGGTGGGAAAGAGAACATGAAGGCAGGTGGACAGACAATGGCAATGTCCTTCTTCTCCTTCTTTTGGTAGGCCTCTCAGGCTTTTTCTGCGTTCCGTCCAAAACAACAAAAAAGAGAAACCACCTTCAACACCTACCCCCACCCGCCCCTCTATCACGACTCTCCTCACTCCCTATCTTACTACATACCTCAAAGCTGACTACAATAACCATTCTCTTTGTCTACATGATGGTCACGGCAGCCTCAGTTAGACGGAGCAGCCCCTGCCTGCCAATCACCGGCCCAGACGTCCTACGCAGACCATCTCATCCTCAGGGCAACATAATTGAACTGTCTTTGGCTCCATCTGATAGGTTAGGCTCAGAGAGACCAGCCATCTGCCCCACTGGAGCACACAGATCCAGCTACCACTGCTTCCACACCAGCCACACGGGCCATTTCCACTTCCCACCCAAATCTGAACATCACACCCTGGCAAAGTGTTCCTCGTCTGCAAGGCTGCTTAGAAATCACAGGGAAATCCTATCATCAGTATCCCATGGACATACAACCTCCACAACATACAGCATAAATGTTTCCTGGAAAAAAGACTAATGATTCTGTATAGTGAATGCATTCTCTTTACCTTTTAATGCTTAATATAATGAAAGAATATAATATTAATGAATCCCTCCTATTAAGAAGTCATTGTGTTTACGATGAAGTTGTTTGCAATAGCAGTTACCACCTTAAACATGTGGTCCAAGTTAACATCACCAGTAAAGCAATAAATCAATACCATGTGCCTTTTAACTGATAAACTGAGAAGAACACAGCATCATATTCCTGTCAAAAAATGCATAAGCTGAATCTAACCATGAAGAATTATCAAGCAAGCCCAAACTGAGGGCCATTGTACACAGTAACTGGCCTGTACTCTTGAGAATTGTCACTGTTGTGAAAGAAAAAAGACTATTCCAGAGGAAAGGAGGCTAAAGGAGACATACAACCAAAAGATTCTGGGTTAGGTGCTAGACCGGATAAGTGACTAATTGCAAAATTGGCAAAATTTGTATAAGATTTGAAAATTAAATAATAGTATTATGTCAGTGTTAGTTTCTTGGTTTTGATAATTGTGCTGTTAAGTAAAGAGTGTCCTTGTTTTTAGGAAATATATGCTGAAGTATATTTAAAGATAAAGAGCATCATATATACAACTTTGAAATAGTTTTAAGAAAACAGTGAGAGAGAATATATATACAAAAATTTTGTTTTACTATTTCTGTAACTTTTTTTGTAAGTCTGCAGTTATTTCAAAATAAAACACAGGAACAGAAAGGACAATAATTGAACGCATATGAAATACAGCCGGCCCTTGACACCCATGGATCCCCAACCACAGACTGAAGATAAGTACTGTTTTTGATCTGAGGTCAGCTGGATTTGTGGATGCAAAACCCATAGACACAGTGTATTTATTGAAAAATATACGCACATAAGTGGATCCACACAGTTCAAACCAGTGTTGTTCAAGGGTCAGCTGCATTAAGTAAACGTGAGTCATAATATCCCTATCATTCATTCCTAAGCACGAGGAGGATGAAATGAAGTCGATGCCTTGGGTCCTCCCCATGAAACCAGTTGAACTGGTTGATGTAAGAAACTCTGGGACCCACAGAGACTATCACAGCTGTTCCAGTTCACAGTAGTTCTACCCAATGTAGCAGTGGTAAATGCCCCTTCCCTCCTGATAATGACCATTTCTAACATCTCAATTTCGTAATTCAAACAAAATCCTCCAGTGATTCTATTTCCCATGAAAACACAAGCAACTGCAATAAAAAGAACTGTGTGCTGTTTCCTCCCCTCACCTCTTCTCTGGCCAATATGGCTAAGCAGCTGGCATCCAGACATCCGTGTAGCTTCTAACCCTTCGTCCCTTGTCCTGTCATCGGTGGGTTTGGCGACAGAGAATGTATGACTATGAGTGAATGTGGTGACTCCAAGTTCATCTCACTAGTGTAGGTCAGAGACACCAGCCAACTCTGAAGCTTAGATGCTCCAACAGCAAATACATACTAAGTATTTGATTTTAACAGAATACTTTACATCCTTCCCCATCCAATGAATCCAGTGAATGGCAGAACACCACACAGTCAAGTTTCAAACCCCAAAAGATGACATTTTAGACAGGCTCCTAAAACATCACATGAGAAGAAGTAATGGCCATGTAGCTTTTTCTTCTCATGCCCAAGGATAAGTGAAAAGTTGAAAAGAAGTTACATAGCTGCACTTAGCTCTTTTCTCATGAATCAGTAGTAGCATGTCCTTATCTAGAATTTACAGAGTGTACTACGTTCCAGGAATATCAAATCTCTCATTAGTCCTCACCACATGCCTGGGTCAGACAGAACTTCCATTTCACAGACAGAAAACTAGGGCATAAGAAAATTAAGATGATCCTTAAACCACCCTACCAACAAAAGAACCCAGAATAAAACAAAGACTTTGCCTTCAGCAAGAAGACAAATATCCCTAATTTCTATAAATCCCACACACACAAAATCATTTTACATCACTAAGTTAACCAGGGAAGCCACACTGGTCTGTTTCTATTCTTCAGTAATTTTTCTCCTGGTTGAGAGGAGGCAATCAGGATGAAGACAAGACCTCCTACTCACACAGAATTATGTGAATCCCAACTAATGCTCCACATTCTGGCCAAATGCACAAGTGTGAGGGGCTTCTGTCATTCTCAGGCCAAAGGACCACACTGGTGGGCGCCCTGCGACTTCCTGAGATTAGCTACAGCAACAGCGCTTCTCTCTTTTAAATGTGAGAATTATCCATGGTGAAGGAAAACACATCTTGAAAAGTACTTCTTTCTTTTGGTTACCATAAGAGAGGAAAAGAAACTGTTTAGGACAACAAATTTGAAATCAGCGTGGCTGCCTAGATGTCCAGAACTGGGTCCACAACCCCAGCTGTCCTGTAAACACTGGTGTATCAGTGGACTGTCTGTTTCTACTTTAAAAAAAAAAAAACAAACAACAAACTGAGGAGACAAAAACCAAAAGGACTAACATCAACAAGTAGCCTCTGAGGAGCAACCCTACACCAGGAAACCAGAGCTCGATCAACGGGGAGGCACCACTGCAAACAGGAAGGGCCGCAGCTGAGCAGATGTCGATGAAGAGAAGTCCAAAAAATGAGTCACACAAACACCACAAAGGAAGACCCCCCTGTACCAACTTTCAAATTAATCCACTTAAACACGGTAAGAACCTAAGACAAGCAAAGACATCCTACAGCAACAGTTTGCAGTGCATGTAGTGGTGAAAATAATACTGACTTCCCAGTGGCCACGCTGCAGCAGACCTGTCAGGTAAAGAACAGCGTGGCTGCTTACAACATCCCGAGCCCAGAGAGGGAGGGGTGCCTACGGTCAGTGAGGATCCCAGGAACAAGGGTATGCCAAGCACACTGGGGATCAGAAGAGTGGAAAAGGGAGTTTCAAATGGTCTTTCCTCGGTATACTCAGGCACAGGTGCTCACTGAGCAAGCAGACACCCCTGGGAGGCTTAATATGAACAGGACACGCACTGTGATCAATGTTGATCAGGTCTACGTACCGGCCACCAAACCTGTGCGCACGGAGTGGAGGGGAGCCCACAACCCAAGCGCACTTCACAGTGAGAGTTATGACAGGAAAACAGCCTACTTAACGAAGCTCAGGCTAACATCACAAGGAGCCACTCTCTTTTCTATGTTTAAGGAACTGACTTACATTCTCCCTTTATCCCTCCATTTGACACAAAGACGTGTGGCCATTTTCCATTTGAAGAAGGGATGACAGAACAAGCCCTGAAGTCTAGGTGTGAATTCAAAGAGCAAGGAAATGACAGATGGCATTGTTAAAAAATTCTCATCTCCCCAAACTCTAGCTGCTTCTTGTTTCAGATGCGTGCAAAATGGGATCTGGAAGGCATGGCACACTAGTATGTAATAAATCACTGAAACCTCTTTTTAAAAGGAATGAAATAAAGTCACAGCCTAAACAGTCTTCCTTGTCTCTCGCTGATGGAAGAAGTTCCAAAGGAAAGTGTGGATTCTGCAGTGAAAACTCTAAGTGGTTCCAGTCAGCCTGAGTTTAGAATATGAGGGTAGAAATGTTACTATGAATTCAAGACTGAGGAGCTTGACTTTTATTTGATAGGAACCCCCACCCCATTTATTTGCTTTAGGTAATTTTAGAAACAACTTTTGAGCAATGAAGTGACAGGATCAGAAAATCAATCCTGCACTAGTGTCTAAGAAGGAACAGCAAAGAGGAGCAGAGGGAGGACAGTTAGAAATCTACTGCAATTGTCAAGGTACAAACAGGAGGGAAACATTCGGAGCCACGTTGCACAGGGAAACGAGAGGATCTGGAGAGGGATTAGATAGGGAAGAAAAGGAACGAAGAAGTCTTAAATATAAAAGCAATCCCAGTGTTTGGCGCCCAGGTTGAGTGACTCAGGAAGACACACAGAGCACAGGGAGGCTAGGTGTGGGCGGGAAGGTGAACCCTTTGGAAATGCTACACCTGAGAGGCTGGCTGGCCACTTAACAAGGAGTTGGAGGTGTGACACTAAAGCTCTACAGAGAAAGCAGGCCTGGAAAATCTTTCCCCAGGCAATAGCTGCAGGAGGAGATCAAACGAAACTTCCAGCAAAAAAAAAAGCAAAGACAAAAAAAATGTTCTTTGTGGACACATACTGTACACACCAATGGCTTTCTACCAGTGCTTTTTTTCAACTCTGGCTGACATTTTAGTCATCTGATCAAAAGACCTGATCAAAAGACCTGGTGCTGGACTCCAGCACCCCAGGGAATCTCTGCAGGCCCCGCCTTCAGGTTTCTCCTTGGTGCCCTCAGACTGGTCGGGCACTTCTAGTTTCTCTTGCCTCTTACTAAAGCTCTCACTCTCTCTGCTGCCCTGGAGATGAGCCACGCTGATGGACTCTCTGTCCGACATTCACTTTCCCCTCAGAGACATCCCTCAGCTCAGGTCTCTGCACAGCAACCCCCCTTCCCTGGCCCAGGCCCACAGCCCCAGAACCAGCCCGTCCCACAGAGGTCTGCTGGCCCAGCGAAGGCGCCTCAGATACCTGCACAGAATGGGTCATTTCCTGAAGTCTATTTAAAACAATTTTGAAGCATTAGCTAAATGCATTCCACACAGAATGTTTTCAGAAAGGCAGCGTCTAGAAGTTCACATCCGAAGTTACATACAGTGAGGCATGATAAGATGCAATCACTTGTGCATACGTCTCTGACAACTTTCATTACAGAATGGACAAATCACGGTGGCTTTCCTAATAACTGTAAAAAAGGGGGCCTCCCTTTCTAAGTCTGTGACAAAAAAACAATTTTTAATTATAACTATGTAATATAATTTTAAAACCCAACTAAACTAAAACAGAGCTTAAATTTTGTTAGGTTTCATACCACAATGAAATCAGTTAATCACTGATAAATAAAACTCCGGTTAAACACATAAATATACTCAAACATACATTCCATTTTAAAATTCTCAAAGCTAGAATGAAAAGTTTTCAAGTCATCACAAACTTAGTTAACATAAGGTAGATATAAAAGGCACCAGAGGGTCTTTTAGGAGGAAAGAACCAACACCCCACAGATATTCCAAGTAACCATTAAAAACAAAAGTTTTGTTTTTCCTTTTGTCATTTCAAACTGGTTTAAAAAGACTGTTCCTCTTCTGTAAAATCCAAACAAAAGGTGTTCAAGGACATCTTACCTCTCCAGTGTTCAAAAACTGATGATAGTCCCCTCCCCTCTGACCTTCTTTAAGCAAAGCGGATAAATGGAAAAATGAAATCATTTGAGTTTCCCATTGTTTCCACACCCAAACACGGGACAGCAAACTGAGATAACCAAAAGGCAGAATGCAGTTACGTGAGTAATCACTAATCACCTAGCCTCCAAATAATCATATCCTGAGCACGCGGAAATCTCTTTCCTCCTTTTTCTATGGGTTCGTTTCCCTGGGTCAGGAGGGCTGATGGTGCTTACCTTTTTGGCTCTTTGGGCTATGTCTGGTGTCCTTGTAAGCAGCTTCTCAATCAGGTACTCTCTGTTCTGCAAAACAAATATTCCCCACATTTTAACATCAAATGCGATACATAGAAATTCATAGTGATTTCAAAATAGCAGATTTACTTTGGGTTTTTAAGCATGTTACCTTGGCTTTCTGGAAGAATTTGCATTTTAAAAGTTCTGCTGCTGTGGGCCTGAAAGATCAATAATAAATCAGAGTTGAAACAATGACCACTTGATAAATACACTGCCTTGATGAAACAACTCAATCCTAGCGTTTTTCTGGAAGACCAGTTTTAGGAGTAGTAAAACCAGACACTAAATAAATCACAAGCTGGCACCAAATAAAATAGTGCTAATTTTCCAGTTCCTTCCAAACTCCTCTACTGCAAAACACACACACTCCTCTTAAGTTAACTATCTGGGGCATGATCAATTTTCCACCCTTCACCCTCACACTTCACTAAGCGAATGCAGTGTTTCTAAAAGGTGGCATGCTGACACATCCGTGAGCTAAATTCCTATACTTATTAAGAAGCCATACAAGCTGCAGTATGACTCTGCCAAGAAACTACAGTCCTCAGTGCTCGGAGATTCCCCAAGAAAGGCAGGAACCGCAAGGGGGTCCACACACCATGCGTGTGAGCTCTGTCTGCACCCCCCTTCAAAGTAGCACTGTCTCCAGTGTACACGGACCACTCATTGTTCTTCAGGGGAAGGTAAAAGTGATGGTGATTAATGAAATGCAAACTCATTTCCTGTTAACTCAATGTCAGGTCTGAAGGCTTGACAAGGTTGAATCAAGCATTTGGGGGAAAATACCACCTAGATGTCGCTGTGTACATCTCACTGCAGCAAGTCAGAGGCACATGATGTTGGGTGATCTCACTGAAAGGGATGCAAAGTTTCACTAGCTGGTCCCCAGGCCTTCGTTTGGTCTCTCTGCTGTATGAATATCCTGCTCCCCAAAACACTGTACCTGATGACTTTATTAGCATCTTTGCCTTAAATAAGTATTTCATAGGAGGTGGCACAGTACTGATTTTCTATCTGTTGAGTATTAGCTGGCACTATTCCAAAAAGCAGAGCTTCCTTCATTGACAGTTCCTTCTAAAACCAGCAGTGATGTAGAAAAAAATCACATAAATCTAGACTACAGAGAGTCAGCAAGATAATTGGCCTGATTCCTCAAAAATCAGTATCGAAGAGCAAAAGGGGAGTTGTGAGGGTACCATTCCAGATCTTAAAAGACTAAAGAAACATAACACCAAAGGCAACATGTGACCCTGGCCTGAATCCTGCGTTTGAAAGGGAAGGAGAAGCTACGTAAGACATTTAGAAGTAATTAGAGCTAAGTGAATATGCCAGGTATTAGACAATTTTAGGAAATGACTGTTCATTTGCTCAGATGTGGAAAAGTACTGTGGTCATGTAGAAACAGGTCTCTATTTGTATGGAATGCAAACTCAAGCAGTAAGTCTGTTACTTATTTTCAAACTGTTCAGCAAGTAAAATGTAGATAAATAGATATAGCAGGTATGAAAAATGTTAATAATTGTTGAACCTAGGTGGTAGCATAGAAGTAAACATTGTACTGTTTTCTGCCTTTTCTGTATGCTTTAAATTTTTCGTAATAAAAGAAATGGGAGGAGGAGAGGACCATTCTGAGCACCATCAGGTATTCTCTCAGGTGATGATTAGCAGAGGTGCAAACAGTATTATGTGGAGGCGCTGAGTTTGAAAGGATTCTCACATTTGAAGAGGTGATAAACCACTTCTTTGGAACGAGGAAGCTCCGTTAAAATGTTTCCAGGGACTAAAACCAAGCATCTAAAACAATTAGGAGGTATCACTAAGTGCAATGATGCGCAAATTGCCTAAATCTACAAGGGCCCTAAACTGCATTTCTGGGCAAAGAAACAGAAATTTAAATGGTTCCTGCTCTTTCCCTCACGACCCAGTGGAACCCTGGCTACAGGTGCCTGGAGAGACCCTGATGGCCACATCCGCTGCAATAAACAACCACAAATTGCTCATTGCTTTAAGTAAATAAAGGTCTAAACAACAGGTGGGCCTCGGTTAACACTTTGTGTGCCAAATCCTTTGGTGAGCTAATTCAAACTCATGAATATGTACCTTGTTGAAGAGCCACAGTTGGTTATGGAACCAAAAATGGTGCTACTCTTTCACATGATTTAACTTTGGTTGTTACTTTAACGTATACTCTTACCAACCACCAGCAATGATTTTGGCCTCCAGCTACTCCAAATTCATCCTTTCATTCTCTCTCTTGGAAAATACTTATGTATTGAGCATCTCCTACCTGTCAGGTATTATGCTAGATGCTAGACATACTATACGAGAAGTGAACATGAAAGACACAAATTTAACCTTCAGCAACTGACACCTAGCAGAGGAGAGACACTGTGAGGCTGGATAGGAAGAGGAGCGTCAGAACCATGTTTGGAAGGAGGCGGAGCACTCCCGAGGGACCGAGGAGGAGAGCCACTCATCACACAAGGGACTGAGCAAGATCTGCTGCCACGTGTGGAACTTCAAAACATGACACAAAATTTAAAAAGACAGGAGGCATTAAAAATAACTTAGGTTGGATGTTTTAAAAGTGAAAAGAAATCGAGGGCAATTAGGATGATTAAGGGATTCAAAGGCAATGTTACGGTTGCAATGCTCATCTCTTCCGCCTCCCATTTTGACTGGCTGCCACTTCTCTCTTCCTCACTCCAGCCCACCATCCAGGCACATAAAAGAATCAGGAAATGTCACTGAGTGCCCCGAAGTGCAAACTCTGTATGTCTCCTGCGACCCTAAACTCGGCCTCTAGAAAGACACAGTTTCTTATTTGTCTTAATTGATTTCAGTGGCCTGAGAGGCTCTGACTTCTCCATTGTCCTTTCCCATCACATCCTACGTGAACTCTCTCTTCGAGTCACAATGATGTTCTCACCCACCTTGCTCTTTCATGACAAAGCACAACTTGCTTTTCTTGCCTTACCATTTTCTTTATAAATAACTGGCACACCCTTGTTTAGAGGTCAAGAGCCAATTTAAATGTCAGCACCTTCAGACATACTCCTCCCAGTTCCCACAAGTCAAATTCACTGCTCCCTACTCCATGCTCACATACCAATCCAGCCATACTCCCATTCTGTAACTTTCTGTTCCTGTCTCCCACCTCCCGCCCCCACTATACCACACTAGGTTATAGAACCCCTTCCACGACATGGACCACACAGTATTTGTTTGTCCCCAGTGCCTAGCACAGAGCAGAAAATGGCCACAGCTCAAAGTCATACCACAATAAACTACAGAGTAAAAGAAATGCTACTAGCCATTCAGACACAGAATAACTCCTTGGGCAAGACTTAGCACTCACAGTCTAAGTATCTGTTCAGTATAGTAGAAAACAACAGAATGATGTCATGAAAATAAGACTCATGCTAGGCCCCCACCAAAAATAAACAAGTAAATAAATAAAAGGGGGAGGTCTGTACACAGTGGATGTGCTGAGGCAGAGAACCAAAATGCTCCTGTCTCTCCTCTGCACCCCCTCCTCCTCCTTCTGCACAGTAAGGGTCAAGTGCAGGAACAATGTAGAGAGAAGGCTGGGAAATGCCAGACATACCTTGAGACTCAGGGCTGGGAAAATACTTTCTCTTCCCCAGCAAGGTCATTTCCATGGCAACCCAACTGTAAAGGGAAAAGCAGGCTACAGAGAAAACTCCTTTCTCTGTACTCCACTCTTAGCCTTCATCAATAAATGCAGTGACATGAGAATCAAGAAAGGGTTTAAAGAAGGCACATTCTTTTTTTTTTATAGGCTTAATATTGGTGTTAACCAATAGGTGATTTCCACTCGAACAGAGACTAAATAGCAGGTCCTTTGGTGCTCAAATTAGCTCAGGCATCTATAGCTTTGGAGTCAAATCCATGTGCCAAACTGATCCCATGAGAAAGTATGGAAAAATGGAACTGGAAGGTGAAAGGGCCAGGCCAGCTCCCTATCCCCCATACTGCTAATGACCCCATCAGGCCAGATTCCAACCCTCTGGACTGCCTATGACTCAGTTGTCCCCACTTGCTTGGTAGCCTGCGGCTTCACTGAAACTCTCTCCCACCGCAAGCAACAGACACCTGGGCGCCAGCCATGACAGCCGGGCCAGACTGACCCTCCTGCACCTGGGAACTGCGGGCCCTTTACCTAACCTGTTGTCCGGGCTCGCAGCCTGGAACCCTGGGGCACCTGCCTGGGACAACAAGAGACTAACCCCTCCCTTATCCTCCTCACAAACCCCACGTTTTTTCTTTTAAAACCCCCCACTCCTGCCTCCTCCCCGGCACCCTGCTGAAGTCGACCCCACTCAGCCTGCCTGTAAGCACAGCATCAAATAAAGGCACTTGGATCAGATCACCCGGTTCCTCCTGCCTCTGTTTCTCACACATTTCTAACAGAAAGAATGAGGAAAATGAGACAGAGAAGAAAGTGATATTGAAGGTGTGAGGAAAGCTGAGGTGGGAAAGCTGAGCTACCCACCTGACTTAAGTTTTGTGCATGTTTTTAGTTTTATGCCACAGGAAGTGCCAGTGTAGAGTTGGCATGGAACTACCAGCGCTGCCTGCCCCTTAGCTAAGTCCTACAGGAGAGGGAATTCTGCAAGCAGCTGTGTCTTACGTGGCTGCTATCAATGATCAGGCAACACAATGTCATATAAACACACACACTGTTTTATGAGACGTGTTATTCCAGCAACCAAAATAATGGTCTCGGTTTTGAAGGATGATTCAATTTTAAATCCTTAAAAACAATGCGGGAGTCTGCAAGTACCAACATTCTCAGAAGAAAATCTGTTAAAGAATTCAGTTAATACATATGGATGAACCAAAGTCCACTGAGACTTAAAATAATTTTCAAAGGATTCGGGAGGAATATGGCACAGTTTAAGCAGTTTTAACAATTTGCATTATAATTCCTAAAAGCTCACTGACCTCAGGCTGAGCTGCATTTCTTCCTCCACCTCTCCCCCCAAATGAAATATTCAAGTTTTATTTGTTTCTAATGGATTTATCTATGCAACATCCACACCCTTGTTGCTCAAAGGAAATGCTGCTTCCTTTTATATTGCCATCCATAGGAAGCACGTAATCTACAAAATGAAGGCTCACTTTTTAAAGAAAGAGCAACATGTTGTTATGCAAATATAAATAATTTCTTTGTATATGCTTATGCAGAGCACACAGACTTAAATGAGGTAAACAGCTCCAACAGGCCAACTCTCTTTTTTAAGGAAAGTTCCATGAGTCTCCAGGGTGAGAAGGCATAACCCCTCCCCAGCTAAACTGAGGGCTCCTGCTCGGGAGTGACTCTGTCCCCGTCCCCGTTGTCCTGTGACTTGTTTTCATTCTCTGCTAAAAAGATACTCAGCAAGGCCAGGGTTTTGGTACCATTTGACTGCTTTTAGATTACAAGTACATAATCTATATGCAGGCAATAAATAAGTTATCAAAAATCTTGCATTCACTCCTCAACCCACTAGAATTACGTTTGTTTCTGAAATTCTTTTCAATGAGTCCAAAATCATCCCCAAGTTGCCAACACCCAAGTGTCTCCAGTTACTCAAGAAAGTACCACTGAATATGTAAGACAGACCAGACGCTATGGACGGAAAGATATGAAAATGAGTGGCACAGGCTCCCTTTCTAAAAAACTCACAAGCTCAGAAGAAAATTGATATGTAAGTCAATGTATGTACACAGTGTGATATGTGCTACAGGGACATGTATTCAACATATGGTAGGAAAACTAAACTTTGCAAACTCCATTCAGTCAAGAAGAAAAAGGCAAATAATGCATGGCAATCCCAATCTCTTGAATATTCAGGACTGTGCTGTCCATTCCGAGTGTATTATCTTACTCCATCCTCACAGCGATCCTATGAAGTAGGTGTTATTAGGCCCATGTTACAGACAAGGAAACTAAGTCATGCAGATAACAATCAGGCAGAACTAGGACTCTTACCCAGGGGGTATCTTACTCTAACAAGACAGGTGGGAGGGGGACAGAGGAAAAGTAAGAACCCCCAGAAAATATAAGCAAAGGTAGAAAAGGCAGGAAATGTTCATGGTTTCTTTAGAACTATGCAGTAATTTAATGTTGACTTACTATTTCAGGAATGAGTACATATTTTTAAATTGCACCCTATATAAGAAATACTTCAACATACTCCCTTTTTTCCATTCTCGCATTTCATGAAGCTCTCAGCTCCCCAACTTTCCCACATCCATGTCTTTTCATGTCGGAAGTTTGTGCACTCTGTCACGGAGGACAATTGTACGCTAGTGAGAATAGATTATGATACAGAAAACGTATCTAACAGAAGGCCTTAAACTATTAATACTTCAGAAATTAATAATGTTACTTTAAAAGAGAGTATTTCAAGGGAAATACTATGTAAAAAGTTGAATGTATGGCTCTTTTCTAAAAAAAATTTTAGGGGCGGGGGTTGGTAGTGAAAACCTGATATTTGAGTTCACAAAATAAATAAAACCTACAAAGACTTTCAAGATTATTAAGAATTAAGGATGACAGCCCTGGCTGATGTAGCTCAGTGGATTGAGCGTGGGCTGCAAACCAAAGTGTCGTAGGCTCGATTCCCAGTCAAGGTACATGTGTGGGTTGCAGGCCATGACCCCCAGCAACCGCACATTGATGTTTCTCTCTCTCTCTCTCTCTCTTTCTCTCTCCCTTCCCTCTCTAAAAGCAAATAAATAAAATCTTTTAAAAAATTATTTAAAAAAGAATTAAGGATGGTTTGTTAAATATAATGTATGATGATCTAGTCTAATTTATTTTGACCAAATTACAAATCTTCTCAAGAAAGATACAGCTACATCATTAAGCACACTAACAGTTCTACACTACAGAATCATTTACTGGAGGAGCTGGAATTGTGTGACATTACACACCACCACCACTAGGTGGGGTCTCAACCAGCTCAAGCACCACAAAGACCATCAGCAATAACACATCTGGGAAGACAAGTACCTCTCTCAATGGACTTTGGAGAATTGAACTGTTTCCTTGGTGATGCCAGAAATTTATGTTTGGAGATGACACCAAATACAAGGGGAAGGCAAGCAAGTGTTGAAGAGCAAAATTAAAATCTAGGAGCGTTTCCATCCAACTGGAGAGTGAAGAAGTAACCTTAACGAAAGACCACTGTAACTTCGCAGGAAAACAAGACTTACAAATCAACCAAAAAGGGTAACTAAGATGTTTAAGTAGAAACAGTCTATAAGTGTGACATAATAATCCTCCCTTTTAAAATAAAGAATTTCAAGATGCTTAATAGCAGTCTTCAGACCTGACTCCACGAGAAAGGCGACCGATACAGAAAAGGCTGAAGGCAAATTCAGTAAAACATAAAGGAATGAAGAGCGTAGCCACAAAGAATGGGTAAAATAATGTCAACTGTGCTTAAGGTAGAGAAGGGTAGCCTCCTCAGACAGTAGATTACTGTGTAAAGCTAAAAGGCTTGAGTTTCATAAAGAAGTTAAGATAGGAGTAAAGGAATTCTTTTTTTAAAAAGCAGGGTCCCTCCCTAAAAAAGAAAGTTTCAGAAAAGACGCCAGTTTTCACATTTTAAAATATTAGTAACAAACTGGACCCTTGGGTAGATGAGGGTAGCAAGTAACTTCAGAGTCCTCCCAGACCTGCAGTCCCCATTCACTGCATGTTTGGATGGAACCACACACAGCCAAGCCCTGCAAGGGAACTCTGCCTGGGCCAGGCCTGTGTGTGCTTCACATTCTCCTTTAAGTGATAGAGGACACCTGCTCCATTATTACCACTCAGAATATTGCAAAGTCACAGAAATTAAGAAGGAAGAAACAAACTCAGACACACTACAGCATGAGGTGATCGCCTGAGAATAAAGAGGAAATTCTAAAGTTAATTTAAAACAATTTACTTCTGTTCATGTGATTAATCTTTCCAATGTAAAAATATTAATCTTCTTTACCGATAATCTTTTAAATAGTACAAACAACTTGTTCTGCAACTAAAAGAAAGCTCATGTAAAATTCAACAGCTCTGCCTGGTTTACACTGGAGCTAGCAGGATACTCAAATCCTGAGAGGTCAACTCAACCTACACAGTGCAGAATATTAGCTCAGCTTCCCAAGGCACCGCTGCCAATTTCTTCTGATTTGTTTTTTCATTTCCTTTGATGACAGAGCCCACACCTAACAAGCACAGTGAATCTTACTGACACTAAAAAGTTTCCTCTGCCTCTCCCCTCGCCCCATCTGCTTCTTTCCCTTTGGACCTGTGCTGTCTTCCACTAACAGGCTGGAAATCTGGGGGTCAGAGCAGGATTTCCCTTGACCTAGAAGTACCTTGCAGTTGTCCTCACCCAGCCTTCCCCCAACCCCCACAAACAAAGCTTTGTTGTGACTCAAACCAGGTCAATAACTCATCCACCAAGTTTGACATACCTTTTGGAAGGATCTTTCTGAAGACACAGTGAAAGTAATTTTCTAAAGGACTTGCCGTACTTTTTCATCATTTCCTTATCCTCTACTCCTGTTTCTAAAGTGGGTGGATCATTTTGCAAAGTCAACATTAATACCTGCAACAGAAACAAACATAAAGACAAAACCTCAGTACAGCAATTGCTGCAGCTGAGGTTTTAATTTTTCACAAAACATCAAAGACCAACCTTGATTAGGTACAAATGTGCTTTCCCATGATTATAACTTTATAGAAAATGTGTATTGGAAGTATTCATTTCTCTTTGCAAATTTGTCCGTGCACCCTTTAACCTTTTTGTTATTCTGCTGACAGAACTTACAAAATCTGCTCTATGTGTTAAGAATGATCTCCCAAAGCCACGGGGACAGAGCTTCCTGGGAACTGGCTCTCACTCAGCCTCGAGGAGCACGTAGCTCCAGCCTGGGCTTAGCGAAGACAGGGCTCTGGCTGGGAAAGGGGGAGGTGGAGCAAGAGCGGGGGCCAGGGCAACAGTGAATGTTCATGAGTACAGGTCATTCATAAGCAAGGAACTGCCTGTACTCAAGGCTTCTGTAACATTACCAACCCTAAAAATAAACTCACAACATCCCAGAAGGTAGCACATGATTTCCTTTTTTTTTAAGTGAAAAAAATGTACAGAAAGTCACTTATAGGCTTGGCAAAACAGAGTTAAAGAAACAGAAAGATAGCTGGAATACAGCTGAGCTGCTAAAAACCATAACCAGAGCAAAAGCTCAAGCTGCTCTCAGAGGGGAAGAAACAAAATACAGCTTCAAATCAAAAAAGTAAAAACTCTACCCCTTCACACATCAAAGTTATTTGCTTAAGAAAAAGAATTTGTAGTAAACTATTGACCTATACAATGAATAAAGCTCGTTAATGCATAAATCAGCCTTAATTTATGCAAAGGCTATACATGCCAAGCCACTTTTCAAACCCTTTCTCAGATGTGTGAACAGATGAAGGATTACAGTGACAGTGTATTGTATGTGGGGGATAATAGCACACAGAAGAAGGAGAGAGCTGTGGAGTCCAAAGAAGAGTCCTCAGGACTTGGGCTGGGATTAGCAATGTGACTCTGCATGCAGGTGGGAAACACTATGCAGGGAAAGAAAGAAAACAAGAAATAAGAAAAAAATAATACAGAAAAACCAAATGGAAGAAAAAAATTCTCAGACTTGCTTCAGTGCTTTTCCTCTGAAAGGTAACTTTGATTGTTTATGCCTCAACTTACTAACGAAATCAGGCATGCACACCACAATCTTAGGTACATGAAAAAGCATATACATAAAGGGAGCAAAACCATGTAATGAGTCACACTAAAACCTTAACATGGATTATCTGTAGTCCATGAGATTATAAGTGATTTTCTTCTTTATTCTTATTTGTGCTTCCAGATTTTCAACACTAAGTATGTATTAACTTTTTAATCAGTAAAATTATTTAACTTTTTTATCCTCATGGATTTTTTTTTTAATCCTCCTAAATTTTTCCAATATTTTCCTAGGAAAAAGCTGAAACAAACATGGACCATATTTTCTGTAAAATACCTTCACAATTTCCACTCAACAACTTCATCCTCAAAACAAAATCCAGTTGGGTAAATTCGCCCTGATACCATCCTCTCAGAAACTAAGAGAAGTAACAATATAGGCCAACTAGAGTAACAAAAATCTGAAAACAGTACCCAAATGTATGCTTCCTTCCTGAAAATACTGGGCTTGCTTATTCCAAATGAGTCACCAATATGACACTATGAAAACAGAAATAAATGTACAGGCCATTTTTTAAAGGCCTGAAAACTTGGGAAATTCATCTGCAAAGATGATATCACTATTATCTATTTTTAGATTATCCTTGGGATGCTGGGGATGGTCTGCTTTCAAAAGACTACTGGCCACATTCACAGCCATCAGCCTCCATCGACCAGTCTGACCACATTCTTTCCTCAGCTCCGGGCTAAGAACATAAAGCAAGCTTCAAAGCCAGGCATTTTACTATTTTACTACTTTTGTCCTGTTCTGTCCACTGAGAACATCACCGACAACATTTCACTTGGCTGCATTCCTCCACTAATTCCCCTCAGGTCTCAGAGAAAACTGACTATGTTTAAGAGGACTACAGAACAGATTCTGTGAAATCATATTTCAAACCCGACGTATTATTTCAGAAGGTAATTACTTTCATAGGAGGATACTTGTGATACGGCGCTGCTCCGGTTGCTAATTCGATGGCAGTTATTCCAAAACTCCACATGTCGGCTTTGAAGTCATAGCCTCTCACCTAAGAAAGGAACCAGGAAAAAAGCAAAATCACACACCAGGCCCATCACACATCATGAAGTCCACATTGTGTCGGAAGCCCACAGCTGTAAATGCACACCTCTGATACTAGTTTATGAAAGCCCAGCAACTGGGAATGAAAATCTAGTTACATGCAACATTCTAGTAAAGCGGTTGATCTGAATAAAATGTTAGTATATTACTAATGTCTACTACTGTACTATGTCAATCAAATCATCATTTTTTTACCTGTTCCATGACTTCAGGGGCCATCCAACATGGGGTGCCAACAAATGTTTTTCTTACTTTATTCCGGGTAACATCACCCCCTGTTGCTAAGAATGCACTTACCCCAAAATCTGAAAAGGAAAAAAAAATCACCCTTATTTTATGTAAGATACCACTATTTACAAATTCTGACTCTGCGAACACCTCTTTTCCTGACGAGCTTTACAGTGGTGGTAAGCTGTCCTGGACACCACGGAGCTCCCTCAGCTTCATGCCAGGGCAGTCCTGCCACCCGCCATCCACTGCACTTCCATGATGGCGACGGGTTAGCAAGGCCACCGGTCCCAATGCTCAGCAACCAAATGACAGTTCCCACCAAAAAGGTATCAAGAGTCATAACTGACCACACATGGTTACATCAATAAAAATATAAGCCCACATTCCCAAAGCCCTAAATGTAAAGGATCTTAGCACTTAGCTAAGAGTCATTTTAGAAAATAATTTATAAGAAAAGCACCAGAGGCAATAAAATTAGTATGTCCCATAGTTTCTTTTTGTTTTTCTTTTATTGTGATTATTTTCTAACCTCTTTAATTCAACATCATCAATGTTCAGGAAGCAAATTATTTTTTAAAACAAAGGATGTGTAACATCCGTTTTCCACATTCCTGTGCCCTTGCTTAGACAGTGTTCTCTGACACTGTAGCCCAAAATCATAACGGCAAACCCACAAACCCACACATTGAGAGCTGATATGCCCAGATTTGTCTCCATGCACCAATTCAACACAAAGGAAAAGCTCAATCAGCGAAGGTTGTTTATTTCCAGTGTCCGCTTTCTGGACAATTTCCCTAGGTATAGATGGAATGAAGTAACACTGTTCTTCATATCCACTATACACTAGAAGTTCTCTTTGTGAGAAAATGAATTAACTAGGCACATTGTATATACATACATGCATGTATGCAAAAAAATCATTTTTGTATACAGCAGTAGATAATGAAATACCCAATGATTAGTAATGCATGCATTTCTTAACTTTTTACTAAAGGTGAAAATTTGTTAGTACACATCAGTTACTTAGGGCCAGTACAGATCTACCAGAAAGAGCCAACTCAAGAACAGCTTGACAGTAAGCTGGTAACTAGTCAGAAAAAGGGCAGTCCACACCTCAAAACCCTGCAGTGGGAGCCCCTTCAAACTGCCCCCATACACCCTTCTCTGCCGGCCCCCTTTGTTGATCGCCAGAATGTCAGCCATTACCAAAACACAACATCAAGTGCAAACCAAGGTCAAAATATATTAGCATTAGCTTTATGTCTGTAGTATTGAGTTATGCAATAACACTGTTCCCTGGGTTGAAATATACTATTTCATTTTATTTACATTTAAATGTACTCAAATCCCAATGGATGCCAACTATAAGCAAATGGAATAAAAACTGGCAAATGGAGTCTTTGTTCCAACAGCTACTCTCATATTAATACTGAGAAGTGTATTTTGAAAATGCTATAAAGTTTAATTTGCACATATGCGCCAAACTCTAAAAGTCTTAGAATTTTCACATTGCAGTCAGAAATATGAAGGTTGTGGGGGAATAAAGATCTCTGGAAGCTGTGAACCAGTCACCTGCAGAGAGAAGAAGATAAAATTCATTCTCTTTTAGAAGAGGAAGGTGAATTGAATCATTTGTTTGGCTGGAGGAAAAGAATATGATAAGGCTTTCAAAAATATTCTTTTCAACCTAATTTATATTTCTGAAAAAAAGTTCAACAATAAATCAGACATTCCATTTTTATTAAAATGGTTTTGTAACATAATAGTATATAAATATATATCATCTATCAATAATTAAGGATGTGGGTAAAAGTTGCTTTAAGGAAAAAAATATTATTTTAAATACAGTTGGCACAACTTCCAACTCTCTCCTAAAAGATATAATACAGATTTAAAAATCTACATTTAATATTAGATTTTTAAAAACTTCTTAAAAATACCATCAGATTACATTAGACCTTTTTTAAAGCTGCAAAAACAGCTAAGTAAGATGTATAAGTAGGAATTCCTTACTGACCATACCCCATCAATATATCTTTCATGATTCACATATGTATTCATAGCTTCCACTTAGAACACTCACTTTAAAGTCATAAACAGATGGTTAAACGTCTTTAAAGCTCAAAACAAAAAATTCCATAAGCAGAAAACACTACTCTTAGCATCTACTCACACGACTACAGAATAAACACACACCTCGCTGCTATGTATGGCTAATGTGTATGCAGACAGACTTGTACGTAATGGGGAACGGGACACTTTGACCACAGTACATAGTGTTCTTGTGTAAACAGGAAAACTGGTATATTCTGTGCAGACAGCTTACATATGACACTGAGAAGGAGGTGGCCGAGCAGGAACAGTGAAAAGCGTCCTTGTTTCCTAAGGGAGCCATCCACACAGCCAAAGGGAGTAGAGCCAGAGACACCTGAGTCAGAAGCCACGAACATTTCTCTGGACGCATGGGATCCAAGGCTGCACGTAGTTAACCAGCCCCACTTCCTGTCTCCAGGAATAACTGCATCTCACCCCAGAAAGAAAGGTGTCATCCTGTAACTTTTGAAAATGTTCTCACCTCTTTTGAATCCATCTACTTCTCTCCTTCCCCACTCCACTGCCTAGGGTTAAGCCAAGATTCCTGCAGCAGCCTCCTAAATCACTACCCCCAGGGCTCCCCAGAGCCCTGCTCCAACAGCCACACCAGACCCTTCCTCCCCACTCCCCCAGGATAGAGTCAAAATCCCTCAGTGCAGCATGCAAATATGGCTTCCTTTTCCTCATCTGCCTCCACTATCACTATTCTCAAATGCAGACCTTGAGCTCCAGCCTGCTAAACTGCTTTCTTTTCACTCCTTGCCCTCACAGTGCTGCCTCTGCACCTGAGGCTCCGACATCGGCCAGGCTGGTCCACGCTGCTCCCTCTACTAAGGGGAGGGCCATCAGCAGAGGACATTCTGCCTGACAGAGTATCTTTGGCATCTTGATGCTTGGTGCCTTGGGCTTTTTCACAGCCCCCTTTGTGTCAGGGTGTGGTGAGTTTGATGGGCATCTATCACCTTGGCCTAATTCGTGGTGTACTACTTAAGTAACTTTGGGAATTGTTTTATTTTGATGTCTGAACACTAAGCCTTTAGGAGGATCTGCAGGGTTTGGCTGTGTAGCTAGCCACCTGATTTGCAGAGTGGCAGATCCTCCAGGAAACAGCACAGCCCTCGCTGGCAGGGGCGGGTATCACAGTGGTTAGCGCAAAGGCTAGACTATCCGCCAACTGCCTGACTCCAGCAAGGCACATAGACCCTCTCTCGGCCTCTGTTCCCTTATCAGCCTCCTTGGTTACACCTATTTTTATATTACTTTCATATTTATAACACCGTCCTACTTATTTCACCATGTATAAATATGCTTTACAATAACTGTTAAGTAGATCAATAATAAGGCACTGTTCTGTGCCTTTTAAAAAAACAAGGTAACTAGGCTGAGCATTAACATTTTCACAGTGATCAATACACAGTATGAAAAAGATATGTCTCCTGACTTTAAGGAAACATATTACCATGTAAGAGAAATAAGACTCGAAACAATAAGCAACAGAACAACATGGTAAACCGAATGCTAAACCATGCTATCTGTGTACAAGCAGAGGAGCCACGACTGCAACAGCCATGTAAGACTCTGCATTCAAGGGGGGACCTGGCCCTGAAGATGAGGCTAAGATTTGGATAGGTTAGCCTAAAAGGAAATGACCTTCCAAAGAAACAGCATGAGCAAAGCACAACTGTTGAGCCAACAAGAAAAACTGCCTGACAGCTGCAAGGGTCAAAAACTCAAGTACCTGCAGGGGCCAGGCAGGAATGTAAAGGGGGGAAGAGGGTCCTGAAAACCAATAGCACAATCTCAATGATTACAGGTGCTTGGTACTTGGTGTCAGTGCAGGGAGATGCTAGGGAGTGCTGGACCCTTCCCAGGAGCCCATTCTCAGTCTAAAGCAGACTTCTGCGATTCAGCTGGCAAAGAAAGCTGTTGCCAAGGAATGCAGACCGGGTGTTGCAGATGTTCCAATTTTCCCAGAGAAGACCAAACATCAAGATTTTTTATGTAAAACCTCTTTGTTGTTGTTGTTGTTGGAATAAGTTCTTTTTTTTTTAAAGTCAAAAAGCAAAATAAAGTAATTCTACCTGCCTGGTTTAGCCTGCAAAACTAGTCTGCAGCTGTGTTGTTATGATGTCTAAAATTTACTAAAAATACATCGACACACACCACTTAATAGTGCTGTGATACCATGACCCAGGTGGTCCACTGGCATTCTGACACAGGGTGCCCAGCCTGGAGAGGTGTTGGCAGCACTGGATTCAGGATGCCAGAGGCAGCAGCTGCAAGATGTATTTCTGTTTTCTGTATCTAAGTAAAGATAAGTATAAGCCAGGTAAATGCCGCAAACAAGGATATTATCCAGGAAGATGGTCATGTCAATAGGCATGATGCATGTTAGAAATGGGATTTCATTGGTGAAAAGTCAAGGTATTTAGCACACAGGGAGTGGCTAAAATAATTTAGATTCACTCCCCACTATTGGCTGAATACAAAGAAAGATTCCAGCTAGGCCTGAGGTTAAGCTAAATCCCTAACCAGTTCTATATCTAGTGAGCTTCTAGATGCCAGCCAAGTACAAGTGTATGAGAAAACTGCATCTGACATTTTGTGTGTCTGCTTCCAGTGAATTGTTCACCTAGAAGAAAAAGGAGCAGAACAAATTATGAGGACCCTTTAGGGGCTTGCTTGCTGAAGAATGGCAGAATTTGACCTGAAACTTGATTTTCTTAAAACTTGGGGGTGACATTGTAGCTGAGCAGTCACCCCCTACCTACCTCAAACATCTACTACATGTATGAGTATCCGTGAAAGGAACCTGAGTTGTGCATGCAGTGAATGGCTTGGGTCAAATCAACACTTGGCCGGAGAGTAACAGAATCGACATTCGATAGTTCAGAGCTTCCTGAAATGTATTCCAAATGTATTCCTGAAATGGGTTACAGCAGATACTGATCCCTTCAGACTTCCAAGTGCCTGGCTGGGGCTGGGGTAGGAGCCACCAGAGCTGCAGGGGCCCCTGGCAGGTCCTCTTTTCTCCAGAGGCCATGCACAATGGAGAAATGCAAAGAAACACTGAGACTGTGGAGGAGCCCAGCCACAAAGTCTGAACAGTAAGTGAGGGAAGCTGCACCTGATCCTACTAGCACCCTGGACGGCGGCTGCTGCTCCCTCTATGAAGAAGAAAGTGGGGGAAAGTAATGGTGCAGGGGCGTTCAGGAAAGGAGGAAGATGGGCAGCGAGGAAGACTATCGAAGCTAGAGCCTGGGAGTAAAAGCAACAGGGCCTGTCTTTGAATAGAGATTCTGGAAATGAAAGAGGATAGGCAAATCCTTAAGAAAATCTGATGATTTAGTGGCTATTGGAATTGAAAGAGAGGAAGGAATAAAAAAAAAGATTAAATGACTTGCCAAAGGCTACATAGAAGTTATTGAGGGTCTGAAGGAAATTCAGGGCACTTCACAGGGCAGTTAGCCATGTCCAGGTTCAACCTCCTTTTTTGAAAAAGTCAGTGTATTTTTCTGTAATGAAAAGGAAATGCAAAATGAAGTAATGGGGCTTAATTCTCCACAGATCCTAAGCTCTTCCCTGAGTAAAGATGGAGTTGTGATTATCCAACAAAGAAAAACTAGATTAAGGTTCTCTCGTTAATCCTAAATGTCCTATTTATATCATCAAAAAACAATCCCTTCATAATTTGGTTTGATTCCCAGTTTTGTTTTGTTTTGTTTTGTTTTGTTTTTTTCTTCTTGTGAGAGACTCTCGAGACTTTTTTGGCAACACTGAAATGTGCTTCCCAGCACCCAGGAACACAGTCAGGGCTGCCAGCATCCGGCCCGCCTCAGTCCCACAGGTTTCCTTCATGCTGGGTGACCGAGTCATACCACCAACGCTGGATGACTCGGTCAGGTAAAGAAGCTGACAGCACTCTGCGAAAGGATGAGGCAACTGGGGAAGCGATGCAGTCAGAAGGAACCAGTAGAGAGGCCTGTCAGCTTCCACACACACACAAGGAATGACAACCGGGCGTGGCTGCCTTGTTCTTCTTCAAGTGCCTGTGGGAAGTGACACTTTGACCAGAGTGCTACGATCAGAAGTGCATTTTAGGAAAGCTAATCTGGATGGAACGAGGAGCCTGGCTCACAGCTGGACGAGGCGTGCCTCTGACTCTGTAACTGCGGCAGCCGTGACTTTCCCTGCTCCTTGTTCTCCTCCTCTCACCAAGAGAATCCAGGGGAAAGGGCGTCCAGGAACTACCCACAAACTTAAGGTGACACCTTTAGTTCTGAGTGTAGTACACTGAACATATATTTTTTCCCAAGTATAATTAAACCTAGCCTTTTCTACCAGGCTTTTTGTTTGTTTGATTTGTACTTGTACATTAAATTGGAACCAGTGCTCATTCTCCTGGAGCCTTGCCATCTTCAGCGTGTCATCAGACCTCCAGGCAAGAAGAGGCTGAGTGGGAACAGGGCAGGGCTGTCCCTTGTGCCTGCTGGGAATCCCTGCAAACCCAGGCGGGGGAGCGTGGAGCAGAGGGCGCACATGGAGGCCTCCAGATGGATGCCACACCTCTTCTGGGTACCTGTGCTGTGTTCAGCGGAACTCAGCACACCCAGGGTAAGAAGCGGAACCCAGAGCCCAGGGGACCAAGTCAGGGCATGGCCACATCTCGGACAGCAGCTGCCAACACTCGCGGGGCTCACTTTCTCCTGAAATAGTGCTACTTTGCCCAAAGGAACAGTTTTCCCACTACTCCAATAGTGATGTTCCACTGTACCGCAAATGTGAGCGCAACTAGCAAAACAGCAAATAGTGATGCCTGGGTGTGGGATGCGCGGCCCACTGCAGAGGCATACCACGGGGTCCTGGCCCTTTCTAGGGAGGTCCCCACCACCCCTTCCAGAAACTGAAAGGAAGAGAAGCAGTAGAGAGGGGAGGACATGGAGTAGGAGAGAGCTGCATTTCCACCCGCAGAGATCCTCTGGACACAGGCCTGCGTGCAGTCCCAATTACATGCCCTGCAAATTTACGTAGCTTCTTTGAACAAACAGTTTTCCTGCTATAAAACAGGAGGCAGGGAACATAGATTTTACGTTCTCAGCAATATTGTAGTGCTCACTATTTGTTGCCTACTCATTACCATCCTGTTTTAATTGTAATGACCGAGGCAATCAAGGGGCTTGGCTCCTCCCATCAGTGACTGGTCTGAGGGTCTGCCTTGGTCCTGGCCCATGAGATCCGAGGGAAATGTGGCGCAGGCTTCACTGGGGACATTTTCCTCCTAAATACAAGAACCGCCATATAAGGTTCTTCGTTCCCCTCTCACCTCCCTGCTTGGGACACTGTCATGTGAGGATGCGATGCTGGGAGCAAGAGCAGCCCATGGGATCACGAGCCGCCTGATGTGACTGGGGTGCAGCACCGGATGTAGGAAAGAGCCCATGACCTCTGTGACATCCAAGGGCGTCTGCACCAACCCTAGAAACAAATGTCTGAGACTTCTGTTATGTGAGACAATTAAATGTCCGCATTGCTTAATCTCCGGCCAGTCAAGCACTCTGGTATGTGTACCCAAAGGCTTCTTAACAGCCCCATCCTTCCCCAGTCCGACCATGTTTGTGCATGCTCCCTGACTGCTCCCTGACTGTTAAGCATTGCATCAGAGGCCAAAGTGGCTGCAATCCCCAAAAGGACTTGGTAAAAAATCAGCAAGAAAACAATTTAGTGCAATATGCAATTCTGGAGTTTTAAACAGCTCCAATATTAAGCATGGCTTTTAATGCCAGGGGCACAAATCAAAACAAATAAATGCACAGCCATCTCAAGGGGTAAAATACACTGCAAGAAGATTCTAGCTTACTTTTTTGCCAGTTGTTCCTGCTTGGGGCTATACTTAGATGTTTCAGAAACAGAAGGATACAATTCTAAGAAAATAGGAGAGAAAAGCACCTTTAACATTCCAGTCTAGACCCTTGCTACTCAAAGTGAGATACCCAAACCAAAGTCATCAGCACCATCAGGGAGCACTGGAGAAATGCAGAATGTTGGGTCCCACCCTGGTCCCAATGAATCAGAATCTGCATTGTGGCAAGATCCCAGCTGATTCTATGCGCAAGTTAGAGACGCACCCCTCAGGGTCCTGTCTTCCTACCAGAGGCTGTGGCTTGACTCAGCATGACTGGAAGCCCCTCAAAGTACAGCCAGTCCACAGCTTCCCTCCTTCACCCCTGAGATGGAGAGAAGCACAGGAGTGGAAAGAGAGTAGTAGCAGGAAAAAAGTTTAGCACACATTCATGTATCTTATGACCCAGTAAGTACAAGGGCAATACAGTAGTCCTCCCTTATCCTGGATTTCATTTTCCACTGCTTCAGTTACCTGAGGTCAACCACAGCCCAAAAATATTAAATGGAAAATTCCAGAAATAAAACCCCAGGGGAAAAAATCCATAGGTTTTAAATTGCATACTGTCTGAGTAGTGTGACAAAATCTCCTGCTATCCTCCTCCGTCCTGTCCCGGATGTGAATCATCCCGTTGTCTAGCATAAACACCCTTCTATGCTACCCACCCATCAGTCACGTAGCAGCCATCTCAGTCATCAGATTGACTGTCACGGTGCGGCAGTGCTTGTGTTCAGGTAACCCTCATTTTACCTAATAATGGCCCTGCAGTGCAACAGTCGTTTGAAGTTTACCATAGGTATGTATGTGTAGGAAGAAACATAGTATGTATTGGGTTTGGTACTATCTGTGGTGTAAGGCATCCACTGGGGGCCTTGGAACACATTCCCCACAGGTAAGAGGGGACTACTGTACTGAAAAGAAAAATCATACCCTACCAGAACTGTCTGACTCGTGATTCTAACGTGTCAAGCAGGACAGACAAATTCACACACACGGCATACCTCTACGGGAATACTCAAATGTGTACAAAATCTTTTTTTAATACATGAAAATAATTTATAATCATAATCCTAATTAATAGTCCATTAGTAACAGCTGCTCGCTGGAGGTGCCGGGGCCCAGAGGAGACCAGCTGCAGGTCAGCGTCATTCTCAGCACAGATGTCTGCAGCACGACCCTTCCCCTCCCACTCACAAAAGCCTCCGAATGCAACTGTGTGCGGAGCACCAGTCTGTCATTGAAGTGATAGCACTGAATCCGCTCATCTTTGGAGCAAGTCAATAATAATTATGCAGGCACCTCATCTACAATTAGTAATCAATCACTCACACACCACTTCACTGTGGATTGGGAAACACCACCTGCCCTGCTGGGACAGGACTCCAGAGGGACCAGACAGAACCGAAAAAGGTTTTCTGAAACCCTTGCTTTTTACCCAGTCTCCTTTCCTCCCGTAATACTCCTGGCTTTCAATTCCATTTATCCCTTCTTATAAGCAAATGACCTGGCTGGGTTCTATGTAGGCTGCAGCCCCCACCCACCCAAGGCATGATGTCCAAGGCATCCACTCTCAGAAAATACAACCTGCCCTATCTCCAGAGTCTGGGACCCAGAGAGTCACTTCTCAGCTGCTCTGGCCCAATCCATGGTTCCCATCTATGAATGAGAGAGGCAGTTCTGACCTTCTTTGAAACATCAAAGAACAATTTCATAGCCTTTCCTCACAGCAAAAGAAGAAATCAGAAGGCATCTTCCCTTTAGTCCCTAAAGGTAGAGTTTCTCCCTTCAAAATAAAAGCGACACAAAGAAACAAGCCTTTCCATGACTGGCATCTCATGTGGGTAAGCTCCTGAAATTGCCATCAACTGGTTTCCTTCAAGCGAGTTATGTTTTCACTCGTACGGGGAAGCAGCACTTGCTTGCACCTTGTACATGGAATCAACATCAATTTACAAGCACATAGACAAATAAGAAAAATTCAACAGAAGGATGCTTGGTAAAAATGCCAAGGCTGTACAAGCTGCCTCTTTCCCTGCAACTCTCGACCTTCTCACAATGGAGACAACACAGGCTTAAAAGAGCCAAAGAGAGAGAAAAAAAGTGGTGGATGTCAATTTACATTTGGCTCATGGTTCGGCTAACACATTTCGTTAGACACAATATGAAGGACGGCATTAGCTTAAGACAATGGCAAACTGCAGGTACTCTGCCCATCTATGTAAGAGCCACAGGACCCTGCCCCGGAGCAGCTGAATTTCTGGGTTAGACTGCAGCCAGAAGCCACACCTGGTGGGGCAGCCGCAGAAGGGACGAGGGCCGCAAAGTATGGAGTGGCAATCCCAGGCCAGCTGTCCCGCAGGTGCCAGGCAAGGGCCCAGCTTTGTCAAACCCCATGACAGACATGACCAAGAACTGACTAGTGATCAACTTTCTATCAAGCATGATAATTACAGTGCATAAAGGAAAACCACAGATAATCTCCAAATCATAAACCCATTATTCCCTGGTAACCAGTGGGAGGCAGGAGGGATACTTTTTAAGGTGCTCTGATAAAAGTAGCCACAGGACAGATACTTGGCTTCCTCTCGCCTCCTTGCCATTCTCTGATTTGAATGCTTTCAGTTCGGGACTAAGGCTAATGAAGGGACACTCAGAACATTTTGATGCAAGACAGGGCCTCAGAGAAAGTCTTATCAACCTTCCTTATTTTACAGCTGGGGAAAAAAACTGAGCCCCGGGGGCATCTGCCTTGTCAAAAGGTATATAGTTAAGAGGCAAGAGGGCAGGGGGGTTGAGGGGCAGAGGGCTGGCTAAGGGCAAGGAATTAAGCCAAAGTCTGAAAGTGATACCAGGAGACCTGAGGGTGATCTGCTTTTACAGCCTTCTGAATGACCTTAAATAAGCCCCCAATCGCCCAGCAGCCCTCAGTCGCCTCATCTGTCAGACCTACTGCACAGAACTGACAGACCTGCTGTAAGGAGAGCACAGGGTGAGCACGTTGTACAGGCATTTGCATTTCCCAAGGCAGACGCCTGCTCTGGAGTCAAAAGGGATCCGGGCGGGCCCTATCCACAAACACAAGCACAAGTAGCTCAGATCAAATGTTAATGAGTCTAAATTTCCAATGCAATATTAATATACCTGCAGGTGGTCTTTTTCATACAAATCTCCGCTCAACTATTAGAAGCTTCCAATAAACCAGAAAAACCCATCCGCACACTTTTAAAGAGATGGGCCCTATGGGAGACGATTAAAAATAGCACAATCCCAGTTGCCACAAGTATTTAAAGCAACAATTTGCATCATTTCCACATAGTTTCGCAAAGGACTAGCTGGAGCTTTAAAGAATTTTCAAAGAATCTGGAGTTTTTAAAATCTGTGATCAAGAAAACTATACATCTACAATAAAACTCCTAACACTGAAAAGTCACTAAAATATGAGGATCATACATTAAACTCTGTTGCTCAGTATGCTTTTCATCTGATTGCTAAGTAGTCATATGTTCCATAATTCACTCAACGACTGCTCACTGAGCCCTCTACTAAGTGTCTTTCTGGTCCTAAACACTGGGACTACAGAGCAGAAACCCCTGCCTTCGTGGAGGTGAACTTGAAACCGGGGTGGGGCAGCTGAAGGGTTAATAGACAATAAACAAAATTAGGAAGTGTAATATACAGCAGTGGTTTTCAGACTCGGTGGGCATCAGAATCATTGGAGGGCTCTTAAAATGCAGATTGCTGGGCCCCACCTCTAGTTTCTGACACAGCAGGTCTAAGGGTGAAAAAGCCCAAGGATCTGCATTGTTATCAAGCTTCCCAGGTGACGGTGATGCTGCTGGTCTAGAATCACACCCTGAGAACCAGCCACAGATCAGGGCACAGGGAGTAGGGGCCGGGGAGCTGAGGTTTACCACAGAGTGGCTGTGGAAGCCTCACGCTGTGACATTTGAGGCAAGACTCTGGCAGGGAACTGAAAAGAGTATTCCAGACAGAGGGAGAAGGCAACGCAACAGTCCTGAGGCAAAAGCAGGCAGAGCAAGGAGGCTAGTTGGACTGGGGTGGAGAGAGGGAGAGAAGAAATCGGGACACGAGGACCCAGACCTGGCAAGGTCCCACCATGAGGATTTTTGACTTCGCTCTGAGACGGAGAGACATTAGAGGGTTTTGAGTAAAGGCAAGAGACAAGTCTTTACCTTAGCTTAACAGAGTCACTCTGGGTGCCAGAGCTTGGCACAGAGGGGAAGAACAGAAGAGGAGCACCTCTCAGGAGGTGACCAAATTAATCCAGGCAAGAGCTGACAGTGGCGGGGCCCAGGACGACAGTTGCAGGGGAGGTGGTGTGATGTGGTTCACAGGAGGACTCGCTGCCACACCGGACAGAGAGTGCCGTGTACGAGAAGGAGAAGCACCGAGGGGCAGCAACCGTGCGGTCTGCTCACCAGAAGGACGGGGCTGCCTTCCAGAGGACTGGGGGAGACCGCAAGGAGGGCAGCCTGTGGGGTCTGGGGTTGCAGAGTTCTCCGGTATGGCGGCAACACAATCTGCACAGGTGAAAGAAAACTGGAGAACCGAAGAATGGCATTTCGCAGATGACACATGGCCAGCAAAGAGCTTGGCGGAAGGCAGAGAGGAAGGGAGTAACCCAGGAGGCTGGATAATGCTTGGCTACTGGTATCAAGTGCACTCTATAAAATCAAGTGTGAAACCATATTCATAGAGTATAAATACTTGTGAATGCTAAATTTCTTAAAAACCTCTAACCTACTTATGACATATGCAGTAACTTATCGGATGTTATTAATCAAAAACACTAAATTCCTAAATCATTCACGGCTACAATACATATCCGAGACTTATCCCCAGAACAACCTATTAACTAGACCCAATGTGGCTAACTTAGATTCCTCAAGTGTACACATTGCTATCCACGTACACATTTTTGAAATTAAATCCTATAGCTAACTGCTTAATGCCTGTTTCACCTGAACTATAAACTCCACGAGAGTAGACGTGACATCTCCAATGCTTGCCACCGCATCAGCTCAGACAACTATGCCTGGAGCACAGTAAATGCTGAAGAAGTATCTGTCGGCTGACCAACCCAGGACGCATGGGACCCAGACACCTAATGTTCGCCTTTACACCAGGGAAGGACCACTTTTTGTTTTAATACATGGAGATTCTGGGAAACAATAAAAATTTTTAAATTAAAAAAAAGATCCAGCAGAGAACTGACTTGAATTGCTCTGCTCTCAGTCCAAAAAACCTTGTTTTCCCCAGACTTTAATAGCTTATGATAATATACAAATAATTTAACTTCATAACAACACAGAAGGCCCTTTAAGGCAGGACAAAAGCAAGGGAGGGTGGGAGGGAAAACAACGACTGAGGCCATCTGCCCTACGTCCTCCCAGACACTCCTCCTGGAAGCTCGGCCTGTCCCCCACGCAGCGAAACACGCACAGCTGAGGAAAACGTCCAGCAGGGCGGCCAGCAGAGTCATTCTCCCCCGTTGGGTCCACCCGGTTAGACTCCCTAAAGCTGTTACTCAAACAACTGCTGGCAGCTGTTACAGGGACGGGAAGCAGCTTAAAATCATCCCAAGTATTTCTCACCGATGGTGCACAGAGGGAATGGAAAACCAAGTTTCCAGAACCAACCGCATCCTCAGTTCCTGCTGGAGGTTTCCCAGATGTTACCACTGACCAGCATCCCCCAATTCAGGAGCCACGTCAACTTGCTGACCTTATTTACTTACCCCCCGAAAAAAGAAGAATATATGGGAACTTTGGCAAGTGTGTTAAACCATAATTCACACAATTACAAGCTTCCTGGAACTCAAACCATATATCGTGGTTCGCTATAAAGTGCTTTAGAGCCCCAAAGGTTTGCATCTGCACTGGTCCTCTGCTTTCTGAGCGTGCCCAATGTCTCTTCATTCATGCTCTGCCTCACGCTCCCTCTGCATTATTAACCGTTTCATTGTCCTCTGGCTAAGGTAGAGCTTGCCTAAAATCAAAGCTGAAAAGGGGTCATTAAAAAACTATTTTCAGCCTTAAAAGTACACACCAGTACACAAACCTAACTATTTTAAATGTTTTTTCCTCCCTCTCTGTTAAGCTGATCCACTCAGACTTGTGTGAGCTGTCAGCTGTGACTGACACGCACCACCATCAGGCCTGTGCACAGGTTGGGTGCAGCCTGCTGAGATGGGGTGTCCAGCACACCTGTGGTTCAGATCACACTAATCAAGTTTGGGAGCACCTGCTGGGTGTCAGGTACTCCTGGGAGGTACTGAGATGAACACCATGGAGAGTCTCCCACTGGTAAGCGTATGGCTGTAGGGAAGAGGGGGACACACAGACCCAAGTTCACTAGCATGTGTCACAGGCCATCTACTTGGAGTGTATAAAGGAGAGTACTTTCAAGCCACCAGGGTAAGGGCTAGACATGGTAAGGGTCGGGACAGTAGAGAAAAGGTGGGAAAAGGTTTCTCAAGGAAAGAAGGCCCCAAATTGAGTCATGAAAGAGAAGTGAGCCAGATAAAGAAGGGAGATCACAAAGGAGTGAAGCAGAAATTGGTGGGGGTGGGGGGGGGGGAGGCTGGGAGGGAAGGTAACGGGAGAAACAGGTGGGGGCTTCATGTGCCATCTGGGGGAGCTGGCACTTTATTCTATCATCAACAGTTTTTAACCTGACGCCACAGAATTATATGGTCAGATTGGCAGTGTAGATTTTTCACTCTGGTAATATTAGGGAAAACAAAGGGGTAAAGAAGGAGAAAAAGCAAAATGATATGTCAAGAGGTCAGTAGGGTGCTTACAGCCAGGCCTCCCTAGCTGCCTCCTTGTGATATTACCACAGCCTACATAATTAAAGGGCACCACCCCCATTTCAATACAAAAGCAGTGCAACTGAACTAATTCTAAACTGGAATGGGTGTTAATTCCTTCAACCCTCTAGCATTTTCCCATTGCACAGATGTGGAAACTGAGGTGCAAAAAGGTTAAATATCTTGGTTACGGGGTGAGAAGTTAGCAGCCAGGATGTGAATCACGAGCAGTCTGGTAAATATGATGACATCATCACCCCCTGATAGGGATGCCTCAGGAGCTTTCCGAGTTTTCTGACACTAGGATTCAGGGAGCCCACACCACCAGCTAGAAGCAACAGCCTGTCTTCCCTGCAACACAAGAAATACTCTCTTTCTCCCCCCGCCCCCCCATCAAAGTACACTTTACTGGAGCCAGAGAACACAGAAGGACAACGAAAGAACCCAGCAACAATGGGCATAAAAACTCCACCTTTCACACCACCTCTGATGCTGGAAGCAAGTTAAATCAGGTTGCACGTTTTCCTGGCAGAAGTTGTAGTCAGAGGGTTTTCTGTTGTTTGAGATGCAGACTACAACTGAAAATGTATTCAAAGGCTGACTAAGGATATATCTATCCCTTCCAGAAAATCAAGATGCTACCCAGAGTCATACCAATGTGCCTTAGACAGTGAAAAGCCTAGTGCTTACGTTTGATCTGATGGCCTCAGACACACCGAGAGAGATGTGACGATAATGTTCTAGAGTTCTGGTGCCTTAACTCAGCACCAGATCTGATGTCTGTAAGAAACGGGGGATGGGAAGTTCAGATTCACACATATACACAGACACCTAAAAAATCAAAAGTAAGTGAAAAATGAGTATGAATTCTACCTTATATAATGTAGTAATGTGCTTCTAGAAAGTTCCTCAGAAAACAAATGTTGTGAAATCAACATTTTCATAGTACATTAAGAGTGATCACTATTTAAAAGACTCCTAAGATAAATATATCTGCAGTGGCCATCCCCAAGGTACCTGATTTATATGAATTTCTGTTTGCTTAGAATACCATCTCTCATGAATTCCGGACAAACTGGCTTAGTCACTTGCCAGACAAAGCACTAAGCTCTTCCTGACAATATGACAGAGCATCAAATTTGAAAATAAAATGCAAGGCCGTGGGAAAAGCATGACTTTCAAAGGGCCACTCCTTCTATCACATATTACAGCAAAAACAATTACACTTACCAAGGCATCCTCACCAAGTTTATTATCAGAAAGTCATACATACAGGTTGTCTGCACACAGAAGAAATACTGAGAAGTAAAGCATTTTCTTTTAAACCCTGAGGAGACAGTCCTCAGGTTTTCACTCGCAACATCAAACCTGAAGTCTCCCAGGATAAAAAGAGTGTGGCATCACTCCTGGCCTTCATTCTGCACCAAACGAAACCCACGATGATTGCTTCTCCTAAAACCTCACACACGATGCTGCGTGTCTCAACTTGAAAAATGGGGAAAAGGTGCCGAATATGTTTCCCAGCCCCAAAGAAAATCAGTTTACGCAGATATGTAGAAGAGTCAGTGATTGCTACAGGTCTTCCACCCAAAACTGAGATCATTTCGATCCAGATTTGGGATTCGTTTCCTGGAAATCCCACTGACGTGGAGTCCCAGGCTCTGAAGCCTGACTCCGTCACTTACTCCACGTGTGACCTGGAACCTTAGAACCTCGGCTTCTCATCTGTAAAATGGGTATAAAAACAGCACATTCCCCTTGGGGCTGTGCTGAGGACCGTGCGAGTCACAAAGCATCAGCACACAGAACCTGGCCTGGCACGCAGGAAGCACTCCATGTGCATGACTGTAGTTCCTGATTTTATATGCGCAGCCAAAAAAGTATATATTATTTCCACAAATTTGTACCGTTGGAAATAGAACCAAGTGTACTAGCCTTATTCTCACTTGTTGGCTGCATAACAGGGGGGAGAGCTTTTTGTGGTTTAAACCAGGCCTTTAAATTTTCCCTTTCCTCACAAAAAGTTCTGAGAAACGGAGTATGTGTATATATAGTAGAGGGAGTGGGGTTTTTTAAATAAAAATTCTGTTTTCTATTAGAATAGCAAGAATACTCTTTTAAAAAACATACTCTCAAGGCAATAATACTTGAGAGGTAATAATAACAATACTCTCAAGGTAAACAAATATGACATTCAAAGTAATAAATGCAAACTTCTCTCCCACTTAATTTTCATTTCAAAATACAAGGCCTAAAGAGCATTAAGATGTAGGAAGAGGGCACAAACAGTCTGAATGAAAGCAATGTGCGATGTGTTCAAACATAATAGGCGGCAACACGAAGAGCCACCCTGGCTCTGCTGTTGCTGCGAGTCTCCACTTCAGCTCGGCCACCAGACACAGACGCCGGCAACGACCCACAACTCCGGGTCCAGTTTTCGTTCCGTGACCCACTGCCTGACCCAGGAGTCAAACCCCTATCAAATGGGGACAGTGGCAGCATCTACCTTTTCCAAGGAAATATCCCAAGGGTTTTTAAAGCAATATTCTTATTTTATAGGTAAAACAAAAAATTAATTTTAAATACTGTATGAATTCAATGTTGTGCTCAGGTCTGAGAATATGGAGAAAACTAAATGGGAATTCTCGAAAGCCTTAGCTCCAAGAATGTAGAGACTGCAATTTAAATGCTTGTTAAGCCACCACAATGCATCTGGGAATGGCAGTTCTGGCTCCTATTCTTTATCACACAAGCCTGAGGACAGAGGTTCAAAAAAGATACCAAGGAAAGACCAGAGTAGCTGTATACAAAGTCCTACTACGTGCCAGGCACTGTTCCAGGCACTGCACACCGACTCATTTAACCTCACAACAACCCAAGGGGGGGGCCAGTGGCCCCCACAGAGCAAGGGTGTCCTAGGTTACACCCAACACCACCACCCACAGTGACAAAAAATCCCAAAGGCCTAAAAGGGAGAGAAACAGTTGGGAAGTCCAACCTGAGGGGATCCTCACTGAGAAAAAGAAGACGATGTGCTCCAGAAGGCCCAGAGAAGGAGCTCAGGTCATTAATCTGATGAGAATAATGGGATGAGGTGACCAGCAGGGAACCACGTGGCAGAACATGGTGGGGGTAGACCCACCTCCAGGTTTCAAAGGCAGTTCGCTGCTTTTTTGATCCTCTTAGTGAGAAATGACCATTTTGTCACAAAACACAGAACGTTAGTTATATTTCCTTTTCGGCTTAGTGCAAAATTAATAAGCTAATGTCTAAGTTTCCATAATTCGTAAGCATTACTTTTTTATAGCTCATAAAGCCCCTCAGAGTTAAACCTCTTACAAGACAAATCTGAGGCGCCTACGATGGCCAGGCAGTGCAAGGGAGAGTCGCTGCGATCGTGTTGGTTGTGATCAACAGTAACAGTGGTCCCAGCACGAGAAGTAAATACCAGCCACAGCCGCAGCAGAGCAACAGCTGTTGACGTTCACCACATGCCCATTACATGCAGGCTGGCCACTGTCACGGTCACTGAATATAATAAAAAGCCTCATTTGATTTTTCGCAAAAAAAAAAAAATGATGAGGTGGGTCACACTTGTATTCCCGTTTAAGGAAACTGTGTCTTAAAGAGGTTAGGTAACTTGACCAAGGTCACAGAGCCTGAGTGATGATGACCTGGGAACTATAGCCGAGCCTGATGACCCCAGAGATTGCACGCTTAAAGACTACTCTGCGGCTGGACGGTTTGAAGCTTTTGTCCACAAGTCCACAAGTTTTCTTCATTTGTCACTTGTTTAGTTCAAGTATTTTTTTTCCCCCAAAACCTCCCCTAGCTTGTAGAATAAGGGCCACTCTTTAGAATGAGGACAAGATAAATATACATAAGGCACTAACTCAGATGCCTCAAGAACAAAACTCAGCATTAATAGTAAGTGCTACCAAAGTAGAGAGGGAGAAAAGAGATGGATCAAGAAAGGCTGAAAACTGATCATTAAGGCCAGGCAATTGGTACAAGAAGGTTCTTCCAATTTTCTCTCTACTCTGTGCTATGCTTGAACATTTTCACAGTAAGAGGTTTGAAAATGGCTTTGACTATTGAGAGTTCATTAAGTTTACTGAGTCATTTCCCTTCATTTGTTTTACTAGGCCAGACTTCACATGGTTTAAAATTCAAAATGTTGTAAAAGTTAAACACTAAGCAGAGGGGGGCAAGCAACAACTCAAAGAGATGACTCACAGCTTATCCTTGTATTGGGTGCTTGTTTGTTTTCTTGTCGAAACTCTTGCATTTCTAGTAACAGCCCAGAACCCCCAGATTTGTCGAGAAATAAGGCTGGGACCAAGGACTGTAATCAACTTTGGTCTAGTAACTAAATTCACGTGAAGAGCCTAAACCTATGCTAAAAACTAGGGCTCTTTCACTAGAAGGAGATGAGGCCAATTCGACATTTGGGGCCAACGTCAACATTCTTCAACCACAGATTCTCACCAAGGATGCTGCTTGTAATACTTCATGCCTGGAGTCAGCAGGCTAAACACCCTTCCATTACAGAGAAGGATTGTTCAGCCAAAAATTCCAAATGCACTGCGAGTTGTGAGGACGGCTGAGACAGACCTTCACGAACAGGGGGTAAAACAAGAGTCAATGTGGACATGGCTGCCTTGCACCCCAGGCCATGTGGGTTCCTCCGGGAGCCACAACAAGATGAAAGACAGGTTCTATACATGGAAGGGGCCTGGCTGATGCACTTACTCAGTACACATTTACTTGGCTGCACACCAAACTACTGTCAAGAATCGCCAGGCAGGATCAGATTTAAGAGCAAAGTAAGCCCTAGATTTTAAGAGCTCACAATTCTCTCAGCCACCTCTTGAGAAATAAAAGGCTTTAAATTAATGTGTACAATGTTTTCAACTTTCAAACTCATCAAAAACTCTCAGAGTGCTTTTCATGCAGTTATATAAATATTGCATTTATTCAATTAAAAGGTAGAAAAAAATAAAAGTAAAATTATTCTTTATCAAAGGGCTATGCTCTAAAATAGCATTTATAAGATGATCTAACAAAGATTTCCAGAACAACAAGAAAATGTGTTACACCTGAGAACCCAACACTCTATACCGTGGCAGCCCAAATACATTCTTAAAACAGACGGCATGCATTGACTTATTTCTTCGGAATGATTCTATAAGCCTTGGAAATGTATTGCTTCTTTAAACAAGAATTTTTTTATCTTTATCAACATTACCTGCTATTTGCACTGAACCATCCTCACCCAGAAGAATATTACCAGCTTTCAAATCCCTATTCAGAAAAAAAAAAAGAATAAATTATGCAATACAGATATTATATTGCATTAATTCACTCAGGGAGATTTTAAAACATATCACATAAGCAACTATTTCACATGATTTTATAAATACTAAAATTATTTCATAGATTTCAAACAAGATACATGTGATTTTATAGTTTGTTCCTGGGGAATGGTTAGAATTTTAGTAACAACTATTTTATGTGAAATCATTATCCAGATTTAATTAAATCAATAGTGAGTAGACTCTTTATTTTCTATTAGAGTTAGAGACTGTCCATGTGCTCACAATACTATCATTTCATCAAGAATGAGAGTCCAGCCTATGAAAAGCGGTTCTATTTCCACTGAAATTTGTCTGTGGGGTAATTCCAAATTAATCCTATCAGCCTCTTAAACAACTTCTTTCCTCAGTCTCTCCCCAGAGGAGAGACTGATTATGAACACTAATTATAATGTTCTATAATATATTTTTTCTCTATATAGGAGTGTGCTGAGTAGTCATAACACTTAAAGAAAAAGAAAAATGATAATCTATAAGTTTGATTTCTAAAGTAATATTTTTTTCTAATTACTGAAAGAAAATAAATAGCTCACTTAGTTCAGGGTAGGGAAATTAAAGTTGGTACTGCTGGTAAATGGTTACCATATTTACCTGCTGCTACTCCTAAGAGCCCATTAGAAACATTGGACAATCATATCCTCTGCTGATTGGCTATCTAAATTGGCATTTTATGTCACCAAGAAGATGAAACCAGTGCTTCCTCCTTCCCTCTCACCATCATGTCAAAAATAATTAACATATTACAATGTTTGAAACAGTCTTGCCTATACTGGAGAGTTAGAAATGATATCCAGTTCAAATGAGCACACTTCGAGAGCAGTACATTAACTGATGTTTTTAATGAATTCACTCAGTACTTTTTATATTCTGTTCTTACTCCAGTGAAAGCAGATAAATCAATTCTGAGGACACCAATATAATTCGTCAAAATTCCCTTACCTATTTCTTTCTTAAATACTTTCTTCCTTCACCTATTTAGCCTAAGTTAGAAATAATGCCAATCCCTACCTACCTGCAATATGTCTTTCCTAAATACACTATATTGACTAGGACCAAAGATACAACTGAATTTAAACATCTCTGCAGAGGTCATACCTGTGAATCTGACCATTTCTGTGTAGATAGTCCAGGCCTTCCAAAACCTCTTTAAGAATTGTTGCTATTATTGCCTCTTCCAGAACTCCATTCTTATGTTCTCCTCGGTTGACAATGTACTTTATAATATCCAACATTGAACCTAAGTGGGTAGACAGAAGAATTGGAAAAAAATCAGGTAAGAGCCCTGGCTGGTGTAGCTCAGTGGATTGAGCATGGGCCTGTGAACAAAAGGATCGTGGTTCGATTCCCAGTCAGGGCACATGCCTGGGTTGCAGGCCAGTTCCCAGCAGGGGACACACGAGAGGCAACCATACATTGATATTTCTCTCCCTCTCTCCTTCCCTTCTCCTCTAAAGATAAATAAATAAAATCTTAAAAAAAAAAAACTAAAAAAAAATTGGGTAAGCATCTTCATTATCTTTCCAGAATAAGGCTCCCAATTTAGAAAACTAAATGAGAACATAAAGATGGTTTTTGTGTGTTTAACACAAATATTCCCAAGGCATACGAACAATTGCAAGGCAGCCCGTGGCCAGACACACTAAATTCGAGTTTGCAAGTTCACTTTCAGCTAAAGTAAATGAGAAGGAATCTGGATCAGGAACCAAAGACTATACAGGGCCACTTCCAAGTTAGTCCATTTTCCCTAGTCATGCAATTGGTTACAGACTCAAGAGAGGGTTCAAGGTATCTGAGCTGAAAAGGAAAGGAACAGGAGGCCAGGAGAGAGAGAGCAATGAACTTCTCAGAGGTAGCAGCCTGCTCTTCCATGATGTCTAATGCACAGGTAGAAGGGGACAGAAAAAGGTATTTTGCCTTTAGACCCTGCTTACTACCAGAGGATTCCTTTCTGGGATTCTAGGCAATCTTTGTTTTCACTTACTTGGTGCTTGATGTACTGACTTTTATAATAAAGAAATGAATACACAGTACTCTGCTATGATAAACAGATTAGTATCCTTGGCACTGTGAATTCATGTTTCAACACATATTAATTAATATTTCAAACCTCCCTCTGGGTCATTTTAAAAACCATAATTACCTGGGGGGGGGGGGGTCAACATTTCTGAAGAGTTAACAATTAGCTTACCTCAGGACCTGAATTTGGCTCCAGGCTCTCAATGATTAACTAAGAGGACTGAGTTTCCCCAGCAGATATTACTACACCAGACTAACCACCCAACCTTTATTATGGGATTTAATGTGATAAAATATTCTAGAAGAAAACAAATACACATTTTCTACCTCAGAGAGAAATAAAACATCTGTTTATCCATAGACTCTTGGATATTTTGATCATTCAGAACATTATACTTCCAGAAACATTTTATTTATATCTTATAAGGATATACCATACCAGGCATGCATGTATTTCTAGCTTGCTGATGGAAAACTGAGCAAGAGTCCACTTCTACCCACATTCCCATTCCCTGTGCAAAGCTTTTTAAAACCTGTTCCTCTTACCCACTAAAGCCATGAGTCTAAATTGTATTCTTTTAAAAAGACAGTGAAATTTTCTGTAAAGTCCTCAGGAAAGTGGACAGGGGATATTCTCGGGCTTATAAAAGGTTAATAGGGATAAAAAGAAATGAAAAAAGGAAGTAAAATCCTCCGCTGCTTGAACAAAATATTTGGGGCTATCCAGGGTCCCAGGTTACCAGAATTTCTCATTTCCTCACAGTTGGTGGACTCCATAAGGAGAGACCAGGTTAAAATCTCTTATTGGAAAAGCACCATCCTCCAAAAAACCAAGAAGCAGACCAAACACTAGACACTATGGTCGAGCTCCAACAGGCTTCCTTTTGCTTTTTCTTTTGTCTTTCTTTCACTTTTTAATTAAAAACCAAGTAGACATTCAAGGAAACAATGATGAATAGGACTGATGACGAGACTGGGAACAGAACCCAACCAGGAGCTCCAGGCCCCCTACCAAGACCCACACAAGCAGACCCGAGGCAATTACCACGCATTCGTCATCTCATCATCTCATTTCTGGGCCTCTGCTTGATCCAAGACACTTTCTTTAAAAAAAAAATTGAAATGCCTCCCTGGTTGAGCTTTAGCTGGAAATGGGTCTACAGATAAAACTGGGCTGTACAATATAAGTTCTGCTATGACAGTTTTGACTTTGTCCCAGCACCACAAAATGTTCTCCTCTGCTCCTACGCCCCGTTTCCTGTCTCAGGGAGACAGACAGCGATGTGACACCCTGGAGACAGAACACACCAGAGAAGGGGGTAGGCTGGACGTGATGAAGAAAGTGCCTCCTGCTTCCTAAGCTTCAATTTTTGGGTAACATGAAGGTGATAACACCACCTTGCTGTTAAGTCAACAGGTCCTATGGTCACAGATTCCAGCACTAACAGTTACTATGTACATGACCTCGGGCAAGCTGCTTAACTCTCTTGAGCTTTGGTGAACTTTCTGAAAAACAGGGATGGCACCATCTGCCATTTGGGGAGGTTGTGCACACTAAGTGAAACAAGGTAAGGAAATAATAGCCTTGAACAGGGTCTAGCCTGTTTAGTAAAGTTAAGGGTTATCATTATCGTGCCCTATCAATTAGTGCTGTTAAAAGATAAAAAGAAATAAAGAAATGCAAAAGTGCCTTATTAATTTCATTGTCCATGGCTCTTACAACTTCAGTGATCTGAGGCCAGTGAGGGAAAGTCACTTTGTGCAAACAGGTGATGAACACTGAACCACTTCTGATCAATACTGCACATAAATGATGCCACATGCAGAAAAGTCTCTCTCCATTTCAACTGGGACAACATTTACTGGGTACCGGGTTCAATGAATTAGAAGGGCATTTTCCTGTGCTTTCTTCATGAAGTCCACAATGCGAATCTGCACTGTCCAACACTGTAGCCACTAGCCACCTAAGTTATTTAAGTATAAGCAAATTAAAATAGCATAGAAATCCAGTCCTTCAGTAACACCAGCCACGTGTCAAGTGCTCAGGAGCCACATGTAACTAGCAGAAACTGGAGAGCACGGCTACAGAACACTTCTACCGCCACAACACTGAAATAATTCATTGTGTGGCAGTGCATGAAGGACTTGCATAATGTTAAAAATGAAGGTTTTAAAGAGAAAGGACTGGTTAACTTTTCTGAATAGCAGCAGAGAGGAGGTGACCTTTTAGGACTTGACGGCATGGAGAGGGATGGACGGACCTAGGGCTGAGGGGGCAGCACAGGTGAGGCCAGAGAGGCATCAGAGTGCAGAGGTGTTTAGGGAGATGAACCCACAGAGGAAGGCCAGGATACGAGGGGATGCACATTTTAGAAGTTAAGCTGAATTGGACTTTATCCTCTATGCAAATAATAAATCAAGCAAAACTTTTAAATATAGGGGTATGGGGGTCAAATCTCAAATCTTATTCAATATGTTGGCTTGCGCAGAAGGAAAACAATGACAAAATCCACTTACCTCCACTTAGTAATTTCATGACCAGCCACAGTTCATCTTTGACCACAAAAGAGGTGTAATAGGTCACTACGTTGGGATGGCTGCACTGACTCATGGCTTGAATTTCTTTCTATAAGAAAAGCAAAACATGACATAGTAGCACCATGAAGTGAACATCGGGAAGCAAAACACAAATGAACCACGGTCGAATATCTGGCTACCATTCCTACTTAAAAGTATACCTGGGGTGGTGGTAAGGAGGGTTGCCTAAAAACCTTCCCTTCGAATGAGCTACATGAGAACTAACCTGCTTACCCACGTCACCTCCAGGAGACCACAAAACCCTGTTGACCAGCCGCAGACCCAAGAAGGACATCCTACTCTGCCAGCACAGACCCCTGCTATACATGACTAGGTGCCTCCAACTTGAACCAAAGGCCTCCATAGAGAGGCAAGACTGGGTGAGTTACTGGGAGACATGAGTCCCGGTGCCAGCCTGAACTCTGGTGCGTGTCTTAGCTCCTCCCTCATCTAAAATGGGACAACAAAACAGTTTCTGCTTGTCGGGACTGCCGTGATGATAAATGAGAGAATTCATGAGAAAATGCTAGAGGATCATTTCCCAAACTACCTTCCATGGGAGATACTCCATCAGGAAAATCAAGGGGCAGAGGGGGACTGGTAGGGTGAAGTCGGCTGGGGAAACATCAGATACTAAATCTCCCTCCCAAGGAGGCAGTCACAAGGAACGTGAGCACAGCCAAGGGCTCCGAGAAGTCCTGCAGCAGACACACTGTCGTGGCTGAATCCAGGCTAACCGCACAGGAAAACGATCTCTATGTGTCATAGTTTAGAAAAGACTGCTGCAGAGAAAAAAGTTTTATAGAGAGATATAAAACAGCAAATTTTTGAAGTCAGACAAATGGAAAACTTTAATAAACCACATATTTCTGTAAAAGTCAAGTTCATACTGGTTTAGGTTTGTCATTTTACGTTATTGCCAGATGATTCGTATAAAGCTTCGGCCAAATGAAAACCCTCAATCAAAGGTATCGGATGAGTGTAACTGACTTTTAAGGTATAAGCCACGAGAATAACCTCAGTCATCAGAGAAACCTCATTTATGCTATTACGTATTTGTGACAAAAGAAAAGTGTATTTACGCATCCCATAAATACTTTCAATAACAATGAGCATCTAATTAACTTCAAGTTTTAACTTAAAATTGCCTGACAATAATATTCCAATTTAGGCTGCGATCTCCGCATATTTAGTACTAATTATCCTCAAATTACTAAGAGCCTATATGTCAGATAACTTTGCCAAAATACCATGACGTGTAACATACACATACATCTTAAATAAACTCCTAAGAAAATCACTAAGTTTTCTATTTTCTTTTCATTATTTGACAACACTTCCCCTTCATTGTCTCCCTCATTTAGCTGATTCCAGGTTTTCTAAATCTGACCGACCCTTTTCAATTCGGCAGCTCCTGTCCTTTGAACAAGATCTGAAACCTGAGTTCCAGTTTCCATCTGTCTCTGGTGTTAGGTTTTGATGCCATAAGATGCTTCTGAAGGAGAAATGGAACACTGCCCAGGCCATTCCTATTTCAAGTCACTAGCATCTGCTCGTTGTGGGAATGGCCCACTTTGAAAGCCTGCAGCATTAGGTAGGATCCAGTTTAAACAGATGCCTCCATTTTTTCACAGAAATAGGAATAATGTTTCTTGAAAATATGTGCACTCTACATTCTCACTGTTCCATATTCAATGTAAATGAATGCCTTTCTAGCTTTCAAATTTCCAACTTTCAAATCATTAATCAAAACGCACAATATACAACCAATTGCCACATGAAAAGAAATTCTTCTGCAATTCCACGCAAAGTTGAGTTGGAGTATGGAAAAATACATTTTTTTTAGCCCTTTGCACTTAGATGGCCCATACCATTTCCTACCCAGAGTGTCAGGTTCTCTGAGGTGGTAGTGAGGATACAGTAAAACTCTGTGTGTGTGTGTGTGTGTGTGTGTGTGTGTGTGTGTGTGTTATACTGGGGGTTGGGGGGAGATGGAGGAAGTGAGGGAGAGAAACAATTAACCTAGGGAGAAATTCTTTGAGATGAGCTAAGGATATAACTTAAAAAATTCTATTCCTTCAAAATTTGGGGTCTTAGAGGTACCAGCTAGACAATCAAAGGTCCTAAGGATTTAAAAGGAAAAAAAGGGCAAGGAGTACAGACACCACCCCTACTAATACACCCCCACAGAAGATCAAAGAAGAGGCAGAGGGCCTGAGAGTGGACTTGCCTCAGTCTGTCCGCTCATAACCTCACGTGGTTTTTCCATGCAGCATTATTGTTCCTGTTTACTGCTTGGCTATGGGGTCCATATCCCCCATTCCTATACCATCCATTTGACTGCACAATCTTTCCATGCAGCAGAACCTCTAACACCTAAAGAATAACAAAACTTGCCTCAAAGGAAAACACTAGCCCTGGCTGGTGAAGCTCAGTGGATTGAGCATGGGCCTGCGAACCAAAGGGTCACCAGTTCAATTCCCAGTCAGGGCACATGCCTGGGTTGCAGGCCAAGTTCCCAATAGGGGGCTCTTAAGAGGCAACCACACATTGATGTTTCTCTACCTCTTTCTCCTTCCCTTCCCCTCCCTCTAAAAGTAAATAAAATTTAAAAAAAAAGAAAAACACTAGTCACTCTGCCTTGTGCTACCACTGAATCCCTATGGTAAGAAATATTTCCACAAATGGGGTAGAGAGAAACTTGAAGAAGGAAGAACTAGGTGCTCTACCTGCCCATCCAACTGTTATTTTACTTCATATTTAAACTTTCTGTGAAGTTGTCTTCTAGAGAGGTACACAATTTCTATTTATATTTTTGTTATGGTCTGAATGTTGGTGCCCCCACCAAAATTCTGAAGTCACTGGCACTGGGAGAAGGAGAGCTGGAGGGTGACTGGACCATCAGGGTACAGTCCTCACGAACGAGATATCACAGAGACACCACAGAGAACTCATTCGCCCCCTGTGTTGCAGGAGGAAGCAATGAGAAGGCTGCAACCTGAAAGATGCCCCCCAGCCATGCCGGCACCCTGACCTCAGACTTCCACCCTCCAGAGCTGTGAGAAATAAATTTCTGTTGTTCATAAGTCACCCAGTTTGTGGTGCTTTTGATATAGCAGCCCAAACTAGTTAAGGCAATTTATATATGTTTATATTTTATATTTTAAAAAACATAAATATTGCTTGGCTCAAATAGTCTTTCCACAGAACTATTTTCTCCATTTGTTTTCAAGACAGTGATAATGGTTGCTCTTTGAATTATTTGCTTGGTGACAATCTATCAGCTAAATCATCCAGCTTTTCCCAGTGCCCGAACTTCGCTCCCAGGGTCGGCAAACCCACTTATTCCCAAACACATTCATTTCTTCCTGTCTCTGAAAGTGACAAAAGTATTGGCCAAATAATAAATAAGATATGATTTTTAAAAATGTTTCATCCAGTTCTTCCTATAGAATGAATGAGTGCTAATATCCCATTTCCTTAATTACTGCACCGTCTGTGGAAGAAGCGGCAGTTAGAGCCTTCTTCTCAAACTCAGTCATGCACAATCACCTGGGGATCTTGCGAAAATGCAGGCTCTCATTTAGTAGGCCTGGGGTGGGGCCTGAGAGTCTGCATTTCTAATAGGTTTCAGGTTCAAACACCAGACTTTGAGTGGCAAAGTGGCAGAGGGCAGACAGAGAAGCAGGTGGGTGTGGGGTGGAGGGAGAGGAAGGCCTGAGTAAGACAGCAGGCCTGGCTTCACCACCCAGCTGAGTCTGCCCTGAAAAAAGGGGTAGAAAGCGAAGGTGGTTTGAATTTCACAACTACGGGAAAGGGTAAAAAATTCAAAGGGAGAAAAAGAACACGAGGTCAAACTGGTAGAGCTCAAAAGATTCTGAAATCCAGGCAACGCATTTGCCAAAACTATAGTCAAGGAATATGACACAGCGGCTCCCTCGGAAGTCTGGTGAAATGAGACTCAGACATGTCACCAAGTGCCAAACGAAGCTGTGGCACAGTATTTTATCTTCCCTGGGGCTCGGAGAGCTGGCTTTGCTCATGCAGCTACATCTGAAACATGTCACAGATCAGATTTCACAAGAGTGAGAAAACCAACCTAACATGGGGTAGAAAGTAAAAGGCCTTTCCAGCTGCTAGAACAGAAGCGGCAGCCACAGCAGCACACCTCTGCTGGGAGCAACGTGGGCGAAAGACAGACCGAAGAGGGCTGGACACCTCCATGCTGTGGCTCCAGCCCAATCAAAGCTGTCAAACGAGGGCATGACACAGGCGTCTCACATGGGACACACGAGGTTTGGTTGGGGACACACACAAAAAAACCATAGAGTACCCTACCCTAGAAATATGAGTTGGGAGGGGAAAAAACTGCCAAAAAACCAAAAACTGGAAAAATGAAAGAAAATAACAAACCTCCTTTAAATATTCATAAGGAATTTTCTGATACAGCTATATAGCGTTTGTTTCCCATCCCCTTCCCAAAAAAGAATTATTCTCCAACAAATACTGAGGACACACGGGAAATGTAACTGACAAGGATGTGACCCAGCAGGAGCCGTGTAAGAAGGGCAACAGTCTCAGACACAGCAGCGAGGCTTTGCAGCGAGGCTATGTCACTGACCAGCTTGATCGCCTGGGCAAATCATGCAGCATCTTCAAGCCTTGGTTTCCTTTTCTGTAAAAGGACCTTAACAATGCCATCTACATAGGATTGTTGAGACATAAGTGAAATGGGATGTATAAAACTCCTTACAGAACACCTAGCACATAAAAGGAATGTGAAAAGTCAGTCTCTCAATGTCTCAGTTCCTTTTAGCCTGTGAGCATCCCCAGGCTGATCACTAATTTCAAGTGTCCCAAGTTCCGGACTGAACCTCAAAGGCAAAGAGCCTCAACCTGACAGTGGCACACACCTCTTCCTACAGAAATGTCACAGAATGCACTGTGTGTCCCTCTGGCTCTAGGAGTGTCTTATATGCACAGGTCACTGGGTCATGAATTTTTAGCTTTATTCCTGAGCCTCCATGGACCCTGCCTGTGTTCTTCCTAGTTATCTCACCTGTGTAATTTATACCACCTTGTCATACTTCACGTGTCCTCGTACACTGCCTCACACCCTTCTGGAATAAGAAGTCTCAACACATACTTATGCAAAGGGCTCAGAACATACAGAAATAAGAGAGAGTTTGAAGATGTAAGAATTAGGAAAAAGTTAAAGCCTAGATTTTTTTGTCCCTTAAAACCATAAGATTCACAGTGAAAAAAATGTTTAAATGAATTCTGAATTCGAAATATTAAACTATACTTAACCAAATTTAGCATATTTTCACAACTTATGTAAATTCTAAGTAAATTCTTCTTTATCCGATATTGATAGCAAAATATCCTACTCAGCCTTAGTTAAGACATCAAACCTACACTCCAACATAATGCGCAGTTCAATCTGAGGAGAAACTATGTCTAACCACATTCCAAAGCAGGGGTTCTCAACCTTGGCTGCACACCGAAATCACCTGGGGAGCTTTAAAAAGCACTAATGCCTGGATCCCAGCCCCAGGGATGCCGATGTAAATTGGTTTAGGATACAGCCTAGGAATAAAACTTTTCAAAAGCTCCCGGGTGATTCTCATGTGCAGCCAAGGTTGAGAACCACTGCTGTCCAGTAAGCACTGAGATGCATTACCCTCCCAGGGAAACGCTGAGACACACATCCGCCCAGGCTCATTTCCACTCTGCAACTTAATCCAAACAGGAAAAAATAGATGTACAAATCCTATTAAATGAAATAGGTATTTCCAAATACAAGAGACAACCAAATACATCTTTAAAATGTATTGAACACCGTCTAAAATTGACGGTATACTGAAAGAATGCCCTAAATGACAGGAGGGTAACCATGTTTAAAAAAAAATATAAAACTTTGCAGAAAGTTGTTCTCCAGCTTGTACTTGCATAACATCAGCATCATTATGAAGGATAAACTAATCAATAAACTAAATAACCCAATACTTTAGGAAGCAGAATTTTTTCAAAAAGAAAAAAAAAGTTAACTTCAAATGTCAGCCAAGCAATGGAAAATTGACAAAGCTCTTATAAAAGCCGTGTATTTTTCTGTGCTATCATTTTCAATCATGAAAAATATTGCAAGATTTTTTTAAATGATGAGAAATTTTATACCACACATGAAGAAAACTCTTGCCTCCTTTACAACAACAGAAACAACAGGGAAAAACTCAAGGAAGACTAAGTCAAGTATTCCGACTTGTACCACTTACCAATAAATCAACTGATGTCCCTTACCACTTAGTTTTGTTATTATTTTCATATGATTTGGTTTCCGTGAATATCTAAGTACAGTCCGATTGAAGGCAGGATTAAAAATAGAGAAAGTCTACATATTTTGAAGACAAAACATTTTTAAAAATAAGTAAAAGGGAAGCAAAAATTCTGTGATAGCCTTAATCGGTGTTTGTGGAAGTATGTAAAGCTATAGAGAGCAGCTGTAAAGAGGTAAAATGGCATTGGTGTTGGAGGTCTGAAAAATCCCCCCAAATCCCCAGGGAAGTCACGATGGGTAAATATCTACTTGCTGACAGAACAGAACATACATCCCAGGACCTTAGTTATGATGTCACAAAACTGGGCACTCTGCAAAAACTGTCTGAAAACAAGCTAGAGAATTTTTCTTGGAAATGTAGAAGCTACTGGTATGGTTATTTTCTAGAAAAGAAACAAGGAGAGAGAAGAAAGCAAAGAATAAAGGAGTGATGTTGAAATACTACAGGAAAACTCAATGGGGAAGAGCCATTTTATTTTACAGTCAGCTAAAAAAGTTCTTCATCAGTCACAAGGATGCCTTACAGGTTCTGAAAGTCCTGCAGTCGGTCATCATGGAATTTGACTCAGACTCCACCATCAACAACGACCGTGTGATCATTTAACTGTCAATGACTGAGAGTATGCAAAAAGTCAAGTGGAAGACTTCATTAACAGAATGACTGAAGAAACTTTCTTGTTAGCCAAGTGACACTGCTGGAAACCACCTTTAGCACTGTTGCTGCGTTTGGTGTTATCACAGGAAGATGAGAAGTGGGGTAAAAGAAAAGAGTCTTTTTGCTGTGGTGCACCCTGTCCCACACCTGGGTACAATCTGCAGTCTGGGATTCTGCCAGGCAGCAACCCTCCTGTGGAAGTGGCAGAAACCTCTGGCTAACACTCCCCAACCTTCTTTCTAAGTATTTCCCAAGTCCGTCTCCTTCAGGAACAGCTTAATTAATTGTGGAAACAACCAAACCAACTAAGAAAGAAGATAAGGTAGGAAAAAATAACCCAAACAACAGCATTGTTTCCAGAAGGCTACAAAGATGGCAAAAGTGAGATACAAAAAGAGAGAGAGAGAGAGAAGTAACTGAACTTGTATTCAATCTGGGGAGGTTTTCACCATTTTCTCCTGCTGTGTTGGGTCTCTTTGTCACTAAACAAATGCAAGTCCAGAAACATATGTCCTTGCAATGCTCATTCCCACCTCTCTAATTTCTTACAAATGTATCTCTTTGAAATATCCCAAAACTTCCCATTCCTAATTCTGCTCTCAGGTGGACTGTACTTGAGTAAATACAAACACCAAATCACATGAAAATAATTACAAAGCTAAGTGGCAAGGGACAAATGACAGCACAAAATTAATGACTGAGGCCTGAAATGCTCAAAACAGTACCAAGTACAGTTAAGTAGGCGTGTGTTTTAATTCTGTATCCTTGGTATAAAATATTCTACAAGAAACAGCCAAATGAAATTTGTTACCATGTATAATGAAGAATGGGCTAGAATGTGATTAATTTACTAATTGGGAAGTTCTTGAGTTGAAGAAGAATGGAAAAACACATATTATAGTTTCCAGCTTTTTAAACTGACGCCCTTAAACTGGTATGATTTTTTTCCTACAACAAACAAGATATGCAAAACTATGAACATAATTACAAAAATTATGTAAAACAGCACAAAAAAGATCGAAAAAATTTTTAGACCTCAATTTAAAGAAATTTTAAAAAGGCCTTCTGACTAGAGGAACTGCTCAGAGGTCCCCATATATTATTAAATTACAATATAATTATCTAAAATTAAGTTATTTTAAAATGATGGAAAAAAGCCTGTGTCAGTAATGATTAGGGAATATTTTCTCAAATTTAATTAATTAATTAATTAATTGATATAAAGATGTAGTAAAAAATAGCAAAAAAAATTACCATTAGGCAAAGTAAATATATAGAGCCTTATTCTCCAAAATAACCTACGAATCATAGCTAATTCATTCCACAGAAGAGAAGGAAGGAAAGGAGACCGGGACGGACAGAGCAAAGGGAGGGGAAAGTGAGGTGGGGGGGAGTAGGCAGGGAAGAACAGATCAAGAGAAATGAGAAATAATAAAATAACACCTCAGCAAAATGCAAAATGAGGGCAGTGGCTAAGTTCAGAGAAAATCAAGTTTTCCATTTATCTACTAATACTATTATGAGATGAATGAAATACTTTTATAGAGATGATACAGGAAGAGAAGGGAATATAGCAGAATTGTTCTAGTTCAGCTGAGAAACTCTTCCATTATGCACACAGGGGAAGCAGATGACAGGCTCTCAATTCAAATCTATGAATTGAGAGTGGATTTTTATTGTTACACCACATTACTGGAGTGACAAGGCTCCTAAGTTATAAAGCATAATTTTCTAGCAATTAATGTTTTTATTCAAGCAGTTTTAAAGTGATTTTGTTAAATAATTAATTTCAAAACACAAGGAGTCACAGAACTTTGATGATGAGTATAAATGTTTACCATTGAGTAGAACTCATTGAATGAAGGAGGACACTAAAAGCCTGAGGTGAAACTGGTCTGTCCCAAGTCCATGATCTTGGTGAAGAACACGGGCTCTCTGGCCCAGGGAGCTCTTTTCCATCATAAGTTTCTGTATTCATCGCTTTTGTGTAGTTTTTTAAATTTATTTTTATTGTATTTTTTCCATTACCATGTATCCCCCTCATAACTCCCCCACAATCACCACACTGTTGTCCATGCCCATGAGTCATTTTTTCCTTTTTGCTGTTTTTAAATGACTTTGCTCACATTTACCACCGATCACAAACAAAATATTTTAATGATCATTGCATATTATTTCATAATCATTAACCTAGACTTTCTTTCTTTCTTTTTTTAAGAAACAAGCACTTCACTTGGCCCCAGGGCCATGAGGTCTCCCACATATACAGCTCACCTGCCCCAAGAATTCCACTGTGAGTCTTCATGGCATTGAGGTATGAGGAAGAATGGGAAACTGCTACTCAGTTTTCTACAACTAGGTACCAAAGACAGATTAAAATTATGAGAACTCAAGTCTAAAGGGAAAAAAATGAGAATAACAGGGCTAAAGTCTAAAAATCATAAATAAAGTCAAGTACAATAATGACCCTAAATATTAATCAATCTCTGGGTAAAAATAAAGGAGACTGCCCCAGAGTTTTTGGACAAGTGGCTTTTAGGATAAATAAAAGGGCTATTCACATTTATGGAATTCATTGTCACCTGGTGATAAAGACTGAAAAGAGAGATGATTTCAGAAGGAGCAGATGAACTCCCCGCTCACAGACTGCGGATCTGAAGGGAAGCCAAGTGTGCCCTGGAGGAGCATCCCTGACCTTTGAGGTTGACCACAAACCAGAGAACCAAGCTCTTTCAAGAAACCTCAAGGCGGTGACAATGGGTCAGACCCTTTTAGCAAGTCTTACATTCCTGTTGGAAAGCAAGAACTGCCTCAATGAAATGCACACAAGATACTCTATCTATCTGCTACACCATTTCTAGGCAAATGGAGGGTAATGGTGCAGAAAGAGATCCATAGCTAAAAAAAAAAATCCTCAGACCCAAAACAAAAATGAAATGACTACTCATATGACTCATTTACTAGTCAAAGGCTCCCCAAGGAACAGGAGCCTCTTTGTTTGCCCGCCACCTAGTCCAGTTCCTACCATCTAGTAGGGCTTATTAATTATGGACTTAACAAGTTCTGCTCCAAAACTATAAATATTATAGTGGTAAGGTAATAAGCTCATTATAGCCATTTGCACTACTATAGGATTAACAAGTATGGGATTCACAACAAACAAATGTGGGGTTAACAAATCTCAGAAATGATTTAAGCATCTAGGTTGGGATGGTCAGGAACACAGAACAGACCAATGATACTCCGCTGGCTCCTGGGAAATTAGCCACAAGGTCATCGCACCTAGAGAGATTAGGATGTGGTTAAAGGCCAAAGTCCAAAACACATATGAAAATTTACAAGAATGTATAGCAAAAACAGTTTAGACAAACTAAATGCTATTCATATGATGCCAAGTAAAACATTTATCCTAAAGTGTTCTAATTGCTGTTGAAATAAAATGAACTTTTAGTGAGCATATATTTTTGTCCTCCCATATAAACAGCCAAAACACATCCTCTTTCTTGGCCTAAACACAATGTAGAGACTCGTTAAGTATTCATGAAATAAATTAATAAGCATATATTAGATCTAAAACCAAACTATCTTTGAGGAATATTATTGTACTCATTTCAGTAGTACATATTTTATTTAAATGGCCAATTATTTAGCACCAATGATCTCATCTAACATTCTTCCTTTCATGTTAAGAGAAGTTGGCACTGCAATTATCATTTTGTTTCAGAAATCATGAAATCACTCAAATACTTCTTCAGCAAAACCTGGAACAAATTCCATGGCTACAGGAGGATCTAACAGCCTCTACCCCACAAAGAAGCAGAGTCCAGGGCCAGTTGTCTAAAACTGTTCTGCTCCATCACACCAGACCTCTGTGTGTAAATCCCATCTTACTATGGGAGTTGGGGCTCAAGGGTGCAAGGAAGTGTTGAGAGTAGGGGGTGGGAGGTGATATAACCTCAGCAGAGGAGGCAGATGTTCCAAGAGCCAGCAGACAGTTGACAACTGTGACTTCTATGACATAACACACACAAGATAAGGATCCCAGTGACTATTGTTTTTCATGAGAACAATGGTTTCCAGTTAACACACGGCACAGAGTGTGAAATGATACAGAGCACTGACCTGTATATAATGCACGCACACACACACGGAATTAAAGGATTATTAGGAGACCGGATGTCCACACACTGCCAAAATGTGAACCCACAGAGATAATAAAAATGTGGGCAACAGCAGTACTAGAAACGGAAAGGATTACAGCAACTTTGCGCAACACAGTCTCATGTGCCAACAGCCAGCCCACAAACGCCTGGCAACACTGGGCAACCTGTGCTGTAAATTCCTTCCCTTTTGGTGTGAAAAGGATCTTGAGGTGGTAAAACATCCTAAAGAACCATGGCCACTACCACCCATCTCTAGAAATATCAAAGTCAAAGCCTCAAGATTTTTAAAAAAGGTCAAAGCAATAAAACAGTATAACTTTTTAAATGAAAATAGATAGTTATACATATATTAATTTATTAACACAACATGGGCATTAAGGGGGGAAAAGAATGAGATAAATTAACTGGTAATAAACAAACTCATAAATCATTAATTCCCAGATTAATGGAGTTAAACACAAAACCATAAAAGCACCAGCCCTTACATTGGCAGCTCTGCCCAAATTACCTGTACCTTCAAATGACACTGATATGTTTCCTGGTCCCGGAAAACAGAGGAAAGGGCTGGAATGATTGTCTCCCGGTAACCTCACTTGGACCCTTAGAGTTACCATTCCTTACAGCTCACTGATGACACAAAGCCAACTGAGGGAAAACATGGAAGCTTTGGGCAACTATGAGGTCTTGGCAGAGACCAAGGGCCACAGCACTGGCCCAGAAGGCTGGTTCCAGAACGGTCAGACCCAGCACACATAAACCTCACACCTATTCTGTACAGTGTTCAGCTAATGGCAAAAAGGTGGCTGTGAGACCTCCCACAGAGCACCACAATCAAAGACATGGGCAAGTTCTTCACTGATATTTCCAAACACTGCATCAGTTCAAAGATATACTCCACATTTTTTTAAACTATTGTATACATAGTATAGCCACAGAATTGGAGGCTCCTAACGGGATCTTAGAGACCTTCCAATTCAACTATCTTTTTAAATAGGGCAAAGCTATTAGGCATCTTGGCTACAGTCAAAAAGTAAGTTAGGGGCAAGATCAGGACCTGACTCTCCCCAGTTTGTTCAACACTTTTTCCACTCAGGAAAAGTGACCTTGAAAACTGGTCAGATGACAAAGGCACAATTTTATTGGTCATGAAATAGCAAGTAACACAAGTACACAGTAATAGTTTCAGTAAGAGCAAAGCACAAAGAATATAAAAGCCTTGAATGTATGCAAACTTTTTTAAAATTAACATTAAATTATGGAAGCCCTTGCTTTCATCTGAGCATTAGCTGGCAATCTGTTGCTTCAATCCCATTGAAATCTAATCGCTTCTGTAGCCTAATTCAAAATGTAAGGCCAAACAGATCTGGAAAAGTACAGCCTATCCTTGTACTTAATTTATACTATAGTGTGCTGTAATTAAGCCTGAAATAAAAGCTATATTCTGAGTAAAGACAAAAAGCTCTTGTTAATGGCATTCCATTCCCAATGTAGAATGTAACAAAAGCCTTCTTCATTGGGAGCCAACCATCATTATAGCTTGCAGCTTGTATGGGGCGACTGGACTAATATTTGTACTGGGATTAGTGTTGGGAGAACCAATCAGTTAACTCCTCCACTGCAGTCTTCTATTATCCTCACAGAAATGGCCAAAAGGCAAAGAAGAAAATTGGCAGGCAGAACGACAACTATATTTATGAGATTAAACTCTCAAACCCTTCACAGTTTGCCGGGCAACTAATAACCATTTGCCAAGCTGTTCATTTAATAATGAGTCAGTTAAGCCAAAAGCAAATGTTGCTTCAACCAACCAATGCTACTGGAGTCAGACTCACTGACAAGCTCCAATTACTTACGTGACGTACTTCGTTTACGAGAAGTACAAGCTGCTGTACACAAACACTACGAAGTCCTCTCTTGGCCCAATGCAAGCTACCAAGTCCTCTCTTGGCCCAATGCAGCATTCCAAGTGACTGGAATTGGTATGTGGCCATGTGATTTATGGAAACCAAAATGACCCACAAATTGTTTAGGGAGCAACTCCCGTGTGTGTCATGACTCTCGACCAGGGCCCACCGCTGCCAGTCCAACCCTGTACTCAGTGTCACATGACCTCAGAGCAGCTGAATGGGTTCCCTCGTCTCATCAAATACAGTGCCAATACTGAGACAGAGTCCACCCAGGAATCACAAGGACTGGGCAAAATGTCTTTTGTCAAAGCAAAGTAAGCTGGATGATGTACAACACAATCATAACGCACAGCATCATTAACGGGGGAGGAAAAAGTGGTGCCGGCTGCATCTGAAGAAGTTCATGTGTCAAAATAGGGGATCACACCCAAGTTGCCTTAGCTCTCTCCTCTCCACTTCGCCCACCCATTCCACACTGTCCATACCCTAAGTTAAAAAAAGCACCCAGCAAGTATCCTCATCACTTCTACTTACTAATAGTTCATCCATACTGGTCTGGCATTTTTCCAAGTTGATCCGCTTTATTGCCACACGCTCCTGCCTGGGTTTGCACAGGGCAGCCTGAACCACAGCAGTAGCTCCGCTGCCTGAAACAAAATAAAAACAACATCAGTTATCAAATAGCCCACTTTCTGGTAACTACTCATGACCCCCTTCACAAATATCTATTTTCTTAAAAAAGGTCTTCTACTCAAGGTATTCAAAACATTATCATTTGACATCATTTTAAAGAATTTCTTTTGACATCTTTTTTTTTTTTGAGACAGAGAAGAGAAGGGAGGGATACATAGAGGGAGAGAAACATCGATGTGAGAGAGAAACATAAATTGGTTGCCTTTTGTACGTGCCCCAACCAGGGACTGAAGTCACCACCTAGGCATGTGCCCTGACCAGGAATTGAACCCGTAACCTTTCAGTCTGCAGAATGATGCCCAGCCAACTGAGCCACTCAGGCCGGGCTCTTTTGACATCTTTTTAAACAATTTCTTAAATATAAAAATAATTATCTGGAGGGGAAAATAAAGAAAAACTGGGCTTTGCTACAGGATACAAAGACAGTATCTGTGCTCCAGGGGCTCACAATCCAGGAAGGAGACCCCCATCCAAAGAGCCCACTGAAATACAGCATTTGCCACTGCCCAGAACACAGGCTGAGAAAGTGCCACATCTGAGGAAACAGGAACAAGGACAAGCATCTAAGCATAACCCTACGTGGAAGCCCTTACCATCCTCAGGTCCTGATATTTCTGACCTCAGTGCCTTTTAAAAATCCCAGGCTCTTTTTCTACTTCAGCCCAAAACAAACCACCCCTGCCTGAGCTACTTCAGGATTTCCATGAGGTACTGCCGCAACTTATCTGCTATGAGCACCCTTTGAGGTTACCTCTTCCGAGCTTGCTCCACAATTAGAAAACCAGGAATCAGCCTGAGTATTCTCATGTGTAAAGCACAACTTTCGAGGATGCCAAGTAAAATGATGCAAATGTGTAATTACAAAAGCTCTCTCAGCATTCACGTGAATTTCCTATTCCTAAGATTTAGTGATCGTTAGCTAATGCACTCAAACTCCTAGGAGACCAAGTCATGTCGTTATTCATATTTTATAAGAGCAAAATGTAGACATGTAATGATTTGTGGCAGAGCACAAAGAGCTCCTAATCTGATTTATATTCCATAGGGGCAAAAACAACCTCTAGGTTAAGGCATCTCAATTCTGCAAGGAATACCAAAAATCTCATTCTAATCGCGTAAATCCTCCTCTGCCACTGGAGGGCTGTCAATGAGAAAAACAGCCCATGCTCAGGACTGTGCAAAAGGGGGCCAGGCGTGACCACATACCTTTCTCCCTAAGGTGTTTTTTTAGACCCTACTTCCCAAATGAGTCATGAAATATCTTCAGGGGGGAGAAGGAGCATCTTTTGGCAATAAGAAAGAGATTGGTAATGACAGAAAGGTGAGACATCTCTAGTGCAGTGCAAGGCTTTGAGGAAGTGCAAGGAAGTGCCCCAACAGGTGTCTTTACCATTAAAGTTCTGCCCTTTCTCCTGCCCCACTGGGGCCTGGTGACTCGAGAAGATCACTTTAATGCTCTAACCCCAGGTCTCCAACTTCAAGACCCCTTCCAGGAAGTCCAACCTGAGTTCACCGGGGAAGAAAATCCACCCGCACTGACCTCCACTGGACAGTGGGCACTTTGCTCATGTAATTCTCCTTACCAGCCTTACACTTTTTATTAGCCTCATTTTACATGTGAGAAGACTGGGACTTGTAAAACTTACCGACACAGCTGGTAACTACCTGAGCTGGGATCTGAGGCAGGTCTGCCAGACTCCAAGCTCTAGACTTGCTCCTACCTCACTCAAACTAGAGTACACTCTACCCTTCCTCACTCATTGTAGCCTTGCTAAGAAAGTATTTTCTTCTGCCCTATATTGTTGAAGAAAAGAGAAACAGCCCAGAGGGAAGGTTTGGATGAACCTCCCTCTAGCTGGAGCTGAGTTCCAGAGGGACAGAGTGCTACTGTCAGAGGCTGCTGAAAAGGGCCTTCCTGTCCCTAACCTCAGTGCTCACTCCATCAGCTGCTACTCCAAGTCCACTGGACTGGCCTCACTGCCCTGCAGATCACAGCATGCTGGGCTCAATCCAGAACCCTCCAGATACCAGAGCCCAACACCACAAAGGGCCCTGCTGACAGCAAAGTGCATTTCCCAGTCAAGGCCTCCAGAGCGCCCAGAGGAGGAGGTCATCACTAAAGCAGTGGCACCAAAAGGGGTAAGTAGCTAGTTAGCTCTGGGTCTGGTGCCCAGCGGAGAAATCAATAAACATCTCTAACCAGCTGCTGATGGGAAGCCATTCTCAGCCCTTCCTGTGGTAAATCTCCCTCCAATCCCACCCCTCCAACCTCAATCCACATGCCAGAACATTCTCTATCTAGTCAGGAAACTGAAAAACAGAGGAAAAAAAAAATTCCCAGAAAGGATAGAACAAGTCCATGTAATAAGGGACTACCTCTCATAGTCAAGTCCTTGGCTATAAAAGCCTCCTGACTTCCACAGACACATGCAAGAATAAGGACACAAATAAGAATTCCAGGAAGCAGGAGGCAGTGGTGGAGAGAGCTTTCATTAGAGCTTTACAACTGGAGAAGTGTTACTGCTTTACGACTACCGCTGCCTGAAGAACTACAGAACTAAGGGCAGCATCCCCTCTCGAGAGAGAATAAATATGCAACTTCCTGACCTGAGATTACTGTCAGAGCGTGACTGGGTTTAACCATTCATTGGACAGTTTTTGAGATCCTGCTTTGAATCCAAAGAGTACCTTCAACTACAAGGGAAATCAAGAACAGTATCAGAGAGGTGCAAGGAGCCTTAAACGCCATCAAGTCCAACCCTTCACTTCATGCAGGAAGTCAGCAAGGGAAGAGACCTCTCACCCCAAACCCAGTTGGCCGGCACCTTCATGAAGGACTGCCCGGCCTCCAAACGGTGAGAAATAAACTTCTGTTGTTTATGGCACCCATTCTTCAGCATTTTGTTATAGCAACCCAAGAGGACTAATCCAAAAGACTTTCATTGCCTATTCGAGGTCACTGTCCCACAATCACCTGTGGTAAATCATGCCATACAAATGAGAAGATCTCAAAAACCTCCTGATTAAATGTCCAGCAATAAGAGGAAAGAGCCAACTGAAGGGCCTCTGGTAGGCCACCGTAGTTCCTAAATCTTAGATTAGCGAGACCCTTGAAAAGCAGGCTAGACAGGGATTCTGCTCAGCCCTAGTGAGGATTCCCTCTGTAATGTCAGGCCTAATTTCTCTCTAAACCTCAGATTCCTAAATGGGCGTAATGAAATCTACGCGTAAGGCCTAATAACATAATGGGCTTCACAGCCCTGGAAACATCCACTCAATAAGTGCTCGGCTGTCTCTCCGGGACTCATTTCTGCATCTGTGACATGAAAGGGGCAGACTCTCTCTGCAGTTCACGTGGCGCCCAAGGGAGAAGAGAGAGGGCAGAGTAGTGCCAGGTTATGACCAAGTCTTATTTCGCTTACCAAAAATATTCAGCTGGTTTAGAAGGGGGGAGGGCGGCTAAAGGCGAGATGATGTCTAAGGTCTGACACAACACGATCAATCTAAATATCTAAAATGTAAGAGAATAAGCCAGAAAACTGAGGAACAGCTATGACTGAATACTCTATAGTTAAACTTCTCACTGAAAATGTACCTTAGTAACCTAAAAAATGATCTTAAAAAAATCTTTGTCCACCCGGAGCCCAAGAGTTCATATCCTAGCCCAGCCATGTATCAACTGCTTATCCTTGCGTGACTTTCTTCATTTCTCCATGCCTCAGTTTCTTCATTTATAGGATGGTGAGAATAGCACTGAGGTCGTAGGGTGGCTGTGATGATTGAAGGAGCTAACACATCGAAAGCCCTGGGAACTGTGCCTGGCACATGGGAAACACTAATTAAATCTTAGATGGTATTACTCCTCAGGGAAACTCCTCCAGGTCAACTGTTGGTGTCCTGCCAATTTGTCATTTCAATGCTACATAATATTTCGTGGTGCTGATGTACCACAAGTTATTCAGCCCTCCTTCTGTTGATGAGTATTCTCTTTATTTCCAGCCCCCCTCCATAAGAAATATATAGCAATAAATATCTGGTACCTTTAAAATATGGACTAGTCTACAAACATTTCTGAATGTTAAAGTTAGAGCAAAAAGTAGTCAACTGTCCAGTAGCCCATAAATGTTGAGATTTAAAAAATAAACCAGCAAAAGGTATTACATTAGCCTCTGGCATGAATGATGGCCAGTGGGAGAAAGTTCTGTCCTTAAATCCCACTAAAACGAGGAGCTCCAGCACAGAGGTTTAGTAAGCATTTCTGTCTTCTTAGCACATGAAAGGACTCCTTAATCACATGCTTACCTGTCCTTTCTCAGCAATATGGGCTTTCTTTGGAGATGCTGGCTGGGGGCGTAAACAAAACCAATGGCTTTGGACCCAGCTGAAGACTTCTTCCAGTTCTCTCTTTAGCCAACTTACTCTCTGTGCTCTGTTTATCTCATGTGTCCAACCTCAGAGCCCCTGTGGGCAATCAGGTCACAAGCGGGCCAGAGCTGGCCAGAGAAATGAATGGACACATATGAGTGGCAGTGACCACTCTGCTTCCTCCCATTGTCCCTATGTGAGATGACTGACCTAGAATGGCAAGATTCTGGTTTTTGCAGGAAAGCTAAAAAAAGCCAGAATTTTGTGTGAGATCTCCTAATATGAGAATGCTAGCGATTAATTTTATTAGATACTGAAATACTGTGAGTCACATAAAAGCTTCCTATAGGCTGTGATCCAGCTCCCTGCCTTACTACTGTTTGGCTTCAAAGGTGTACCTTTCCTTACTGAATGGTCCAAGTTTTAAATTATTGATGAGATTACACATATGAAGTTGCCATTCTTCTAGATAAAAAATTATCACATTCCCTATGGCTCAAGGTAACAGAGAAATACACTCAGGACAAGGGCCCAAACTGATTCACCATGTGTCGCTGCCCCACCTCATGCTACCATTTGGCACAAGGAGAAAAGTATCAGAGCCATTCATCTGTCACTTGGTGCGTTGTTAGTGGAAGGAACCTGTGCACAGTAAGCTCTCAAGTCAAACACAAAGAACAGAAACAGTGAGGCAGGTGTTATGTACAATGCGCTACACAGATTCCTTTACAGAACAGACGCCACTGCCCGGATAGAGGGCACGCAGACCTCGCACACACACCGGGCTGCACACAGGAAGGCCTCGCTTCTCCAGGCAACTACAAACAGCTGACCCTCCCGAGTGACCCGGTTTGTGTTACAGCCAAGAGGCTGAGTTATGTCCTTCTGCCTCCATCAAAAGAACCAGAGTAGAGCTGCCTTCTGAGGTTGTTGGAGCAGATTTAGAGCTTACCACAAATAAATGAGTAAGTAAAGACCAGGGTGAGGCGGAGAAACGGCCACTCAGTGAATGTGCTTGCACTTCACCACTGACCTGGATAAACCACCTCACTTGGGAAAGTGTGGCTTGTTACTGCCTGTAGAGGTCACGGACCTCACCAAAGAAACCCAGCGCTCAAAGAACTCAGCCAGAACCATCTGATGGCACGGAGAAACAGCAAGTACCCTGGGGTTCCGATCACAGGAGAGATACAAGGAAACTGGTGTGTGGAATCGAATTGGAATCAATGAAATGTCAATAAACTCACTTTGGACCTCCAGCAATGTCTAAACCTAAATATATATATATATAAACCATTTTAAAAACCCTATACTACACTTACTAAAATCAGAAGGGGATGGGGTGGAATTATCTAACATAAACAGAATCATTAAGGAAGTGACAAGGAGGTGCAGAGAAATTCGAAGCACCAGTTTGAAGGGGAGTGGTTTGTATGTGATAAGGAGTTGTTAAATAACAAACCCTAATTTCCATCTAATTCACTGGGCTTAATATGGGGATTTACACCTAGTCATGTTTTGTCTTCTTAATTTTATACACGAGCTAAAAAATCATTCTGTGAGTATGTTTAATTGCCAGTTTAAAAAAATAACAGTCTGAAGAGGACTCAGAGTTCAGAACCTCACAGGCGAAATTGTATTCTAGGATTCTAACCCTAACACGAGACGAACTGACATAAAATGTGAGTAAACATACAATCGCTCTCAGTGAATGTGTGTTTTTTAAGAAAAAGCCTATCCTATTTTGATTTGGGGGGACCCGGCTGTTGACAGCCTGGTCCCAGAGACTTGGCCCTGCATCACTTGTTAAAGAAGACACGACTTTCTTTAACGACATCAGGCAGAATTAGTCACCTCCTCTCAGCTCCCAAAGATTCATGACTGCCTCATCCTAGCGCTACCCGCTGGTGGAGCAGTCTTCCTCAGCCTTCCAGTTATTTCTGGAAGCAGCCCTTTCACCGAGGCCCCTGCCTGGAACGCAGGAGGCCCTCAGTAAAAGTGTTTGCTAAGTGAATGAAACTCCTATAACCCATCCCTGGGTAGGGCACCTGTAGACAAAGGAGGTGCAGCTGTGCTCACAGCCAGGTGTGCTCACAGGAGAGTACACCCTGGCAGAGGCTTTATAACCTCCACACGAAGAAGAGGAAGAGCAGTCTTTTCAATATGCTTGGTGCATGTGGCAGTTACCTTCAAGAACGAACATAGAAAGGCCATCCGTCATCTGCCTGGAGGCTGTTCTGACCTGCAAAAACACCTCTTTCAGTTCTGGACTCAGAGTCACAGGAAAGCTCGCACTGAAGAGCAATGTTCCACTGGAATGAGCTGGGAACCTTGTTTTTTTTTTTTTTTAAATTGAACCCCCTGGCCAATGCTCAGCATGTAGAAGCCATCTGAAATGAGACAGGCTACAATAAAGTAGGACCTTCTATAAGTCTACTTGGGTATAAAGAGGTGATATAAAGCACCTAACAACATGAAGAGGTGGCAGGTAGGTGCCGATGACAGCCCTCAAATCCATCTCGGGAAACACGGCATCAGGCCCTAGACTGCAGGAGGGACACATTCCTACAGAGCAAACTGGGTTTTATACTCAGTTAAAGGTCACACTGAAGTCCTTGTACCCTGCAGACTCAAAACCCCATGATCTGGCAGGACTGAAAAACTTCCTGTTCTGCTCTGAGGGGGTAGCAACAACTCCAGGCAAAACCCACTCATTTTACTGATTAAATCGGTCCAATAGGAGCCAACATTCCACAAAGGAATGTCCATTGCTATGCACACAGATAAACAGATACACCCACTGGCAAAGGCCAAAAGACACAAGTGTCCTGGTTCTAATATGGTATTGTTGGTGGTCTCCAGTTCCTTACCACTCCAACCTAAAGCCACGTGGAAATGGGAAGGGCTCTAAATGCAATAAGAAGAGCCAGTATCTGCTTTGACATCAGTTCCACTCACCCCTTCTCATCTACATGAATGCTGCCTTTGTATGAAGAAGAAGAAGGTATCCCCTCTGAGTGGAGAGCAGCAACCGGGGAGTGCAAGGCCTGGCGAGTGCACAGTGCACAATTAGCCGGGAAGCTCCCTTCTCTAGCTAATTGCATCAGCTCTTGCTGGGCTGAACCAGAGTTAGATGTTCAGCCTCCAGGGACAATGTACGAACTTGGTGGCCTTTGGTCAAAGATTAGCATACCCACAGCCCCTATTCTATAAAAAAATAAAATAAGTAGTTTGTTTCTAAGCCCCAGGACAACCCCACACTCAAGAAACAGCCCCGTGAGAAGACCCTGGGTTAAGACAGATTTTCTCAAAGGCTCGGACACTGGGTAACTACATTAGAAATACCTAAGAAGTCTGTTTATAAAGCTGATCTTGAGCCCATATCCAATGTACTGAATCACAATTATTCCAACTGGAGGCCTGGAACCTACATTTTTAATAAATTTCTCCAGCAATTTCCCTATCCTCTTGAGAACCATGGGTCTGGGATAGCGGCTGCTCTCCCCTCCTCCCCTGCCAGGACGCCAGGAGGCCAGGCCGGGAGACAGCTGGGAAAAGGAGGTACACTAGGTACTGTAACAAATATTATTAATATAAAGAATTGGTCCCATAGGTGTTAGAGGACTGAAAAGACTGAGTGATACAGACCAGAAGAACTTTAGGAAGCAGCTGCCACCCCCAGGGCTGCAGAAATCTAAGAGGGGGTTGGGGTTATGAGAACCTACCAGTTTCGAGGAGACCCACAAGGGCAGGACCCAGACCTCAGAGGGGCAGGTGCTGATCTCTGGATTTCTGAGAAAGGACTAACAGTGAGAGTCCACATGGGGCCGAGACCTAACTCATGAGGACTGGCTGGGGATCGCATCTCTGGGGGCTGCCGAGACATCCAAGGAAGCTGCTGCTGGCAGAGTGAAAGGCCCCCCCTGGAAGGAGCTGACAGGAACAGTACGCCAACGGGATGCAGCGTGTTCCTGCTCCCTCCTCCAGCTTCCTAGAATCCCCCTAGTTTCTCCTGGTAGAAGGGTCTGACAGGGAAACAGCAGGCAGGGAAGAAATGTGCTTTGCCCAATACCAGTCCAATACACAGGCCAGTCCAGAAAGGTCTACCTAAGGCTTCAAGACAACCCCACCTCATCAGGAGCCCAGGGAGCACAACAGCATCACTTCCAAGGAGAGGTCGGGCCGATTCCAACCTCCACCTAACAGAGGCCAAGCTGCCCTTTCCCCCAATTCTCATTTCACTCTGTTTTCAAGCATAATTCCTAATATGACCCTTTTTAATGTCTCACACTCCTGAAAGCTTCACTCTGTATTTCCAAACCCAGCCCAGCCCACTGTACTTCCTCTTGGTCATGTAGTACTGAATGAGTGGGAGTCTGCAGCCAGACAGCCTTCCGCCCTGCAACCTTGGGTAAGCTGCTTGCACATTTGTGCCTCAATTTCATCAATTACAAAAAGGGAATGACAATAGCACCTACCTCACAGGATGGCTATTAATATTAAATGAGATAATGCACGCAAACAACAATACAAATGAACACACCTGGCACTGAAATGTTGAATTTTCTTTTGACTGGTAACATTATAAACAATATGATTATCCTAGACACCTAGATGGACACTAGCTCTACTACAGCTTCTGAAAAAAAATGCCTTTTTACCCTCCTCTCCCATCACCTCTGCTCCCAGAGTCCCAGTTCTTGCCAGCTTCTAGTTATCTCCATCTCAATGAACCCTGCTTTGGGTAGCCAGTGTTGACAACTAACTTCTGTACCACATGATTGGATGTACAGAAAATTATGGAGGGAAATGATTCAATGCTGCCGATCCACATCTCCGGTAATCAAATATCCTTGGCTACCACATCCATGAAACAGCAAGTACCTAAAAAATTTCTCCTACCTCAAGGACAAAAGGAAAAATATCCTTCACTTTAATGCCACCCACCCCTCCCAATCTCTCCATCTGATTTGATTTTACTCAATCAAATTCCTGTTTTATCTCATCTCCGCTAGCAACCTGAGGTTCTACTCCAAGTTAAAAACACACAACAGGAAGTAAAAGAACACCTACAGCATAGAGTTCTTCCCCTTCCTCTCTCTTGATGCACTCAGACCCAGAAACAGGGGGATGATGCCACATTCTGAAAGGACAGCAGAAACACCCCATGAAGGGCCCCGACAACCCAGCAGGCCCCGATGGAAGCAGCAGCATGCTTTCAGTTCCTGCCTCCAGCAGCCCCACCCTGTGGGTCCTCCTAATGGAAGCCATCAGCAAGTACCCACATTACCACCAGTGGGAGGCTGGCAGGACATCAGGAGAACTCTCCTTCTCATAGCCTTAAATCTGGAGGCCAAAGTGTTAGAACTGGAAGATGTGCAGAGAGTGCAAGGGGTCACCTGGATACCCTATGCAAAATGTAGATGCTGATTTAATATGTCTGGGTGGGGTCTGGGATTCCACGTTTGCACAGACTCCCAGGGGATCTGATGCATCTAGTCCATGGACCCCACTTTGAACTGGTACAGCAGACGGGATACAGCTGACACAAATCACCCAAAAGTTTCCTGGTACCCACCTCCTAACAAAGGAGCAGAAGGTTTAGAAACCTCCTGCCCAACTCCTAGGCCCCTGTGGCTGACTGGGGAGGGAAGTGTGAACCTTGGGAAAGCAGATGCCTGGGGAGTCAGGGATGAGAGGCACCAGCCTGGGGATGGCGCTCCCGGGCTCGCAGGAGTCCAGAAGGAGCAAACTCCTCTCCAGGGAAGCATGCTGGGGGGGTTTCGTGTGTAGTTAGGTCTTCAGAAATGAAGATTCAACACCCCTCCCCACTGTAAGTGTACTATTCCATTGCTTAGCTGTTTTCAGAAATTCACTGCAAATGGAAGATGAGGAGGACTACACTTCCTTGCCTCAGTGGACGAGGTGCAATTAAACTTCAGAGTTATTTTCAGCAACTATGGTTGAAATTTAGTTGGGCTTCAGTTATCTAGAAATTGGTTTTATTAACCCAGAAGATATAATTTCTCAGCTATTGTGGGTAAGTAAGGGCACACAGTACACAAAGTGGAACAGCAGACAGGTCACTGGATGTGCTTTTAATTCAGCGTCTGCCGGCCCCAGGCAGAGTTGCACCAAACAACCAGGCGTCCTCACAGCGGTGCCATGTCTAATCCAACACAGACCGGTGACCTGGCACAACGTTTCCAGGAACAGAGGCATTACAAACATTGTTTTCTTTAATTAAATCTACTTCCTTACAGCATGAGGTCTCGATATCTGTGCCCATATTGCTAATGGGAAGCAGATGTGTATTCTATGGAGAGCTGATTAGGATGGCATAAGTTTAAATATGACATAGTCACTCATTTATTACCTTTTTTATTTTGATAGCTAGACTGGTTATATGGATTAGTACTTATTAAATTGATCTTTTAACAAATAAACTTGTTCATTTCTTTTGGGTGTCATTTATTCAATAAATGATAGTATTTAGTTTTATGTCTTTACTGTCAAGTTTTTGGTCAACTAACATGTCCACCTTGAACTCTAAGCTTTCAGAAGGTAGGTAGTTACCTACACCCCTGATTGGCCCTGCTCACTGGTAAGATGACTCCTCCTGCACATAATATAATGAAAACCTATTAGTGATAATGGCCGAGCCCTCAGGCTAGGCTCTGGGCTGTGAACTACTAGGAACAGTATTTGGACAAAAATCCTGAAAAAGACCAAATTCCAGATTCAATCTCATCACTTGTCAATTAGTTTCCCCCTGTCACTTCAGCCACCCAGTCCCAGTAAGGAGCACAAAATGGGCAGATGGGTGTAACAACACCACCGCACTAACAGAGCTGGGGTGGGCAGGAGCGACCAGAGCACAGGACCTGCTACATCTACCATGTATGCATAACAACTGGAACAATCAATGCCTCCCACACACAAAGGAGAACAGCATCTTGGAGTTGGGAAGAACTTCAACTGATAGCTCATACCATCATGTAATGACAGAGAACACGTACTTGTTACTCATTTAGCAGTTTGTATTGAACTTCTGGAACATGCCAGGCACTACTCAAGGTGGTGGAAAAAAGTGCCTGCCCCCATGTGGTTTATATTTTAATACGGGGGAGGAGGGAGTAGATTTTTTTTAAATCAAAAATAAGATCATTTCATTTAGTGATCAGTGCCATGACCACAATAAAACTAAGTAAGGCACGCTATCACTTGGTGAGGAGGGGCACTCGACCCGCGACAGGCAGGAAATCTCTTCTGAGGTGCTGACATATGGGCTGATGATGAGAGGGAGCCGCCCAGCCCCCTCTCATCATGGATGAAGCGACCCAAGGGAAGGGGAAGCATATACAAAGGGCCCGACGCCCTTTCCTCCTGAAAATTATCTGGGAGCAGGACACATTTAGGAGCTAAAACAAAATACGTGGTCACCTCTGATACAATTGTCACTGCATTTTACAATAAATAGTCCTTCCCAAAACTCTGCCACCAGAACTCCTCCATCCACCAGACTATATTCTCCTTGCTCCAGATGACAATTTCAAAGACTTGGGCTCCCATGCATTTATTCGCTCAGCCTCCGACGTATAAAGGAATGAGTTTGGAGAGCTTCAGGGACAGAGACAAGGGCCGTGCAGCTACAGCTTGTTGACGGAGTGGGCTGGTGGAAAACTGACAGTCAGACAGGTGGAAAGGGGACTAAACACATGGAGGGAGCCCTGGAGACCAAAATAAGTGCTCTGGAGAATTTTGAAAAAGAACTATGTGACCTGGCTCTCATTTTACAGAGCTCACTCTGGCTGCTCTGCAGCAATGAGGTTGTAGGTGGGGCAAGAGCAGGAGCAGCATGCTGGGTCAGGGAGTTGCTGTCCATGTCCAGGCACAATGTCCTGATGGCCGGAGCTGGGGGCACTGAGTGGGGAAGGAGAAAAGTGGTTGAATCAGGGATATTTTTGGAGGTAGAGCCATAGGTTTTGCTGACAGATTGGAAAATATCCGGGGAGGAGGGAGGAAATCATTTAGGTTCTAAAACAAAATACATGATCACCTCTACCACAATCATTACCACGTTGTATAATGAACAGTCCTCCCCAAAACTCTGCCACCAGCACTGGTCCATCACCGCAATATATTCTTATCTCTCCAGATGACAGTTGCAAAGGCTTGGGCTCCTGTGCATTGTTTGATCAAACTCCAACATCAAGAACAAGGAAGGGTGAGGATGCAGGGGAAGTAGATGTGAAAACCTCCTTCCTCTCTCTCCCACTTACGAAGTGAGGACAGGCAAGCAAGAGGGGATGTGTTTCCACATATTCAAGAGACAGTCCTGGGGGAAAAAAAGAACTGTTCGCTCATCTCTTACAAAGGAGTATTTGGTGTGCCCTGCCTCCTATGAAGAAAAATTTTATAAAAACAAATGAAGAAATATAAATATTTGATATTTAAAGGTATTTTTTCCATCCTACTATTTTACTCTTGGAGGCTTAAAAGAAGTACTTAACCAGTCAAATGAAACTTTTTCCCTCCCTTCCTTAAAATTAAACCATACTAAGTAACAACGACAAAAAGTGTTTTAAATAAGTTTTTAAAAATTCCATTACCCAAACACAACTATTTTCATGGTAGTGTATTATATTCTAATCCTTACTCATATACAGACACATGCATAACTTACATATACTCATATATATATATATATATATAATAATTATGACTATTCTGCTAGTTGCACTGTGAATTAGTTGTGAACATTTTTCATGTTTCTATAATGTTTGTATTAGTTGCAACACAACACCCCAATTTGTTACTGTACAATAAATTATTACCTTTAACCCTAAAATTGGGCATTTGACTCTTACTTTCTCTCAGTTTTGTATAATAATTTTAAAGGGATAACCCACCTTTGGTACAATAAAAGCTAAAACCATGGCAAATGCATAAGCATCGAGGCTCTTGTAAAGTCACCATATTTCTAACTCATTAAATCACTTATGAAATCGTTTATCTGTCAATGATTTGCCAAACCAAGTGAGTAAAAAGAAATACATCAACTGCATTCCAGGATTATCTACCTAGGATACTAGGATAACTCACAAAGCACAACACAAAATCAGCTGAACCTACACCAGAAAGTGTGAACTTTTTTTTAAACAAGTGAATGGACTATGGACTCAGATGGGACATCACATTCTCTGCACTATAATTTCACCAGTTTTAGCCTTCGCCAGGTGGCTAAGTACTATTAAGAGTCCACAGATGAAACACTGCAAAGGACAACTCTTTGAATGGTTTAAGAATAGTACTACATTAAAATAGGTTACTATATTTAAACGTGTGGGTAATTTAGACATGTAAATAACGTCCAGATGCCTGTTATATATGGACAGAATACTGTACAGTGTTCTAAAGGTGTCCTTCTTTTAAGGCTCCCTAACCCCTCAATGCATGTCTAAAATAATGTCACATACTCATGCAATCACCAGGGTCCCAGCTGTCCTCCACATTCTCACCATGGCACCGTATTTCAGGCAATGCTAAAAGTAGCAGAGGGGCAGGGAAACCGCAAGGCTTTAGCTTCAGGGAATGTTTAAAAGAAAAATCCCATATCCCTTGATACCCTGATACCCAAAGGGGTATACTGCTCAGCAGACATGAAGCTGTTCCACTGAAGTTTGTTCTCAGCTTTAACAGGGGGCCAGGAAAGTGTGCAAAGACTCTTTCGAGCCTTGGGGACCAAAATGGGTCTCCTCTCCCATGTTTTTGTTCGCTGTCCTTGGCATGTGAGACCAACCACTTCAGGAGAGCATGTGGAGGAGAAAACTCGATGGCTGTCTGCAGTAAAGATCTGATCTCACCAAGCGACAGCTTGTTCTCCATCCTGGAAAACTGAGGGAGTTTTGCAAACTGCACCATGTTTCAAAGCCACTGGTGGAGAGAGGCCACGCTAAGGCATTCCGTGATGATTCCCTTCATGAAGGGAAATAGGAACCCTGGATTTTCACATCCTATCGGTGCAGACCTCCACACCTTCCACGACTCACACTGGGCAAAGACACCAACAGACGTCCAAAGTCTTGGGCAACTGGTATTCAGCCCTATCAAATAATGCTTGGAATAATTAAGCTGTCAGCAGGGCCTTGGAAATGTCTGGCTATAAGAGTATCTGGATGTCGTATTATGTTTCACGATAGTATCTGACCTGCACTACAATTCTTCACATTCTCTGGCCAGAACCAAGATGACCAGACAGGGCCAACAAAAAATGTTTATTTTCCACTCACCTTCATTTTTCTCTTGAACTTTAGAGTAACATTTCTGTGCTTTTTTTTATCTGTCTTTCAAAGACTATGCACTAAATTATCTAAGAAGTGGGAAAAGTTATGGCTAACTAGACCAAAAAAAAATCCATAGAAATATTAAATGCAATTTCACTCGTCTTAGAAATCAGCACACTATAAACCTATAAGGAACATGCACAACCAACTACCATTTCACCTCACTCTCAACTCTAGACCAAATGTATTTAAAAAAATACCTCTAACTAAAATTGGAATTAAAAACGATTCAGTTCAGCTCATTCTTTCTCTCTCATTTTCACTACTGTTAACCATTAAACATTCACCTTTTATATGTGTACCAGTTTATGAATAATTTTGTGTCCTCTGCTGGGTTTCATTGTGACGAAGGCCACAGACATGTCCCCCTGCCCTGGGCTGAGGGACCCAACGATCCCAAACAGAAGAGTCACTCTCTCCGTCAGGCTAAGGCTCATTTAACAAACATCTTACATGTGCAACCGAAAAACAGCAGCCAAGGACAACCTGACTCTTTGACGTGTGTCCTCTTCATGGGAGATTCACATTCGCAACTTCAAGCTCATTAAACCCAACTGTCAGGACTTTCAGGGGAGTTCTTAGAGAAAAAAAAAATCCAACAAGGAGTTAAAACTCTACAGGCACACGTCTCACATGGTTTACATTTTCCAGCCATTCCCCAGTTGACTTTTAATTTCTACCTCACACTTTCATTTATTAAATAAATGATGGAAATTCCTTCCAAGATTTTCTTTTTAAATATTTTGGATTCAAGTCTCACATTGCAGAGGCCAAACCTTGGCTGGCAGCAAGACTGGCCTGAAAGGAAAGTGTGGGTCAAACTCTCCCACAGCAAAAGATCTCTCTAAGACACTCACTCGCAGACCCAGCAGAGCGGCCCAGGAGAAGCACTCAGACACATTTTGGGGCCGGCCTGCGCTGCTTATTCGGTCCTTATGTCACGAAATTACAAACCTGCATTTCAGGCCTTAGCAAGCTCTGGTCATCACAGGTCTACTCGCTGAGTCGGCCTCCCACCCCTCACACCTCAACTGCAAACAGAAACTCTTTAAAATACAAATGCAGTCAATATTCTAGATTGCCAGGCCCAATACGATAAGAGAAAAGATGAACAAGACATAAATAATTTGTAAGTGGGTGGAAGAGGGTCACTTTCAGCCCATTCCTAAAGGAATGCAATCTGGAGCTGGGACAGAATCCTGTCCATGTCTCACCCATCTCTGCCCCGAGCCTTCCGAAACCCCCGCTGAGAGTAAACACCATCTCCGTCCAACCTCCTCCATCCCCACCCCAAATCACAATTCCACCAGCCAATGAACAAGGAGATTTTCCCAGCCTGGGTTTAGGAGCTGGTTCCCAAAAAACTTAGGACTTTAAGTCAAAGTAATGCTCAAGGAGACCATCCAATAAAAAGATATCTCTAGTTGTCATTAAAAACAAGAACAAAGAACTGTTTTGTCCTTCTTGAAATAGCTCTAAAACATTATTCTCTGTCAAAAGTCCCAGAAAAACAGAAAACAACTAGCCAGAGATGAGGTTTCCTGAGAAGGCTGAGGCCCCTCCTTCCCCAACAGAAATCGTGGGCACAGTAAATTAAAACACCAAGTGTCTGCTTACTTGATTATCAGCAAGTGCTAATGATTATCAGTACACACACAGTCCAATTCATTCATACTCCCAACAACCCTACAAAGTGTTTTATCCCCCATTTAATGCCTTAGAAAACCGAGGCCTAAGATCATTTTTCATAGAGGTGCAGGTCCTTCTGATGCAGACGTGACTCCCTCTGCTAAGCAGGAGAAGTAACCAACTACTTATCTAGCTCCTACTGGTTACCTACATGGTCGGTCATGCTGTGTCCCGTCCCCAATCCCCCCCAAAGATAACCACTTTCCTTGTGTGCAGCAGTGGCTGAATCATGCAGCAGTGGCCGAATCGCTAGAAAGCTGCCTCTGGATTGGGTCACCACAATTTAAGAGACATAATACATGGAAAGTTCGGAAAACTCCTCAAAGGACTAAAAAAAGAGCCCCAGCCAGTGTGGCTCAGTTGGTCGGACGTTGTCCCACAGACCAAAGACCGCTGGTTCGATTCCCAGGCAGGGCACGTGCCCGGGTTGCGTGTTTGATCCCCAGTCTGGGTGTGTACGGAAAGCAGCCAATTGATGTTTCTGTCTCACATCGACGTTTCTCTTTCTTTCTCCCTTCCTTCTCCTCTCTCTAAAATCAAAAATAAATTTTAAAAACTAAGAAAAAAGGTAAAGAGGCTCTAAGTGAATAAATTTTTAAAGTTAACCAAGATCAGATTTGGAGAACATGATCATATGCAGAAGATAGTGAGCACACATTTTCACCACCACTCCAGGCCAACTGAAGCAATAGGGACTTAGGTTAGGTGTGCAGATGAACTTCCTGATAGGGGATAGTGTGCTACTGGCATGGAAGCTATAAAATATTATGGATGGAAAGATTTTCAAAAAATGCACCTTTATATCTAGGGAAAGCTTTCTCAACCTTGACACTAAAGACTGGTTGGGCCAGATAATTCTTTCTTGTGGGGGCCTGACCTGTATTGTAGGATGCTTAGCAGCATTCCTGCAGGTCACATTCCCGCACCTCTCCCAGGTGTAACAACCAAAGGTGCCTCCAGACACTGACAAATGTCCCACAGAGTGGAGGGAGAAGGGGTCAAAATCTCCCCCAGTTGAGAACCACAGCTCTGAGTTAGAGGGGGAACCTGTCTGCAAGAGGGAAGGAAGAGGAGGTGCAGTGGGGGAGAAACCAGATGTCCTATCCAAGTGTCAAGGTCCTGGCCAGCCCAGTCATTGAGATCTGAAACTGCCTGAGGGAATAATCGAGGTATGTGAGTAACCCAGAAACTGCAGGATCTGCCTGAGATGGCCAACAACAGGCTGCCCTCGGGGAAACAACAAAAAAGAAGCGATGGAGACCAAAGAAGGGAAGAGGCCTCGCTCTGCCCAGGGGACCCAGCTAAGTAAAGCCAGGGCTCCACAGGCCCCGGTTCCTGGGGGAGTTCTAGTTGAGGTTGAGTTTATGAGAAAGAACATGTCAGAGCTGTCACCAAAGTCAGAGTTGAGGCTTCTTATCATTTTAAATGATGCTGACGTGACACTGAGATTGAACACCCCGGAATGTGAACCATGAGAAAGAAGGAGGGAGAAACACAGGGCCTGCCCTGTCTCAGGGGCCTCCAGGCACTTGAAAGCACAAGGAAAGGTCATACAACTTGGAGAACTGATGTGTGTTCTTGAAACGCTTGTGAAAGGTACCACAAGCTCACAGACAAGAATTACAGGGATTAGGAGGGTTTAACGGGGGCAGGCTCCTTGTCAGTCAGCACATAAGTGCCTAAGTACACAAGGTGCTGTGCTGGGAACTTTACACAAAGCAAGGTCCTGGCACCTGGCCTTCACCCCTTGGGACATACAGCTTAAGGCAACTTGGAAGAAGTCATTGGAGGAGATACAAGCGAGACTGTGCCTCTAAGGTCATCCTGTGCTGACACCTCAACATTCCACCACCACCACCGAAATATGAAAGAACCTGTCACTCAAATAGAAAAGCTGGATAAACTGGCGGAAAATTTGTCTGCAGCAAAGTGAAGTTACAGGGCAGAGCAATGGTGCCTCAACCTCCCACCCAGAGAAGCATAGGAAAAAATGGTGGGGTCGGGGGATGCAGGGCACAGGGTCCTGGGTCCACAGGGCAGTCGGGATCAACCGCCTCACCTGTGGGCTGGCGGAAACCAGGCTGAAGTGCTCTTCCTACTAAGTCAGTCCACGTTCGCCATTTACCAAGCATCAGAGCTTCTAACAGTGCTGAGAATTACTAGGGAGAAAAGGATTAGCCCCTCTAAAGATTTTCCTTGTCCCCATGCTGGAGTGTGAATTAGCATAAATGCAGAGGAGTGAGAAGGAAGTCACTCTTCCTGGTTCTTTATTTGCCTCCTCAGATGCTAAGGATGCACACCCAGCTCCAGGGCAAATTTTAAATCCCTGGATGTCCTTTCTTGCTACACCCGTCGAAATTCTCCTGGAAAGCTTTCTGGGCTTTCTTTTGTGTGTACTCAGAGAATGCACATCCTCTTGAATACGGGTGTAAGCCAAACACAATTATGAAAGTAAACTAGCTTGGTTAAAAGTAATATGCCACACTAAAATTTACTTAGAAATGCAGGGAAAAAGCAATAAGACAGACCAATGAGTGGATAGAGGGGGTGGGTCGAATATAGGTGATAGACTCCGTAAATTTCTTCCAACTTTTCTACATGTTTGAAAATTATTCAAAGAAAATGTTGAAATCAATTTTTAAATAACCCTGTTTTATCTTCAAATAATATATAGTGACAAGGAGAAAAATTAATAATATATTTAATAGAAGTAACGGGTTATAAAGTATTATTTACAATATAATACCAATTTTGTGAACACAGAGTAAACACTAAAACACTCTTTCTCCTTTGGAGATGGGATTATGGGCGACTTTTTTCTTCTGTGTGCTTTCCTACATTTTCCCATTTTTCCTTAATGAATGTGTGCTGTTTTGCAATAAAAAAAAGTACTTTATAGCATTAAGGTTTAAGAAAACAAAATCTCTACAGCCAAATCTAAATTATATATGGACTATAATGAGTTTTATTGCAGTGGGTTTTTTTAATATATAGGCTCAACTCCCTCAGCACATTTTTGAAGAAGCAGCTCAGCAGAAGATGATGCTATAAGCCCTACTCTTGACAATTAAGGCAAAAAAACAAGGTAATATGTTTTAGCAGTTAGTTCCTGTTTAGCAGATTTTCAAGCCAAAGCCCTCAATTCATATAGTTCTACCAGCCCCATTATATTCTTATGGTTTACCAATGATTCATAGCCCAACAACCCTTGACAGCAACGTCCTCACGGAGGCCTCCTATGGCCTCACAAAGACCACTGGTAGGTCTACGCTTGTTTCTCTGTCCGCAGAGCACAACACCTACCTCTGGGCATGAGCAAAAAGATACCCCTGATGAATCGTGTCGTGGTGGACATGAGATCAAGATGCCTGGTTCCTTGGGTGAACAAATCCTAAGACCTCTGACTGTAAAATGCGAGTGCTTGTCTCAGCATCCTAAGATGTCTCTACATTCTCTAACATCTTACTATGTTATAGATACCCAACATTGCACTCGCTCCTGGGAGAGAATAAAGGCATGAAACAACAAAGGTTTTCTCAAGGATATCTTGGAGGATCCAGTGTTCAGAGACGGTTAGTGATCAATTAGAGGTAGGTATTGAGGGGAGAGAGGCCTCACCCACCATCTCCAAGCTTCCTGTGATGCCCTTGGGCAGAGGGGCAAGAAGGCCAACCATACCCTTCCAGAGGAAAGTAAGTCAACTCCATTAACACAAGTTGGGTCCAAAATACCAGCATAACTCCAGGTAAATCCACTCGCTTTATGAGACTCCAACTTCAGGAAAGATTTATTTAATAGCCTCTTTTGCTTTACCAGATATAATCTCCCATATGCAGAAGCAGTCAGAAAGTTATGAGTCTTGCAAGCTGCTAAGCACAGAGAAATGAAAGCTACTTTCTCAGCTGTATAAATGACCAAGGTCATATTAAGTTCTCCCTGAGTACTAACTGCTACTCTACAATAGTGATAGTCTTTTATGTCATTTGCATGATTTTCATTATTTCTTTTCATTTTCCTTCTTTCTTATATGAAAGTTTCAATTACATAAAGAGTAAGAATCATATATACACTCTAACTAGGGAGGTAATTCAGTATTATTTCAAGAGTGGTCATATTTCCCAGCTTATGAGAATTCACCCAAATAGGAAGACAATTTTATAAATATGAGGTCTGTCTGGAAAAAGTCCAACCATTGTTAATAAAATGAGAATGGTTTGGGCAACAGTGACACAACCTGTCAGCCAAGGAGAGTGGACTGGAATGTGCATGTGTGAACAATGATGACTTCACGGTACTAGTTAGTCAGTGAGGCAGCAGACTCCAGTTGAGTGAGCATGTGTACTGTGTGGCCTTCACATTCAAAATGACTGAGCAAGCAGAACAACAAATCTACATCAACTTGTGCATTAAAGCTTGAACATTCCTCTGTGGAAACTATTGGGATGATTCAGAAGGCCGCAGCTATGGGCAACTGATGTTGGAAGCTTCATCACAACAACACGCCTGCTCATGCATCACATCTTGTGCAGAGCTTTTTTGCAAAACATCAAATCACCCACGTGACTTGGCCTCACTACAGCCCAGATTTCTACAGCCCAGAAGCAGAAGTCACTCTGTGACTTCTGGCTCTTCCCAACACTAAAATCATCTTTGAAAGGGAAGAGATTTCAGACTGTTGATGAGATTCAGGAAAATACAATGTGGAGGCTGATGGCAATAGGGAAAACTGTGTGAGGTCTTAAGGTGCCTCCTTTGAAGAAGACTGAGGCATCATTGTCTTATGGACAATGTTTCTTGTATCTTCTGCGATAAATGGCATTTTTCATAGTACATGGCTGGATACTTTCTGGACAGACCCCATATATTAGAGCCTGCTCCCCTTATATCTCATTTTCACAAACTTTAACCTTTAACTGAACATATACTACTTGCCCACACAATGCAGCAGACACAGCAATGAGTAAAGGATACCCACTGTCCCGTAGGATGTTAAGTCTCAGTGCAAAAAGAGTAACACAAAATGTCAACAAAGATCTACAATGCTTTGGCAGCTCAATGGAATAAACCATATCCACTATCTGTTGAAATAAAAGTGTTCATGAATAAATTATTTAACATGTGCCTTGAACTATGGGGAATGACAATAATCCTAACCATAGCTAACACTTATTGAGTAATTTAAATATACCAGGTACTGTGGTATTTTGCATGCATTCCTAACCCCACTAAGAATCCCACCAGGCAGCTATTTTATTTAGTCCCATATTACAGATAAAGATGTTGAGACTTGGAGAGTCATTTGCCCCAGGTCAAATAGCTGGTCACTGGAATAGGGTCCAAATCCAGATCTGCCTGCTGCCCAAGACCATGGAGGGAAGAGTAGGTGGGAAGACTTGCTGAGAAGAAAGAACAGGAGTGGCGAAGGCAAGATCAGAGATGAAGAACCAGAGCAGTAAACACACACCCAGAGAAAGTGCATCATCTGACCCACTAGATTGCTTCTCTGTGGGTGTTGTGGGTAGAGTGGCAGAAGTAGTAGGGTTGTGTCAGGTAACACTCCTGGAAAAGAAGATCATAGAAAGACAGCATCCTCATAATGTTTAATATGCATAAGACCACATACAAACTCTCTCCGAATCCCACTGAGATTAATAATAACAATAATAACAATGATAATAATAAGCATTTTTACCAGATCACCACCTAAGCTCTGGCTAAAACAACCCATTGCCATTAAGATTTTAGGATCTGCTAACCTACAAGATCACACCGCCCTAACACGATCAATCCACCACGTGCTAGTATTTTTTTGGAGGCAGACAATGTCTACATAGAATTAAAAGCAACAACAGGACCAAGAGAACCTTTTGGACTTTCCAGAAAGCAGCAATAGTTATCCTTAACACTCTTTTAGAGCACCACCCTGCCTGGGAGGTGAAGAAAGCATCATGCAGAGGAACCACCATGGAATACTCCACCCTCTCTTAAGTGTCTACTTTCCCTCATAAATCCCACTCTACAGTTTCCTTTACTGTAAATGACTTCTCTCACATCTTCATCTCTACTTCCCACCTCATCTCTGACACCCTAACCCTCAGTGAGACATATGTGGTAGACATTATCAGGGCTCACCAATTTCACTTCCTAAGCACAAAAGCACTGCATTACCTTGCAAAAGACAGGGCCATGTAAGTGACTGGGCCAACGAAATGTGAGCAGTGAGCAGTGATGAGTGACTCTTCATCAAGGAGGCAGACAACTGCTCCCCCACCCCCCACCCACAGCCACAGCAATTAGACAACCAAGCCACAAGGTAGCGGACGTCTGTCTGATCCAGTCAGAAGCAGCCTGGATCGGAGTTGCTGCAGGAAGCACAGCTGACCTGGAGCATCTCCCAGATTCACAGAGGACTCAGGGCAAGAAATACACTATTGTAGTGGTAGGTTCATGTGGTCGAGGGGCTGGCTGTTGCCACACCAAAGCCTGGCCTCACCAAACCCACAGAACAGGCTTGGTGAACATCCCAAAGGTACCGGAAATCCATCTAAAATCAAATTCTCCACCTTCTGCCACCTAAATCCAGAGAAGCCTATCTACCTTCTCTCCTGGCTAACTCCAAGAATCATAGGTTCTGCCCCTTCCTTTGTATTCCCAGGCCCAGGTGAAGAAATTGCACAAAGCAGTATGATACACTTTTATTGATGGTGATTTTGGCTTAAGAGAAAAAAGCCAAATGAACTTTAATCACCAGAAAAATATTTCATTGGGAGGAAAAAGACTCAATTGTGAAGCTGAATGTCTACTTGAATATATAACTTTGAGACTTCCATAAGATACTAATGTACCTGAAACAATCTCAATTCCCACCCAGGCTGCAAGGGTGTGCTAACTCTGAAGGCATCCGAACAGATAAAATAGGCATGTGCTTACATTTTTTTTAAGGGTCATATTGCCACTACTCAGAACGTACTGGAAACTGACACTCCTTACAAATATCACCTGCAATTATAAAAATCGAAAGCTTAAAGCCACAGAACTGCAATGCAAATATCAAAGGTTTACTTCAAAAGTCATTTATCACCATTTCTCCCACTCCTTCCTGCAGATTCAGAGAATAGCTATGAAAGAAAATATGCATATGCGGTTTCATAAAAAAACTCCAGCTTACAAGTGTTGCGAATTTCATCACCAGTTCTCAGATCTCACAAGCTACACAGAAACATCAAGCCCCACGCTCCCATTTGTTTATCTACCAGTTAAGCAAACTGTTACATTTTGAATAAAAGATCTAAAATCTGCACTCAGTAAAATCTTTAATCCTTTTGTGTGCTTCTTATCTCATCTACACAAAATGATATATAATTTAATTATTACTCCACTTCTCTTTCCCTGAAATAAAGCTCACCAACATTTCAGTCATGAGCAACCATTACAGTTTAAAAAGATAGGGTAATTGCCCTGGCTGGCGTAGCTCAGTGGATTGAGCGCGGGCTGTGAACCAAAGTGTCGCAGGTTCGATTCCCAGTCAGGGCACATGCCTGGGTTGCAGGCCATGACCCCCAGCAACCACACATTGATGTTTCTCTCTCTCTCTCTCTCTCTCTCTTTCTCCCTCCCTTCCCTCTCTGAAAATAAATAAATGAAATCATTAAAAAAAAGTTAATAAATGGGAATAAGTCTGGCACACAGTAGGTGCTCAAAAAAAGTAGCTATTATTAATTTAAAAAATAAGAAAGGGTAATTAATTAGCCCATTTTCTCTATGTTCCTCTAAACACACAGAACAAACTGAAACTTCAGTTCCTTTCAACCCACTTTAGAAACCTTGCACCTTTAATATTCTAGGGCAAAAGATTATGAGGTAACTATAAATCTAGACAATATAAAGATTTCAACTTTGATTCACACCCAAAAGGAAAACCATGACAAACCCACCTATTTCATCTCAAGGGTGTTACCACACGTGGCAGGATTGCCCAACCTCCCCGCTCGAGAACAAGTGTGTACTGCCTTTAGATCGACTGTCCTTTATTCCAACCACCTGAGTCAAGAGGAAGTAGTACTAATTATTTATTGGCTAGCATACATCCATCAGGTACTTATCACATGTGTGAGACTGTTTGTAAGGATCATTTCTGTTCTACGGTTTATACAGAGTTCACCAACCCTGGGAACAACAAATAAGCCGGGAGGTTCTGCCTTCTCAACCACGCTTTGTGCCTTTATCCTCTAAACCACTGAGTTCCTACGGTTTAAAGGAACCATAGGAACTGGTTTCCTATTTAGTGGTAGGAAACACTTCTGTCTTAGAGTTATGATCTTCCAATTTTTTTAATGTCTTTGTTTTACTTACTTGTACATAGAAGCGAACACTTATGTACTTCATAAAGTATCATCAACATCCTGTCTTCTGCCTTCAAGGAGCTCATCTGTCTGATCACCTGTTTTATCACTGGGCTAGAGTGGAAAGGAACCTATCTGTGTAGCTGTGTGCAAACACCTCCTCTTTCAGCACAACACATTTGTGTAAATATTCCTACTCTTAGTTCTAAAGGTGAAATTCAGACACAGACACTCACTGGGTGCGGTGAAGGTGATGGGACCAGAGATTAAGAGAGGTCCTTGTAGAACACTGCCCTGTTCTATCACTGTTATTTAAAGTGTACCCTGTCATTATTCATTTGGGGCTCTATATAAAGAATAAAGCATTGCAGTTGAAACTAAAATCTGAAAGGAGGCCTGGCTGGTGTGGCTCAGTTGGTTGGAGAACTGTCCTGTAAACCGAAAGGTTATAGGTTTGATTCCCAGTCAGAGCACAAGCCTAGGTCGCAGGTCCAGCCCCCAGTCAGGTGTGTACAAGAGGCAACAGATCAATGTTTCTCTCTCACATCGATGTTTCTCCCTCCCTCCCCTTCTCTCAAAAAATCAATGAGCATGTCCTTGGGTGAGGATTAAAAAAGAATTCCAAGAGGAATCTGAATGGCATCTTAAAAAAATATCATTTCAGTCAACCAGATCTTTAAAAAGTATCACTTCAGTCAACCAGATTTCTCACTTTAGAAGAGGTGAAAAGAAGGAAGCTTAAGTCCTGACCTGAAGACCACACACTTTGACTTTTACAGAGAAGCTCTTGGAAAAGATTACCTTGATCTTTGGCAAAGATTATCTTAATACCCTGTGCTTAGTAAACAGACCAAACTAATACATTCATTCAGTTAAGTGTTTGCACAAGGAAGTTACTGAAACTTGCTGTTCTTGAGAATGTTTCCTCCTCATCTCACCTGCAGGAAAACTGCACCCAGTCCCGCCTCCACCTCAGTCTGAAATCATCAGTAAGGCCTCCAGGAAGAAGTCTTCTCTCTGGCCCACCTCTCCAGCACCACCTCTCCACATCAAACTTGGCCAGTTCTCCTGACCCTGGGCCCTTGGGAATAACCCTCTGAGCCACCTGACATGCGGGGGACGCGAACCAAACCTCTGAAGAGGGCTTACAGGTATGACTAAGATAACTGGTCAGAGCACGCCAAAAAGCACCAAACTGCAAGAGAGCTCGTCCATGTGCCATGACTAATGTTAACCCACACATTCACAATTCCAAATGTGCTCACAGACTAAAACTGTAAACTTTAGATAAAGCTCATCTTTCCAGACTTTTTTTAAACAGTAAATTATAATGACAAGTTACACATAAAGACTTTCTCCTTAGAACATATCAAATCAGGACCCATGAGGCTCAAGTGCCCTCTGACCATTGCCTCCCTCCTGGTGCCCCTGTACATGTCCCAGTGTGGCTGGTCCTTTTCCTAGGCATTTATACACATGTCTTCAAAAGCACACACAACATACAAGAGTGGAGACCATTCTGGAGAAGAATTTGCCTCTCTGAATACTTAGTCATAAGTACATACAGTTGTGAATACAGGAAATGGAGCTTATTCTTGTATTATTATTTATTAATTATTGCATTATTTGTTTGTTTTACAACTGCAAACCTACTTTTGCCCACCCTGTCTATATTTGTATGATCCGCTGGTCCTGCTCCCAGACACAGTGCCCAGCAACTCCTCCCACGGATTGGAGGAAAAGATAATGAGATCCGTGGTGCGAACCAATGTGAGGTAATCACAGTCAGGTAAACTGATAAATCATAAGAACGTAGGGCTGAATTATAAAAGCAAGAAGCAGTAAGAGCTAAGGCACAAAACCATGTATGTAAATTTCACACATACATAAACCCCCTCATCTGCTGTAATAACCACACATACATTACATTTTCCTGTGCAATAGTGTAAAACACTGAAAATAGTTCCTATCATATTTTAAGCACTTAGTAAATATTCACTATTGTTAATTAGATTAAAAGATGTGCACAATATATTGTGAGCCTTCTACTACAAAACTTCATTTACAGTACCACCCTTTCCCTAAAGGGCTTTCCTTTGCCCTATTTTCGAAAAATGTATGAGTGATTGGGAAGCTATGCTAAAGATACATACCGTAGTTACCTCTGAGGGGAATCGTGTGTTTTAGCTTATTCTCCTTGCTTGGCCATATTTCTATAATGAACAAACATTACTTTAGCACTTTCCTTGGTCCTTAGTGTTCCTTTCATAATTCCTAATGTAAAAATATGTAATTGAATACAAATAAAACTATACAATTCATGACCAAAAAGAGAAACATACCAAAAGCCCATCAGTGGGGAAACAGTTCAGAGTTATGGTACACGCACGTGGCAGAGTACTCTGTAGCCTCCTTCTGTCAGCGTGGGAAAGCCCACACTGCTGTGTGAGGACAGCAAGCTCCCGAAGTGCACATGCCCGAGACCCGGGAGGGCGGTGGACAACGGTGGTCAGCAGCACGGTCTGCGGAGCCAGCCACCCACATTCACACCCTGTCTGCCGCTCAGACCATGCTCCGCGGCAGGAGATCCTCGAACCTCAGTCCTCATCGCCAAAGCAGGGTGCAGACAGTGCCCCCTCATGGGGCTGCTGCAGACAAAGGTGGGAGATGCCGAACAACACAAAACCTATGCATAAGGTCTGCTAAAAAAGGTGTGCATTTTATTTATGTCGATTAAACCTCAATAAACTTGACTTTAAAATACACATACACGCACAAAAGGTCACATATGGTATAATTCCATTTATATGAAATATGCAGAATAGGTAAATCCTTAGAAACAGAAAGCAGACTGGAGATTACCAGAGGCTGGAGAAAGGGGACACTAGAGAATAATTGCTGAGTGAGTCCTGGGCGTTGTTGTCATAGAGCGATGGGAGCGCTGCAGCCAGACAGAGGTGGTGGCTGTGCAACATTGTGAATGGGCTCGAGGCAACTGATTTTGGTCTGCTTAAATAGGGCTAACTTTATGCTCTGTGAATTTTACCTCAAGGAAAAAAAGTACATGCATGCAAAACAACCAAATGTTTTACAAGAATACAAATTAAAAGGTAAGCATAAACATTTACAAAGGCTGAAAGGGGGGAAACAATGAGCAAGGGGAACATGCGTAACTGAAAGCTAAAAGGTCATGTGATGCAGCAAAATTCTGATAAGAACCCTGCCCAGCCAACTGATGCCGGCGTGCCATGCGACACAGGACAGGTAGACCCTCTACACCTGGGAGCCAAACACTGCCTTGGTTTCCTGCCTTTTCTTTTTAAAGAAATGATATTTGCCACTATTCTCTGCCATTTGCTGTTTCTACCCACTGAAAAACGAGTCTGTCCAGAAGGTATCCAGCCAAATATGAAAAATAGTCATTTATTGAAGAAGATATAAGATACAATAAACATTGTACATAGGACAGTGACACCTCAGACCCCTTCAAAGTAGGCACCCCGGGACTTCACACAGTTCTCCCAAATTGCTATCATCTGCCCCCCATATTTTCCTGAATCTCATTGACAGTCTGCAATCTCTTCCTTTTCAAAGGTGATTTTAGTTTTGGGAGAAGCCAGAAGTCACAGGGCACCAAATGTGAGTTGTAAGGGGGCTGAGTCACCTGGGTAATTTGATGTTTTGCCCAAAAACTCTGCACAAGACGTGATGCATGAGCAGGCGTGTTATCCTGATGAAGCTGCCAATCACCAGTTGTGCATAGCTACAGACTTCTGAATCATCCAAATAGTTTCCACAGAGGAATGTTCAAGATTAATGCAAAATGTGATGCAAAGTGATTGCTCTACTTGCTCAGTCACTCTGAATGTGACCGCCACACAGTACACATGCTTACTCAATGGTGTCTACGGCCCCCACTGACTAGCACAGTGAAGTCATCATTGTTCACACATGTGTATTCTAGTTCACTCTCCTTGGCTACCAGGTTACATTGATGTCACACAAACCATTCTGGTTATATTAACAATCGTTGGACTCTTTCCGGACAGACTTCATATATCTTGGAACTCACTTCTTGTTAGTATGTACCACATCTTTATAACTTTGAAGTTTGAGGTTACTGCCATGATCCACACATTTTCAACTTCCCTTACCTGATCATACATAATACGCCAATTAAGGAATGTTTCATAGTGAAATATCAAATATGGTATGTAACCACCTATACTGAAATTAAACCCCATTCTGAAATAAGTTTAGTTCTTAGAGCTATTTTATATGCATCCTTCACAACTAAACCCCTCTCTCAACCACTACTGCTTCCAACAAACAGCTAAAAGAATGTAATGAAGCCCCTCTAACTGCATACCCTCCAAACTGAAGTTGTTTTAATTTGATTTTACAGGGGGGAAAAAAAAGGTTAGCTGCATAGGAGTTCATTGTATGCTTCTCTGCTCCAAGCTGGCCCTCCCCTAAGCCCAGTTACTGCCTGGCATGGCTGTCCAGTATTAAGTTTAAAGGCCTGGAATTAGTTCAGAGGATACGCACAGTGTCAGTACTAAGTCCATGAAGTTCGTCTTGGAGCTTCTGGCTCCTCCAACTGCCATGCCACAAACTCACTTTCTGGATCTACTTTCCAAACCCCACACTCCAAACACCAATGTGTCACCTGCTCAATTATAGTGTATCTAATAGAGTTCTCTGGGATTTTGTTTTCCTCAAAACAAACTAAAAGGCTGCCCTTTTAAATAATTAGTCACGAATGTCAGTTGCCTCAAGGTGACACAGGAGAGACAAAGTTAACATTTGTGAAAAAAAACAGCAGCTGGAAAGAATCACTCCGGGAAAACAGACACACAGGGAAACATTCCCTTCTGGGCTTAAGAAAGACAAGCATTTCAGAAATCTAAAATAAGCCCTTTATCAGAGCTGGGGTAAAGGTCATCCCCGTGGCACTTGGGTGGAGGACAGAGCCACCTCTCAGATGCACTGCTCCCTGCTCTCATAGGACCTGCCAGAGAAGAGGGTCTGTTCCTGTGCCAAGGGCAATCTGGCATCTCTAAGGGCTGGACAGTTATGCAATACAATTATTTTTTTTGCATAGCATCCCTCCCACAGGGCATTCCAATAGTCTTAACAAAGGGAGTCATTCACAGACTTGATAAAAGCAAAGTAAGGAGAAACTTTGTAACAAGGAGCAAAGAAGGGAAATAAACAGTAAAGATATGGAAAGGGCTCCCAGGCACTTCCCTCCTAGGTTTTCACTTCCCCACCCAATCCCCACCCAATCTGCAGGGCTCGGACAGTCAGGAGCAAGGGGTCCAAAGAAAGATGCTAGGGAATAGTGACTAAAATCAGAGGAGGGCAGAGGAAAGGCTTCCCCTCTCCCAGAGAAGGCACATCCTCACTGCTGGCGAAGAGTAAAAGGATCTTCTGTCGAGCAACCCGGGGACTGGTTTAGATTTATGTTTGTTTTTTTATTTTCTTGAGGCCAGCCAGTTATGCTACTTGTTAAATAATAAACACAAGTCACAAAAATATTTTCCTAATTTATGACATAGCAGTCTAATTGGTTTTGACAGCACAGAAGTGTGCCTGCACACAGACCCAAGTAGTGTTTGCTTGTTTAAAACTTACCTTGGAATTCCTGCAAGAAAGTCTTGGGTCGGGGAGGTCCAGGAGGGGATCGATGTCATTTTGTGGGGAAGTCAGTCACTCATCTAATAAAGTGGCGAATCCCCATTCTTTAGCTTGGACAAACCTTACAGAAATTCAAGTCTTTCGGCAAAGAAACGTCATTATCAGCCACCTTCAAAAGAAGGCAGTGATCCACGTGCTTTCAACCTTCTACAGGCGAAGCTGCTTCCACCAGGGCACCTCTCATCCAAAGATGACACAACAGGGGGATTTAGATCTCCCGAGCTCTCCACCAGGTATGCATCAGGCGCTCCCCGGCCTGGTGACTGCCTGTGCACCCCGCCCTTCTCAGTCCAGGGAAGTTTCCCCCAACAGTGCCTGGTGACATCGCTCTTTAAAAAGTCAGCCATGGTGCCACAGCAGACGTGCTGTGTCGGAGGAAGGAGATTTCTCTTAGGCCCGCTAGGGCTACACTGCCACAACACATTTCCTTATAAATCTGAACTAACTACTAAAATCCAAATAAGTGAATATGGGTTTCACTGCAGCTCTACCAGCATCTTCGAAAGCACCCCACCCTCCCAAGTTATCTAAGGAAAACATTAAAGGTACCTGGAAAGTCAAGGTGTTGGAACTCCGTAAGTCACACAGGGAATGCATCCCATTGTAGATCGACCTGGTTCAATTTCCCACTGACCTTCATTATCAGAGAAGGAGATTCATATAAAGGAACTATAGATATATAGATCTCAAAGCCAGCCCTGGAAACTTGTGTGTTCTATACTTAAAAAAAAAAAAAAAAAAGAAAGCATAACTACTTATTTCAAGGTAAAATTCATGTTAGCATCATGATTTAGAGAAAAACAGCTTACTAGCAGCATATAAATTCTCTCAACTTTGAAAATACTAGGATATGTAAGGATCACATAAACATCTTATAATACAGCATCATCATTAAGGAGGCAATAAATGGGAATTACGAGGATGACTCGCTGGTGGGAATCCTGAGGGACAAAGGGTTTGGACTGGGACTGTGCTCTGCCCAGCAGAGCTTTCTCTTCGGAATCGGAATCGTGGGCACCACCGCAGCCCTTCCCTGAAGGCCCACAGGAGAGCACAGGCTTTTGTTTCACTTTTGTAGAGGGTTCAGTAGCCTACCCTGGGTGTCCAAGGTACGCAGGTAACTTGTACACAGCCACAAAAGCTGAGAAAATTTGCAAAAGAATGTCTTGGGAAAGCTCACTTTCGCAATGTCTACATGTATCATCGCTTCCAGGAAGCGGGCTGGACCAAGCCCTACCACGAAAAACAGTGTCCTTGGGGGCTCAGAAGCACCAGGCCCTCCACTCTCTCAGTCCTCACGGCCAATGCTCTCCCACGGCGGGTTCATGAAAGCAAGGGCCAAGTCACCTAAAGAACATGATCATCCCAAGAGAAACTCGTGAGTGTTCCAATGGAAAGGCTGAGACAAAACCAATCAGGTGCCAGGTTTCTCCAAAGGTAATTCCAAGCACAGAGAGCAAAGGCGGGAGCACAAAATAGACTTCCTGGGAGAAAAATAACGGTAAAATAAATGAAAGCAGATTCCAAAAGGTCTACCAGGGAGCCTGACCAGTGTTGCTCATTTGGTTGGATGTCCTCCCAATGCAAAGCCTTGCCAGTTCAATTCCCAGTCAGGGCAGGTGCCTGAGTTATGGGTTCAGTCCCCAGTTGGGGAGCCTATGAGAGGCAACCGATCAACGTTTCTCTCGCACATCCATGTTTCTTTCTCCCCCTCTCTCTCCTTCCTTTCCCCTCTCTCTAAAAGTAAATCAATCCAATCTTAAAAATTTTTTTTAAAAATAAAAAGGTCTGCAAGGGAGATGAGAAAGCTGTGGACACAGAGGGCAGAGAAACTGGAACAGTCAGCAGACATGTCCATGCAGCCACGTTAAATGACCAGCTCCCTCTGAGTGAGAAGACCCACCTTGAACGTTACTTGGGATCTAAAACCCAGGGCAGACACACTCCCTATTCTCAAGGAACTTAAAAGTCACCAAAGCAAATAAGCTTTATGCCTAAAACAGCTGCATTGTTATCCAACTACAGGTGGTTTCTATAAGAAGTGTATGAATCAAGAATTCGGGATGGGCATTTGTGTCGAACCTTAAAAGATTCATATAACATGTATTGGAAGATTTAAAAAAAAAAAAAAAACTAGAGACGCTAGCACTCTGGAAAGTGGCCAAAGGAGCAGCAAAGGCAAAAAAAGTTGGACTAGTCATTTATTTTCAGGAAGCAGGAAACAGTACTGATGAGGAGTAAGGAAAGGTCACTTTTAGAAAGCAGACTGGAAACAAATCATGGATGAGCTTACATAGTACATAAGAAAAAAAAGGTGGCTCCTCAAACAGCAGACGAGCAAAGAGGCTGGAGCGGGAGGAACAGAGAGGTATCAGGGCAACCAGCATCACCTGCAAAGCTCACCGATGGCCCTATCCTCCAACTAAAACCCAGCAGAGCAGCACGAAGTGTGGGATGACTGCTGCTCTTCTCTGTTCCTTGTCCATTATGTGCGATTTGTTCAGGAGAGAAGAGATACCCAGTCAGACTAACAGACGAGCAATGACCCCAGGTACCCAGGAGGGTAACGCCGGTCACTGTGGAGCCCTATTGCCTGAGCCAAGCAAAATCTCAATGTTCTTACCAGTCTCATGTGGTACCCAAGGCACCTTGGCTACCCAAATGTGTCTCTTTATGTCCAATAAGTGAAAAAACAAAACAAGAAAAATTTCAAATATTTTGGGTGTGTTCAGACACTTTCCATATATGCTTAACTCTCAATGTGTTGGTCAGCTGCCTTGCAGAGCACAGGTAAGTCATGACTAAGGGGAATTCCTTGTACCCCATGCTGAGGTCACATAGCCCAATCCCCACCTCCCCCCTTCCTCAGGGAGAAAAAAGGCTTTTCTTCTTCAGCTTCTTTTGCTTCCCTCCTATCAGATCACAGAGGGCTGTTTGCAGGCCTCCTCTCTCCTCCACTATGCAAACCCAACGCCACTCACATGCCTTCTGCTAAAGAACACTTCTAACTCATCTCTGATCTTCTCCCCAAGTGGTGTGTAGCAAGTTGGCAGTCCCCTCTCAATGCAAAAAATAATAAAATAAAACAAAAAAAGAAAAACCCAACCCTCTGTGTCTCTCAGTTGCTCTCCTAGCATCCCAGTGCTGCCTAGCGAACTCCGGCTTAGGAACGAAAGAAGCCATTTCTTAGAATCAACCTTTAAAAAGACAAGGCTGTGTCCGAAACTTCACAGACAACACCCAGGCCCGTGCAGGGGGAAGACAAGTCAAGTTTCTTGAACCTGTTTTTCTTGCTGTCAACTAGTTTTTATAGACTCGTATATTGCTAATTTTGATTCACAAGCTACTTTAACTGTATCCTGTAAGCGTTCATTTGCTTACATTACTGTGGAATGCACCCCACACAGAATGGTACACTATGGAGCACTCACGCAGAAAAGAGGTGAACAGTCACCATTTCCTTATGTAGTTGCATAATCATGATAATCAACAAAGTTCAATGTGAGAAAAAGTAATGGAATGAAACTCAATGCCTCAATTAGCAACAACAATAAAGACCAAGCAAAGCATTCTGACAGGGATGCAGGGACGATACTGTTTAGCCTGTGAGAGGACAGAGAGACAACCACTCCAGGCTCCACTGCAGCACTGGCAAAAAGGATGGGCTTCGAAGAGACCCCGACCACTTTTTTTAATCTTCGGGCTTTGGTTCCCTCGCTGGCTCGCTGTGAGAGTTGAATGAGATGTGCCCGTAGAGCACTGGGCAGAGGAGCTACGAACGCAGTGTGAGAGACGACTGGCCACGCGGACTCAGGGCCTTTCTCTTGGAGGCAACATGCACAGGCCGTGCCAAGAGACATCAAACTCGAAGGCAAGACATTTTGAATGGATCGAGAAAAACAGTCCATAAAATGAAAGCCAATATTGCTAAGGAAAGTTCTGGTTCTAAACTGTTCTCCATTAAATGCTTTCATTTCTTCTGAATTAAAAAAACAACAACAACAACAACAAAACTTTTATTTAAATTGTCAAAGGTAACAGAACTGTACAAGTGTGCAATTGAGATAAAAGATTAAGATTAGACACGCTGACTCACTGCCGATCAAAGCGCCTCCGATGAAATCAAGGCTGTACTGAAGGGGTTACATGTTAACGTGGGGCCACCGAAAAATCTTCGACTTCAAATGCTGAGCTAAAAGACAGAGTCAGAAATAATCCTTCCTTTTGTTTCCCAAGTCCACGTCTCTTGTACTGAAATGATTTGGTAACTTGGTTAAATCACAGTGAACTGTCCGTTTCAACACAGGGAGACATGTGAGCAGGGCGACAGAAGGAGAAAATCCCACCACAACCGGCGTACCTTTGTTCAAAGGCACAACTTGATTAAATTCACATCCTGTGGTCATTTGTCGGGTTCTCAGAACAATGGTAATTTTAGTTACTGGGAAAACAAAAAACCATTGTTCCTTTTCATTATTTCTCTTCCTTGTTGAAAGTTTAAACGCTGATTGTCTCAGAGTCCACAGCTTACACGTAAGATAAAAGCATTATGTTAATATACGCACATCAAAAAGCCACATACACACACAGTGGGGCAAAAGTAGGTCTACAGTTGTTTGAATGGAAAATAATGCAATAAATAGTAATACAAGAATAAACCCTGTGTCTCATGCACTCACAACTGTAAATCTACTTTTGCCCCACCCTGTATATTTAACTAATATTGGCATCTAGCCCGTGTTTGTACAGACAGCACTAAACTACAGAAATTGTTGTTATGAAGAGAATTACCAAGATTGATCAAAACATCAGTCCTGTCTATTTCTGTCTATAACTCTCCTGGGAACAAACTTTATAACACAGCATATGGCAAGAATTTCACACGCTGGATTTAAAATTCCTTCCTTTAGGATCCTGGCAATAACTATGTGACATGTTGGTGATGAAAAATAGAAGGACTCTGGAGATGGGGCAATTAGCTCTGAATTTTAGTTACACACCTCCACTAGAGCACTGCCTCAGGGGGTGTACTCGGGTCCCTGTTTTCTCCTATAGATTTTTTTAAGTTCTTCAAGGTCAGACCCCAAAGGGAGCTTCCTCTCTATGCCACTAAGACATGTAGCAATGCCTGGCACACACTGGAGCTCAAAATATACAACTAGACAGACAGAGGATAATCAACCTCCCCTCTGATCAAGTAAACACAGGCAAGTATAAATTCTGACCTTCAGCCAGCTCACAAGACCTCAGGTCTTTCTAAAGAATAGACTCTTCAATCTCCCCATCCTCTTTCCCTGTCCTGAGAAGCAGGGTTCCACTGTCTCCAATACGAAGAACTTTCTGAACCAATACCAAGTCTCGTACTATCTACCAGGTGATTCCAGGAGATCCCAGGAGTGTTCAGAAAGTGGTGTGTTTGCATGACTTTTTTTTTCTTTTAAATGTTTACTAGTCTGGTGTTTGGGCTGAATTTTTGAGCTGGGCTTCAATGTTGGGAAGCAGACGAACAAAGCCCTGTGATTTTCTCCCTCTTCTATGATGAAACATACGTTGAGTTCACTGCCAAAATTCTGTGTTCTTTACAGTTGTCAACACGTTAGCATTAGTAACTTTTTTAAACCTCTCAATGTCCCCATCATTGATTTAGGGAGGTGGCAGGCCATGAGGACTGATGCTTCATGCAACTATTTATTGATCAAATCCTTAGGTACTTTGTATGATAGAGAGGAAAGGCTGAGAGGTTGAACAGTAGAGTATATTTTAAAAGATTTCTTGTCCTCTCATATAATTTCCAGAACTATTTCTACCAATGTTATAGCATTAGTTTATTTTGAAGACACATAAAATTGGTTTGGATATAGGTACTTGTGCCCATGATCTTCACTTGTGAAATGTTTAAATCCATGCTTAAGTTATCATAACATTAACCCTTTTTAACAACACAAAAGAAACATTAAAATACTAGTTACATGAAAAAATTATCACTCAAATAAAAGGCTTGGAGGAAGAATTTTATCTATCTTAATGACCATACAATAGGTATCAATTTAAGTTTATTGAATGACAGTGATTTCTCTAAGTCAGTGAATACTCAATTATCTACACCAATGGAAGGGTACATGCTGTGGAAAATATAAACAAAAAAGCCTTATTCTGTAAATAAAACAGGGAGAACTGAACCTGCCTTACTGGGCTGTTGTGCGGATTAAATAAAAGCTTTTAGCCCTGGGGTTGGCACATAACAGCGCCTCAGTGCTAAATGCTATTATTATAATCAACATCTCCATTATTATTATGCATTATATTATCCTGCAAGGCCAATTTGATGGTCCTGATTTTGATGATAAAACACCATGAAACACAATGAGGCCAAGAAACCAGCTCAGTCACAAAGCTGGTAAATGATGCCAAAGGAATTCAAGCCCAAGTCAGCCTGATATGCAAGTTTCAGTTCTAACCTAGATGTGATACTACTTTAAACATAGGGACTCTTCTAGAAATTAACTCCTTGCCCTGATAGCTTGAGAATCCTAAAGGCGGATCAAATAGCAAAAGCAGAGGAGGCAAAGGGAACCCTGGAAAGGGTGGTGGGGTGGGGCGGGGAGAGCTTTGCAACCATACATGCTGGGTTCAGGTCCCGCTGTGTGACCTTCAAAAGATCATGTGATCGCCTAAGTCTGCTTCCTGATTTGTAACATTGGGATAATCATACCAGTGGTGGCAGGAATGAGATAAGGAAGAGACATAAAGTTTGTGAAGTACTTGGTTTAGTCTGTGGCACACAGTGGGCGCTCCATAAATTTGTACCAGAATCACCCTGTCTGCTTGAATCATCTTTATATGTCCTCCAGTCTTAATGACAGAGAGGGAAAAATCCTCCAAGAATTTAAATTCTCAATTTTTTTTCCCAAAGATTGCTATATCTCAAGAAATATAATAAAATTTTCCCCCAAGAGTCAAATAATATTTTCCTTTAGTTGTATATAATATTATAGACATACATCTTTTGTCTCTATACACATACAAATAATAAATAGTTACATATAATACTTGTGTATGCAATCATTTTTACACACCTTTTGGCGCTTCCAAAGAGAGAAAGAAAAGAGTGTAATGAAAATTAAACCTAAATAGAAAAGAATTGAAATTCTTATAAAACAAGAAAATTCACTTTCCTAGCGCACTATCATGCTACAAAGCAACTCGTGAAAGGGCAGCTCACTACACATACACACCAGAATTTGACGGGGGAAAAAAACAAAAACAATAACAAAACCAGGGGATATATAGCCAAGAAGAAAAATGGTTAGCTTTTTCTTTAAATCTGGTAAGCAGATAAAAAACATTCAAATCTATAACAAAGCAATATGCAGGAAAATTTATTTTATTATTTCACAAAATACAGAACGCTTATAAGTGCACTTTAAGCCAGGCACCAGGTCATTTTCAACTACCCACCGAAGCAATCAAATTGAGATTAACATGCCTATCAGCTAAGATCAGGCTGTCAGAATGAGAGTTTTAAATTACACATGTCCTTACCAAAAAGTAATTAAAAGATTTTTTTCTCCTAAATAATAAATAACTTTGCACTGACTTTAATAAAACAATGTTTAATTTTGTTTAGGGGTTAAAAAGGCATTTTAAAGCAAATTAAAACACAGAATTTAACACCACTAGAAGAAATTTTACAAACTTAAATAAAACCATTTGGTTGTCTTTTCCAAAGGCAAATATGTTGTTCATCTTCCTTTTACCCAACAAAAATTCCTACAAAATGATAATCAAAACCTTTTGTTAAACAGGAGTTTAAATGCTGCCTCTCAAATCAGATTCCATTTCAACTGATCTGAAACCAAACTAAAAGAGCATTTTATGAGCATGGTTCTCATTTTTAAAAAATAACGGGGAAACTGCCCTTTGAGATGCTGAAGAAATAGACACTGAAGTGAAGGAAGGACTCAGGAACTCAAGAGTCACTCACTCCCTCAGTCTGCCAGCCATTACTGTGAAAGAGAGGCAGACTGGGGTTGAGGAGGGAGAAGAGGGGAAAAAAGTGGGGGGGCGCTTGACTATGACCCTAGTGAAGAAAACAACGCATCCAAGAGAAATGTTCCAGAGAAATATTAACAACCTTCCATCCCTGAAACAATGGAGTGACAAACACCTAATAAACGTAGGGAGGACTTCATACTCTTCCCAACATACAAGAAGACACATCTGAGATAAACCTACTCACACGGGAAGATGAGTCGTCCCAGCAGTGTCAGGTTCCAGGTATTTATTTCAGGGCTTCGCCATCTTTACAAACTGAATGAACTACTTCACAGTACTTTTAATTCCAGCAGAAAGGCACGGCCATATTTCACAAGCCAGGCACTGGTATTTCAGAGTTAACGACATTTTACAACTGAGAAGGGACACAAGTTTTCCCAATTTATATGCCATACGGAAAAAGGGAGGATGCTTCCCAAGAAAGTAGTTAATGACTTTAAAAAATGAAATGCTTTTTAAGACATTTGTAAGTATAAATGTTTTCAACAACCAAGTACATTAATCAGGATCATGTTTTGGACAGGTTCCTTACCTAAGGATAATGTTACATAAATACTAACTCGTAATGCCTGCCACAACACTCAAGTTCCCTTCCCAGGTAGGTGAGAGCTTTCCATTCTACACCCTTATCAACCCTCACAGGAGGAGAGGGCCTGGGCTTGGGGCAGCAGTTCACAGGCTGGCAGGTGTCCTATACAGGGGACCCTGGTAAAAACTGGATTCTCAATCTTTGGGCTTAAAATTGTGAAATAAAAAGAGAACACAGCAATTAGCAGCTGTAGCTAGAGCAAAGAGCTGCAAGAACTACAAAGGCTCTCAAAGAGCCAAAATTCTGACTCAGCCGAAACGACAAGGCAGAAAGAGATGACCAGGTAGCCATGAACAAAGGCAGACGCACACACGCTGACTGGCCAAGTCACACCCAGGGCAGAGGACCCGGAAGTGAGGTGCACATTCCTGCTGCTGAGGTCATGTCCACTTCCAGGGTTCATGAGAGCCACCTGACTGCAGTTCCAAAGACCTGGACTGCTACAAAATCTAGAATTCAGGATGAGATTCCTGTCTGCCTGTCCCACATCAATCTTTATAAGGAATGAATGACCTATTACTTGTGGGGAATTTCAGTGAATCCCTAGTCCTTGTAACCAAAAGGCCAGGTTAATCAAATCTGTTACATTCTATACTTTAGACTTTTCACCAATTCAGAAAATCTCTCCATAAATTTGTTCATAGTATTCAATCCCATGACATTTCATATTTTTGGTCCATAAAATGATGCAACTTTCATTTCCTAAACTCAGATAGTAATTGTTCTTTTCCCCAGTCTACCACACCCCACCCCGCCCCCCATTTTCTCCTTGCAGCCGCAGGTGTTTCAGGTCCGGGTCACACGGGGAGTAAGGCAGGCTGCCTCCTCAGTCTAACTCCCTTCCACCTTTAAGGCTGAAATGAGAACAGCTGAAGGCCAAACAACTGTGGGAAATCTTCAGTGTCTGTCGAAAGCACAAATGCAATGTCCTTTGACCCCTGCAATCCTCCTTCTGGATACCATCCCACAGAAATATGGAAGCCTGGAGGCAACCAGTAAGTTCATCAATAAAGGATTAAAGTATTGATATAGCCACAGAATAGAAGTGGACCCAGGCTGAAAACAAACTGGCATATTTTTAATGAGGTGGATCTATGAGAAATGACCTAGAATGACAGCTGTAAATACTTGTAATGTGTATATTTTACCATAAATATATTCAGAAAATGAACAGAAGTAAAATATACATGTAATATACATTACTTTGTAATAGTAAAGTTTATAGTTGTAGAAAATATGCCTAGCTACCACATTACATGTAAAATAAATTGTATTTTGGAAAAATCTATGTGTATATGTATACACAGAAAAGCATCTAAAAGGATACACATCAAAATGACCACACAGGGGAATCTCTGGAAAATGAAAATTGAGGGGTGTTATTTTGACATATTGATACAAAAGTATTTATTAAATCTCTAGTTTAAAAACCTTTTTAATAAAATAAAGACTTGTCATGCCAATTGTGATTTTGTTCAAAATGCTATGAAATCCTTGAAACTTAAAAGACAAAAAAAATTCAACACTTAGATCATCAAATTAAATTCACAGAGATTCACTTCTCCCACATTCCCACGAAATCAATAACTTGTTGTACAAAAAGAGATCACATATTTAACCAACCTAGAAAATTCTCACAGAGAGGTCATATCAAACATAGAGCTCAAATACACCCAGAAACAATGAGATAGTTACTCTTAACTTCCCTCTACCCCAGAACTTCCAGTCAGCAAAGAACTAATATCAGAATAAGGTGATCCATAGCGCCCAGAGGACAGAAGGCAAAGTATAACAAACACTTCTAAAAAATACTAAAATGTAATTTTAATGTAAATGTAGTTTTAAGATTAGTTTATAAATGTATTCTGGGATTCTGCAAACATTGAAGTATAAGAGAAGCACACACACACATATTCTGTCCAGGGGTGATAAAGTATGCTTGGCTCTCAGAGTGTACCAAATTCTCAAGAAACAAATCACTTTTGCCAAGTAGTTATTAATCTAAGACTTTTTTTTCTTACTCTAAACAAATTAAATGTGAAAGTTCTTGGCATGCAAAAAAGTATCAATTTCCAAAAATATCAATTTACTGTTTCCTTAAAAAAAAGTGCTATCCCACTTAAAATTACACCCTTACACCAACATTCAAACAGTACTTTGCCCTGGGTGACGAGGTAACTAGCGACTTTTCCCCCTTTTTACCCCTCTCCATTACACAATTTTCTATAGTGACCATTTAAATTACTTGTACAGTATTTGGGAAGTTTAAAATAAATCAGCCTGGAGTTTTTTCACAGCTCAGAGGTTTAGGTAACGCTCTGCACTCTCTCTTCCTTACGTGACAAAGAGACGTAGGCCGACCCCTGGAGGAGACCCCACGATTCCAGTTCACGCACAGGTCTGTCTCCCTTTTGACACAAAGGGCAAGTCACTTAGCCTTTCAATCTGTAAATTTATAAAGGTAGCACCCAATCCTCTTTCCACACCTAACAGCATATATTTTGTGATAAGGGCTTTTACCAGAAACTTTGCAATTCGACAAGTGGTACGCTTGCACATCTCTTACCCTTCTATTTCTGCCACTGGTATACGACCCACTAAAGAAAAATGGGCAAATTCTGTCAATAACTGTTACTGGGATTCTCATCATTTTATCCTAATAGACGGCAATTTTTTTTAAATCCTGATAATACAACTGGGCAGTAAAATACTGCTGGATTGACTTCAAAGCAAAGAAACGTTCATAATTGCCTCAACGCCAGTCTACCCTCAAACCAAGCCATAGCGCGTGGATGTATTATTTTTAGGGCTGTGATAGAACTACTCTGCTGACTTCTAGGTGGCAGGAGAAATAATTACATATGCATGCAAACAATCTATATTTTTAATGTGGTGTTGAGGTTTAAGAAAGTCGGTCTGGAATAAAACGCCTCAAAGCTAAAAAGGTTCAACATTACACACACACACCCCCCACTCTTCAAATATCACATTAGAATCAACACCTTTAGATTTTTAGCAAGTTATACATTTCTAAAGTCACTTTTTGAGTAAAAATCACTCTGATGGATAGTTCACACAATCAATTAGTTTATGAAACCTGTAATCAACCACACTACCATAAGCAGGATAAAAGGTCACTGGAGATTTAGCTCCCAAATCACAATTTAAAAACAAAAATGAAATGAATGACAAATGATATTCATCCTCCTTGAGCTAAATAAATAAGGCTGCTGTGGTAGAGAGTTTGCAAAGGCGGCAGTGCGAACTCCTCCCCTCCCCATACACAAGTCCCTTTGCCATGTGATTCTACCACTCTTCCCAACAAGCAGGGAAACCAACTTCCCTTGAATCTGAGCTGGCCTGGCGATGTGTTCCAATCAAATGAATGAGGCAGAATGGCAGCACGTGACTACCAAGCCTAGGCCTCAAGGGTCCTTGCCACTCTTCTCCAGCTATACTGGAGCATAGCCACAGGTGAGGAGTAAAGTACAGATGAGCCTCCTTGACAATGAGGAAAGATCCGTGGAAGGAGGGGGCCAGCCAACAGCCAGCACCAACCACCACACACACAAGTAAGACCATTTTAAAATACGTCGCCCAACCCAACTGGCCATGAACTGGCCCTAAGTGAGTCCAGCAGAATTGCCCCGCCCAACCAAGCCCTAACTGCCAACCTCCAGAATTGTAAGCAAATAAAACTGTCGTTATTTTAAGCCATTAAAGTTTGGGGTGGTTTGTTACATGGCTATCCATAGCTGATACAGAGACTGTCAGAATCCACAGAGAACTGAGGCTTTCAATGTGTCCAAGACACCCAAGACAGAGCTTCAAATGAGGTGTTGGCTCAACAAAATGCTGCACTAGACTTTCTGCACCGGAAATGATGCATTGGAAAAAAACTTACATTGTCCTTACTTACCTAGACCTCTTGCTGAACCCCTGAAAACTTTCAACTTAGATATGCCCCTGATTTCTTTCTCTCTTACCCTGCTGAGGTTTGAGGTCTTCAGCTGCCTTGTGCTAGTCTGCCTGTCAGAGATCCCACCTTGTCTCTGGCCTTACAGATCTGATTTGGGAATCCTACCCCGACTGTACCCCTCATCCTGCAGTCCACCATCAGCTTCGTTGTTGCCATCCCTGCCTCCAGGCAAACAGCCCTTTGTAATCCCAGTCAGCGGTCCTGGATAATCTTATTACTTCCATGAAGTGGTGATGCAGAATCTATTAAAAATAACTGTAAACAAATGTGACTTGAAACAACTAACAGCACTCTTCAGGCTAGAGTCGTTTTGTAACGTTAACTAAGTATTCCAGTAGGGCCATGACTATTTCCAAAATCTCTGAAAATATCATAAGAGCAGATTAATGTCATTGCATTAGAAAATTAGTCTCATTTCTCCATTACAAGGGCTGATACAAATGGGTATTTTTTTAAATTTAAAATAAAACATAGCTATAAATTATAGCTGACCCTCTCCACCAAGTCCCTTTGAAGGAAACAATACTTCTTTATATGTAATAAATTGTGATAAGATCAGTTTTGAAGTCAGTCATCCCTCATAAGGATCTCATTTCATGTTTTTGTCCCTCTCTTGCTTCCGAGCAGCTCTAAGAGACAAAGGAAAATTCAATTTAAAAACAACAACATACGACAGAAAACAATTCACTCTTAACACAGGAAACGAAATGGCTCTCACCCATGAGCACAGCAAGACACGCACCTGGCTGTAACTTGTACCTGCTCTAGTGGATGCACAGCAGCGATCCCCCTCTACCTTTAAGACTATTTAAGCGAATATACAAGCTACAAAGCTGCCTATATTGTCTCTTTCTAATGGGTGTTAAAGAGCAGGACACGAAATTATAGCCCTTAAAAAGTCTCGCTGCTTCTATGGAAACAGGAAGATAACTATGGATGAACTGGAAGGCTCATTATCTCTTAGCCCTAGAGTCTGTCACTTTTTAAACAACTAATGAATATTTATTTCAGTAGAGATAAACAATCTAGCTCTGATCTTGCCTTATGCCAAAAATACTGTTTGTCCTAAGGATCACAACGTGAGACTGCACAGAAACACTTCTCCTGGCCCGACTGCAGCCATCCAAGTGCCCAGTGAAGGTGCCCTGTTCGAAGTGTTTCCACAACAGCCCTTGCTGAAGGTCAGGCACGGCACGGAGGGCCCCAACGCTGGAAAGGGCACTCCAAGGAAAAGCAAAGGGCTGCACGGTAAAACATTCTCTCTTGCAGCCCTGGTCACCAAGGGACACTAAATGAGAGAAAGTAGAGACTGTTCTTGAAATGCCGCAAATTAAATCCAGTTAATAACCTCTTCACACAGATTTTTTTTCACCCCCTCAGTCATTGATTCCCTTTCCCGACAAAGCAGGTACCCTACCCAAAAGAGTGGTTATTGAGTCTGAACTTCTATCAATGTATTGACTTAATATTGGATGTTGTATTTACTTTGTGATATATAACTTAGGCTAAACCATTAATTCTTCAATTATTCAAATACCAAAATCTTTTAAACTCAAGAGAAAAGAAGGGGGACCATGATTCAAACATATGATTTAAGTGACTAAAACTGAGATAGGCATAATTTTTTCCAAGTCAAGGTAATTTCACAACTTTTTTTTGAAATTTCATTTTAAAAAAACCTAGTCAGTTCCTTCTTCACAGCATAAAAGATAAACTAAAGTGATTCTGTCTACAACATCCAACCCCAAGCCTCCAAAGTGATTTCTTTATAAAAAATGTAACATTTTGATACTTCTGAAAACACTGGATTACATTTGGGAGGATTCGCACGTGTTAACAGAACAGCCCCAAATGAGTTAAGTGGGTAAGATAAAAACTCGTGCTTCAAAACGATCTCCCTGCGTCACCAGGGGTATCTGTTTCACCGCACACAGAAAGGAATGACTGTTGTTCTGAAAATATGAATCAATTAGCTTTCACGTGCAGCACAGAGTAAAAGTGAAAGGTTACTTTTCAATCAGGTTAGCCCTGCCCGTCTCCTTCTTGCACTCCTAAGTCAGCAGCACTGCCTCAGCGTGTAATCGGGAGAGGCCTCTGACATGTACAGCCATCGCGGTAACATTTAGGCAGTTTTTTTTAAACATTTCTGAGAAATGACCATCCAGTGCTAAAAACACTTTGTGTGGTGACAGAAATAGTCTGTATCTGTACTACCCAATGAAGTACCTTCTAGAATAGTGAGAATTATAGACTTACAATTAATTAAAATACAGCCCCTCGGCTGCACCAGCCACAATTGGCTATTGAGCATTTGAAATGTGGCTATTGCAACTGAGAGACTATATTTTATTTAATTATTTTAAAGAGGTTTTTAAACCTCTTTAAAACCTCTTTTTTAAAACCAGTTTTAGGTTCACAGCAAAACTGAGAAGGTAGAAATTTCCCAAATATCCCCTCCCCCAACACACGCACAGCCCCCCCATTATCAACAGCCCCCACACAGAGTGGTCGGTTTGTCACAACTGATGAACCTACACTCACGTGCCATTACCACCCAAAGTCCATAGTTCACTCCAGGGTAGTGTACATTCTGTGGGTTTGGACAAATGTATAATGACATGTATCCACCATTATAAGGTCACACAGAGTAGTTTCACTGCCCTAAACAGCCCCTGTGCCCTGTCTAGTTATCCTTCTCCCCTCCCCAAATTTATTTAATTTTAATTAATTTAAATTTAAATAACCACACGTGGCTAGTGGCTACCATACTGGACAGCTTAAAGGCAGACACTCTGTGAGAAACACTGTTGTCTGCAGCCACCCGGTCCTAAGTTATCAGCCAGGCCAAAGGGGCCTGGCTCTGGTGCAGAAACTTTGCTCCAGTGATGATCAGCCGTGAAGTTCATCAACTTCACATGCAGTCTTCACCCTCACCTCACTGCTCCTCAACCTTTTACAATACTTTCCCTAGCAAGAGTGCACACGCACACACCCCTCCTCCTCCTCACTGGCAGGCTATAACCAAAGATTAAAAATACAGTATTGTAACAGACCAGGCAAAAGATGATGGTTGAAATTAAGCTATTGTATGTGTATATATCACCTGATTTACATGTTCAATAAACATGCCTGGTAAAGAATGAAACATAGATAAAGATCATTTTAACATCTCCAAATGAATAAGACTTTTACTATCTACATGGCAAATGTACTTCCAGATAGTTATAAAATTCACTGAGTCAATGCATTTTCCTAACTTCTTCCTTTCCACCAATGAGGATTCAATGTGATGTAAGCAGATGAAAGCAGTGAACTAGGCAGGAGTCATGAGCCTGAGATCTAAGGACTTCTGGACCATGGACAAACTACTTCAAATCAGGCTGTTAGGGTCTTCAGTTGTAAAAAGAAGGAGCAGGAATGGATTTGCTCTTCGATCTCTTCCAAAATTAAATTTCATCATCCCTCCATGTTCCTCACTTAGGAGCTGACTTGTAAAAGCCAGCATGGACCTATGATTCCTTCCCCTGAGCACTGTCCCCTGATTTCTTGTCACCTCACAATTAAGCAAAGGGGATGGTGACATTGCCAATTAAGAAGGAAGGAAGAAGGGAAGGGAAGAAAGGAGAGAGAGCAGGAAGGAGGGAAGGATCAAGGGAGGAAGGACAAACAGACCAGATAATTTAAATTAAAATAAGCAACACAGGATAGGCCAATAGGCACCAAGCCAGAAAATATCACCATTTTCCAATCTCTAAACTAAATGGGGCAGGAACAAAAACAACTGAAATACTGAAACTGATGCTGCCAGTCCAAAACAAGATCACAAATTCTTCTAACACTTCGGCCAGCAGTAGAGTGAGTGTGAGAAGTCTCAGAACTGTCACAGGTCACTGGCTTCAAAATACTCCCCAAATGAAGATCTAACACTCATATGACAGACAGTCATCAATCTCTGCTTGTCATACCAGTCCTTCTGGTAAATAGCTCTCTCTAGTAGGGCCTAAAGATTGAGAAACTGGAACCCGATAAATATCACCAAAATGTATGTTTTCACCAAAGGCAAGAACTGCATGAGCACGCCCAGTACTAGGCCTCTGAGAGTTATAATAAAGGCCACTTACTAGGAAGAAGTTTTCAAATAAAACTACCTTAAAATGATGTTTTACCATACATCAAAATATACAATCAGCTCAAAAGGCCAATTCATGTAATTCCTCAATATTCAAGAAGTGTCTTAAAGCTTAGCCAGACTTTATTCTCAAATAACTGTTTGGCAAGTGAGAAGAAACTTGAAATACATCAGCATTACTCACAACAGCTTCCAAAGTGTTTACCTAAATCAATTCTAGAGCTAAAGCACTGCCAATCCATTCTCTAAAGGACTGCTATTTCTCCCCTGCTTCCCAGTTAAGCCAAATCTAAAATGCCTTTTTAATTAACATATTGAATTCTTCTTTAGTAGCAAAAACTTGACCAAAGCAAAGTAGATTTGGAAAAAGAAACACTTGAAGCACTTGAATCACTTCAACCATCTTGGAGTCGCTTTGGTATAATTTAAACAAAATTGTCCTGAGGTGGGGGTGAGGGTGTAAAATGTCACGTGATGACATGGAGAATTCTATTTAAATAGGAAAAAAAAATCCCAAAACACAAACCCTAAAGGAATTACAACACCTATTAAATTGGTTTTCACTTGAAAAGACCCAGTTCTATGGTTTCAGCGTGTACCACACCAATGCTATCACCCTCAGTCCCTCACCATTTACAAAAATACAACTCCTGCCATTCTAACCACCTTTCAAAACCACTTGTCCTGACAGTCTCGTCTGCTCCTGTTCCACCTGTACCCCTGACCTTCTCCACCAGTCCTCATTTCTACACAGCAAGAGGCCCCACAGAGTTCTTCAAGGTTGGGTTCTACATAAACGCATAAACCAGAGAGAGAGAAAGGGAAGCTCTGGAGAAGAGGAGAATATCCTGCTCTGCAACGCCTGAGTAAAAGGATGCCACAGCCGTGGCAGGGAGCTCTGGGTCCTTTAGTCCAGAGAGGCCAGATGACCTCACAGTCAGGTGACCCCAGGAAAGCTGGCTTCTGCCTGCCTGACTGCCTGCGCAACACAGGCAGGTGGAAGCACTCAAGTGCTTACTCTTGATCTGGGAAAATTAATGAGCTACTTTACACAGAACCCTTCAGAACCCTGGTGGGAAACACAAGGCCCACGGGCCAAATCCCGCCCTCCACCTTGTTTTACGCAGATGGCACCTTGTTTCTACCCAGCGGCAGCACCAAGGTCCTTGCCCCTAGTTAAGGAGTAGTTACATTTATAGTCCTGAAATTTCACTCGGCCCTTTGAAGGCAACTGCAAGGCTGATGTGGACCCCACTGAAAATGAGTTTGACACCCCTGCTTTAAGATGACTGGTCCAAATGCAAGTAAATCAGCATCATCATTAGACATAGACAAGAGTAAATCATCAGGAACCAGAAAGGCAAATTTTTAGAAGTGAGACAATATTCCTCTTCCACAAGGAAGGAGGGAGTATTCCCAGAATTCAGACTTTCACCCAGAAAACATTTATCAAATACTTAATGTGGGGTGAAGAGTGTGGAGGCAAGAGATGCTGTACTCAAGAAGGAATTAAGAATTAACATCTAGCACCAGGATGAGCAAGAAGGCAAACAATTTTCACACACTGCAAGGACTGCTAGGGGATGAACTGCCTGACAGAGCAGGGGGCCAAGGGGGAAGGAGGCTCAGGAGCAGAAATAGTTTCTGTGAAGAGGGATCATTTACTCCAAGTCTTAAAAGGATCAGAGTGTGTTCAGTTTATGAGCATGCATTAAGCTACACATTTATGATGTGTACACTTTTCCACATGCAGAGTACTCTTCAATAAAGGTGAGACAAAAGGAGAGACAGAGCTCCATGTTAAACAGACGAAAATGGAAGGAAAGGGTGGTGGAATGGTTTTCCAAGGAGGGGAACACTTACCTAGCAGAGGCTAGGAAAGCATGAAGCATTTCGGTAACTGCAAAAGGTCCCTACTGGCTGGGAGTCTGTGCTGAGGATGGAAATGACAAGGTATCACTGGAAAGGGAGGCAACAGACAGTTCCAAAAGGCCTTAAACACTGTGCTCAGAGTTCATCTTGAGGATGATGGGAAAGCCAATGAAGGTGTTTAAGCCTGAGGGTAACAGAAAAATTTTGGTACAGCAGCATCACTTTGGTAGCCATGCATGCACACTAGAGCTGGAAGCAAGAATGGAGATAAGAACCTGGTTAGGAAGTCATTACCAATAATCCAAATAAGAATGGGTAAGGGCCTGAACTAAACTGGTGATGGCCAAGAAGAAGACCAAGAATTAGAGACAGAGCGAAGACATCCAGTATGCAGAATATTTAGGACTAATGACCAATTACATGTGGGAGATGGTGGAGTATGGGAAAGTGGAGGATGACCAGCATGTTTCCATTTCCCATCTGAAGGTCTTAAGGAAGATGGAGAATGCTGAAGGAGTAGAATTAAGATTGAGGCAAAATTGGAAAGACAGTTTAATTTTGAGTATGAAGTTCTTTGCAATATCTAAGCAGAGACATATAAAAGGAAGCCCACACACTGATCCAAACCTCAGGGAGACCCTCGGCATGGTAGGTGGTGGTTGAAGCCTCTGACAGAAAGAGAAGTGGATCCTGGAGCAGGGTCAGGCAGGAAAGCAGAAGGAGAATGGTGTCAAATCCTGCAGAGAGAGAGGAAAAGGGAGAAAGCTGCCGTGACCACTGGCTCTGGCCACAGAAGGGTCACGGAAATTGTGGAGACTGCAACTTTGGTTTCTTAGCAGAAGGACAGAAGCCAGGTTGCAGTGGGCTGAGAAGTGAATGGAGGTTCTTTCAAAGGGCTCAGCTGTGTGAAAGGAAAGAGATAAGGTCTTAGCTTGAAGAGGAAGGAGCAGTAAGAGTGTCTTGCTTTGTTCTCTTCTTGTGAGTGAGTGAGTGAGAGAGAAAGAGAGACTTGAGAATATTTATAAGCTGAAGGGAAAGCAGAGAGGGAAGGAGACAGGGGAGCAATAGTGATGACTTTATCTGAAAACAAATGCCCCTGTCCTTTCACTCACTGGGACAGTGACTATTTCTTTTACTCAGCAGCATTTCCTGCCAGCATGGCAGCCTCCGCAGGGCAAACTAAGAGGTGGAAGAAAAGTGCAGCCCTAGCAGGTTGTTCCTCCCAACAACCTTCCTGCAGGATGCTCTCACCACTTGTCAGAGGGCCACCTGGCACCTCAGCCCCTGAGCTGTCCAAATCGCCAGGAGCTCCACAGACCTCTTCAGCTTCCTCCCATGGCAGAGGTGCAGAGGTGCAAGGGGAAGCCAGAGGGGAAGCCAGTCCCACGTGGGACACCACCTTCTAGCCGTCCACTGGAAGGAGGAGACTACCAGGCACCCTCTTCCTCCGGCTTCCTCCCTGATAGAAGCTCAGACGAGGAAACTCTTCATGCCACTCCAAAATCTTGCCAAAGACAGACTGTGTTCTCTCCTGATAACCTGAATCTGATTAACAAATGCAGTTTATAGTACTTACCACTAAGACTAATTAAAAGCATGCATTGTGCCACGAGGTCCTATTCTAAGTGCTTTAAATTCTCTCAGTCCTCACAACCCTATTTTTATCATCTCAGTGTTACAAATGAGGGATCTGAATGCAGACACATCTAAGTAATTTGCTCAAGGTCGCAAGGCCAGTGACTGCCATTGCCAAGATATGAAATAGACCAGGCCCTCTGAATCCTTAGTCCGCAATGCTTTAATTTACTCTCAAATACCATCAAAAATGTAGTCTGAGACAGACTCTAACACTCAGGGAAAATTTCATAATGTTATCGATCATAAATCAAATACATAAATAAAGCAAGGATCGTAGTAATTCTACCATAACTTTCTTTTTACTTAAAGATGTTTCCCACATGGTGGCTTGAAGAGCCCATTTAAAAAAACACTACTGTTGTGAGCGTAATTAATGCCACTGAATTGTACACTTGGAAAATAGCCAGAATGTTAAATCCTGTGTATATTTGTATATTTTACCACAATGGTACAATACAGAAAGATACAAAATACAAAAAGAATATTTCTCAATCAATTGTTCTCTATACCAAAAGTAAAATGAAATGATGTGAAAATCAAAAGCCCTGTCTTAGGCTAAGCATCTCAGGACCTTTTTGGTTAAAAACAAAATGCCCAACTAACAAACTAGCTGCAGCAGCCGAGCACGCCGGACTAAAAAATCTGAGAGACCAGAATACACACTCAGTGCTCCAGCCATCTGAGGTCCTTCAAAAACAACAGTGACCCAGTGTGGCTCCTACCGTCCTCAAGATCCCTCCAGCACATGGTTAACACCAGACCTAATCCCTAAACCACAGACTCCAAGGGCCCAGAGCAGTGCAGGTGTGCTCTGAGCCAACGCAGGTCTCACTTCAGGACCAAAGAGCCTCAAAGACCTGGCCGTGAGTCTATTAGCCGGGCCTGGGGAGGCTGCACCTGAATGATTGAATAAACCATGGCCAGGAATCTAGGAATCAAATTCTTTTTGTTCCCTAGGACTTCAAAGTCAGTAGGTGTTACTTCTAGATCATTCTAAGTGACCACCCAGGACAAAAGTGCAACAACACTGAGAAATCAAGTGCAAAACTACAGAAAGGCTTAGCCTGTAAAAAATCTAAGAAAATCAAACATACTATGAGGCACAAGTGTATTTATGGTTTCTCTGAGGAAAATCAGCAAAGGTAACAGCCCTTGCTGGAACTGTCTGACTCAAACACAAAAACTGATATTGCAATGACCTCCACTCTTTGGCAGAAAGGCCCCTTGAGGTTGTTCAATCATATAAGGGATGCCCAAGCCATCATGTACACAGCTCACTTTTCCTCGGTTATTTAGTAAATCGAGGTGATCGTAGTACTATCACCAACAAGCAAACTAAGTTTTCAGATGGTATATCTTTGGGTGCCCCTTATACTTGTAAAAAAGGAATCTGAGGGTAAAAAGGAACTTGAGAGCAAGATGGGGGAGAGGTGAGGAACAAAGATGAATGAGTCTGAAGAGTATAAGTAAGTGAGAAAGCCTCCAAAGAGCAGTTACTCCGAGAGAACACATAAATATTTGAAATCTACAAAGACAGGAATACCAATGGGTAAGAAAATGTAAAAATCTCACAACATTGCTAACCCCTCTCTCAGTATAAATCTCCCTCCCACAGAGTTTACTTCATTTTTAGGTTATGTAAAACTATCTGAACCAGATTACCCCTAAGAGCATTACAAATTCTCCATTGATCTTTTACAACACAAGAACAATACAACAAAGAGGAAACTTTATTTTTAGACTTCCAAAACCCTGTGTTTATTTTTCTAAAACAAAAGTCAGACAACTGAACCTGCTTTGTCTGGATATTAGCAAACCTATTCTCTCTCAATCTTGAGGCCCCAACCTCTGCCCAGAAGGAAATGAAAAAAAAAAAAAAGGGGGGGGCCCCTTGCCACACTAGAAAGTTAAAACACCTTGGCCTTCTGCTCTGGCACATCTGAGCCTCCTGCTGGTCACAGTTCACACTGCTGGAGCCCTATCAGATGTCACCTGCTATTTGGCTGGGAGAGGCAAAGGCTGTCCCTCCACATTCATGTCCAAACTGGTTCAGTGTTTGAACTACTAACTTCTACGTGCAATGTTTAAGCAAAAGTGCTTAACCACATTCACCCTGAATTACTCAACTAGCATTACACACTAAATGGAAATGGGTTCATAATTCCCTATACACACTAAGCCCTTACAAAATTCTATTCCAACAATTTTGATTTTTCAACATAACATGTCCTCCACATAGGCCATCTCTTTTAGTTGGAAAAAAAGAAAAAAGAAAAATTTAAAATATGGCGAAGTTCTTCCCATAGTATGAACATGAAAAAATTGGGATAGAAATAATGAGCAGGTGTTCCCATTCTCAAATTCCTCAGTTAAATTTCTTTTGATTATTATTAAATCGACCAACCATAACTAGCAGTGCTGCTACTGCAAGCCAAAAAAAAGCCCTGTCACTAATACCATCACTTAAATTAAACTGAAATAAGATTTTATTCATTAGTTCACAAAACTGGTTAACTGAAAGTCTTAGGTTTTCAAAAGACAAAGCTTACATTTTTAACCCTAAAAATTAACAAAATAAGCATATAAGTTGATTCTAAGTAAATTCTGGTCCCTACCTTGTGGTAAACTATGGGGTACATACCATCATTCAACTTGTATGGACCATCCCTACAAGCTGCAGACAGCTGGTTAAATAACACTGCCCTGTAGTTCACAGGTGGTTAGGGAGGGCAGCAACAGAAATAATTAAGCACCTCACAAACTCTTACTCAGACTTCAGAATCTCACTCAAGTCTTCAGTGAAATATCCTGCTTCCTTCTTTCTCCTAGCAGTCACTCCTTCCTTTGTGCTCTCCCAGCACTCACTCCTCACATCCTGCAGAATCATTTACATAAATACCTGAAGTCCATAAGGGCAGGGGCCATTGTTATTAATTTCTATACTGCTAGCACCTAGCACAATGCTAGGGACACAGAAGACCCTCAGCTTTTGTAGAGCAGACAAAAACTATGGGGTTACATGCAATAAGGTATGTAAAAAGAGGGGCAGAAGAAGCACACTACTTTGCCTCAGGAGAAGCAGAAGGCTTCTCAAGAACATGCACTGTGGCAGCCTTGGAAGCTGAATGAGATTCACTCCAAAGATGGGCACTTCCAGACGAGCCTGTACAAAGGCAGCAAAGACTAAAAGAGCAAATGTGTCCTAGGACAGGTGATTATTCTGGGTACAATTAATGTAAGCAGAATATGGGAGGGTTGAAGACTGCCAATAAAACTGGAAAGATGAAGGGGTTTATTTGCCAGGTTGAAGGGATCTTCATTGAATACCCTAGGCTTTTAGATACCCTTGCAGTTACTCAATCCAGGAGTTCATGAGTCTTTGACCAAGACCCATCCCTTGAGAGTCTTTGGCAAAAAAAGTTATGAAAGGTTTGGAATTTCAAAGAATTTTTTGTAGACATGCCATTTCAGGTTATTTGAAGCTTTTATATCCTAGGTTACTGTTCTGCCCATCATTTTCTCATATATAATTCCTGTCTGCACTATGTTTCATTCACACTGTGGTGAGTGATAAAGGCTTGTTTAAACATCTAATGTAAGTCTTACCTTTTTTAAAGAGGGGGTTGGAGAATATTTTTAATGAAAAACAAAAAAGTATATAAGATAAATATTCTGAATCCCTTTTTCACTACCGTACTTAACTATCTAATTATGGGAAGGCAGCATTCCCTTCCCAGCACCAGTGAGGTTAGAAACTGAGGGCGAGCTAGACCTGGAGGCTTCCGTAACTGGGTTTAACAAGCCTCTCAAACAGGATGATCCAATAGGGAAGGTTCTAAGGGTCAACACAAATTCCCGGCCCTTCACGTGCTTGGCCCAAAGAAAGTAACTTTGGCTTCTTGCCGGTCAACTTTGCCAGGTTTTTAAAAATGTAAGATAAGGTGATATTTGTGAGCCGACTAGAAGGCACCGAAGGAAGGGAGCAGAACACCGAGCAGACAGCCTCGGGTTTCACCCTTGCAGCTCAGCCCTGTACCAGAGGAAAGCATCTGCCCCGTGCAGGGCAGAAGGCCAGGGCGCCTGCTTTCGCCGGGCTGCCCGGTTGGGCAGCATGCGGCGCGCCCCGGCACCAAGAGAGGCGGGTACCCGGGCGGCGCGGAGAGCCGGGTTACACAGCACACTTGGAGCAGTGGCTGACAGGGAGGGAGGCCAGCATCCTCCCAGCCTCAAGTAAGAACCTGGGCCTCCGCGACTTCTAGACTTCTACGTAGCTCGGCTACCCTCAAAAAGAGGCTGCTGACTAGGGGCAGAGGCGCTGAGCTTGGAAAGCAGCGGTGCGGCTGCGCCCGCAGGGTCCCCCGGGGTGCGAGGCGGGGTCGCTGGAAGCCCAGGGCGGTGCCCCCGCAACCCCACCCCTCCCGCAGCTGCCTACCCGCGTGGCCACTGGCCACGGACTGCGGCCCGGCGCGCGGGTGGAGGGAGATGCGGCAGCGCTGCCGGGTCCCCGGCTTCTCCGCCCCGGCGATCTGGGAGATAAAAGTTTGCAGCAGCGGCTTGTCTGCAGTGCGAGTCACATCCGCCGCGCCACCTCCTGCAGCACCAGTGCTCACAGACGAACAAATAAATTTAAAAAAAAAAAAAATGTTGAAGCCGGTAGGCCCCGAAGCCGGCCTCTCTGCCTCCCAGGCGTGCATGCAGGCGAGCCCAGCATCCCGCGCCCCCTCCACTCCCAGCCGCGCCTCCCACCCGGCCTCAGTGCCTAGCCTGGGCCGGCCCTGCCGCGCCCGCTGCACTAACCGATAACCTCCTGCAGCTCGTAAGCGTCCCTGCAGATGGGCCAGCCGACGGCCTGTGCCGCCGGGGCCGGGACCGCGGGCGCTGCCGCCGGGGCCGGCACTGCTGTCGTGGCCGGGACCGCCGCCGCCGCTGCCGCTGTCATCGGAGCCGCCTGCTGGGGCTGCTGGACATGCACGGGCGAACCGCTTAGCTCCGCCATGATGCTGCCGTAGGAGAGCGGGAGGACGCGCTGGTGGACAGACGACCTTCCACTAGAAACTTCCCTTTCCTCGCAGCAGACACCTCTCTGCTGGCGCACGCCCTCCCCGCCTGATGCCGCCCGCTGCCGCCGCCAAAGCCAGCAACTAGGGGAGGGATCTAGGGAGGCCGGGCCGAGTGGAGGGAGGAGGGAGCGGAGGCGGGGTGGGGAGGAGGTGGCGGCAGCAGCAGCGGCAGCGGCGCTCGCCGCGCGCCTCGTATCTCGTGCGCGCGGTTCTCTGCCTCCGCAAGGGGAACCGCCGCCCAGCCACCCACTCCCGCTCTGCTCAAGGCCGGGGAAGTTTCCACCTAAGGGGAGCAAGGCCGGTTTGTGTTTGATTTGGGGCCAGCGGCCCTCGCTCCCTAGACTACGTGCTTTCCTTGCGCCTTCGCCCCAGACAATCAGGCTCTCAAGAAGATGCCCCCAGGGAACCCTGAAGGCGGGGTCGTTGAACCGCCGCCAGGTTCTCAGATTCAGCAGCCTCCCGAACTAAAGAGAACCTGAAGTTCATTTACAAGTTAGAGAGTAAGATACCTACACGCTGGCCGTTTGTAGGACGCCAGTTAAAAAATAACCCAAGTTGTAACTTTCCAATGCTTTACCTGCCAATATCACTTTCCCACCTTGCCTAATCTAATCGCCACCCTTCTACTTTTTCTCAGTGAAACATAATTCCTTAGGCCCCTGGCTGTTTCACAAGCTTTTTTCGTTTGTTCCAAGCCGCGTGGATCCCAGGGAGTTGATAGAAGGGCCTGTGAAGTTAGAATACGAAAAGTAAAAGAGATTTGGACACTTTATTTCTATACTACTAATTACATGCCACATTAACCCGTTAGGACAACAGGTACCAGGGGTTTCTTTTACAGAGCATTCTGGGTGTCAAAGAATGTCCTGCGGCACAAATAAACTGCATTGAAAACTTTTAATTAATTGCTGCTTTTTCAACTCTCCCCAAATTACCTCATCCCTAAAATTGCTATGGTATAACCATAGGTCTTCCTAATTATAGGTGTCATATTTAACTCTGAATGTTCTCTGTGTTCTGTTGGTCGAGCTGACCAAGATTACACCATTCTTGTCTTAAGCTGAAAGGATTCAGTGAACCAATGCTCATGTTGGTCATTTTACCAAAATTATCTACAATAGTTTTCATGGTGGTGACCACTGAATAAATAAGAATAATGAACGTAATTTTTTTAAGTGTGATACTTTGTCTCCTACAGTTATGCACAAAAAATCACCTTTAAAAAAAAATTCAGAGGAAACTCAGATTCATTAGGAGAAACCTTATATGTCTAATCAAAACATTGGTATAAACTGAAAATGAGTTAAGCTCAGCATTATGGAACAGTTAGAACAAAACAGCTATGGTGCTCTCTGGTCTATGAGCAGGAATCTATGCTAAATTAAGAAAGTGTACTTTTATGCATGGGTGTTTAAAACTGCATTGATTTTTTTAAAAGATTTCATTTATTTATTTTTAGAGAGGGAAGGGAGGGAGATAGAGAGAGAGAGAAATATCAATGTGCAGTTGCTGGGGTCATGGCCTGCAACCCAGGCATGTGTCCTGACTGGGAATTGAACCAGTGACACTTTGGTTCGCAGCCTGCGCTCAATCCACTGAGCTACGCCAGCCAGGGCTTAAAACTGCATTGATTTTAATGTCTGTCAACAAACAGACAACTTCATGAACCAATAAATTCTAGGCCTCTGATGCTCTAAGTGGAGAGGAATAGAAAACAAGGGAGCTTTCTACACCGGCTCACCTTTTCAATTGCTGCTCCCCACCCCAAAGAACTTCTAAGAACTATTTTTAAGGGAAAAGAAAAATGATTAGGTGAATATGACTTCCATTTTGTCATGCGAATTTTGTTTGTTTGTTTTTTCTCTTCTTTTCTATTATTGTTCAAGTACAGTTGTTTCCATTCCCCCCACCCCACCCCACCACAACTCCCCAACACCCTGGACATCCCTACCTCCCACCCTGGATCCTTCCCCCTTTGGCTTTGTCCATGTGTCCTTTATACATATTCCTTCACTGACGACCCTTCCCCATTTCCCCCTCATTATCCCCTCCCACCTCCCCTCTGGTTACTATCAGTTTGTTCTTAATTTCAATGTCTCTGGTTATATTTTGCCTGCTTGTTTGTTTCATTGATTAAGTTACACTTATACGTGAGATCGTATGGTATTTATCTTTCACAGCCTGGCTTATTTCACTTAGCATAATGCTCTCCAGTTCCATCCATGCTGTTGCAAAGGGTAGGAGCTCCTTCTTTCTTTCTGCTGCATAGAATTCCATTGTGTAAATGTACCATAGTTTTTTGATCCACTCATTTACTAATGGGCACTTAGGTTGCTTCTAGCACTTGGCTATTGTAAATTGTGCTGCTATGAACATTGGGATGCATAGGTTCTTTTGAATTGGTGTTTCAAGATTCTTAGAGTATAATCCCAGAAGTGGAATTGCCAGGTCAAAAGGCAGTTCCATTTTTAGTTTTCTGAGGAAATTCCATACTGTTTTCCACAGTGGCTGCACCAGTCTGCATTCCCACCAACAGTGCACTAGGGTTCCCTTTTCTCCACAACCTCTCCAGCACTTGCTGTTTGTTGATTTGTTTCTGATGGCCATTATGACTGGTGTGAAGTGGTATCTCTTTGTTTTTTTAATTCGCATCTCTCTGATGGCTAGTGATGCTGAGCATCCTGTCATGTCTCTGGGCCTTCTGTATGTCCTCCTTGGAGAAGTGTCTGTTCAGGTCCTTTGCCCATTTTTTAATTGGGTTGTCTTCCTGGAGTGGAGTCATATGAATTCTTTCATTTTGTCATATGAATTTAAATTTTACTTTCAAACCATGAAGTGGGACTGTGAAGGCCAGGAAAGTTCTTAGAACTTCATAGGAAAACATGGTGTTGTTAAGATTAATAACATTTGATCAAACACAGATCACTTCATTTCCCACAAAGAATATCTGTTCCACAGCCACATACCAGATGTGTGTACCCAGCCGATCACGTTCCAAATGGCTACTCGGATGATGACTTGCAAGAACTGGTGACTCAGTGTAGACCTATCACTACTACCAGTAAATCAGGTTTAAGAAGAATGTCTACTCTCAGCAGCCTTTGGCATCATTTTTATATATGAAGAACAGAATATGAATTATATTTTTAAGTTATACAAAAGTGTCAAGTTAGAACTTTAAGTTAATGTTTTCATAAACAATTGAGTGAAATGGTACTTAAAATGTGGAAATATTTATATTTAAATTGTATAAGACTGATATGCAGTGAATTCAGGGAAAACCCATTTCCAAAAGATGTCAGAGGAGGAAACCTTTAAAATATAAACAAGATTTCTTTCAATAGATGAAGTATACATTCAGTCAGACTTTAAAAGACAGAAAAAATATGAGTCAAAACTGCGTGGTGTTTACAGTTGCCTCAGGATTCCTCAACTTTAGCGCTCTTGTTATTTAATGCCAGATAATTCTTGGCTCTGTGTGGTAGAGATCTGTTCCCCTGGCTCCTACCCACTTGATACCGGTAACCCCCCCTTTCTCAGTCATGACTCTCAAATGAGTTTCCAGACATTGCCAAGTGTCCTCTAGGAGCAAAGCACTGCTTCGGGTACACTGAATATACAACTGTCATTTTATAAACAGATCATAGCAGTTATTATTTGCTGTACAAAGAGTTTAAATAGTGTTCAGGTATTTATTCATAAATCCTGAAGGGGATCAGATTATGCTTCGCCAGAATATGCCACTTTGGCATAAGGATTACTTTGAGTTAAAGGCAATTAAGAAACAGCAGAGAGCACGCCGGCATTTGGAATGGACCTGGAAACGTAATGGCTCCTACCGACCCACATCATTTTGGGATTCTTCTGTTATGCACTCCCAGCCAAAAGGGTGCCGCACCCAAGCCTAACAAGTAAGAAGCCTGGGTTACTCGAGCTAGTGATTGGAATAGGCATTAGTGCTATGGTTACACCTCAGGTTCCAGCCCCAAGATCCCGGAAGGCATTGATTCTGCACTTCTAACACATAAGGACCGTGACAATTTTCAGAGATGTCTCTGTCAACCCAAGAATACCATTCATGTTGCCCAGGACACTTTTCAGAAACTCTCTACTCATATCAGTACTGTTGAAGCCATGAGGTTAAAGGACGGTATATATGCACCATTCCATGGCTTTGTAACAAAGATGGAAGACTCTGGAAAAAAGGTACTTCAGTCCTCCACCTGATAGAAATGGAGCCGTGGTATTGACTAAAATCTCAGTACTCTCCTGGAACTGTGTTCAGCAGATTAGGAAAAACAGCTTGAATCCCTTGACTTTACTGATGATGAAAAGGTCCTAGAATGGACATAAGAGAAGCGGAAGCTGAGCATGTTGCACAGCTATGAGGTCTACACCAACACTAGTGGCATGTCCTTCATCCAGCTGGGTGTCAGAATATGCTCTGGAATTCTGAAGTTCTGAGAGAGATTCAGAAACGCTGTGAAAACAAGTCATTTCTTCTCCTGGGTTGTGGCTGGACTGTGGATGACCCCACTCCCCAAGCTCTTTTGCAGAGACCATCAAGCAGAAATCTGACATTTCACGCTGGGTCAGAAAGCAGATGCAGATGAGTTCAAGAATCTTTGAAAAGACATGGAGGGCAAAGGGATTTATGTTATCTCTTATGGGAATGAATATGCTGATCTTCCAGAATATTTCCAGTGACTTGCCTGTGAGGTGTTCCAGGAAGGGAGGAGCAGACCGCAGTACACGAGGACACTACAGAATTCACCACCCTTAGACCAAGGTGCAAGGCACTACTATGGGCAGTGATTACTTTGTGCCAGCTGGTCCTTACTTTTTATTGTTTGTTTTTCTTTTTTTGGTTCTTGGTCCTACACGGCCTGCTCAGTTTGGAAATACCCAAGTGACAACAGGCCCTGGATGCAGCTCCCAGCCTACCCCTGGGCTGGACATGCTGCTTGTGTCCTCGCAGATCAGCATCATATCCACTGAGTGAGGCTGCCGCTCCACACGATGGACACCGGGTGTAGATGCCATGGACTTGCCGTGGCCTGTGTTTCAGTTTTGTTCTTTATACTTGAGTTTGCAATCAAGCTCAATGGCTTTTTTTTTAAAACAAGCTTGAAGCTCTCATTTTCTAGATATTTTACAGTTTACAATACTTTACAGACATACGCTGTATTAAAAGCGTGTTCATTTTTAATAGAGAAACAACAGCCACAGGAAGAGCTCTCTGCCCTCCCCCTATTGCCTAAAAGTAGGGTGTAAAGTTCCATTTATAAAGGAAATTTCCATTGGTAAAGGCACCCCCCCTCCCAGCAGGAGGATGAGAATGAGTTTCATCACCAGAGATGGCAGTGAGGTGAATCTGCATAAACAATCCATAGCTACCATTAGTTTCCCCCATATATTTCCTAGTCACCTTCCCATAATTTATCCTGCCTGGGAGCCCAAACCTCCTCTTCCTTTGTCTAGTCATTTCTCCACAATTTATCACCCTTTTTAAAAATGGTCTATAAGCCCCCAATTCTAATCACCCTTTGAATTATTCATCATTGAGTACTCCCTTGTGTATGCACATTAGATAGGCAAATAAACCTTTTCTCCTCTTGCTAATGTCTTTTGTTGATTGAATTTGCAGGCCTCCAGTCATGAAACTTGAGAGCTTAGAGGAAAAGTGTTTTCATCCTCCTAAACACTTGGAACATCTAACAGAAGATGTGTAGAATTGGGGCCAAGTCCTTAAAAAAAGAAAGTGTCAGATTCAAATTGTGCCTCCAACATTTTTTTTAATCTGACTGGTCTTCACTCTCTAAGTCTCAATTTCCTCCTTCACAAAGTTAGCCTCATAATAACTTGCAAATAAGTTGTTACAACATAATTTATATGTAAACAGCTTAGTGTAATAGCTGATATACAGCAAATGTTCAATAAGATGAAAACCCTCATCGGTGGTATTATCATCATCATTATTCTTAGCTGCCAAAGTTTGTAGCAAAATATACAAGAGAAAATTGCCCTTAACAATGGCAACCATGACCTGTATAGAAGATAAGCTGCCTGAGGGCAGGGATTTTAGTTCCTTTGGTTCAATGCTGCATCTCATTGCCTGGAATAACACTGGGAACAGAATATATTCAATAAATGTTTATTCAATGAATATAACACCTTTTAAATGTATAAAAACATGCTTTCAAGCATCAGAATGAATCAGCAATGTCAAGGGTGGATGAGATGAAAGAAAAGTAGAGATGAAGAGGCCTATTTGGAAGCCAAAGCAGTAGTCAAGTTAGAGAAATGTGAATGTGAATGAAGCCATGATATTGAGGATAGTGATGAGGGGGTAGATGTAAGAATTATTTAAAGAACAGAGAAATAGAACTTGATGACAGATGAGGTTCCTTTAAAAGTCAAATTGGGCCCTGGCCAGGTAGCTAAGTTGGTTAGAGCGTTGTCCCAGTACACCAAGGTTGCAGGTTTGATCCCCAGTCAGGGCACATATAAGAATCAACCAATGAATACATAAATGAGTAGAACACAAAATCCATGTTTCTCTCTGTCTCCGTCTTTCCCTCTCTCTCTTTCTCTCTCCCTGCCCCTTCCCCTCTCTCTCTAAAATCAATTTAAAAAAGAATTCCTTTAAAAATAAATGAATAAATAAATGTCAAATTACCCCAGTGCATTAAAAAGGAGATATACACAAGTGCAACTCATAAAATATTTTATAAACTCATTTATGGAAGGAAAGGAGGTTCTCTTGATTGGCAGATGGTCTTTCTCCCAGGGCTAACCTATAATTTACTCTAAAGTCATTGCCTTTACATGGTGGGAAAGACCAAGCCTAAAGGAAATCTATCATGATGTTTTCCATCTCCAGCTCTCTCCTACTGACTGTTTTAGTAATTATGTTTTGGAGGAAAGTTGTTCAAAGAGCTGAATTTGATTTAAATGGATGCTTCCAAAGACAAGAATACAATATGGGTTTTTTGTTTTGTTTTCAAGTTAGGATGATGGCCGGGCATAGTAGAAAAGGTATGGGTGTACATCAGTAACTGTTGGATTTAAATATTTGCTCTGTGTTTACTAGGTGGCAGTTTGAGCTCTCTGAGACTCTGTTTCCCTACCATAGGGACCATCATCCCAGGATGAATGGATTGCCATAAGGATGAAGTGAGCTGGTGTGTGCAGTACACCTGACCCACAGCATCCCCTGTGGTGGCACAGCGGTGGCTCCAGAATTTATGACTGGGAGGGACTCACGGGTGGTGGTCTCAGGAGAAGGTGGGTATTAGAGGTTAAATTGTATACCCCCAAAAGATTTATTGAGTCCTAAACCCTGGTACTTGTGAATGAGAACTTATTTGCAAGTAGAATCTTGGCAAATGCAGTTGAGTTAAGATTAGGTCATACTGGATGAATTGAAGCTGGACTGTATTTCATTACCAGTATTCTTATGAGAGAGAGAAATTTGGACCCATAGGCACCAATACACACAGGAAGAATGCCATGTGACTACAAGGGAAGCAGAGATTAGAGTGATACGTCTACAAGTCAATGAATGCCAAAGGTTGCTGGCAGCAACCAGATGCTAGGAGAGAAGCATGGAACAGATTCTCCCTCAGAGCCTCCAGTAGGTACTACATGTGCCAACACCTTGATCTTGGACTTCTAGCCTCCAGACTGTGAGAGAGAATAAATTTCCATTGTTATATGCCACGCAGTTCATGGCACTTTGTTACAGCAGCCCTAGGGGACTACTGCAGTGGGATCACAGGATTTGTTCTTTGGCTGAGTGCATTTTATTTAGACTGACTTTAGCAGTGAGCACTAATGGAAATTAGCCACTGTTTTGGAACCACCACTCTACCAAAGCCCTGAACGTGACACTACAACTTGCTGTTAATGTTCTTTTAAATTTTAAAAAACACAACAGAGTAAATATGTGAATGAATTATTGACAGAGATGGCAAACATCCATCTGAAAAATGTATTCAAGAGTACATGAACCTTTCCAACTTTGAAGACCACCCCACTTAGCACACTGATAGAGAGGTCATGTGCTTTTCATTGACACACCTTAATGCTACTAAGTTTCCGAAATCCAGAGCTAGACTGGATTCGATTTTATTAGGTTTAACACAATTTAGTGTTAAGGTGTCATTAGTGCCCATTTCCCAACCATAAATGAAAAGAGAGGCTTAAGTCTATTTTAAGCTGAATTGGTACAAAGACTCTGTATCTTAAATCCATAGCATGTGACTTAAGGAATTATACTTACATGAATCATAACTTCCAGACATGTGTTTTCATTTACTCCCAACCATATCTTGACATTGACTTTCTATTGCATTTTATATTACAGACAAAATTGCTCTGGTGATAGTTAATGCCTCTTCATTAATCTCAGAGGATTCTGACCCTGATTTGACTCCTGGTGAGAGAGTTCTCACTAGAAGCCCAACTTTCTCTCCCCATCGTGGAAGACCTCTGTATTTAGCAAGGCTTGTTTTGTCCTTGGCTAAGACATCCAAAGGCACTATCGTAAATCTGAGCGGCACACATATTTCCCTTACGATGTAATCTGTCTAAAACCCGATAGTCCTGTCCCAGGTAGAAAATTAGAACCTATTCAGTTCTTCAGTCCTGTCTCCATGGAAGAGCTACCAATACAAGTCCCACTCAGTACACAAAATAGCCCTTTCTAAAAATATGGTATTCAGCCCTTTCACCGTCAGATTTTTCCAAACACCAAGAATGTCTCAAAGCTTCTTTCTTCCCCTCTATTAAAAAGCCCTTCCACCAAGCCTGAACACTCTTCCACCTCTGCCTTCCTGGCCTCCCTGCCAGACCCAGATCATTATCAGGAGAGGCCTACAGGGTTACATGGGTTCTGAAAAACAAAGGAGGGCCTGAGGCGGCTCTGGCTTGTAAAAAGGAGTACATAATAAAACACGTATAATTCAATTTATTCATATTCTTTCATTCAGTAAATCTATTTTAGGGACTAAAATTTGCATGGCACTTTGCCAAATGCTGTAGGAAAATAAAAGACTATGTCCAGTCTTCAAACACCCCAGCTGCCCCCCAAAGTTACCAAAACGTGAACAACACTTGAAATAGGGAGAACAGCCAAAAGCAGAGGTCACAGAGATAAATGTACTATGATTGGTTCATTTGCTGACCAAAATAAATAACTTTTTACTATTGACTGGCAAAATCTAAAACAAAACAAAACAAAACAAAAAACACATGCTTTTCTGGTGCTAAAGTCAGGAATTCTAAGCAAAATGACAGAGAACAACAAGAAAATTCAAATGAAGACCAGACAAAAGAGAGTCCAAAGCAGGAGGGGTGGATATTAGAGGCAGCTAGGGATACATTGAGAGGTAAATGCCTTTGATATTAAGCAATTAGGAGGGCACAGCAGAAATGGCCTTGAAGAAAGAAAAGAATTAAAATGGAAGGAAGTTCAGAATCAGGGACCAAACCTGCATCAAAGGAGACACAGTCCAGGTGCAAGTGCATATGTCCCCACAGCGGGAGCTGCGGGGCCCCGCACACAAGAGCAGCGCCGGCCCAGCATGGCACGGTGCCACGCCAGAAAGCTAGCCTAACGTTGCCAGGTCTTCTGGTTGTTTCAAGAGAAGCCAAAAAAATATGATTTTACGTGACATTTTTCAGTTTTTAAAGATTGGCCCAACCTTACAAAATACTGCACAGAATCGCATACTATATACATAATGTTTAAAAACAAGAAAACACTAAACACAGTCTTTGAATAAATACATATTTAGTGAAACATGGGTCAGAATGATAAACTCCAAATTCATGGTAGTCATTACCCCTGGAGAGGAGAGGCAGGGGAAAGACACTCAAAGGGCTTCTCTGGCACCTGTAATGTTTTATTACTTTAATAGAAATCTGTATTAAATATACCAAAATAATATTTGGTAGACTGGTAGGTTCATCAGTTCTTATTACATCACTCTTCCGACTGCTCTGTGTGTTCGAAACATTTTACAATTACAGAAGAACAATACCGCGGAGGCCAAACCTCTGTCATCCCAGTCAGACCGGTGCAGCGCCACTTTGCAGCCTGCCCACACCGGGTTTCAAAGGTACAGGGCCAACGCTCAGGTCAGACCAGGGAGAACAGCACTTCAGTCATCCCCAAAGCAAAGCGCATGTGATCCAGGCGTTTTTCAGCGTGGTTGAGCATCGGAATCACCTGTGCAGCTTGTTAAAATTCCTCACGCCTGGGCATCACCTGTATTCTACTAAACCATAACCTACAAAGAGAAAACTGGGCATCTAGATTATTCTGATGTGCAGCCAGAGTCGAAAATAACTGTGACCGCGCTGAGATCGTCACTGTGACACAGGAAAGCCACAATTAGAAAAACACCCAGGTCAAGGGGCTCCCAGCGAGGTGACAACCTGCAAACGCTCAATGGTCACTGGTGGCTTTCCTGAATTAGTCATAACAAATGACAATGAAGGCAAAATACCCATTAAAAAGGATTCAGTCTTTTTGAAAAAAGAAAATTGAAATACTGTTGAAATCGTAACTATTTTTTAAAACCAATTTCATCAAAAACAGAATAAAATACTATGTATTGAACTGTTTTTAAAGAACTAACTGCGTGCCTTCCATGGGCCAGCTTTCTGCACGGCACTGCGGAGTGATGGAAAGATGGTGCGACAGGCCCCTGCTCTCGGAGAAGCTTAACGGCTGATAGGACAGATATGTAGATACCTTGTCCCTCAGGGATAGGGAGATAGACTGGTCATGTGAGTAAGATTATAGTTTTGCCTCAGAGACTCCAAAACTAGAACATTCAAATTATTGGGCTGAAGCGTCCAGTTTTAACCATTCTCTGGTGGCTAGGGTTTGGTAGAGAGACCCCTGAAGCTAGAAAAGAAGAGTACATGAAAGGGAGGGGAAATAGAAAGCAATTGAAACTTCAGACGTTGTTAATATATGAAAGGTTAAAAAATGACCAGTCTTGAAAGAATGCTCTTATCATAAATTAATCATGTTTATACACAAAATTAAGATTTTTGCTTCATATTTAGAGATTTTTTCTTCCAAAGAAAGGAGGCACTGTGTGACTTTCTCTTTCAGACCCCTGCATGTGAATGAATCATGGGGGAATAAATGGAATTTGAACCCTCATAACAAAGATAATATTGGACCTCAATCTATTGCTTTAGGATAAGTTTCAGGAACATCCACAAAGCAAAGCATTTCCTTTTACAACAGCAACAACAGCTACAGCTTATGGCAGGGAGCATTTTAGGTGCATTGTCAATGGTCTTCATCTAATCTGGTGATGGAGATCACACTTTTACAGGGGGAGAACCGAAGGCCACAACGGTTAAACAACGTAAACCAAACCCTGATCACAGTTTATCTGTAGCAGAGCCAAGATCCAAATTTGCTCTGTTTATCCCTAAAGCCTGAAAATTACACTGCACTACATTCCTCTATCTCTCGACAAAGGCATATTTGCTATCGTTAAATTAAAACTTTTAAACAAAATTGTATTATATTAAATTAATATGTAATTTTAATTGACACTGACTGCTGATGTGCGATGCTGCATAGTGGAATTTAAAACCAGAAGGTGAGTCTACGGCCTATCACGCTGAACGTGCCGTCCCTCAGACCAGGAGGTAAGGCGGTAGGGAAACGCGCCGCCAGGAAACGCACACCAAGAATGGAGCATGGTGTTCGCTGTCAAAGCGCCTATTCTGGGCAATTTTGAGTTTGGAGACAGATATTCCACACATACCTGTACTCCTCCATTCAAATATTATTAATATTATTTCCTAAACTCTCTTTATGCACCCTTGACAATACTCTGTGAACAATGGCCACTATTATAAATCTGTGTTTTAAAAATGCTAAAAGACTTCTTAGTTCGATTATCAATATAAATAATTTATTAGTTTGATCGCTAAAGCAAGTAAAGTCTATATAACAGTATTTCATGGTTTGTTAACTGAATGGAGTAGTTAATTCAGTCAAGTAGTGAGTAATCTTCAAATCGATTGTCCCTCAGATAAAAGGACAGCAGTGTATATATAAGCAATTCAAGAGACAAGAAAAAGCCAGAAAATGTTAAAGATCTTTGAAACATTTAAATAAATAACCCAGGAACTTTTTTTCATTTTATTTATTTAAATCTTTAAAAATTACACTAAAACATAAAAAAATTGGAAAAACTAAAAATTATGATTTTTTGTGTTATTTTCAAGTCGTTTAACGCATATAATGCATGAATATTGAGAACCACAGTGGCCTCACCATTCTGCACTCCTGTGGCCGGGCTGTCACAGGTCGTTCACAGCCTCTACCAGCCGTGTGCTGGGTATTATTTTATCCTCTCTCTCGTGAAAATGTGTGGCTCACTTTGTAACTTCCATGGATATTATATGGATTTAATTCAGCAGGTGAGATAGTCGCCATACTAAAAGAAAAATCTTATGGCGGTAATATTATGTCAAAACTTTTCTTTTAATTGGCACAATAGCAAGAATGTTCATTGTGAAGTAGAAGGCAGCAAACCGGTACAGAGGGTTCCTCTGTCTAGTGACAGAATCAGAGACATGTTCTTTCAAATAAGCAATTAACTATGGCAATAGTGGTTGATTACAAATGTAGATTACAAAAGTTTTTCATTTAAAAAATTATTTTCCTTTTGAATACATATTGCATGTACAAGTTATAAAAATTTAAAGTTAGAAAGAGGATGGGGTGAAAATGAAATCTCCCTCCTGCCCTTATCTTCCACCCATGTTGTTCTCTTTCCTAGAATCAACTATGATTGCCCTGCCCTTACCTCCTTCAGGGGATACCTATGCATTTGCAACTGTATTGTTCACATATTGTTTCCATACTAATGATAACATACACAGTGATCCAGGGCCCCAATTTTTTTACTTAATAAATGTCTTAGAAAGGATATCATGGACTCTTAACTTTTTTTTTAACCTAACTCTAATGCGGGCCATGTTTCGTTTTTTTTTTTTAATTGAGGTATAATTTGCATTTACTAAGATGCACAGATACAATTTGACACATTTTGAGAATCAAGTATATGGTATAACTACCTTTCAAAGCAAGATATAGAATATTCAATAATTATTCTCCCTAAGAGCTAATAAGTAGTCCATTGCATAGATGTGCCATGACCGATTTAACCAGACCTTTACTGATGGACTGTTTTGCTATTATAAACACAGTCACAGTGAATAATATGTGCATACATAATTTCACCTGTGTCCAAATATACCTCTGGGAAAGTTCCTGCAAGTAGAATTGCTGGATCAAATGGTATGTGCATGTTTAGCTTAGAAGGATATTGATGAACTACTTACCATAGGGGTTATACTAATTTACACTCCTGTTAACATTGGTGAAGGCTTCTTTTGCCGTATACTGTGATTACTAAACTTTTTTATTTTTGTTCATCAATTAGGTGGAAAAAATGTAACTATAGCCTTAACTTTGTTTTTCTCATTTGGAGGAATGCTGAGCATCATTTTTTTCTGTTTTTGAAAGCCATGAAGCCAAATTTCATGGCTTTTCATAAGAAAATTTGAGCAAAGCAAAGGTGCTATGAAGACTCTGCCATGCATTTGGGGTGATGAACAGACTCACAGAAGACTGGACATTTATCCTGACCTTTCAGGAATAGGTAGACAAAGTAATGCTTTTTTGAGGACAATAGAAACTTGAGGAAACTTCATATTTCCAGTAAAACCTGAAAAGAGGATGCCAAAATCTCAAATGCAAAACCTCAAGACACTAAAGATCTAAGAAAGTATGTCTGCCCCAGTCACAAATGAAGACAATGTTAATTTGTTTCTTCAATACCAGTGGTATTGTCCTTGCAGAATTAAACTACAAGGTCAAACAGATGGACAGGGTTTTTACGAAGAAATTCTGAAACATCTGTGGGATTGTGTGCTGCACCAATCAGTGCATGAGCATCCATTTTATCTGCTACACTTTGCCCTGTATGACTTGTGCCTGGTCTTTAAAAGACCAGAGCCACTAGCTAGAAAAAAGCAACTAGAGCAATCCCAAAGGAAAAGAAAACTCACCGTTGAGGATATTCAAACAAGTGTGACTCCAGTTCTAGTGGCAATTCCAGCAGAAGAAACTGAGTCTGCCTGGGGCAATAAGTGAAATCACTATGGAGCTCCCACTTTGACTTATTGGAAGGGAACAATTCTTCCTTAGATTTATGAGTTCTTATTTTAAATTGGTTTCATTGCTGGATAATTACATCATTTATACTGGGTTGACCTATCAGTTGGGTACTTAAAATCCTTTAACTACTCTCCCCCCTACAATAAAGTACTCCATATAATAATAGAGTAATAGAAAGAACATTATTGTTTAATTAACTACATGCCCACATATTAGCTGAAAATATTGTTAAAGTTATTTCATTAAAAGTCAGGTCTCAGTTTTCTTTTCTGTTAAATTGAGATAACAAATTGTACTGCCAAATTAACCAATAAAGTCTTTGGCATATAGTAGTCTCTCAACAAATGCTGGCTCTCTTCCTCTCAAATGTATCTAATGAGGACTTCATTGGTAGGCCCAGAAGCAACAATTAAAAACAAAACTCTTGAAATTTCAAAAGTACTGGTTATGAAAAACTTACATTCAAAATAGGAGACATTTTCTTTTACCAAAACCTATGATAAAAGCTTAATCCCTTAAATTGAACACTTGGGGAAAAATAATGTATAAAGACACATTGTCAGAGTTCATTTGCAAAGAATAGAAGCCATTCCAGCTAGTTAAAAAATACTTATTACAAGATATTAAAAGATTTTTAGATTTAGGGAAGGAATAAGGGGACTGAGTTTGCACTGAACTTTCAGGAAAGATTTTAATAGCTACTTTGTGGTGTTGGGACACTGTACTGGGTTGAATATTATACCCCCCTCCTCACCCCCGCCCCCAATCCATGCCTTCCTGAAACCTGTAAATGTGACCTTATTTGGAAATAGGATCTTGCAGATGTAATCAAGTTAAGATGAGGTTGAAGTAGATTAGGGTGGGCTTCAATCCAATGACTGGTGTCCTTAAAGGAAAACAGAAGAGACACAGACACATGAAACAAAAACATGGGAAGCTGGAGGGAGACAAAGACTAGAGTGATGCATCCGCAAGGCAAGGAATTCTGAGGATTGCCAAAACCACCAGAAACCAGAAGAGTCAAGGGACAATTGACCCCCATAGCCTTAGAAAGAGCAAGGCTCTACTGATGCCTTGATTTCAGACTTCTAGCAACTAGAATGGTTAAAAGTTAAATCTTTGTTGTTTTTAAAGTACCCACTTGTTGTATTTTGTTGGTGCAGCCCTAGAAAACTAATACAGGCATCAAGGAGCTGCTGAATCTTTCACAGTAAGAGATCCTCCGGTTCCAGGGCTACATTTTAATCTCCTTGGTTTATAAAACTTAAAGACCAGGAAGGTACTGCATTCAGGAAACCAACCAGATGCAGTACTTTTCATGGTGCAGCAGTGTCATTACTACTGCTGGCTCCACAACTGGGCCACAACTGGTGCAAACAGGCCACACCTTCTCTTAAGAAACCAGGGAATGAGCACTGGCTGATGTGGTTCAGGAGACTGAGCCCTGGACTGGGAAGCAAAGTGTTGCCGGTTCAATTCCCAGTCAGGGCACATGCCCAGGTTGTGGGCTAGGTCCCCAGTAGGGGGCAGGTGAGGGGCAACCACACAATGATGTTTCTCTCCCTCTCTTTCTCCCTCCCTTCCCCTCTCTCAAAAAAATAAATGAATAAAATCTTAAAAAAAAAAAACACCAGGGAATGATTTTTCAACAATAGGATATTAGTTGATATTCCCACAGAAAAAAGCAAATGTCTCTATCATTGCCTTTTTTCTATCAGTGGAGGGAAAAATGCAGCAGAAGCACAGTCAAGGTTTCACAGTAGCAAGAGCATCTGATTGGTTGATCCAAAAATCACATCCAGCACCCTAGCTGCAAGAGACTTTGAAAATTATAGTTATTAGTTTTCCATCCTTGACAATACAGAAAGATACGACAGATGTTAAATACCAATCCACCATATCTACTACAGATAATCTGTGAAATTTTTACTTGAATTAAAAAATTACCAGCATTAGGTTTTTTAAATTACTTAACTTCAGGGACATAGTTATCTGTATAAGAATGAAGGTGATCTCCATGATATACTCTGGATTTTAAAATTCAGAATCATTAATCATGTATAAATCTGTACATACAAATGCATTTTCTACTGGTATACAGCCACTAGTTTTCTGGACTTTCTTCAGAAAAGGTGCTGGATAGAAGTTCTATAGCACCTCTATGCCAACACTAGTAAACTTTCAACTGGCTAGACTTCAAAGAGGCGCATAAAAAAGATCTACTTTTTGGAGGGAAGATTTTTTACAGGAACGTGTGAGCACATGTGTGTAAATAAATGTATTGTGCATGTAAACTCAAATCAACTAAATTTTCTAATGAGTAAAATCTCTCATGATTAGGTAAAAACAAGCTGGTACAAATTTAATACAAACTGTAAAGACTGACAATGAAGTGGACCCTGCTGGATGTTTTTGTCTGATTTTAAATACTTATATTTGCTTCCCACATTCTTTTTTTGCTAAAATGAATCAAGCCCATTAAACTTTTTATGACTAAGGTTTTCCAAATCTAAAAAGAATAGCAAGTTGAGGATATACTTTACCATGATGAATAATTGTTATAAAAGATCTTTACATACTATTCATATCCTTAACATTCACTATATTACCTGTGTATAATGTAATAGCATTAATGGCATAACAAAAGAATGACCACAGATTATTTCCCTGCCTGTATCCAAACCCCTTCATGTTGTAACATCTCAGCTCTTTCCGTTAACAGGTGGAGTCTCTCTTTTTTTGTTCTTTTACCTCTGGCCTCTGGGACGGTCTTGTGACTTGGTTTGGCCAATGGAATGCTATAGAAGCAATGTGAGCCAGTTTCACCAGAGCTGAAGAGTCCTTGCACATTTCCACTAGCTCTGTTGGAAACTTACTGAGTGACTGTGTATAAGGAAGGACTTACATCCAAGATTACTCTATCCAGCAAAGCTATCATTTAGAATGGAAGGGCAGATAAAGTGCTTCCCAGACAAGGTAAAGTTAAAGGAAATTCATCATCACCAAGCCCTTATTGTGTGAAATGTTAAAGGGACTTATATAAGAAAAAGAAGATGATAAAAACATTTCCTATACTATTCATAACATCCCCCTGTCTATTTTGTACCTACAAAGTATGCTTCTTATTCCCCGTACCCTTTTCTCCATCCTCCCCCTTCCCTTCCCCTGCTGATAACCCTCCATGTGACCTTTATTTCGATGATTCTGTTCCTATTCTAGTTTTTTTTAGTTTGCTTTTTAGGTTCAGTTGTTGATAGTTGTTTGTTGTCATTTTATTGTTCATGGTTTTGATCTTCTTTTTCTTAGATAAGCCCTTTTAACATTTTATATAATAAAGGCTTGGTGATGATGAACTCCTTTAACTTTACTTTGTCTCAGAAGCATTTTATCTGCTCTTCCATTCTAAATGAAAGCTTTTCTGGGTAGAGTTATCTTGGATATAAGTCCTTGCTTTTCATGACTTTGAATACTTCTTTCCAACCCCTTCTTGCCTGCAAGTTTTCTTTTGAGAAATCAGTTGATAGTCTCATGGGAACTCCTTTGTAGGTAACTGTCTTCTTTTCTCTTGCTGCTTTTAGGATTCTTTCTCTTATGACCTTTGGTATTATGTGTATTATGATGTGTCTTGGTGTGGCCCTCTTTGGGTCCAATTTGTTTGGGACTCTCTGAGCTTCCTGGACTTGCATGTCTGTTTTCTTCTCCAGATTGGGGAAGTTTTCCTTCATTAGTTTTTCAAATAAGTTTTCAATTTCTTGCTCTTCCTCTTCTCCATCTGACAACTCTATGATTCAAATGTTGGTACATTCAAAGTTGTCCCAGAGGTTCCTAAGCCTCTCCTCATTTTTCTGAATTTTTGTTTCTTCATTTTGTTCTGATTGAATGTTTATGTCTTCCTTTTGTTCCAAACTATTGATTTGAGCCCTGGTTTCCTTCCCTCAACTGTTGCTTCCCTGTATATTTTTCTTTATTTCACTTTGTATAGCCTTCACTTCTTCTTTTATTTTATGGCCATACTCAGTGATTTCTCTGAGCATCCTGATTACCAGTGATTTGAACTCTGCATCTGATATGTTGGCTACCTCTTCATTGCTTAGTTGTATTTTTTTCTGGAGTTTTGATCTGTTCTTTCACTTGAGCCATATTTCTTTTCCTGTGTGCGCCTGTTAAATTGTAAGGGGCAAAGCCTTAGGTATTCACCAGGGCAGGGCAACCATTGTCACTGTGTTGTGGTGCTGTATGTGGGGGAGGAGTCACAGAGGGAATACTTGTTCTGCTCTCACCCTGCTTTTAGTTACTTCCCCAGCTTCCTGCAAGCAATTGGCACCCTTCCAGTTACTGCCCTGGTGCTGATTCCCCAAGTGGGTGGGCTTCTGTATGTTCTAGGACCCTGTGGGTCCCTCAGATAGACTCTCCTGAGAGACTGACAGTTTCTTCCACTGCTGCAACCCCCACAGGTTCTTATAGCCAGAGGTTATGAGGCTTTATTTCCCTGGTGCTGGAACCCTCGGTTGCGCGATTAGTCCTAGGCTGGGATTGCTCACTCCCATGTTGTTCCTCCTGGTTTTTATCCTTAAGTGAATGTGGGACCACCCAGTCTGCCAGCCACTGCCTCCCTGCCTAGTCTGCCAACTGACTCGCTGCACATCTTCTCCTCCCCAGTTGCTTATCTCTGTCCCTCCTACCAGCCTGGAGAATGTTTCTTCTTTAACTCCTTGGTTGTCAGACTTCCATATAGTTCAATTATCTGGCAGTTCTGATTGTTTTTGTTTTTAAATTGGTTATTCTTCTTTTGGATGTGTGACGAGGTGAAGCGTATCTGTGTGCACCTCCATCTTGGCTGGAAGCCCCAAGTATTCCTGGTCTTTTCTAAAAAACACTGCAATTATTTTATATATATGCATGTGTATATGTAAAATTTTACATGCACATGTATATCTTTAAAATCTTAGAAGTGAATTTAGTGAGTATGTTTTTTTATATATCACCTGGCCAGTATGCCAACACTAATCTAGGTGTTGCTGTGGAGGTATATGGTCAATATGGTTAACATCTATACTCAGTTGACTTCAAGTAAATGTGGGTGAGCCTCATTAAATCAGAAAAAAAACCGGACTTTCCCAAACAAGGAGTAATTCTGCCTCACAACCACAGCATTAACTGTTGCCCGAGTTTCCAGCCTGTTGGCCTGCCCTACGTATTTGAATTTGCCAGTCCCTGAAATCATATGCCCCAATTCCTTAAAATAAATTTCTTCATACATATATCCTATTGGTTCTGTTTCAGTAGAGAACTCTGACTGATACTGTAAGTCAAAGAGGATGAGTGTTTTAAACTTTCATGGACATTGCCAAATAGTTCTCTAAAGGGATTATGCTAATTCATATACTCACAAGCAATATTTAAGAGTGCCTGTATCCCTTACACCTTCACCAATACGGTACGATTTCAAACCTAGCTGATAAGTTTAAGAAAGTATCATATTTTCAGTTTAATTTGTATTCCCATCTCTTAAATATGTTGATATTTTAATCTTTTTAGAATATACTTTTTTGTTAAATGAGGTAGGAATATGATTTTATTTTGCCATATATAATCAATTATCCCAGTGCCATGAAGTTAGTAAACTATACTTTTCTCTTTATAAATTGCCTGTACCATTTTCCTGTACTAAAAGTATATATATATATATATAAATATTTGGGATACCCATTCATACACCTATTGCTGGGTTAAAGCATACAAAAAGTTTCAAGGTATGAACTTAATTTATTAACCAGTCCCTTTCTTCTCCACTATCTTCAAAGTCTCCTTATCATATACTAAGTTATTTTATTTATACACCTGATTTCATATTTTTCATTTTGTTCTGTCATTTTGCACTCCTATTCTGGTGCAACTATTACAATGTTTTTATTTCTCTTCTTTGTGCATATAAACCCAAGATCCCAATTATTTTATCAGAATTTTCATAGCTAGTTTTGCTAATAGTTGAACATTAGAATAGTTTATTTTTTCTAAAAATTGTTTTGAAGTCTTAATTTAATATTAACTCACTAGGCTAGGCTATGGAAAACGGGCATATTTATAGTGCTACTTTGTCACATGATTTCTTCAAGCAAGTTTATTTCCCTAAAAAGACAATCATATTTATAAATAAGAATAAATTTATAATGTCCTTTCCAGTATTTATTGTATTCATTTTGATTTGGGGATTAATTGCATTGGTTAACTCTGAAAAGACAATATTAAATAATAGTAAAAACTGACTGCATTAAAAGTGTCTTTTGTCCACATCAAGCATAATGCCAGTTAATAGTTGTATATATATTCCTATGTATACATATATTCATGGTTATAAATACAGAAATTCTACTATACATGAGAGTGGGGGGAGGATTCTTATTTTCATAAATATGTGAATATTCCATTTCTATTTCATTAATGCTGACTTCTGTATCTAGTTCCATTTCACCTTGTCTTTTATGCAAAGATAGCGACAGTAAAAGGGGAAAAAGTTGCATGCAAAACACCTGGTTTAGTTACATCTGCTATTCAGTGCTTTTATTTTTAGCATTTAAAGATCACCTGGAGTGCTTATCAAAACCAATTCCTGTGCCCACCCTGAACCTCCAACTCCCTTCAGAAATTGTGCTTCGTTAGGTCTAGAGTAGGGCACCCAGGATTTACATTCTGACAAACTTCCCTGTGGGGCTGCTGTTACTGGTGTGCAGGCTGGACTTCAAACAGCACTGCACTAACATCAGGTAACATGCCCAGGACGCCATTGAGAAAACCAACCCAGAAGGCCCCTATTTCTTGACATAGTCCACCCTGTCTCATCTCACCTGTCCCTACATTTCACCAAAATTCTGTCACCGGTTGCCCTGACACCGAGTAGCACTGACATGATCCACACATGCCTGTTTTGATGCTCACATGTAAATGAGAAAAGCCCTCTAACTGACTGTGGTGGAATCTTCTCAGTAATTCTAAAGGCAATGTTCATCCATGCCCCAGGGGTCCTTTAGAATGTCTTCTCTCCTTCCACAAAAATAACTTATTTGTCTGAGTCTGTGGCAGTCAGGAACAAATAGAACATTTCAGAGCCTTGTGTTCTGCTAAATTGAGTCATGTGGTCAATGAGATTTAGGAGGAAATATAGCGCAGCTCCTTCCAGGAAGCTTCCTTAACTGACAACTCCAAAACACTATCTGTCTTGTGGAAGAAAAGGGGCCACATACTAAACTTGACAAGTTCAGGGGAGGCCTGAGTGGCAGCCTGAAAAACTCAAACACTTAAAGTAACTACAAAGGATGGTTTGAAATGAAAACTTCTTAACTAAAAGTGCATCGTGGTCTATAGTCCTGTCCTAGACCAGCATCTTCCTTGACAAGGATCAACCTTTACCTTAGCTGAGCCTGTCTACTGCCTGTCTGCATCTAAGATAATGTATCTTTGGAATGTCGGAAAAATTCTCTTTTTCCAGACCCTCAGGGCAGGAGACTAGGACACAACACCCCTCCTTGCTATCTTGTTCTCCTACATACCATTTCTCTGTGCTGTCAATGTTGACTTCTGTACCCACCAATGTGAAAGAAGTTTGTGTCTATCCATTTTACTTTTTACCCAATCCCAGGGATTTTTCCACTTTGCTTTCTCTGGCCTCCCTAATCTATCACCAGTGGATTTCATGTAGCACCTTGAGTCTTCTCCTTTGATTCTAAATGAATGAAATAAGGTGAAAACTGCCATTCTCCAAACCATTTTATCGATCTGCTCAGATTTTGCTTCCCAACAACTGTCATCAGTTTGGCTCAAATAAACTCATAACAATTCTCTGCAGGTTTGGGTGTTTCTTACGTTGACAGTGTTTCTTTCATGCCATCCCTATTTGGTGGCTTGGGAAGACTTACCACCACCGAGTACAATAAAATTAAGGCCACACACAGAGGAGTAAGTGGAAGGAGACCAGTCACAATGGAGGGCCTTGCACTGGACCATGTTTCCAGCGCTCTAAAGAAACACTCATTTCTCTCTTAAGTGACCATTAGTTTGGGTTTTCAGTTGAAACTAATTTTTAACTAAATTGTTGGGGCAATTAGACATAGTGTCTAAATAGTTAAGTTTTAGCTGTACCCTTCACTCCAATTTGATGAAATCCAATTGTGTCTCATTTTTGTGGTTACAGGATTATAAACAAGCAGTTGCCTCCTCTTTATTCTGCCTGTGTCTTCATACATCTAATTGACCAAGACATGTTCTCATAAATGTGCTAATTTGTACACTCTGTTTCTATTGCCATATAATACATAATATGCATAAACATACATAATTACATAATTATATGCTTATAAGCCCTGTAAGCAAATACATTTATGTAGTTATTAACCTAAGACATTTTTCTTCTGATCTGTATTGTCCATCATTTTCTCATCTATTACATGAATCTAAATTTCTTCTCTTCCCATTAAAGTAGTCTACCTTTGTCCCTCTCCTATTACTCTGCATTAATACTACTTCACCACAAAAACAAATAAGTAATAGTTCATATATTTATAGGTATACCTCTATATATTTTAAGTTCAACCTCAACAGATCCTCTTTAAATATTTTTAACATTTGTGGTCATTAAGTTGCATTTTGGCCAACAGTATTCAAAGGAAAAGTATACTCAATAGGATGTAAATCTGTATGTGTGTATATAAATTAAAAAATAATAGACTTTAGATTACAATTTTTTCTAATGAAAAGCTTTTGGAAAGAAAATTCTCTGTGTATTTAAGAACTCATGTGCTAAATTGTAATTATTCTTTTTAGATGCACTTATATTCTGGTGGTCACAATGAAACAATAGACAAGCAACACCATTAGAAATTAGCAAGGGGGAGAAATATGTTTAAATCTCTACAAGCTGGATTAATGGGTGATCATGATGGGCAGGAGTTCGGGCTGCAAATGTACAGGGAGGTCATCCTGGCCAGCTTCTGCTGTACACCAGTCAGCCTCAAAACTTAGGCTAAAAATGACAGTTATTTTCTTTCACTTTGTGTCTGTAGGCTGGTTGGGGACAGGATTATCTATGCTGGACAAGTTTAAAGAGTCCATTAATTTTGGCTGGATTTGCTCTTAAGTCCATGAATCCCCTGATGAGGCAACTGTGATCTGCTTGTTTCTTATTCCCTCTGGGCCAGTGGGCTAGCGGGTGAAGGTAGAGATGCAAGAGGAAATGCAGACAGATTGATCGTCTTCTAAGGCCTAGGCTTAGAACAAGTGCAATCACTTCTGCCCACTGACCATAATGAGTCATTTGGTGAGTTCAAAGTCAAGAGTAGGGAAGACAGTCCACTGACATTGAGGCCATGGTAGAGGTGTAGTGACAGGAAAGGGTAAAGAATTGGGATCAATAATGGCGTGCAGCTCAGAGGCCAAATCGTCACTGCAAATGCAATCACATGGAGGAATTGCGTTGATCAAGACCTTCTTTTAAGCACAGTATTGTATGTGTTTGAAAGGAATACTTTGTGAAGTCTTTGTGAAGAAATTGTAATAGAGAAAAAACAATCTTTTTCTTCTACCCATCCTGGGTTCTCTGATGGGGGCTCCATAAACTAGACTAATAAAAGACATTAACAAGAGGAAAAAAGTTTATTAACACATTTACACACATGAGGACACTTAGTGATGAATAACTCCAATGGGTGGTTAGAACCCGGGCTTACACAGCATTTTAAAAGAACAATACAGTTTTAGAGAAGTGACAGAGTAAAGGAAAAAGACTGAGTTTCTAGAGCTGCAAATCGTGGCAGGACTAGTATATGGGAGAACTAAAGGAAGATGAGGGCTAGTTATTAAAGTTTCTTCCAGAGTTTCCTCTGATGCCTCATCTCTGGGCTCATAAAGGTCTAGCATTGTCTCCACTGAATGATTAATTTTTATCCTTCCTGGTAAAGAGGGAAGGGGGATGCCTTAATAAATTCATGTCCTGGTTTTATGCAAATAGAAAGGGGGAGAACATTTTTCTTATATCTAATTCTCCTCAGTTGCCTTCAAGTCAAAATAATCCTTATGCCAAAGTGGCATATTTTTGGTGGTGTATTCTGCTATCCTTCAAAACCTAAGGCTTGAGATGAAACTCCCGAAGGACTTGTATGCTTGTAACTAGTTGACTACCAACCCTACTTTCCAAGGAAGGATAGTGGTTTGGCTACAGGTATTTTGTTTTACAGAGTGGAATAGGGAGTCTGGGTTAGGGACCAAATGCTTGGGAAGAGAGAAAGGAGACTCAGTAGTGCTACCATCCTCTGTCTTTTATTCATGGGATGTTTTATCCCACCTATAAATAGATGCTGAACAACAGACATTCACAAAATACTTCAGAACAGCCGTGGGCTCCACATACTCCATTCCAGCCCCAACTAGAGAAAGCCTGGCTATGGAGTCATGGGCCCCAGTTGCCCCCTGTATTTTCCAGAGGAGCTGATGAGCTCGGATGCACCTCTGCAAAGCCCTGTAGCCTTGCAGTCTATTGTGTGGAATTCCTTGGACTGTGTAAAATGACTAGCATCTTTGTTTGTTTTGGTATGAAACCACACAGTGTTTCAGCTAAGGTCTAGCCTGGAAACAGAAACCACCTGAATATTTAGAGAGTCTTTAATGCAGAGGACTAGAAGCCACCTGAATATTTAGAGAGTCTTTAATGCAGAGGACTGATTATCCACAGAAATAAAGAGGCTGAGAGGCCAACATGGGGACATTAGAGCACCCTGGAGATTAGCAACAGCAGGAAGCCACTACCGTGTGCTCCTCTAAGCTCTTCCATCGCCTCCTACCAGTTAAACCCTGCTGTCAGCAGCAGCCACGAGGAGCCTGGGAAGTGCAGTTTACAGCCAGCCTCCCTCTGCAAACAGAACGGGGGAGGGAAAGGAAGGAGCTGGGGGCAGTGGGGCTAGGGCTGGCAGGCACCTTCTCCCCATCCACATACTTCAAAAATCCCAGTGCCCTCCCCAGCATGTCTTTGAAGTTGTTTGGCCCTGAACTCCCCTTCCTTTGAATTTGCTACCTTTGGGAATCACCCCCACCTTCTAAATGTGCTGTTTTTACTGGCCCAGATAAAAACTTTTCCTAATTTGCATTAAACACACAAAGTGATAAAGAAATCTTACAAAGGTATTTGTGAGTATATCTGATTCTTTGAAGATGTACAAACAGAGATTTACCTAAGAGTGATACAAACAATTTTCAAGTGAGTATTAGAAAATTTTGTGTTTTAAAATTCTGGTTTAGAGAATATAAGGAGACATACACCAAATTGGATTTCTATGTACTAACTCCTCTGTCTTGGTGCTAGGAAGCTAATTATGACTGATGGATGGAGTTCTCTTTCCAGGTGTCCTCCTCACTTCAGTGACCAGAAAAGATTGGAAATAATCAGAGAGTGCTGCTACAACGAGGTTGCAGCATAAAAAAGTACAGGTCCTCAGGGTGTCTCTGAATCACCACCAGCCGGGAACAGGGAAGATTCTCAGGGCTTCCTCTGTGGTCCTGGGCAGGCGGCTCTTGTCAGGACATTCCTAAGGAGGTCGTGAGGGTCCAGATTCTTGACACTGAGTGAAATATAAAAAGCAAAAAAAGCCCTTAAAATAATTAAACTAATTTAAATAATAATTGCTAAGAAAGAACCCTATTACAGGCCTAGTGTTAAATCAGAATGGGAAAAAACCATGTTTACAAGCAGAAAACTTAAAAATCTATTTTTTGTCCTGGCTGGGTAGGTCAGTTGGCTAGAGGGTCATCCTGATATCCCAAGGTTGTGGGTTCAGTCTCTGGTCAGGGCACATACAAGAATCAACCAATGAATACATAAAAAAGAGGAACAACAAATCGATATTCTCGTTCTTTCTTTCACTCAAATCAATAAATAAATGATTAAAAAAAGAAAATCTATTCTTTGCTCTAATGAAGGATTTGCAGAATCCCTGAGGGATTGTTACCAAGTAAGTCTCCTCTAATAGTTAAGTTTTCATGTAAAACCAGGGGGCCCTTGGGTGTTTGAAATGGTTAGAATAGCCTTATTGCCAGGGTTTTGAGTTGGTATGTTCTAGAAAGTTGTTTAGAGTCTTCGGAAAACCAGGCATCACAAGCCTTCCCATCCCTCTGTTATTCATTATGGAATTTAGGGCGATGAACTGACTGTGGGAGGAGTCTGAACGGAATGTGGTCCTGTTTGGTAGACACTCATCTGTAACGTTGTTATGGAAGCTTGCTTCTTTGTGTCGGGCTTGATTTGTTCCTTTGGTCCTCAACATTTTACGATGATATTCTGTGAGCCCAAAGCATCTCCAGCATCTCTTTTTTATTTGCCAGGTCTCTGAAAGATCTTGCACATTCTGTGAAATATTTTATCATTATTAAGAAATATTGGTTGTATCCATCCTAAATAGAACCAATTTAAATGTAAAATGTGATAGGTATTAGCTTTCTTTGCAAAGTTTCCATGATTTAAAATTTCCTATTGTTTTTGGAGAAGAGAAGTATAGTATTGGCATATTTGCTTTTTAATCAGGACTAAAGTACAGGTAGCTATAATTTTTAATCAACCTAATGCTACAGTTATTTAAAGCAGTGGTCCTCAACCTTTTCGGTGCCAGGGACTAGTTTCGTGGAAGACAGTTTTTCCATGGACGAGGGGTGGGGGCTGGTTTGGGGATCATTCAAGTGTGTGACATTCAGGCACACCCCCTGCTGTTGCAGCCCAGTTCCCAACAGGCCAGGATGGGTACCAGTCCACAGTCCAGAGGTTTCAGACCCCTGATTTATTGCCTCCTTTCTACATGTAAGGCAGTTTGTATTAGAGTAGAATAGTTTTGATCCACAGTGTTATACTTAATCAAAACAAGTGAATTCTGTGTGTTCTGTTGTTTTCAATTTTCTAATTAGCAAAAAATACATGTAATATCTTTTGGCTTTTCCTTCTACACATTCATGTGTTTAGATAACTTGTTATGCTCTCATTGCAGGACAGTCAAGGGTTTCATATGTACGTTTATGAAAGTATTGCATTTCACTTTAAGAAGCCAAGTTCAACAAATAATAATTACGTTTCAGTGAATTCCATGTAATATCTGAACTGAAAGAATAAACAAATGGGTTGTCTGTGAGAAATAAATAACAAAAGTTCAAAAGATGAGAAAATATGTTTTATGTTAAAATAGTTCTGGAGCTTATTCTCATTATCTCTGCTGGGTTGGTTTTCTTTTTTTTTTTTTTTTTTTGATCCCCAGAATCTTATGGACTGTCAGTAACATAAATATCTCCTGCCAGCGTGCAGTACAATGAGGTGTAAGGTGCAGCTCTGTTGTGAAGGTGTTGTTGTTTCTCCAGTTATTCATATGTAAGTTTCTGTTATCAATTCTAAAAATCTTTGTTACAGTAATAAGCCTTGATATTTCTTGATTTTCTTTCAATAAAATGGTAATATCAGCTTTTGGGTACTTGTCTCTTTTTCATAAAAAGCAAACAAGACGCAGACCACCGGCTGTCTGCTGCTTGAGCTCTCTTCAAGGAGAAGGAACCCATTCAGTGACACCTTTATATGGCTGTGAGATTTTCTTTTAAAGCCAAAAATCCAATTATAACTTATTAAATGAAACGTCCTCAGGAAAACATAGAAGTAGAATATGCCCACATTCCTGTTTTTTAATTTTATTACAAATACAATTTTTTTACTTGAAATCCTTTCTTCCACACATTTCTCTATAAATAAGCAAGTATTGATTGACAGATAAGACTTACTAATATTGCCTTCCCCTTTCCTGAGAGAGCTCTTCTACTTACCTTTTTGACAGTGAAAAATGACTGCTTGCCAACATTGCAAATGATATGTTGAGTAAGAAATTGTGTTCTTCTATACAGTTTCCAGTCTCCCGCTTTCCTGTTCTCCTCATATCCATTGTTCTTATTGAGATCAAACAATTAAAAATGACAAGGAATGGTCTGTCTTCCCTCTGTTAAATCCATTTGTGCTTTGCTTGGTTTTGTTCATTCATTTTTTCACAAAGGATGCAGAGGACTAGCCTGAGGCTGGCCTCCAGGAGCTGAGAGCAACCTCAGCTGACAGCCAGGAAGAAAAACGGGGCTTCCAGTCCTACAGTCTTAAGCAACTGAACTCTTCCAACCACCTCCAGGAGCTTAGGAGAGGATTTTGAGCTCAAGATGAGAAAGTAGCCTGGCCAACCCTTTGATTACAACCTAGTGAGAGCCTAAGCAGAGGTCCATTTGGGCTGAACCTGGACTCTTGACCTACAGAAATGGTGAGATAATAAACTGGACAAATAGGTGTACTTTAAGCTGCTAGGTATGTGGTGATTTGTTATGTAGCAATAACAAACTAATACAATATTCCAGGCATCCCTTGTGCTTTCCCAGCCCCAGCCCTGAAATTGGCCATTTCTCAAGGAGTTTTTCATCTGACAGTGAGAAACCTGATTGTAACTATATACAACTAATGATAAGCCTGGCTATAATGATGCATTCCTAATAATATTAATGCACATACACACATACATACTCTATATTAGAACAAAAATACAAACCCATCTCTATCTGCATATTCCTTTAATCTTTTTTTGTCTTCTTTAACCTTTTATTTTTGTCATTTTTATGGCATACTTTAATTTATATCTATTGCTTATACATAATTAATAAACATTTAAATCTTCCTTTTCTCTTTTCAAAGAACCATCTTTTAATTTATTGATTTTTCTATATTGTTTGCCCTATTTCTTTTTCACAGATTTCTTCTTTATTTTCTCTTTCTTTAGCTTAATTTGCTCTTATTTTTATAGCTTCTTAAGGTAAAGTCTTTCTTTGTAATAAAAGCTCTTTCTTATTTCCTAAGCATTTACAACTATACCTTACCTTCTAGTCATTACTAATCTCATGATTTTTGATACTATGTTTTTATTATCACTTGGTACATATATTTTATAATTTCCTACATGATTTTTTGACTTACGATTATTTAGAATATGTATTTTCATTTCCACGTATTTGGGGAATTTTGCTATTTTAATTAGTAATTAATTTCTAATTCCATTGTAACTGAAATTTAGTGTAACTGAAACATTGTGACTTAAATCCTTTAAAATTTATTGCAGTGTATTTTAGGTCCCATCATATGACTTATTATGGTAAATGTCCCACTTGCATTTCAAAAGAATGTGTATTTGTTTTTTAGGTGGGGTGTTCTAATATCAATTGGGTAAAATTATTTAGTAGTGTGGTTAAGTCTTTTTTATTCTTAATGATTCCTGTCTACTTATTTATCAGTTATGGGGAGAGGAAAGTTGAAATAACCAATTACAAATTTTAGTTCTATCATTTTGCTTTATGTGTTTTAGAGTTCCCTTATGAGGTACATTTGTATTTAGGAGTACATCTTCTAAAGGAATTGATGTTTTATTCCTTATGTAAAATACCTCTATATTTTTGGCAATATATTTTTGTACTAAAGATTACTTTGAAATTAACAGAGCTATTTCTACTTTCTTATAATCAACGTTCTCATAACATATTTCCCACTTTTTAATAATAGTCTCATTGAACTATAATTCACATTCTATAAAATTAACCCCTTTCAAGTATGTAAGAGCTTCTTAGATATATTCAGAGTTTGAACCCAACACTGATATTTAATGTTAGAACATTTTTACCACCTGAGAAAGAAAGCCCATACCCATGAACAGCCACTGTCCTTCCCCAGAGCCCTTGACAACCACTGACTAACCTTTGGTCTTTACAGATTTGTTTTTCTAGATATCTCACACAACTGGAATCATGCAATATGGGGCCTACTGTGACTGATTCTATCATTTAGCATGTTATCAAGGTTCATCCATGTTGTACCATTTATCAATACTTACTTCTTTTTTATGGCTGAAGGGTTTTTTTTGGATAGTATGAGGTAGGAGTTCAACTTCATTATTGTATATCTAATTATCCATTTTCCCTAGTACTTCTTATTGAAAAAATTTTCCCAATAAGTCATCTTGGTATCCTTGTCACAATCAATTTACTATCAATGTAAAGTTTTATTTCTTGATTTCCAATTCTCATACATTGATTTATCTGTTTTGATACTTTAATACTGCAGTGTCTTGATTACTATTGCTTTGACATAAGATTTGAAATCAGGAAATGCAAGTCTTTCAACTTTGTTCTTTTTAAAGATGTTTTTTTCTAATCTGTGTCCCTGTACTTCCATATGAATTTCAGGATGTTTGACAACTGGGATTGTGATAGAGGTTACATTGAATTTGTAGATGATGTTGGGAAGTATTGTTATCTTAACACTATTAAATCTTCTGATCTATGAACATGAGATATCTTTTTATTTAGTTAGGTCTTCTTTTATTTCTTTTAACAATATTTTGTAGATTTTAGTGTGCAAATCTTATATTTTTGTTAAATCTTTTATTCTTTTTAATATTATCATCAATAGAATTGTTTTCCTAATTTGATTTTGGATTGTTCATTGCTAATGTGTAAAATAAGGAACACAAATGAATTTTGTGTATTGATTTTATATCCTTTAACCTTGCTGAACTTATCACTTCTAACAGTGTTTGGGAGGATTTCTTAGGTTTTCTATATAAAAGGCCATATCATCTGTGAAGGGAGAGAGTTTTAATTCTTCCTTTTCAATTGGGATGCCTTTTATTTCTTTTCCTTGTTTAATTGCCCCGGCTAGGACCGCCAGAACGGTGTTGAGTGGGACCCTTTTTTCTTTTACTTATAACCTACCTCTACCTTTATACTTAAAGTGTGTTTTATGCAGATTAGGTATAGCTAAGTATTATATCCAAAAGCCATTCTCTCCCCTTTAATTACAGTGTTTATTCCTTTTACATTTCATGCAATTTTGGATATGGTTGCAGTAAGTGGTGTGATGGTAAATAAGTAAAAATGTCCTAACTTTTAGCATCTGCTGATTGCCATTGTGTGAATATCTCCACTGATTCTGATTTCAAACTGCCAACATGATATCATGAGATGGAGAGTTGGAAAAGAGACACATGATATATTTCCATGAAATTGCATCAGTCAGCTCTAGCACATACTGGTTTGATACTATCATCTTTCAATTTGTTTTGTCTCATTTTTCTTTCTTTTTCCCCTTTATTGTATACCTTCTTATATGTTGAGTTTTCTTAGAATTTCACTTTTTCTATTACATCCTTCTATATTGGCTTATTAGCTTACCTCTTTATTCTTCTTTTGTCAGCAATTGCTCTAAAGTTTACATTATACATGTTTATTTATCACAGTCCATCTTCATATAATATTAAACCATTTCATGTAGGATATGACAATTTACCTCCCATTTTCCTTCCCATTTTTTATCTTATTAATTTCTTGTTAACTTTCTTTCCAAAAATGTGATAATTTCACAACTATTCTTTTTGTTTTTGTTTAGAAAATCAATTACTTTTTATATAATTAAAATGGCAAAATTTATTTTATATAGCCTCATATATTAACCACATATTATATTGCATTCTTTTTATTTTGTGTATATTTGAATTTTTATTTATAATTATTTTCCTTCAGCCTGAATAACTTCTTTTAAATTGTTTTATAGTACAAATTTGTTCACATGAAATTCTTTTGGGTTTGTTTTTGTGAAGATATTTTTATTGTGCTTTCATTTTCAATGACATTTTTGCTGAGTATAAATTTCTAGTTTAATGGATTTCATTTTCTTTTGGAATTTTAAAAATGGCTTTTGAGGTCTGGCCAGTGTGACCCAGTTGGTTGGACTGTTGCCCCATAGACCAAAAGGTCATGGGTCTGCTTCCTGGTCAGGGCACATACCTAGGTTGCAGATTTGATCCCTGTCGGGGCATATGAGAAGGCAACAGATCAATGTTTCTCTCTCTCTCTCTCTCTCTCCCCCTGTCCCTCCTTTTCTCTCTTTCTAAAAAGCAATGAAAAATGTCCTAAGGTGAGGATTAATAATAATAATAATAATAATAATAATAAAATGGCTTTCTATTTTCTTCTGGCTTATATAGTTTCTTTGGAAAAGTCAGTTATATTCTTACTTTCACAGCTCTGTATGTAATGAGTCTTATCTCTGTAGCTAATTTTAAGAATTTTTCTTTATAATAATTTTTTCAACAATGTGATCATAATATGCCTTTGTCTTGGTTTCTCTGCCTGGAGTATGTTGAGCTCTTTAAAGTTCTGTGTCAACATTTTTAATTAAGTCTAGAAAGCTTCAACCATTTAAAAAAAATTGGAAGTGATGAATACATTTATGGCATAGATTACAACAACGGTTTTATAGATGGAATTTATCTTTAAACTAATAATTATACACATTAATTATACACACTTTTTTGTAAGTCAATCATACCTCAATAAAGCATTTAAATTTTTTTTCTGATTCCTCCCTTTCCTACAATGAATCACACACAGGTAGACCATTTGATGTTGTTCTTCTGACAATGTGTCTTTGTTATTATTTTTAAATATGTTTACTGATTTTTAAGAGAGAGGTGAAGAGGGTATATATAGAGAGAGAAACATCTATTAGTTGCCTCTCATACATACCAAACTGGGGATTGAACACACAGCTTAGGCATGTGCCCTGACTGACAAGCAAACCTCCAAACTTTTGGTGTAGGGGATGACACTACAAGCAAGCTAGCCATATCAGCAAGGGTGTATGCCTAGTTATTTGTTTTAAAAAATAACTTGAGTTGTAATTTACATACCACAAAATTCACTCAAAGCATATAATTTAATCATGTGATTTTATAGATTCACAGAGATGTGCACTATTACCACAATTTTATTTTAGAACATTTCCAACATCCAAAAAAGAAACCGTCTGCCATTTACAATCACTCCCCATTCCTAAGCCACCTTTAATCTATTTTCTGTCTCCATGATTTGCCTTTTCTTAATGTTTCATATGAATGGGGTTATATAAATATAAAATGGCATGATACAGTATATATTTCATATGTAATATATAATATAAATGGGATTATATAATATGTTTATTTTACTGAGCCTGATATATTCAAGGTTTGTCGGTTTATTTTTTAAATTACTTCTGCTATCTCTACTTCAATTTCAGTAGTTTCCATCGCACTGTCTTCAAGCGCACTTACACTTTTTTCCTGCATTATTTAGTAAAATAAGTCCATCCAGTCAATTTTTCATTTCAGATATTTTCATTTTTAGTTCTAGAAATTTGACTTGGCTCTTTTTAAGAGTGTCCATTTCTTTCCTCATTGTACACATATTTTTTAAAATCCTTAACTATAATCATGATAGTTGATTTAAAGTCCTCGTCTATTAATTTCATTGACTCTGTCATTTCTGGGTCTGCCTCTATTGACTGATTTTTCTCTTCATTCTAGGTCACATTTCCGTGCTCCCTTGCAGTTTCAGTGACTTTTTGTTGTTCATGTTGTATGCCATGTGCTGTGAATATTGGGTGTATGAATTTTGTTATCTTTCTTTGAAGAAGGTTTTGTTTTATTCTTGTGAGTGGTTAATCTATCACAGATCCCCTTGATCTTTCTGAAGCTTGTTTCAAACCTTTGGTGGGGTATGCGTCATGTAACCTATACTGTCATGGTAATTTAGCTTTATTCTCAATGCAGAGCCTTTCTGGGGCATTCACTGATGCATTCACCCAGTTGTTCATGGGTGTCTTTTCACTCATGCTCAAGTACAGCACTTGAATGTCTTCTAGTTCTATGGAAGCACTAGTGGTTCTTCAGTTTATAGTTCCATGGTCGTCTTTGCCTGGACTTACTGAGTGTCATCCTATGCATGTACAGATTAATTTCAGCCAATTCAAGGAAACTTTATGGAGAGTCTGTGTAATTCCCTTTTCTCTTAGTTTCTGTGCCACAAATTCTAGCTCTTTCAGCCACCTAATCTCTGATGATGTCTTCTTAGCTCAGTGAAACTAATGTGCTTTACTTTGGTCCATGGCCTGAAAGGTGCCTCTGTGCAGTAAATCTGGGTAATTGTAGGGTTTACCTTGCTTGTTTTCCTTCTCTCAGGGAAAACAGCCCTATACTGCCAATAGCTATGTATCTAAAGATAGTTGTTTCAAAAAGTTTACATGGTTTTGTAGTGTTTTATCCTGGGAGGACCAGTCCAGTACTTACACTCCATTGTGGCAAAAACCTTAAGTTCCAAGACTAAATTCTTAAACCAGAATTTTTTCCCCAGAGGAATCATTACTTTAAAAAGTATTTAAAAATGATTTTTAAATCACCAAAGGTAGATTAAAGTAAATAAAAAATAAATGGGAGAAATCTCTGAGGTATTGAACTGTGGCTACCTTTAAATACTTATCTAGGTCAATAAAAAATAAAACTTTAGGACCCAAGCAGTAATTATAAGTTTATGTCAAGATTTTTCAGGGCATGTGCTTCCCATTTTTATCTCTACCTTTATCCTCCAAAGACAAGCCATTTATCTACAAAATTTTTTATTTAAAAAGAAACTGTTTCCAGAAAGGGTTTATATGTGATTAAGATAGTTATTTGGAAAATGCTTAAATATTCAAAATGTGTCTTAAAATGTTCTCTACATAGAAATTGTATTAGGTAGATAACTCCATGGGTTTAGAATAAATGTAAACCTTTTCAGTTTCTATCATCAAATAATAATAGTAAAAATAGCAAATACTTTTTTAATGTATTTTATTGATTATGCTATTACAGTTGTCCCATTTCCCCCTTCTCTCCCCTCCACCCTGTACCCCCTCTCCCACCCACGTTCCCCCCTTTAGTTCATGTCCATGTGTCATTCTTATGAGTTCTTTAGCTTCTACATTTCCCGTACTATTCTTGCCCTCCCCCTATCTATTTTCAACCTACATTCTATGCTACTTATTCTCTATACCTTTTCCCCCCTCTCCTCCTCCCACCCCCCCCTGCTGCTAGCCCTCCATGTGCCCTCCATTTCTGTGGCTCTGTTCCTGTTCTAGTTGTTTACTTAGTTTCTTTTGGTTTTGCTTTAGGTGTGGTTGTTAATAATTGTGAGTTTGCTGTCCTTTTACTATACATGTCTTTTTCTTTATCTTCTTTTCTTAGATAAGTCCCTTTAGCATTTCATAAAATAAGGGCTTGGTGATGATGAACTCCTTTAACTTGACCTTATCTGAAAAGCACTTTATCTTCCCTTCCATTCTAAATGAGAGCTTTGCTGGATAGAGCAATCTGGGATGTAGGTCCTTGTCTTTCATGACTTGGAATATTTCTTTCCAGCCCCTTCTTGCCTGTAAGGTCTCTTTGGAGAAATCAGCTGACAGTCTGATGGGAACTCCTTTGTAGGTGACTGTCCCCTTATCTCTTGCTGCTTCTAGGATTCTCTCCTTCGTTTTTACCTTGGCTAATGTAATTATGATGTGCCTTGGTGTGTTTCTTCTTGGGTCCAACTTCTTTGGGGCTCTCTGAGCTTCTTGGATTTCTTGGAAGACTGTTCCCTTTGCCAGATTGGGGAAGTTCTCCTTTATTATTTGTTCAAATACATGCTACATCTGTTGCTTTTCTCCTTCCTGTTCTGGTACCCCTATAATTCGGATGTTGGAATGTTTAAAGGTGACCTGGATGCTCTTAAGCTTTTCCTCGATTTTTTGAATTCTTATTTCATAATGCTTTCCTGCTTGGTTGATTCTATCTTCCTTCTGGTCCACTGTATTGTTTTGAGATTCAGATTCCTTCCTTTCACTATTGGCTCTCCTCCGCATATCTTCCTGCATCTCTTTTATGGTAATCTGCATCCTTTCATCTAAATTGTGCCCAAAATCAACCAATTCCGTGAGCTTTCTGATCACCAGTGTTTTGAACTGTGCATCTGATAGATTGGCTATTTCTTGGTCGCTCAAAATGATGAGTCCTGGGGGACTGATCTGTTCTATTGGAAACATGTCTTATGTCTTTCCCTGTCTCTGGTCGCTCTTGTTACGGTGGGGGGGCGGAGCCTTAGGTGTTCACCAGGGCTGGGCACCCTGGTTGCTAGATTGTGATGTTATATGTGGGGGCAGGGGCAGGAGCGGGAGGGAACAATGGCGGTAGTTCCGTTCTCCTGGGCTCAGGCCCTTCCTCGGGATCCTGGGCTGCGAGCTCTGCCCTGGTCCACAATCGCTGCCTCACTGGGTCCGCCAGCCGCAGCTTGCGTACTCAAGGATCACCGCTGCATTCTTGCACCCCGATGGCTGTTGCGCCAATTTCACGCCAAATTTTCCACGACCTCCGCACGCCGCTGACCCGCGCCAGCCCCGCGCCCACCCGGCTCGTCGTCCCCTACCAGTCTGGATGTATGGGTCTACTTCAACTTCTTGGTTGTCCGACTTCCATTCAGATAAATCCTATCAGTTCTGAGTGATATTCTATCTGTAAATTATTGTTGTTCTAATCTTGGTTGTGCGAGGAGGCATGGTGCGTCCACCTATTCCTCCATCTTGCCACAAAAATAGCAAATACTTAAATGAATTTATATGACAGATAGATAATCCAAGTGGTGCCTATATGCTAACTTGTTTATTAAGCCTATGAGGTAAACATTATAATTTATTACTCTACAGATGAAGAAAACAGAGCTACAGAGAGATCAAGTAATTTGTTCAAGGTCACACAGCTAGAATGATTTAAATGTATTCTGAGTACATTTTGGAGAAGGTGCCTCTGTCCTAGCCAAAAAGCAGACTTCATTAGATGATGTAATCATTTAAATTTACAATCTTTTTTGATTGCTGGCTCAAGGCCCAAACCCCTACTCATACTTAAGGAAGATCTTGCCAGATTAAGTCAACTGGAGTGTGGCCTGCATTCATTGTATAAGACTCATTATCATAAAGATCCTGTAACTAAGGCCAGAATTCAAGAGAAAAGTCGTCATTCACATCAACAGTATTACTTGGATTTAAAAAGCTGGGGGGTTTTTTGCTAGCAACACAATAGTTTTATTTAAGACATTGTTCATATCTGTTTAAATGAAAACATTCTGGATTAGTTTGCTAAAAGAATTTTATCTGGGTTGAAGGTTGAAAGACTTGGTAAGTAGCTGTACATTTTTGAAACCTTGGTGGGAGATAAACCTTCTTTTCAGCACATAACCTCTTGATCAAATATTCTGTGTTAAAAGCCCCCAGTAGAGAAATGCCCATCTCTTTTAGAAGAGAGTCTATGTGGAGGCAGAAAGCTAAAAGAGGAAGAAAAGAAGGTGCCCCTGGCAAAGGTAGAAATTCAGGTTGGGAAAGGGGTGATCTGGTGATATTTACCTCCTTTGGGAAAGAAGGAAGTATTTCCTAGATTCCTGGCCCCCACGGGGCATGTTGGGTTTCATTCACAAGCAAACCAGAAAGAAGTGCCACGTTGGCAGGTAAAATCTCCCAAGAGCTGAGCTGAGTTGTGGTAGACTGGATAAGTCTATGAATTCTAGTGACAGTGGAGATACCGTAGACTTGGATTTGCCTGGATACTGAAAGCTACTGTGTAGGGAACTGAACCCCAAGGGCATGTGTAAGGTAGTTAGCACTATTTCATCAGGGACTTCCTCCCATCTGAGTCCCTGGCTGGTATGGCTGAGGACATGTATTGGTGGCAGCTGACCTGAAATGCACTATTGCCTGACTGTGATGGCCTGACCTGGTGTAAACCCATCTCCTCTGGGCACAGCCTTGAGCACTGAAAAAAAACAAACAAAATAAAACAAAAAACTGGTGCCCCTTTCCCAACAACATATGGCTAAAAATAAAAACAACATTAAACCAGAATATGTACTGTTTACATTAAAGGGAAATTAAATTTGTGTTTCCTAGATTTCCAGATTCTAATATTCTAGATAAATTAATTGAAGCTGAACTTAACTTTATTTCCCTCTTTCTTACTCATTTCCTTTTGATGCACAGCATATTTGCTCTGCCCATTCAGTAATTTAGCACAGCCCACTAGACAGCTGAAATGTGTAAGGTTTTTTCACATCCCTTCTTGATTTCAGTTTTGAACTTACTTGCCAGTCATTCTCAAAACTACACAAAAATCAATTGTTGTATGACTCTGTAGCTATAGCTAAGATAATACTTACCTTTGTAAACTTTTAGAATAAGAGTTTATTCTGAAGAGAATTACTACAACTCCTTCATTTTATCATCATCAATATCCTGTAACTGAAACCGGGATTTAGAAGTGGGAGCAGCAGACTTTGGGCTGAGTGAGGGCTAGTACACACAATCTAAAGCCATATTTTTGGTAAACATTTCTTTTGGGGAACAACAAAATTGAACAATTATGTTCAATTATATGGCACTGGGCAAGGAAATGTCCAAGAGCTGCATATAATGAATAGGTAACAGAGAAACTGGAAAACACAGTGGGAGAGCAAGGAAGCATGGAACCATTATGCATGTTAATGCCAAACTGGTATGTTTATAAATTTGTGACACTAATAATCTGTACAAAAATAAATGTACTTTTATAATTATGAAGGAGATAAATTTCTAAAAAAACCATGTGTCTGGAATGAGCCAAATATTTCAGATCATTATCATTTAAATGGCAATTTTATGACAATCAGAAATATTTTAAATTACCAGAACTAGTTTCCAAAATCTAAGCCAATAAAAAACAAATCTCCACTGCAATTATAAAGACGGGTTAACTTATCTGAAAACAGGAGCATTTTGCCATGAATTTTAACACATGCAAATTCTGTTCTGTATAGAACTATGTACAGAAACCAAATGCAATGCAGATCAAATCTGCTTAAATGAACTGAAAAAACTTCTTTAGAACTTAGTAAACAAACAAGTCCATATGTGCAAATATGCTATTTGTTGAGTTTGAAAATTGATAATAAAATTATAACGTAATAGAATTTAAATACCTTTACAATTTTAATTAGTTACTCAAAAGTATATTAAAATTAACTTTACTGTTTTAATATCTAAATTAAGTTTTCTCAGCATTTGGGCATATGTAATTATTTGCCAGTTATCTGGGTCTCTTGCCAGTTGGAATATTTCTAAGTATGGGATATTTATATAAACACTTCAGGGGTGACCTGTAAAATTACAGCTGCCCATGGCTTTATGAAATAACTACCAAACAACTAATACCAGGTCTATTTCTTTTTCCCAAGGTAAATTAAAATTTCTGAAACCCCTGTATGCCAGATAGGAAAGAAATCCTACAATACACTTTTAGGTCTCCCCCAGCACCTCCCATCTAAAATTACAGTGGCTTTTCACCCAACAAAGATGTTCATCCACTTTTCACTCCTACCTGGAGAAGAGCTTTGTGTCAAGATTTGCTCTTACCTTGGCATCATTATTCCTTGCTGTAACACTGTCACTCCTGAGTGTCCACTTGACTGTCCATAGCCAGAGGGAAGTCACCCTCAACCAACTTCTGCCACAGGTCACCCTACCCTTTCAAAGGGGGCCGCATCTGTGGGGGGGCTTCACTTGCCCCAAGATGCCTTCTCTGTGTTCCCTGGACATCACCTAAGTACCCATGGAGCTAAGTTCTTCTGCCTAGAGGTGCTATGCTTGAGCTGATTAGAGGATCAGCCCATCACAGAATGTGCAACTACTGACCCTCTTTCCAGTCTCAGAAATTCAGGGTTGCTGAGGGAGGGGTTGGCCAGCCTCCTTTCTTTGCCAACTCTTAAGACCCGGAATGCTCATTCCATGCCCTTCACCAGCAAACAAAGCTTGCTTGCCTTTGAGAAGGGCCCAGATTATTTTTAATGGGAAATACTTCCTCTGCTTCCCTGATCAGTCCTCTTGCCCAGGATAACCCAAGGAATATCTGGCATTTATTTTCCTAAAGCAACAAATGAATAACTACCAGTACTACCAAGAACAATACAATTCAAAATAGAAGTTAAATATTTAGTAGGCCACCCTGCCACTTTTATACCATTATGTAGTATTAGAATCTTTAGGATCTTCTCTATTTTTAAAACCTCTGCCATTTCTTTTTTTTTAAAGATTTTATTTATTTATTTTTAGAGAGAAGGGAAGGGAGAGAGAGGGGGAGAGAAACATCAGTGTGTGGTTGCCTCTCACGTGGCCCCTACTGGGAACCTGGCCTGCAACCCAGGCATGTGCCCTGACTGGGAATTGAACCAGCAACCCTTTTGTTCACAGGCCTGCGCTCAATCCAGTGAGCGACACCAGCCAGGCTATCAATAAACTGCCTATATCTTCTCTTTGGTGCTGAATGTAGGTAAAAATTTCAGATGGGATCTATCTTTGTCTATTTTCCAATTAAGATATGGAACAGGGCTATCCAGAACTTTCTGTGATGATAGAAATGTTCAATATCTGTGCTGTTTAATATGGTAGCCACTAGCCACATGTGGCCACTGAGCACTTGAGATGTGGTACATGGAATTGAGAAACTGATCTTTTAATTTTATTTCCTTTTAAATTAAATTTAAATAGTACATGTGACTAATATCTAATGCATTGGACAGAGTATTTGCCCTATCTAGTCCTTATGAAAGAAATTAATCAAAATTCATCTCCAGAGTGAAATTTTTTCTTAACCTCTGAGTTTAAATAGACTCCTCTTTAAACAAAACAAAACACTTCTTCTGGTGTTAAGAAAAACACACATGCTGAAACTATGTATTTTTGCTCTTTTATCAAAACAAAAGCTTATTATAAACTTTAGACCTGATATTTTTGCTGGATAAGACCTACCCATCAGCTTTTTCCTCTTCCAGAGCATGGCTCTTATAAGTTAAACATTTGCAGTGGTAACATAAATAATTTCTCTCCAAAATTAACACACACCGAACGTCTAGTGCAGAAGGACATTCTCTGCCCCTTCTCAACCCATCTCTCTGTCAACATGACCTGTCACACAGAGCTGTTCTGTGAATTGACTCATTTATACAATGTGCTTTTTTGCCTCTTAAGAATGACTCTACTGTGTAGAGAAATTGAAAATTAAAAATAAATGTGAACTTATGCTATTTCTTTGGACTTATAATCCCTTCGACAACCTGCCTTCGAATGAGACAAGCCTGAGCTTGGTTAATAGTCTCATCCAACAGACTTGGGGTTGTGTCCCACCCAAAAAGCTAAATATATATGAAGCCTGATTGTCTTCAGTAGGAGGTATTTTAATTTACCACAAGGCCGCAGTTTTGCCCATGGTTATTTTTAGAAGCATGTTCATATTGGACAATTGTATCCTCTGCCACAGGGCTACAGTTAGTGCCAAAGATCCATTTATCTTCTCTCACTCTTACTGGGTCCCTAGTTTCTAAAATTATGCAAAAAAAAAAAAAAGTCTGACCACTCAGGAATAATTCCAACATTCAAATATTACACATGTTGGGGTAGCCAAAAAGTGAATCTGCAAAGAAAAATGATTCGCTTTTGCTTCTGTGACAAGAAGACTAAGGAATTTCCCTTGGAAAAGATATCTATATTTAGGAAGTCTAATTTATGCTACTTGTAGTCAATAGGCCTTTTAATAAACAATTGGCATATCTAAGTATTCTAAACATACTTTAAAAACTGGCTCTGGAAGACTCTGTTTGAATATAATTCCAATTCCAATTTAGTTATAGTTTGCACAACAAATTATTTTCTCCTAGAATAAAAAATTACAGCTAATTTAAAGAACATATTTTCCCCTTGCTTGTCTGATAGTCTGAGACTACGATATAATGATGAGACTAAAAATATAAGTCCTGACTATTATGATAATGCATTCCAGAATTCAAAGCTGTTGCACAGTCTACACAAGTATCACATAACATCCTGCCTCATGAAAATGCCTGCTACTGAGGAAGGAAAGTCATACATCAGAAACGTACCAATGGGGGCATGTGAGTCAACTGAGGCCAGGAATTTCAGGCTGATGCCTTAGCAGTTTTGGCCAGTGGGTCTGAGCATTTAAAAAATTACATTCTGGAGGAAGGTAATAACACTGCATCACTGGGTTGCATCTGAGCCTGGATTGGGATTGATTAAATCTCTCACGCATACACCATGGCCAGGGGCAAACACATGAGAAACACAGTGATATACATTATTTATTTCTGCTGCACTTATCTCAGTGGGATCTGTGCCGTTTAAAAATTAACTACTCAGACACTGAGATGGGTAAATTGGAGTGAGTGAAAGGTTTTTTTATACCTAGCATATTCCTGGTCTTCATTAAAGAAGTGATAGAAATAAAGGGACTCAACTCATGGAAAGAACATTGCCTAAGGTAAAGAAATTTCCTAAATGAACTAATGAGATCCAAAAGCAACACTTGAAACATTTCTACAATCTTTTTCCCTAAAATGTTTTTAAAAAATAGGATAGTTCCCCCTTTATCTGGTACAGCTACATGGCATGCAGCTTCTTTGGAAACAGGGGCTGTTCTGCAGCTAAGGCTAGGAGTTGCCTGTGTGTGGCCATAAGTTTGGGATGTGGCTGTTTCTTTCTATCCACGGGCAGTTGTCCTGTGCAACCTGCCACAGACTTTGCATTTGAGCCAATAGAGCTCAATAGTTATTTGTTGGGCCAAATGAATAAATGTAGGAATGGGCATGTTAGTTATCTATTGCTATATATCAAAATACCCTGCATTTAGCAGTTGAAAACTGCTTATTGTCTCATTGGATCAGTAATTCAGGAGTGGCTTAGCAGGGTGGTTTTAGCTCAAGGTCTCTCATGAGGTTGTAGTTAAGAGGTTGACCATGTTGTGAAAGCAGAGAAAACTAGGGCCTCCTTACTGTAAGAGTTTGGGAACCAGAGGGGCAATTATCAAGGAAAAGGAGGCAAGCACAGTGAGGCAATGGGTGGAAATCCCAAATATAAGGGTATCTGGGATGAGGCCAGAGAAAACAGAACTATCTAAGGAAGAATAAGGAGGAGTCAGAATGTCAAAGTATTTTTGATAGAATGAAGAGGAGCAGAAGGTGGACCGAGAAGCAAATGGGTAGTACAGTAGTTATACCATTATCTGAAGGGAGATATTTCAAGACTCCCAGTGGATGCCTTACACCACGGATAGTACTAAACCCTATATACACTATGTTTTTTCTACACATACATACATGTGATAGTTTAAACTACTCTTGCACTGCAGGGCCATTCTTAAGTAAAAATAAGGGTTACCTGAGCGCAAGCATTGCCATACCTGGACAGTCAATCTGTTAACTGAGACAGCTACTAATAGGTGGGACAAAGTGATGATTCACATCCTGTGCAGGACAAAGGGGGATAGTGTGAGATTTCACCATACTTCTCAGAATGGCATGCAATTCAGAATTGATGAATTGTTCGTTTCTGAAATTTTCCCTGTAATACTTTTGGACCACAGCTGACCATGGGTGACTGAAATCATGGAAAGCAAAACCGTGGACAAAGAGGCACTACTGTGCAGGACTGGGAACAGAGAGGGCAGGAGTGATCCAAGAACCAAGGCTGGGAAATCCCAGCCCGAGCGCCCCGACTCGGCCCTCTGCTGCTCCATGCCTGTATTTGTGCCACCCACGTCAGAGGAAGAGGGTAACAGCAGAGAAGGGGAAAGAGTTTCAGGAGGAAGTTTAGAAGAGGATTTTTTTACCCTGAAACCTTCCCTCTGCAGGCAGTTGCCTATTTGCCCTGTGGCTGTCTGGCCCTGTTTCTACCTCATGTCTCTGTTAACACTGCCTCAGTGCAGCTCCTGACCTTGCTGGAGCCTGATATGACATCATGCTGCTGCTCTGTCACCATAGAATTCTGCAAATATTTATTTGGAACCCCCACAGATGGAAAATAAAATCAATAAACATTAGCACTATCACAGTCTTTGAAAATATGTCACCATGAGAAGTGTGTACTTTCCCTTTTATTCTTTTAAACACAAATGAGAACGTGGATAAAATGGATTGAACACTAGATAACATTAAGTAATCATTGTTTTCTGTGTGTGTGTGTGTTTTCTTTTAGGTGTGACAGTGATGTTGTTGTTACCTAGGAAAATGTCAGTGTTGGTTAAAATTCTAGAGCCCAAGACTAGTATCTGATGCTCTTTCACTAGATGATTTCTATTTTTGAATGGTGTTAATCTGCAAATTCTTTCCATGTTGCTGACCCCTCATGCTTGACAGCCTCCTACCTGGCACGGCCTTCATTCTGATCCACTCTCCTTGCCCTGCCTCACCCTCTGACTCTGTAGATGTGGCCGATCTTCTCACTTCTGACGCAGGTACATGCTATTGACTAATAGCCTTGCTTCATTCCTTACACCTGAAATTGGGCACTTTGTTTCTGGCTTCAATATTTTGCTCCTTCCTCAACTATAATGTAAGCTCTCCCTCTGGCCATATAAATGAATTCCCTAATATACATCTTTGGACTTTACATCTTAGTTCAGAGTGTGTGTGCTTGCGTAAGGGTTGTGTTCTTCCCGGATTTGTCATAAATAGGAGATGAGATTGTCACTTTGATGACCATGTTCCCTTCTCTGAAATCCATCTGAAGCACATCAGCTCCTCTTTCATACACAAAGTCCATGTCCCTCCTGGAACCACGTACTAGGTTTATTTCCTTTCTGCAGGATGCTTCCTATACTTAACTTACTGATCAAGCAGAAACAGCTGACATGCACTGAATCCAATGAATGATCAGTTATTCTGGCTCAGAAGATCAATCTCACTCATAGCTCTTCAACAACTTACCAATCATATTACCCCAGATAACTGCTTCTCTATTCTGCCTTGTATATTGTCAAATTATACCATACTGTAACAGCTACCAAATGTTAGTGACTGACAGAAAGTGCCAAAAGTGTCTTCCGGAGTACCTGGCTTAGGAAACTTATGATCCTTACAGCTCTTGAACTTCAACTTCCAAATTCTAATGGAAATTCATAGAAGGAATAATCTAAATCAATTATAGCAAGAGTCGTAAATTAAATAAAAAATTATCTAAATAGGAAACTTAAATAGAAAATGCAGGAAACACTAGAGCATTTTGGAGTAAGCAGTGATATTTTTAGGAGCTGCTATAATCCATGTTGGCAACTTGCATTGGTTCTTCACACAGACAGAGAGAATTTCACGCAGCTTCTGTGAATACACTGAATTCCACGCTCACCCATTCATTATATTCTGGGCCCCCATGTCAGGGAACACTGCTTCTTGGGGCAGCAAAACTGATGAAACCCAAGCACAGAGGAAAACTTTCATCCATTTTTAGGAACCCAGGAAATGGCTTATATTTATTTGACCCTAATTGAATTTAATTCCAAATATTTACAAAGTTTATTTGGTCTATAACTCATTTTACTAGATGCTGGAAGGAATTTGTAAAAAGAAAAAAAAGTAAGAAATAGTCCCAATTCTCAAAGTGCTTTCAGCTTAATAAAAATTTACATGTATACTCATTGTATAACATGGAAAAGTTAGAGCTCTGAGAGAGTCCAAAAATGCTTAAAGGGGATTCAAAGAGAGGAGACCTTTGGGCAGTGGGGTAGCAGGGATGGGGTGAGCCTGCATTTTGCACAGGCCTGCCATGAAAAATGTGCTTTAATGGTACAATAAGAGAGGAAAGGGTGTTCTCTAGGCCAGGGGTTGGCAAACTTTTTAATGTAAAGGGTCAGATAATAAATATTTTAATGTTTGCAGTTGACATCCTGTGTCTGTTGCATGTTTGTTGGGAACTGCCCTGCCTGGTTTCAGAAGCTGTAACCCTGCCCCCCCCCGCCAACCCCCCCTTCCCCCACCAAGGTTAAGGCTGAAGGAGCGACCTTGGACCAAAAGCCACCAAGGAGACAAAAGCTTATCTCCTTGCCAGAGTACCATTTCTGCTCCTTTTACTTCACCTTGTTTGGCCCCCAATGCTTGGTCCATTAGCCAATGATGGGTAAGAGTCCCCAAGGAGGGAATGACCTAAGACAGGCACGATCATGTGGGAGACCCCCAAGGAAGGACTTTGGGGGCTATAGCAAAAGGGGGTGATGGACCCTTGCCCCTTGGCTTTGACACAGCCTGAGTCCTCATTGTGAGAAAATCTCCTAATCTCTTGGATGCCTTACTTCCCTTGCTCCACTTAAGCCTGAAACAATGACAGAGGGTGGTGCAGCCCTGTGCTGGAAAGGGTGGGTTCCTTGGGCAATCAGGCCTAAGAAAGAATATGTAAAATCCTATGAAACCTGCTTTGTTTAGAATTCTCTCAATGAAATGATAAGGGTCCAAACAAGAAGTAAGTTTGCTCCTCAAAGTTTTATAGCTCTTTAGCTATGTGACCCTGACTCAAAATAGGCCCTCAGAGTTCTTTGTTATCTATTGTTTGATCCTTACTTCCTGGCAATAATAAATGAGCTTTACCTGAATTCCTATATAAAAGAACCCAATAAAAGCCCATTGAGGAAAAGGCTCTTGGCCCTTCTCCTTTGAGAGATCGGCCAACTTTCCTCCCCAAGAAGATCATGTCTTGGTAGACTTATTCTCATCCGTGGCAGCCCAGGGAGTCCTGCGGGCAGAGCCCCCACACACACCTACTCTTACCCTCTACCTTTTAAAAATGTAAAAACCACTCTTAGCTTTATGGGCTGTAGAAAATGAGGCTGCAGGTGAAATCCCATAGGGCTTAGCATGCCAACCCCTACTGCAGGCACATGAGCAAAGATGTGCGTGTGGGAAGCTACAGTGTGCTTCCTTTGGCCGAAGGTTATGAGGGAGAGCATGGGAGATAGGGTTGGAAAGTTAGTTAAAGAGGTAGTAGCATGCAGAGTCTTGGATGCCAGTATAAGCTCATCAGGCAGCAGAGAAAAGCTGAAGGTTTCCAAGCAGGGGAAATGATATGACAGAGCTTCAATTTAGAAGATTAATTTGATGAAAGGAGGTAGGATGGAATAGTGTGGGGAGATAGGGGATCTTCACAGGGGCAAACACACAAGGCCTGAAGGAGGGCAATAGTTACAGTGATTGAAAGTGGGGCCAGATAGGAGGGACCAGGTGCCATGTCAGGAAGGAAAGAAGTAAGTGCATTGTTATGAAAAGTACATTGACATACATTAAGTATGGGATTATGAATGCAAGGGTTGGTGAGACAAACTGAACCATGAATACAGTCATTAGTAACACAAGATTTCACAATGTCACCGTCAAGTTTCACTCCACAAACTGAAATTTTGAATCTCGGGCTGCTGACTCCCACAAAGATGTTTCCCATCAAACTGACACCTGGCCTGGTGAGAGTGTCCTACCTGCTGGCTAGCTGCGGATTTATTACAGACGATTTGTTGTTGAAGATGGCCATGTCTCAGGAGAGAAGCAGACAAGAGCCAGGTATGAAAATGAGTTTGAAAGAGAAACCCAAGTGCCTTTCTGAAATAGGAATAAGAGAACAATGGAAATGACATTGTTAGAATTAACTCACAAAGCTAACGAATGTAAGCTATTTTTGAGAAGTGAGCAGAATAAATAAAAACAGAGACCTCACAAGGTGTGATATCGCCAAAGGACAATCTAGCAATCCCAATTTTTAAAAAAGTTATTAAAGAGTTTTCCCCTCTGGAAGGAATAGAAAGTGTTTGTCAGCACTGTTCTATCATGCCTTACAAAGTAAGCCATGGACACTCTTTTGTGTAAGTCCAAACGTGGCGTCGAATCAGACAGTTCCCTCGGCAGAATTCTCTTCATCAAGAGAACAAAGACCTTCAAGGAAACAGTGTGTGTGTGTGTTGGGGTGTGGGCAGGGGTGGGGGGGAGTGAAGGGAGAGCCCTAGAGCGATACATGCAATGGTGAGATGCAACAGTGAAAATAGCTGTATTGAAAAGATAAATAGAAAGTAGTAAGTGCCCCAAACAGTTTCATGAGACCTTTTCCTCAAGCCCAGAAATTATTGAGTCTTCAGAGACACAGACCAGAGCAGTTTCCTAGAAGGCTGTAAATGGTTATTGGCTGTTGTGATCACAACCTATAAATATCGGGAAGTTATTTTCTTCATGAGCTGCTTACACAGAGGACTTTCAAAACGCTCTCACACAGACTGAGCAACAGCCCCCCCTCCACACGCACTAAGTAGTTTCTGAATCTCATTCAGTGAGAATGGCTTTCTTTCACGTATTGAGAAATAGTACCATAATTTTAAATGATTGCTAATGTTTGCTAGATAGCCAAAAATGGTCAACTTAAAAAACAAACAAACATGCTTTTCCTGTCGTATGCAGCTTGTAAATTTGAAGCAACAGGGGACAAGCTCATTCCAAATGCAGAACGTTTGAAGAATGATGGCTTTTTAAAGAAGTAACACTACCTACTCTATTGTAAATTATGGGTAATGACTGATGGGTAGAATTTGTGCTTATAACCCAAAGGGTAAAATTCTCCAGAACCTTCCCAATTCCAGTCATCCCTTTCAAAGAAATTCATTGCAAAATAGTACGTTCATTATTTCTCTATTCAATGCACTTATCCACCAATTATGTGAAAATGCATTATAAAAATAATTGTTTTTCATCCTCATTAAGCAACTATGAGAAGAAAATGATGGTAAAAAATCATTCAACATTTTATTAATTCTACAACAGTATTTCTAATGAGTTCTCTGATCAAATTGTGTGCAGAAAAGCATTTTCCTCCTCATTTTCTAGTGAATTAGGCAGCAGTTGAACAAAAAGATAGACACTCCCGTTATGAACACATTACAGCGTTCCCCGTGGACTCCGGAGCCGGTTCAGTACCTAGGGGAAATTACATCTCCCATGCCCACCGCTCCTTCTCACGGGCTTTGCAGAAGGTTTAATTGAGCCTGGCACACTCTCCTAGATTTTCTACACAAAATTCATTATTTATTCCTTTTTGAGTAATTGTAAGGAAGCTAAGCATCCTGAGATTATGTGTGCCACAAAGCTTGGAAGAAAAGGGAAGCGCTCTCAGAGATCTCCATAAACCCACAGGGAGCGGGCTGGGGAACAAAAGCATCGCACCTGGGCTTCAGTCCAGCCCTTCCCTCTGGTGGATGCTGGAGGGATCTGATTCCCCGCCCCCAAGCCCCATCTGCTGCTACAGCTGAGCCCCGCTCATTTCCTGAAAGAAATGTTTATCAGGTGCCACCTGACTGACTTTCACTCCAGTTCACACTATGCACCTTCATTCAGTTTAGGGCTGTAAGTCATGGACAGATTTCTGTTTGAGGGGCCTGTTTATCCTTATGAATAATTTCGGACTGAAAACGTGGTGCTCTACCCAGTCTGAAGGGATCAGCATTATGGTCTGAGAAGCTACTCCGCTGCCTGTTAAATTCACCAGAGGAAAAGCATATCTACGCGAATCAATAAAATTAAGTTGTTACCTGACAGGTGTGAGACACAGTGGACACAAGCCAGTCAGGGAAAGCTGCTAAATGGTCCATCTGAATGCAGTGCTGGGAGAAGGATTTCCCACCGAAGGGTCAACAACGGAAGCCGCGTGAAGACGGTAGCAAATGACTCGGAGCAGACAGAGAGGTAGTATCTGGCAGGTGGGGTGGAGAGGACAAATTCACAGCTGGCAACAGGAGAAGTGTTTTGGGAAGACTCACTAGCGGGCTGGCTACAGCAGGGGTTCTCAAACTCAGAAGCACCCCGGGGGGGGCTTGTTAGAACACGAGCCGCTGAGTTCCACACCTCCCACCCTTCCTGATGGAGTTGGTCTGAGGCATGTTGAGGAGTTGCGTTTCTAACAATTTCCCAGGTGACGCAGATGCGGGTGGTCCAGGGATCACACCCCGAGGCCTCATAGGCAAGCATTTCTAGGGAAAGATGTGGCTGAGCAGATGCATGGAGCTTCAGTGTGAAGGGCTCTGAAAGTCAGGCTGAGGAGCTTGACTTTATGGTTTGGGCCATGAAAACTGCTGAAAAGTTTTGGAAGAAGTTGGGATGTATTTGAGAAATTAAAGAGGTGTTTTATGAAGGGGAACTCTGGCCATTGTGCTGAGAATAACTTGGAAAAGAAAAGGATTCACCATGGGAGATTTGTGTCATGGTTTTAGGACCTTAACGTGGATGTGGAAGAGGGAAAAGCAACAGAAAAGAGATGGTGCTAAAACCCACTCATTCATTCTCCTTTAAACAAAGCTAAATTTCAACATATGTTTGCACAGGAATTGACAAAACAATTTACCAGGAAAGCCTTTAAGCTAGTGGCTATGGAATTCTATGGGAAGAGGCTCACTAGAAAAGCTCATTAAAAATGCAAATATCTTCTTGCTATATACTCATAAAAATTCAAAGGGACTCTAACAGATATTTTCACACTCATGTTCATAGCTGCATTAGCCCCAATAGCCAAAAGATACAAATAACCCAAATGTCTATTGATGAATGAATGGATAATCAAAATGTGGTATATACACACAATGCAATATTACTCAGCCTTAAAAAGGAACAGGGCTTTGACACATGCTGCAGTATGGCTGGACCTTGAAAGCACTGTGCTCAGTGAAATAAGCGGGACCCAAAAGGACAAGCATTGCATGAGTTCACTTATGTGAGGTACCCAGAACAGTCGAATTCATAGAGACAGGAAACAGAACAGAGGTTACTAGGGGCTGAGAAATAAGGGAAAGGGGATTATTACTTAACAGACATGAAATTTCAGCTTGAGTTGATGAAAAATTCTGCATATGGGTAGTGATGGTTTCATGTCCATATGAATGTATTTAATGCCACTGAGCTGCACACTTAAACATTGTTAAACAGTAAATTTTGTTGTGTGTGTATGCACACACATATGTCACACACACACACACCAAATGCCTGAGGCAGCCCTCCAACTAGAGACTGTGATTCAGCTGATCTTGTGGGGGCCCCCCCAAATCTGTACTTGAACGACTAGCTCATCCAGCTTAGGATGTCCCAAAGCAGGTATTCGAAGAAAACAGCCTTTCAGCTCTAGTGAAAAATAGCTCCTTTGAAGCAAAGTGCCTTGTGAGTGAGGGGACAAGGTTTTGCTTAGTGGGAGAGTTTTCCGGGTACCATGTAGACCGGAAGATTATTTTTCTTGCCTGAGACCATAGATGTCCTAAAAATTTTTCTGACCACAAGAAACCCAAATAGGAGTTCTTATCCAGGGCTTTGCTCCTCATTTGAAGGCAGCCACTTGAGAGAGAAACCCCTTCTGCCATTCTTACATTGTATGTTTTCTGTAATAACTAGAAGCAGAAATAGAGAGAGCAGCATAAACACAAATGAAGAACTTTGTATAGTCGAATCAAGATGGCTGCATTTTATGGCTTGAACTTTGTACAATTATTGACTGGCTGAGAGCTCTCTACAATAGGTAGTAATTAATGTGAGGCAGGAAACAGCCCGGCAGGAAATGGAATGGAATAGATGTGGATAATGAGTGTCAGGGACGTGGAAACAGGGTAACAAATGTGAGCTGGGATCTGCATTAAGACATAAATGGAGTTACTACCTCAGCTGCTCTCTGATAATTTAAACCTGGGGGCCACGGAGGTTATTCCTTCCCAGCCTGCACTTGTGCATTGCAGCATTCTAGTATAAGGTAGATTTACTTCTGTGAGTCTCTTTAGGAACTGAGAATTACAGGATTAAATATATGTGACTCTCCATTCCCTCCAAACAGTAATTTAGAGAGAATGACTCCAAGTTCTGATAAAACCAGAAAAGCAGAAAGAAATGTAAAAAGACACCTAATAACAAACAATAGAAGTGATCCCCCAAAGTAAAGTACAGCATGGGGAATATAGTCAATAATATTATAATAGCTATATATGGTGTCAGGTGAGTACCAGCCTTATGCGAGGCAGGGGGACCACTTGGTAAGTTATATAAATGTCTAATCACTATGCTGTACACCTGAAACTATATACAATTGTATGTCAACTATAATTAAAAAATAAAAAATATTTAAGATAGTATGCAAATTGTCTGGAAATAAAACAAGGACTTTTTAAAACTGAGAATGTGGTATAGGGTTGGCATGATAATTTTATGTGTCAACCTGGCTACCCCACAGGGTGCCCAGATAGTTGGTCAAACATTATTCTAGGTGTTTCTGTGAGGGAGGGTGTTTTAGAGGACATTAACATTTAAATCAGTGGGCCTTCAGTAAAGCAGATCACCCTTCATAACTGGGTGGGCCTCATCTAATCAGGTAAAGGCTTGGATAGAACAAGAACACGGGCCTCCCTTGAGCAAGAAACAATTCTCCACAGATTGCACTTGGACTTCATCTGGAGCACCAGCCCTGCCTGGCTCTGCAGCAGCCGGCCAGCCTTTGGGCTAAAACTGCCTGCTGGCTATCCTGGGCCTCCTGTCTGCCAGCCCACCCTGCGGATGCTGGAGTTGTTAGCCTCCGAGGTCATGGGAGCTAATTTCTTATAATAAATCTCCTTTTACATATACAGGGGTGGGCCAAAGTAGGTTTACAATAATTAATAAATAATAATACAAGAATAAACTGTTTCACACACACAACTGTGAACCTACCTTTGCCCTCCCCTGTGTGTGTGTGTGTGTGTGTGTGTGTGAGAAACCATCACACTGCCCCACACCGCACTCTCAGTCCTAATATTCCTAATATTTGGAAACAGTCCCAATTGGTCTGTTTCTCTGTAGAGCCCTAATGAATGCAGGTGGTAGATGAGATCCGTAAATGTTTCCAGTATGTTAGAAGAAGTAAAATGCATGATTGTAGTGGTTTCTAAATAGCCACAAATTCTTTGACATTCTTCCCATCAACAGGTGAGGTATATGTCCCCACCCCTTGAAACATTTCTAAGGTGTTCTAATAGTTTAGACTTGGCAAGTTCCTTCAGTATTTTCAGCTTGACTGGTCACAAAACAAGGAAAAGCAACACAATAAATTTCCTAGAAGGCTGGCTTATATTGCATCTGGAATCTTGAATGGGGAAATTTGGATTATTTTAAAATGTTATTGAACTTGTCTCTTGCTTAGTTAAAATTGTTTATGTGAAAATGACTGCAGTAGATCAGTAAGCAAAATAATCCAGGCTGCACAAAAATCTCTTGTTTTTTCTTACTTCTGTTTGATACTCTGAACCAAACTAGCCTTTCTTCTTGCCTGCTCTTCATGTAAATAAGTTGGTCCTGGAACTTCCACCCCCTTGAGATCTCAGTAGCCTGAAATTCTGTTTCATGCCTTACTCCTATGATTTCCAGAAGTGGAGAGGTACTCAAAGAAGGCAGGAAAAAGTTGGATTTTGAGAATAAAATCACATTAACCCCTATAACATATATACTCTACATTGTGAAAGGAATTTTTTCAAAAGGAAAGAGCAGAAACAGTTGTTTTCTTCAATAAACTTGTCATAGTAGTAATAACAGTAATATACACACTATAAATCTTATACAGATAAATAACTTATTTTAATAAACTCGTTGGAACTCATAAACTTACTGGAACTCATGGCTCTTTACAACTCTTGCATGGTTCACCTTATCTTTATAGCACCCCCTGCCTCTCTCCTCCCCTCCTTTGCAGCTCAGCTCCCTCCTTCAGCTCAGTCTCTGACAGTTTCTCGTCCAGCCACCTGCATGGCCAGGAAGTATGGCAACTGGCTTCGCCCCAATTTCCGGTGGGCTTGTGTTAACTGCATCCAGTGTCTTGGGACATGCTTAGTACCAGGTAACCTCAAGCCATCTCCCTAGCCTTTTCCCCTCCAGGACTCAGCCCAATGAGTTACCTAATAGCTTGGTCTCTCCCTAGGACCGCAACACTTCCCTGAACATCACCTGCCTTGATGGGGCTTAGAGTCCCCATCTGTCTCTTGCCAGCAGGTCACTTTTTACTTACCTGTGCTGCATAAATCCAACAAGATCAGGTGCGTTCAGGGTGGTGTGGCCTTAGACCTATTGCTACATAATCATCTTCCTCCAAATGCAGTGGTTTCAAATAACTGGTTTCTTCACAATGTGGTGCCTCAGTGACCCCCGACCCCCCACTCTTTCTCTTCACCTAGGCTCACCATTCATGGCCTAAACTCATTCATGGAGGCTTTGGAGCAGGTGGAGTTCTTACACAGTGTCCGGCTCTCCTCAGAGAGAATGTTGCAAGAGACAGAACTTGGAAGTTGCTAAAACTAAGGCCCAGAAATAGACATGGCATCATTTCTGGCAAATGCTACTGGCAAAAGCATTCATAGAGTCTGACCAGATTCAAGAGCGGAGGTCATAGATAGACTCCACTACTCAGTGACAAGATCATCAAGGATTTTGAGGACATCTCTACTCTGCCATGCCCCCTTCCCCTGGAGCCCCTATAGCTTCGACCGTAGGTGAGCATCCCGTTGTGGCTGACTGGAGAGTCAGGAGCCACTCGACACAGCTGTGCTGGACTCCGTTTGTGTCCAAGCTTCATCCAACAGATTGTGCACCAGGACTAACAATTGTCTCAGCCTTTCTCGGGAACCGCTGCCACTTCGGACACAGTGCTGGGGCTGCCCACGTGTCCTTGCTGGGAGCAGCCACCATAACCGCTCAGCGTCCCCAGTCCCGCACAGCTGCCTCTGCTCTTGCCTCACTCTCTGTGACAAGGCCTGCTCCGTAATTACAAGATCCTCTGTGTCTGAGTTTTAAGGGAACCATTTCCTTAACATACATCACTTCTTCCAACAGTACCACCGCTGTTTGGTTTGTGATTCACGAGGACTTAATAGTCCAACCAGGTGCAGATCAGGTCACGGAAGGCCTGTTGTCTCTGTGTACAAATGCGTGAGATGGCCGTGCAGGGGATTACTGTGGTGTTCGCAGAGGAAAGAGCTAAGGGATATCAATGATCACAAAATGCTAATATTTGTCTAGTGCTTTACAATTTATATACAAGTTTTATATACCTTACCTCATGCAGTTCTTGTGGTTCTGATAGTTGATATTATAAAACGTGCTTTGGAGAAGGTGATAGTAATAATAAGAAAACAGTGGTAAGTGATTGACATGCATGGTCTCCTTTATTTTCATGAGCACTATTCATTTATTCATATTTATTTACTTATTCCACAAATACTTAGAGTATCGGGTGCTGGAGATCAAATGATGAGAGAAACGAGATGTGTCTGTTCTCGGGGAGCAGACAGCCTATTATAGGAGACTGACATTAATTAAATAATCTCATAAATCAATATAAATTTAGAACTGTGACCAGTGCCCTGAAGGTGAGGTACGTAGAGTCATGACAGGGACATTTGGCCCGGTTACTGAGGACAGGATCACTGAACTGACACCTGCAGAAGGGGTAGGGAGTGGGGGAGGCCAGGGAGTGTCCCAGGTAGGGAGAACAGTTGAAGTAGGTACAAAAGCTTACTAGTAGGAGGGTCGTGGTTCCTTCCAAGAATTGTAAGTAGGCCAGTGGGCCTGGAGAACAGGCCCTGTGGGGTCAGATGAACACTAATCTTATTTTACAGATAAGGAAATTAAGACCTGGTGACTGGTCATCATTTGTCTATTAACACGGCCAGGAAGTGGCAAAGCCAGACCTTCAAATTATCCAGAAAGCCAAAGCTTGAAGAGTCCTTCTCATCCCTCAGCTTCGGGTCCTCCCTGTATGGCTTGCTATTACAGACAGGAGGATAAAAAGTAGTAGGGGTGGGGGTAGGGGGCAGACTCTATTTCCCTGGCAAGGAGCAGAAAATCCCAGAGGAACTGCAGAAAGCATGAGCTGAGAATTTTTTTACTTTCCTTCTTTAAAAAAAATTAAGTTAAATTTATAGGGGTGACAGTGGTTAATAACATTATATAGGTTTCAAGTGTACAACTCTATGATACATCATCTGTATATTGCATTGTGTGTTCACCCCCCCAAGTCAAGTCTCTTTTTATCACCATGTCTTGCAGCCTTTCAAGGCTGGGCAGGTTCACTTGGGATTCAGGCAGATGCAAGAAAATTCTTGGAGTTGTGGGAATGCCTGACATGCTTTCATTTAAGGGTGGGCAAGTCACACATGCCACCAGCCGAGTGTCGAGCTGCAGGAAGTCCCAACTCCCTTGTATACTAAATGCACACAAAGCCCACAGGAATGCAAGGTATTATATAACAAAGGAGATTCTGTGCCTGTGGGCCCATTCTCAAGGTTATGGGAATGCTGCTTATCAGGCCCAGTGAGGGAGCCTCAGTTACTCCACTTCCCTACACACCACATGTTTGGCCCCCTTTACCCTCTTCTGCCTCTGCCACCCCATCCCCTCTGTCAACCGCCGAACTGTTGTCTGTGTCCATTGGCTTTTGATTGTTTGTTTGTTATTTCTTGCTTTCAGTTTCATATTCCACATATGAGTGAAGTCATATGGTACTGGACTTCACTCAACATGATATTCTCAGGATGCATCCCTGTTTTGCAAACAGTAGTGTTTCATCTTTTCTTATGGCTCAGCAGCATTCCATCCTGTATATGTGCCTCATCTTCTTTGTCCAATCATGTATCAGAAGATGCTTTTGTTGTTTCTATGTCTTGGCCACTGTGAATAACGCTGCAGTGCACATAGTGGTGCATGTGTCTTTACAAATAAATGAATGGAACTGTATCAACCTAAAAAGCTCTGCACAGCAAAAGGAACTATCAACAACAACAAAAAAGGCAACCAACCAAATGGGAAGATGTTTGCACAGAACACCTCGGATAAGGAATTAATATCCAAAATATATAAAAACTCATACAACTCAACAGTAAAAGCAAAAACAAACCTCCAATTAAAAAATGGGTATTGGACCTGAATAGACACATTTCCCAAATAGACATACAAATGACAAGAGATATAGGAAAAGATGTTCAACTTCACTAGCTATTAGGGAAATGCAAGTCAAAACTACAATGAGATACCCCCTCACCACACCTGTTAGAATGGCTGTTATCAACAAGACAGGTAGTAACAAGTGTTGGAGAGGTTGTGGAGAAAAAGGACCCTTCGTTTGCTGATGTTGGAAATGTAAACTGGTACAGCCACTAGGAAAAACAGTATGGAGGTTCCTTAAAAAAATTAAGACTAGGAACTGCCTTATGGCCCAGCAATCCCTCTTCCTGGTTGAAAGGGCCAGGCCAGTTCTCCATCCCCCAGACTGCTAATGACCTCATCAGGCCAGATTCCAACCCTCTGGACTGCCTTTGACTCCGGTGTCACGACTTGCTTGGTAGCCTGCAGTTTCACTGAAACTCTCTCCCACCGCCCAGACACCTGGGCGCCAGCCACGACAGACAGCCGGGCCAGACTGACCCTCCTGTATCTGGGAACTGCGGGCCCTTTACCTAACCTGTTGTCCCGGCTCGCAGCCTGGAGCCCTGGGGCACCTGCCTGGGACAACAAGAGACTAACCCCTCCCTTATCCTCCTCACAAACCCCACGGTTTTTCTTTTAAAAACCCCACTCCTGCCTCCTCGCCCCCCATACCCCGCTCCCTGGTGCTGAAGCCCACCCGACTTAGCCTGCCTGTAAGTGCAGCATCAAATAAAGGCACTTGGATCTGATCACCCAGTTCCTTCTGCCCGTTTCTCATGCATTTCTAACACGGGTATCTACCTGAGCTGAGCATTTAAAGTGAGGGAGCTGAGCTCCTGCGGAGCCTGGAGGAGTAACTAAGATAGAGCAGTAAAGGTAAAACAAACAAACGAACAAATAAAAGAACAAAAAACTGTGGGGCTTGGGGCTTGTTGTGTGATGAGGCTTCTAGATAGGCCAACCCAATCACAGCCGAAGATCATGCTAGTGACTGAGCAGAAGATCCTGGCACTGTTCTTCTCTAGTGGTCTTTAGAAATAGGATCAATGCTCATCGAATAAAGCAGCTTCTCTTTTATTCTCTTTGGAAGACAGGGCTGAAAGAACTCAACCTCTCAAATTCCTAATGATTAATAAAATGGTAGGTCTTCTAAGTGTGTGCTGAAATAGAGTTGGTTAAAGCAAGACTGTTAGGTCAACAGAGAGACTGACCTCTGTTCTCTAGGTCATTAGGGATTTAGGGAGAATTAACAAAAGGAAAAGATCTTCTGAAACAACACTGCTTAAAAAGCAAACCTCCAGACTCTACCCCCGTCCTACTGCATAGGTACAGGGCCTGGGAAATTGCATTCTTAACCTATTTTCTAGGGGCTAGTAAAGGATCTACGCAGTGAATGAGTTAAGAATCAAAAGAAAGACGCCTGATTTCAACCTTATGAGACACCCCAAGTGAAAACTACCCAACTGAGCTCAATCTATAAAACTGATGCAGATTATAATGAAGTGTTGTTTTAATCTAAGTTTTGATGTGGTTTGTTAACATAGCAGTAGATAACTGAAACATAATCTCAAAGTCCAAAAAAGAGTGTTTGATTGGCAAGCGGTTCTCTTAGATCTTCGATGACCCTGCTGCCTTTCATATGTGGCTCCAGCATTTTCAATACACATGAAAAAGAAAACAGTGTGAAGAATAAAGCAGGAAAAATCTTTATGGGCCAGGCCTGGAAATGGGGTATATCACTTCCACATTTCTGGGGCCCAGAACTCACTCACATGGCCACACCGAACTGAGAGAGGGCTTGGAAATGCAGTCCATGAGGAAAGGAAAGGGCTTTCATGAATAACTACTCAGTGTTTGTCTCGTAAACTAGTGTACTTCCTACGTCTCTTTCTCATTGGGTGTGTAGGTAGAAATAACTAAACTAGACAGATATCAATATGTTAGTCTCCTCTGGTTCTCATTTTGTATTATATTTCCTCTCCCTTTTTCTGCTCCTCACCAAAACACTATCTGGGGGGTTGGGACTGGAGCATGGGTAACCTCTTGGCTCAGGAATAAGGTCTCAGACCCACACACGTGGGTTCCAGTGAGGATTCCTGCTTCACATCCAGATCCCCCATGTGGAGTCTGCTCCCGTTGGGCATTTATGACTCTTACGTTCTCAACTTCAGAGCTGAACTTAATGGTTTAACCTGTCTCTGCTCTTGGCAGCCTCTTGAATGAAGCCTCGGTCCCAGGCAGTTCAGTGGCCCTTTAGGATTTCCATGTGCCCTCAGGGAGGGCACAGCGAAACTTCTGCCCTCCCCCAGCCCCCAGTCCCTCATGCTTCTTAAAGGCTTTGGAGAACATGGAGCCCTTTGGCTTAGATCCATGAGATTGGACATGAACTACAAAAACAGTGGGAGCCCAGCATGGCCTACAAGGAAACTGAAAAGAAGTGGGAAGATGACCCACGGAACCCCAGTGCTTCTCTGCACAGCCAGCATGGCTAAGTCCCAGGAGACAATGCCTCCTCTCTGTGGATCTTATCATATGACTTGACACCACAGTGTATAATATTTATATAATCAGAACACCTTATACTTTTACTTAGATGGGGCTTTAAGTTTTTTGAAATCCCTAACAAAGTACAGAAGACAAGACTTAGAGAGGAGTATAAATGTAATTAACCCAAATAGCTTGAAAATGATAGCTAACAATTAAAAAGGGGGAATGAAGGTAACAAAAGTAGGTTACATTTCTCAGCTCTCATTGAGGCAAGATGACAGTATCTTCCAAAACAGATAAATTAAGAACTATAAGTATAAGTATCTGTATCTAATTCAGTTACAATGTACCAGAATGACAAAAACAAAAACAAAAGCAGCTACTACACACTCTGGGGACTGGGAATGGGAATTCCTCTGCATGGTTTAAATTTGAAAGCTCACATGAAGATAATAATAAAAAAAACCACTGCTACTGAATTTCAAAGTAAAACAAAACAGGGGTACCCTCATCAGTAAGGAAATGCTTAAATAAGATATAATATAGTCATTAAACTGAACATACATCTTAGAGGTAAAATGAATGACATGTATAGATTTTGACGAGGAAGGATATCCAGGATGTCCTTGTTAGATGAAGTGAGTTACAGAACAGTGTAGCTAGCATGCTGATTTATGTAAAAACTACACATGCTCAAATACACAGTTATGCCTCCTGTGTGTAAATACACATTTGTGTATAGAAGGAAACAAGTCCATAAGGATACACAGCAAACAATTTGGAATGCAAAGAATGGAAGACTTTTATCTTTTATATTTCACACTTCCCTATTTTTTTTTACTTTTAAAAAGGGAACACATATGTCTTAGTTATAATTTTAAAATGTGAGTTTGCATTATGGCATGGTCTCTTACAAACTGTGTCATAGAGAGGAATCATGCACCCTCCTTGCACCTGGATTTCCCCAACTTTACACAGGACTTCCAACCACTGCACAGTGGTGCGTGCAGATGAAATGCACACAGGTATTCTAGTGGCTTGTAGGGATCCCATATAAACTGCACCCTTCCCGAGTGAGGAATAGCAATCTGGGTGACTCAGAAAGAGGGGTGAGCTGGAGAGTGGGAAGTGGAGGGTGGAGGGATGACTCAGAGACAGTGTTTAAAAACAGCCCTCGGAGGCATGTGCGTTCAGCGTCTCCAGCTCTGAGATAACAGCCCTTCCCTTTCCTACAATTTTCTTCCCACTCCCACCTCCATCCTTTCTTTCCTAGACTCCTCAGTGTTTATTTTAATCCAACTTATCTGTATAAAATGTTCCAAGATAGGAATAGTCTCTTCTTTTATGCTCCTCTAAGTCATCACACTGGTTAACGGCAAGTGGCTGAGCTATTAAACTCCTGAATAGTACAGACTTTATTGTGTAATTTTTTCTCTAGTGCCTAACACCATGCCTGATGCATGGCAGTTTCTCAATAGTGTACATTGAATGAGTCTCAGGAAAACCTTTCTTGGTCCTCTCCGTATCATAGCTAATGGTGACCAAAAAAAAAAAAAAAAAAAGTACAAACATTTTCAAGGAAGTAATACATCTAAAATATCTGAGATTGTGTTACTTGTTTTTTAACACAAAGCACCTCTAACAGGTCCAAGCTCAGACTGGAGTATTGGTTTAGCCTCGAGTTGAAGGAGGAACATGGAACATTTCCATGTCATTGAATTTTCCTGCCTGTCCTGGCTACTTGAACCCAAACCAGTCCCAGGACTCTAGGATTCTGGGTAACTCTCCTGAATGTTTTGGGAGGGTAATGCTTGGTTGGGACCCAGCACTCTCAACAACAAAAATCCAATCCTACCTCAACCATGTGTCACACTCCCTACACCAGGTGCCCAAGGAAGATATTTATTCATGTGGAGAGCAAAGTGAGACAATTTCACACCTTTCATTGAAATGAGGTCTTCACCCCCATCCTCAACACAGACCCCTGGTGGGCTAGACAGGGTGGGGGTGGGGTTGCCTCGATAACACCTTGTATTACCTGCAGGTGTAGACCTCAGGAGCAGCACACCACCTCGAGAGGAGGCTGGCAGCTTCTTCCTGACACCGGCTTCAAATTCTCTGTGCTCTGTATCTCATCAATCTGATGTTGAAGAAAGAAGAGGCACCCAAGTAGATGGAGCCCTTCCCACACAACCTGTCATTCTCAGCATTCTCCTCCTTGGAGATGCAGTGAGGGAAGAGGCAGGGCAGGCAGAGGAGCCGGGGGCTCCTGGGGGCTCTCACACTTGTCAGCGGGGACTTCTTGGACCAGCTGGACTATCGTTGCTAGAGAAGTAGGGGCAAGGGAAGGACTTGAGCTCCTGGCTTTGAAACCCAGGGTCCTTCAGAACAAATTCCCACTCTGTCTAAATTCTCTTCCCTACAGATGACTCTGGAATCGCTTGGTTTGGCTTTGTTGACATGGCAATAATTACAGTCATTTTCATTAATTGCTCCCTATTTGAGCCTAATTGCCATGGAGCACAATAAAAATTAGGCACATCATTCAATGTGCCACATTAACTTCAGATTTTATTTCATTATGACACTAGATTTGGTTCAGTTTTACACATTATTGCTCACATGACTTGGTTGCATACACATTTTTTTAAATAGAAAAAAGAGACCTATTTCAATAAGCCAAATCAATGAAACCAATAGGAGAGCCTCCTGAGGGGTTGGGAACAAGAATAGGAAGGCTGTCCTCTTTGCTTTTCTTTGCCATGTCCCTTCCCATCCTCCGGACTGTATTTTCCTGCTTTGATATGCACGTGGCAGAGGATGCTTTTTCACAGGGGTTATTGAGATTATGTGACCTCCATTCACGTAACTAGTTTAGACTGATGGCTCTCTTTGGAGTCCAATTCTGAATTTCCAGGAGAAAGAATCTGGGTAGCTCAGCTTGATTCACTGTCTGTGGTACAGTCAGTGGTGGCCAGTGGGTGGGGTGAGGTCAGCCAAGAAGAGCTTCAGGGGCTCCCAACCCGCGATGGGATGGGGTGGGGTGGGGTGGGGAGCGTGGGGGTGGAGCAGAGCTCAGTGGCTTTAGGCCTTGCTCTAAATTGGGATATGGGTGATAGTAGAACCTGCCTCTTTGAGTATTGGTGGGTATTGCAATAGGCAATTTCACAGAGTACTTTGCACATTTCTGGCACTTAGAAAGCACCAAATATAATATTTACTATTATTGTTATTATATATTTGGATCCTTAAACCAGTGATTTTGAGGTTTGGAGGAAAACATGATTTGAAAATCCATAAAATCCACCCATATTTTTATACAAATAATCCAGGAATCTAAGGGGAAAAAAACCTGTATTTATATTTCTCCAAAACTCTGAATAGCAGCTTAGACATCACAAACTCAGATCCAATGTGAAAATGTGGCATGTAATATTTTACTAATCCACAAGAGGGCAGGCTTCCCAAACATAAATAGTTCCTGCTTAGGAACTGCTTGGTGAAAAACAGAGATTCCAGCCACAGGTGACTGGGGCTTTCAGAAATGCAATAGTCCTATTACCTTCGAGAATGCAATAAATATGTTTAAAGACCAGGCACAATTCCTGGCTGTGTGAACAAAGTGGCTCCTTGTCACCTGCCAGGTCTAGTTGGCTATAAGTTTGGTAAATAAAAAACACAATCAGCGTCCCCAACCACTGTTATCCTTGCCTTTGCTCCAGGCCCTCTGCTCCCTTTCTCCCTGTGTCTTCCTCCTTCCTCTGTTGTCCTCTCCTGTAAAAACATCTTCAAGACTAGTAACTGTGATTACATTTAAAAGAAATAAAAATTCCAGTAATTTTAGTTCATTGAAAACACAATCAAGAGTGTGACAATTACTAAAAATGAAATTTGGGCTTTTGGTGGCTTTTCCAGGATTCATGTTGAAGGGAGTGGAGTATCAGTGGCTTAAAGCAGAGGCATTGAGGGCAGATATGTGTGGGTTGTATACACATTGCTGTCTCTGAGTCCAGTGACTAGCTGTGTAAGTTTGAACAAGTTACTAAGCTTCCTTCTCTTCACCTGTAAAATGGGGTTAATAGAACATGTCTTCGGGTTTCACAAGGATTAAAAGGATAATGCATGCAAAGTGCATAGTGTTTGGCACATAAAACATTCCAGAGTAGTACTATTGCAATGAAAGTTTTATCACAGTGACATTATATTAATATATTACTCTGGTGCTATGATGCTATGTTAATTTACTATTATATTGTTAAAATGGTCCCATTTTATCCCATATGTCAGACCATTCTGCATAGTTGCCTTTATGCCTGAGCTGGAGAAAGAGGGTACATTTTGAATGGGACCCTGACATGGGATAGAGAACACAGAGAAAAGTGGACAACGGCAGTTCTGGGAATCATCATCTGACAATTAGTTGAAAGAGATGGGGCTACTTGAACTTGGTGTATGAACTTGATGCATAAGATGTATGGGGAACACAAGAAGAGTCTTCAAATACATGAACGCTGGAGGAGATCCTGAGAGGCCTGGGCGAGAGCCTAATCTTCCAGAACAAGTGGGTTTTGCATTTGTTTCTGTTTGCTGCTCAAGAAAAATGACCACCCCCATCTCAGTTTATGTTTATTTCTCAACTTAGGTATTCTTGGAATCAGTGTGATGACAGACACACGGTAACAAATTTGTGAGGGGACATTTTTTTTCTCCAGAGCCCAGATCAAGGCAGAAAAGCAGCCTTATTTTCCCTAAGGCAATGGGTATGTTTTTCCTGATTCATCTTTTCACTGTGAGCCTAGTCCTTTCTTCGAACTCTGGTCATGATGCTTACGATAGTCTTTCTAGCTCTATAATATTTTACAGTTTAAAGAGTTCCCCTTCTACAAACATTCTCTATAGTCATCACAAGAACCCTATGAAATAGACAGAGATTTTTGTCCTTGTAGCAATGTGGCTAAGGACACACAAGGAGACAAGACAGGACTTGAATTAATGGACCAGATCTTGTGATGTGAATTCTTTCATGTGAATTGCACTCATTCTCAAGCCTCTGACACACCGCTTTCAAGGTCAGTAAGCTGACTTCTTTGGTTTTTCCCTCTTGGAAGCTCTAGATCCCTGATATAGAATCTCTGCCATTAGTTGGTGTGCCTGATTTTAAAACTTCTTAGAGAAGGGGATTAGTGAAAGAAGTCTTGCACTCTTCATTCTACTCCATGGTTCCAATGCTATGCCTTTGGTACTGGGGTGCTGGATTATAACTATAGTCAGTTACGTTGGAATCATTGGACTAATTCAGAGCAAGGATATGTGGGAAAGAGTAGCAACAAGACAGAAAAACTGGAACTTGGGTCCATTCTTTCAGATCTTGTTTTCAAGGCAAGGAGAGTAGGGAGCAAACTTTAATGGCCAACCAGTTCAACCAGAGCAGCAACCACAGCAGGTCAAAAGTCCCGAGGCCCTCCCTCTACAGGGAGGTGTGGAAAGCAGCATTCAGTGAGAGCACATACGTTCCGTCCACCCACTTGTCTCTGCTCCAATCTCAGGAAACTTCGCTCATCCACGGTAGAGGCCAGAGTACTATGTGAGGCCAGGTGGATGCCCTCAGCATCTGCTGAATTTTTTTTCTTTTTTTGTGAGGCTACTTCTCTCTATGGGAGAGAAAGTGCAGGCTCTGCACTGCAATGCACCTTGGATTTATTTCTTCTGTGTTGACTTTGAATGAAGGTTCCATGTGCCGTGGGATCACTAGCCTTAAGCTCCGCCTGGCTAATGGAAACATTTGTTGAAAATGCTGTATCAGTCTGTCTTTACCAGCTGATTGTATTTATTCTTATCACAACCACCATTACTTATCTTCCCCTAAAATTCACAGAAAAACATCGTAATAGGAATAATTTGAGGTTGCACAGAATAAAAGAGCTCGTTAACAACAGCCAACAAATCATACCAATAGCCCATTCATTGCTCTGGCCTTCATCACACAAATAAGATGGCATTATAAAGCCCTAATAACCACTAGTGATTTTGTCTATTAAGGCAAACATAAGATGGGATACACTCAATGTAGGGAATAAAGAGGTTTAAAACCTCATGACTTTCAACGTAGTCATGTGATGATAATGTGAATTCCAAGGTTCCAGTCATTTTCTTTCAGTAGAAAGATTTTAGTCTCGTGCAGTATAAGTGTGTAAATATTGTAGAAATGACTCTCACAAGATAAACATAGCCCTATTACATTTAACACACTGGAAAAAATCCAACTAAAACATTAAAATGCCAGTTACCCCCCTTACGGCCAGAAGTTTTATAGCAGGGAGGTAGGACGACTTCAGAGAAAGGAGCTGGATTTCTGTGCTGGAGGCTCAGCCGGCACTTGCGCATTTCCCCCTGCCATCTGGACACCCCAGAGCGTGCCAAAGCCTGGCTCCTCACTGCTCCGATCCTGATCCCAGGTGACCTTGTGACGTTTGTCCAGGAAGCACCCAGACGGCTGGTTTCATCCCAATGCTTAATGAAACTCTCTGGTCCCATTCAGACAGTTCTTAGCTCTCAAGAAAACTAATTTCCACTCAAGTGTGATGTGGGTAATAGTTTAAATATTACCTCCTTGCCTTCCCTTGGGAGTTGCAATTTAACTGGAGTCAAACTTCTAAGCTAAACATGGGGCCAAGCAGTGTTTATTGTGTGTTACCTTTTGTGTGAGGACATATATAGTGGCATCTGCTTCTATTTTCAGAAATGCACTTTTAAAGATGAGTCAAAATCTAATAAAAATGGTCACCCATACAGCGAGGGAGAGAACTGGGTGGGAAGAATAGGCATGAAGGTGTCTTCCCATGAACACCTCATCACGTGGTTTTGACCTTCTGATGGAGCGTGTCCTAGGGCCGGCCACACCAACCAATGAGAGCCAATGCTTACATTGTCAAGAGTTTTGTGAGCCAGTTATTAAAGTCATGGTTAAAAATTAAATTATTTAAACTTAATATTAAATAAATTACACTAAAATTAAAGATAACAAATGTTAAAAATTCATCGGCTTCTAATGATGTGTGTTTTACCACATTTCACTATTTTTACTGTAGGCCATGCTAAGATTATTATATATGTTCAGTGGAAATGCCATGAATGCAGTGCTACAAGGCAGTGCCCACATTCCATATTCGGTAACATACATTGGTAGCTTGGAATCCATGGTGGTGGTAATACTTACATCATAGAAACTGGCAAAATCAGGGCTTTTATTCTCATGGATCTGGTTATTAAATATTTACTAGCACACTGCTGCTTTGGGACCATGTTAATATTTCACTTAATTTAAAAGTGCATGTAAATTTTTAAAAAGTAATCACTAAAAATAACAAACTAAAGTATAATGAATTTATCAAATGTATACCATTTAGCTATCATAACAATAGAAAAAAATTATTTCAAGTGACTTTAAAACATAGCATTTTCTCAGTAAATTTGTGCTGGAATATAGCCTGAATGAAAAAATAATGCAAAGAATTCTTAATCTACATTAAGTAGTCTGATTACAATAATAAGAATTACAATAACAGTAATAATTACAATAACAATAATAATTACAATAATTACATTATTGTAAATATTGTACATATATGTATGTGTACATAATAATGTACATACAGGGTCTGGCACAAGTAGCGCCTGCTTGAGTGTGGTTGGTAGGGGAATAATATGGGTGTAATAATTTATTGTTTTAATTTGAAGATTTCACCTAAAATGTCATGTGGTGTGTTTGAGTGTGATATTGTTACATTACAGAATTACATGCTTATGATTTTGTAATAAAAAAGGGGCATTATTTGTGCTGGACCCTATTTGTGTGTGTGTGTGTGTGTATATATGCATATATAATAAAGCAAATAATTTTATTAGAATCCTCCCTGGCTGGCATAGCTCAGTGGATTGAGCTCGGGCTGTGAACCAAAGTATCACAGGTTTGATTCCCAGCCAGGGCACGTGCCTGGGTTGCAGGCCATCGCCCCCAGCAACCGCACATTGATGTTTCTCTCTCTCTCTCTCTCTCTCTCTCCTTTCCTTCCCTCTCTAAAAATAAATAAATAAATGTTTGAAAAAAAGAATCCCAAATATTTCAGCACAAGGGAAAAACATAAAAACATAAAACCAAAGAAATTAAGTAAAATTCTATAATCTTAAATTTAAACTTTAAATATGAGCATGGAATCATGATTTGTTCTTATCTTTCCATAAACACTTATTTCTAAGCTCTCCATTGAAAGGGCTTAGAAGCAATGAAACCCGAGAAAAACAAGTTGGCTGAGCACTCAGCTTATGGCCTGTAATATGATTTCCTACTGAAAAAGAATGAAGGCTACCTAGAGATTGTTTACTCCCTGTCTGGGTCAGGAAACATACAGGATGAACCTAGGATATTGTGTTTTGTCAGTGATCAGGGAAACTGTCAAAAACCACTGAAGTAATGTCAAAAGACAGAGGAATCAATTGGAAGAGGCACACTTGGGCCAAAGATGAAACAGCTTGAATGTCAAATATACTAAAACACACCCAATATATTAAATTGCAAGACCTCATAATGATAACTCAAACATAATTTTTTAAAGAAATCCACTATTTATCTCTACAGGATGCTAGTGAAACAGCTAACTACTCTGAAAACTGAAAAACATTGGAAGAGAGCACTCATCCTTCCTGCTCTTTACCAAGTACACTCTTAGGTAACAAACGAGACAATGTGTGAGACACAGGGTCTGTCCAGAAGGCATCCAGCCACATTCACTGAAGAAGATACAAGATACAAGAAACGTTGTACAGAGGACAGTGATGCCTCAGTCCCCTTCAAAGTAGGCACCTTGGGACTTCACACAGTTTTCCCAATCACCAACAGCTGCTCCACCATTTTTTCCTGAATCTCTTTGTTGGTCTGAAATCTCTTCCCTTCCAAAGGTAGTTTTAGTTTTGGGAAAAGCCAGAAGTCTCAGGGCACCAAATCTGAGCTGTAGGCAGACTGAGTCACCTGGGTGATTTGATGTTCCACCAAAAACTGCACAAGATGTGATGCATGAGCAGGTGCATTGTCCTGATGAAGCTGCCAATCACCAGTTGCCCATAGCAGTGCCCTTCTGAATCATCCGAATAGTTTCCACAGAGCAATGTTCAAGCTTAATGCAAAGTTTGATCCAGTTTCATTGCTCTACTTGCTCAGTCATTTTAAGTGCGACAACCACACCATACACATGCTCACTTAGTGGTGTCTACCGCCCCCACTGACTGGTACAGTGACATCATCATCGTTCATGCACGTGCATTCCAGTCCACTCTGCTTGGCTGCCAGGTTACACTGATGTCACACAAACCATTCTCGTTACATTAGCAATGGCTGGACTTTTTCTGGACAGACCTCATCTCATTTAAAAATAATTCCATCTAGCAAATGCAGAAATGAGAGAATTTAAATGTTATTATATTATATAACCCATAATAAAATAATAGCTCTAGGACATCAAAGATTTCTGAAACAGTTATGTGATAGGCTTATGGATTAAGACACTGTGCATCAGACAACAAAGGATAGTGTTCCCTCGGAAATGGGCAAAAATAAGGTGGGCTCTGCAACTGTCACAGCTTTGAGGTGACCTTCAGAGAATTTCCATGCCTCAGTGCAGAGAGGATGACACCAAGCGAGTCTTAGTAGGTAGATTCCCTGAGCTGAGAGAGAGCACTTGGAAGAATGTTTTCAGTAGAAACTCAGTCTTAGACTAAACACGGCTCTTGTCCTGCATAACAAACTGCAAAAATCAAAACCTAAGAAAGATAAAAACTGTCTCCAAATAACTTAACTGTGTCCCAGGACAAAGCTCAAGGACATTTATGGGAACATAAGAATATCCAGCATCCAACAAGGCAAAATTCAAAATGCATGGCATCCAATCAAGCAGGCACGGAAAGAAGGAGCAAAATATGACCCATAATGAGGAGAAAAATGAATCACAGACAACTCAGAACTAACACAGAGGGTAGAATATCAGACAAGCACATTAAAATGAGTTTTTACAATTATATTCTACATGTTTGAAAAGCTAAGTAGAGACATACAAGATAATTTTTTAAAAAACCTAAATCAGACTTCTGTGCATAAAAACTACAATGTCTGAGGTAAAAAAAAATACACTGAAACATATTAAATACAAATGATACATTGCCAAGGAAAAGATTATTGATTTCAAAGAGATAGCAATGGAAACTATCCAAAATAAAACAAAGAGAACAGGGGATTTTTACAAAGTGATCAGCAAACTGTGGGATCATTTCCAGTGGTATGTTATAGGTGTAACTGAAGTCCTCAGAGGCACAAAGAGAGAGGGGTGGGGAGTAAGAAATAGTTGAAGAAATCATAGCCAGAAAATTTTAAAATTTGTTAAACCCCAAATGATAGTACCAAAGGGCTCCATAATCCTTAAGCACAAGAAAAACTGACACCAAGGTATAGCAGAGTCAAATTGTTCAAAACCAGTAATTATGGAAAAAATTTAAAGCAGCTAGCAGAGATAAAAGCAGGCATGTTCTGTACTGAGGGAAAGGTCAAGATGACAGCAATGTTCTCAGTGGAAAGAAGGCAAGCAGGAAGGCAGTGGGATGACATCTTCAAAGTAGTGAAAGCAAAAGCTGTCAACCTCAAATTCTTTCTGCAGTGAAAATGTGGTGAGTGCTGCTGCCACTCCCAAAGGTTTACACATCCCTTTGTATGAGTCCTCCCTCCTGTCAGGCCCTGCTACTCTCTGCCCCTTGGTCCTGAGGCAACCACGGAGCCTTCTCTGTCACTAAAGATTAATTTACATTTTCCAGACTTTTATAGGGACATAATTTTTTGAGATTTACCATGTTGTTGTATACATGAATAGTTCACTCCTTTTCATTGCTGAGTAGGATTCCCTTTTATGAGTTCACCACAATTTACCTATTTGCCTGTTAATGGGTACTTTTAGGTTGTTTACAGTTTTGAGCTAATACAAATAAAACTTCTGTGACCATTCCTGTATGACACATGCCTTTCTTTCTTTTGAATAAATACCTAGGAGGGAATGGCTATATCACATGTATATTTAACATTTTATGAAACTGCCAGGCTATTGTCAACAAAACAATGACCTAGTGAGGAAAGTATAATTAGTCCTCTCCTGGCAATGAGGAAACTGAAACTCAGACATATCATGTTGATTTGTTCAATGCCTCTCAGCCAGTAAGTGGTAAAACTAAAAATAAATGTGTCGCTCCCAACTCTACAAACAGGGAAACTTCCATCTGCCCATAGTTATTCCCAAAACCCTAAATTCTCATGACTCACCCTGCCAGGATTGATCAATTATTACTAGAGAAATAGCGTCTTAGAAATCTTCTGTTAGGAAGTGCTTCAAAAATTTTTTCCATAAAACTTTACCCTGCAAGGTGCTGGGTGGCACAAGGATTCCAGGCCAAGAAAGTTTGGGAAGGCTGAATCCATTAGCCCCCTTGGGTGAATCACTGATCATGTGAAGCACAGGAGAAATTCTATACTAACAAAACCCATTTATTTTTGTTTAATCCAAAATTGTTAGTATCTCACTTAGCATAATGCTTTCAAGTTCCATCCATGCTGTTGCAAAGGGTAGGAGCTCCTTCTTTCTTTCTGCTGCATAGAATTCCATTGTGTAAATGAATCATAGTTTTTTGATCCACTCATTTACTGATGGGCACCTAGGTTGCTTCCAACACTTGGCTATTGTAAATTGTGCTGCTATGAACATTGGGGTGCTAAGCAAAATAAGCCAGGTGGTGAAAGACAAATACCATATGATCTCACCTTTAACAAGAACCTAAACAACAAAACAAACAAACAAGCAAAATATAACCAAAAACACTGAAATAGAGAACAGGCTGACAATGACCATAGGGAAGAGGGGAGGGAATTTCAGGGGAAAAGGGGAAGGGTTTATAGGAACAAGTATAAAAGACACATGGACAAAAACTAGGGGGGAGTGGAAATGGGATGGAGGTGGAGAGGGCTGGGTGGGTGGGCTGGATGGGAGTAAAAGACAGAAAACTGTACTTGAACAATGATTAAAATAAAAATTTAAAAAATTGTTAGTGTCACCTAACAATATTTGAACATAGAAAACTTTTTATCCACAACTTTTAACTGCTAGAACATTTACCTTTGAACGGAATGTTATAAACTTCACAGAGACAGAACAAACTTCTAACAAAATCCCAGTCAGGCCTTCCTGTGTTGGGATAACAATAGTCTCCTTTCTTCAGCCCCTCAGGCATTGTGAAAAAACAAGCAGAGCTACATGTCTTGAAAACGTAGAAACTCTGGCACCCGGGCAGCAAAGTGAGGCTTCCGTGTAGGTGGCCAAGCTAAGAGAACAAAATAATTTTATTCTTATACTGAATTGAAACCTTTTGGAGCTTGTTCATTTCCAGCTGAGTTATTCTTTGACATTTTGAACTTCACTAAAAGAAAAACGTTAAGCCACTTCAGAGCTGATGAGCAAAATATCCAAGCTGTAAGGACATTTCTTTTCTGGGTCCTGCAGGTTATAGGGCCTCACACAATGGAGCGAAGTGGGAAGAATTAGGAACAATTTGTTGACCCCAGTTGCCTGCAGAAACCAAAGTCTGTTAAAAAATACAGGCCAGACCATATTTGAGCTTTAGGAACAAGGCACCAAATTTTGATGCAGACTGCCCGGGTTGCCTCTTAAAACTTCCATGCTCCTTGTTTTGACTGCACTTTACCTGCAATAAAATAATTTGTCCCAATTAAAATGGAGAGCATAACAAAAACCCGGAAAGAATTAGATGACCAATTCTTCCTGTCCATCCACCCTGTCGATGACTCTACAGAGAGACCTGGGCAGAAGGATGGCAGAAGGCTGGGCAGAAACAAACTCTCTGTAGGCTATTCTCCACTTGCCCCTTCTGATCCAATCTTTGTCTTCTGCGTCCTGCTGTGGGCCCAGAGAGACTGACCACCAAGGACTTCAGCCCTCCTTTCCCTTTCCCTCGGGCTTCTCACTGGGATTAGACAATGAGAAGCACCAACAGGATATTAAGTCCCAGACCCCTTCTGCAGCCCCCACACACTCTCCTGGCCTTACTGTGCTGTGGCCAGGTGTCCTTCCTCTCCCCTCAGCCAATGCTCTTGCCAGGCGACACCCTCCCTCCGGCTCTGCAGCTCTGCTCAGCCTCTGTTTCAACCTCCCCTGGTCCCTTCCGGCCAAGGGACTATAAGGGCTTCTCAGTGTCGCTAATCCTAGGGCGCTTCACCATGCTTCATTTTTCCCTTTGACTCAATCCCACCTCTGTCATGGCTCCTTTATCCAACTCTCAGAATTACCCCTTGGCGTGTGCCAGATGCATGCTGCCAGGGTTCTGACATGCACTCCTGTTCTGGTGTTAGAATTCCTACCAACTTTCTTAATATCATGTTATGGTTAAAAGCTGTGATATGAAAGTTTTTCAAATTGGATGCCCTGTTTTGAAAGGGACTTCTTAAAAAAACCTAGAAGTTTAACATGAGTGAAGGTATTTAATATTAGAATGGTAAATATTAACTTTTTTCTCAGTGGAGTTTGGGAAAACATTTTAGCTCCTTAGACTGGCTGTCAAAAGGGTATCCTGTCTCCTGACTTTTCAAAGTATACTCACTAAAAGTTCTAGGACATGCCGGCCCCACCCAAGAAGGCCATCTTCCCACCCCGACCAAGGCCTGTGACTCCTCTGGACAAAGGACAAGGTCAGTGTGTTTCTCTTGTCTGCAAACTGTATCTGCTAACTTGGGAGTCATTGAAGAAGTTGGCGCTCTGACACTCTACACCTCCTGGCAAATTCTTCCTTTGTGTTTCACCCAGAATTCTCTTCCCCACCCTTTTCCATTTCCTATAACAGGTTATTTCTTCCTTTTCTCTTTCCCTTTCCCTCTTATTATTCAATGACCAAAGTTCCAAGGCTATAAGTCTCAGCCACGTGTGAGTGATGTCTTGGTAATGTACAACTAATGTTCCAAGTTTGCAAATATTTTCCTTAAAAATGTACATATGAGTGGATTCAAGTTTACTCCCCCAAATAATATAACTCTCAGTCATCTAAAATCTCTAATGCTCTGCCACTTCTGGGTATTTATCTGAGGAAATCCAAAACACTAATTTGAAAATATATCTGCACCCTAAAGTTCATTGCAGCATTATTTACCAGCAATCATTAAAATATGGAGGTAACCTAAGTGTTCATTGATAGATAATGAATAAAGATGTGGTACATATATCCAGTGGAATGTTACTCAGCCATAAAAAGAATGAAATCTTGTCATTTTCGACAGCATGGATGGATCTAGAGGGTATTTTGATAAATGAAATAAGTCAAACAGAAAAAGAATACCATATGAATTCACTGATATGTGGAATCTAAAAACCAAAATAAACAAACAAAACAGAAACAAACTCTTGGATACAGAGAACAAATTGATGGTTGCCAGATGGAAGAGATGTTGGGAGGATGGGTAAGCAAAGGTAAAGGGATTAAGAAGTGCAAACTTGTAGTTAGGAAACAGTCTCAAGGATGTATAAAGTACAACATAGGGAATATAGTCAATACTATTGTAATAACTATGTGTGATTCCAGTTGCATACTAGGCTTATCTGGGTGATCACTTAGTAAGGTTTAGAAAGGTCTAATCACTATGTCATACACCTGAAACTAATATAATACTGTATACCAACTCTAACAGAAAAAATTTCAAAAAAAGTTAAGTCCATAAAGCTGTCTTGGGTGGGAGAAAAAGATGTGGAATTACCACTGATGTATCAGGAATTAAGCATACCTGGCAGTCCTGCCTACACATTGCTGATCTACATTTCATAGCCCCAGCCATTACAAACAATTGCAGTGCTTTATTTCTGTGCACACAAAATGTTTTGGATTCATTAAAATCTGGGCAAGCCTGTGGTAGTGTCACATATTTAAATGTCATCCATCAACTGAGTTGTAGTACACAAAAGGTTGAGCACAGCTGCTCCAGGGAACCACTTAGAGAAATCTCATTACCGTAGGAAATCCCCGAGGCAGCCTTTGACGTGATTTGAGGCAGAAACTCTCTATTGTAATAATGACCTTATTATTTATCCATGGATCTTAAAATGGTCCCATCTAGTCTGTTGAAGATCATTTCCCCCTTCAACATCTGTTTATATTTATTTATTTATCTTTTATTTCTCAACTGCAGTTGACACTCAACACTACTTTGTGTTAGTTTCAAGTGCACAGCACAGCGGCCGGATACCTGTGTGATTTATGAAGCGATCCTCCCCACAGGTCCGATACTCAACCAGCACCACACAGTCTGGTTGTGGTCGCTCCACACATAGTCACTCCAGCGTCGTTGGCCACACTCCTGATCCCCATGACTATTTTGTTCCCCAACAGGGTGTAAAGCACAGCACCAGGAACACAGCCGACAATACTGCTACAACTAAATGCGTGGTATCAGGTGGGCACCAGACCCATGGTGAGGACCGCCCCACAAGCCACACAAATGTCCAACTGCCATGCTGCACATCTGAAACAAACACAGTACTGAGTGTCAACTGCAATTGAATTTAAAATATTCCCTAACTGAAAATAAGAGTAGGAATAAAATTAACTAAATAAATGATTAAACTCAAGTAATTGGGTAAGTAAATGAATGAATGTATTTTTTTTAAGATTTTAGCTAGTTATTTTTCTAGAGAGATGGTAAGGGAAGGAGAAAGAGAAGAAGAGAAACATCAATGTGTGGTTGCCCCTCACGTGCCCCCAACTGGGGACCTGGCCTGCAGGTGCCCTGACTAGGAATCAAGCTGTGACCCTTTGGTTCGCAGGCCTGCACTCTATCCACTGAGCCACATCAGTCAGGGCCGGAATGTGTTTTTGTTTTTACTCATAGTTGGCTTCCTCTCAGATCCTCATCTTTGAAGGGAGAATGAAGTGATTAACACATGTTTTAATGTTAATGGTATCACCACATTAATCATCTAGTTTTAAAGAACTCGTTCTCAATTTCCATGTAAGTTTAGAAGCAAAAATTTCCTGAAACATAGATGTTCATATGAGTAAAGGGACAGATAAAATGGCTTGCACTAGGTGTTGATGCTCGCTACTGATGTTTGACACATAATCTGACCCTGTCAATATTTCTGTAATTCATTGATTCAGCCAGGCTATAAAACCCCTCATAACCAGCTGAATCTCCTTCTTGCAAATAGCACATGAAGCCCTGGGCTTCTTTAATTTCTGGTACCATGAAAACAATGGCAAGATGTCTTGTCCTCCTGTGAATAATGTTCCTGTTCCTTAGTGTTTTCTCTCATAGACTGCATGGCTTCTGGAGATCCCGGCAATCCTTCATGGGTCCCCTAACTGTTCTCTGTCTAAAAAGGCTAGCTGATTGTTCTCCTGCACTTCATTTGGCCTCTTGGCTTTCAGAACTGTGAGCCAAATCCAAGAATTTCACTGAGTGGCAGGGATCAGAGTTTGGGGTTTTCTTCCCTTCTATATCCATACTCGTATCTGGGTATAAAAACTGGAGCCGATATGGCTCTTTGGCAACCAGGGACATCAACTCCCTTACTTTCCTTCTCTGCAGGTATAGCCAAGATATCAGGTGTGGAGAGAGAATAGGTTAACTGAGAACAAATCCAGATACCGATCCTTCCTCAAGGTCCAACACTGAAACGGTACCTGTTGCTTGGAGAGTTGAATGTCTTGTATTCAGTGCCCTGCTCACTCATCCTCAGAGCAAAAGGGCCAGGTTTGGTCCTATCTCATGGCTGTTCTATGAGTCATTTCAACGCCAAGCCCGGGTGAAAAGGATGTTAGTCATCCAACATCTGTTTTTCGAAGCGATTTTTTTCCTGTAACATCTGAAAAAATTCCAAAGAGGCTATGTCTGTTCACTATTCCCATTTTGTTTCCTCTCTCACTTTCTCTCAAATGGAACAAGTTAAATTACCCTGTTCTCAGTCTTCTGAACTCATCAGTTCAGGCTTTCAGACGTTGACACATTATAATTGCTTGAACATAAAGTGAATGTTTACATCATTTTTTTCTCAAACAAAAGGTAAAATGCAATTTAATGAGACCCATTATTGAGATGTTGGGTTGTGTCTGCAGCCACTGTGTGAAGGAATGCACTAATGAAGACAAGAGACAGCTACGGTTCCGGTTTTGTGGATGGGGGAGCTGAGCTTTTTGTTGCTGTTGTCTGAATTTTTAGAAAAATGCTTCTCTTGCCACCCTTGATTTTAGTGGCTTTGACATTTCAAAAGAGCAGGTGGAGGTAAGAGGATGGGTGAAGGAAAAGAAATGTTATAAATAGGAAAATGGACAGGTTCTTCAGCCTTATTTTGTAGACTAACCTAAGTACATGTCAATCTACTGCTAAGAATTAATTTGTTTTTTAATGATAAATTTAAAGGACATTTAGCACTTTGTTGTCATAGGCAGAACCATTCTTTTCTTCAGTGTTCAAGAGGAATCCCAGGGTCCAAGTTGAAAAGCAGTGGCCCAAACTGCAGTGTGGGGTTTTCCTTTTCTCCACAAAGCGACCTCCAGCACCACAGTTCCCCAAAGGGGCTTGTCAGGGCCTGGCTGACTGGCTGCAGCAGAGGCTTGGGACAGCCCTTGTTGTGAGGACAGCCCTGGCTAGGAAGGCCTGGCTAGGTGGGCTCCAGCGGGCAGCAGACTCTGGGTTGGGTCTAGTGTAGCAGGCAGAACACTGTCCAACGGGTTGCATCTGAGAACAGCCATTTGCATCAGAAACAGCCAGCAGCACTGCTTTGGGACATGAGGAAGAGGCTGGTTTCATACAGCTACATAGCAGGCCCTGGAGCCTCTGCTAAGAAAAAAGCAGAGCTTGTCCTAAAGGTGCTGGCACCAGGCACATTGATCAGGTACAACGTCCAGAAGAGACCTATTGTGGAACTGGGTGAAAAATGGGCACTGGGCTCAGAAACGGTTCCTGTTGCTAAAGGGGGACAAGAAGGCAGAGGCAGTGGAGCAGTAAGCTGGCAACACAAAGCTCAGAGCTTCAGAATAGATCTCACTAGTCCCTTCTGCTTAAAGTCTGGTTCGACCCTGAAAGGGAAGGCTACGTCTTCAGACCTGCAGAAATTTCTTTTTCAAGGCTTAAAAAAAAAAAAAGAAATTCAGTTCCCTGAATATGCCTATGACATGTAATATTAGTACTCTTGGAGGAAAGTGACAGAAATTCAATGGAAATTAGCTTTAGGTGACCACAAACGAAAAGGGTTTACTGGTTCACGTAACTGGAAAGCACAGGCTGGGTCTGGCCGTTACAAACACTGTTGGATCCCGGGGCTTAAACACTGTCCCTCCAGCTCCTCTCTGTCATTTCTGCTGTCTTTGCCCAGTGGTGGGCTGGTAAATGCTTAACCACTGGGTTTTCGAAGAAAACAAACTGATATATGTGCACTCATAAGCTTATATTAAATTTCAGTAATATAAAGGAGGTGTAGCACAATTCATTCCTAAGAAAATATATAATCCTCTTCATATAAATTTGATATAGCTAATTTATTTTCATAAAATGCTTTTGTTGAGATTTGACAGACTCTTGGATCTATAGCCAAATGTGGTAGCCATTGAAGAATGAGGGTGGTTCTTCTGACTTGAATGTTGGCTGATACTTTCATTTACAAGAAAGACAGTATTATGGGCTGAATGTTTGCCCAACACAGATTCATATGTTGAAGCCTTTCATGGACTGAATGTTTGTGTCTCCCCAAAAAGCACAGGCTGAAGTCCTAACTCCCAAAGTGAATGACATTAGAACGTGGGACCTGTGAGAGGTAACCAGGCTTAGATGAGGTCATGAACGTGGGATCTGCATGATACGATTTGTGTTCTTATAAGAAAAGGAACTCTCTCTCTCTCTCTCTCTTTCGCTCTTCACCAGCCTCCATTACTATGTGAGGACATAATGAGGAAGTCAGGCTCTCATTTGAACCCAATCATGCTGGCACTCTGATCTCAGCCTTTAGAACTGTGAGAAAATAAATGTCGTTGTTTAAACCATGTGGCATACGGTATTTTGTTACCACATCCTGAACAGACTAAGATAAAGCCCTAACTCCCAATATGACTATATTTGGAGACAAGGTCTATATGAAAGTAATTAAGTTTAAAAGAAGTTGTAAGGGTGGGGCCCTAATCTGATAGGTTTGTTGGTTTTATGAGAAGAGGAAGATTGTGATCTCTGGATCTCTGTCTCCCTTTCTCTGTCTCTCTCTCTGTCTCTCTCTGTCTCTCTCTCTCTCTCGCTGTGTGTATGCCTGCATAAAGAAGAGGTCATGTGAGCACACAGATAGATGGAGGCTGCCTACAAACCAAGAAAAGAGAAATCACAATAAAACCTAGCTTGCTGGCATGCTGGCATGTTGATCTCGGACTTCTCAGTGTCCATAACCATGAGAAATACATTACCGTTGCTTCAACCCCCCAGTCTACAGTACTTTGTCACAGCAGTCCGAGCTGACTAATAAAGGCAAGAAAGATGAAAGTGAAATAATAAGTACCCATGTGGGAACTTCCCTCTTTTTGAAAAAACTGACTTTACTGCTGAATCAGATTATAGTTCCTGAGAACTAGAATAATATTTCCTCATTTCTTGGTGCTGTTTATAATGTAGCATCTTTAGATGTGACATACTTTCATGTTTAATCTGCATAATGTTTGCTCTATAATTTTGTTAAATTTAGAGACAGGATTAATAAACTATACCCTATAGTCTTAATTTGGGTAGGTGCTTCCTTCGGCCCCTTTAATCTCATTATGTTGACATTCTAGTCAATATAAACACCCATGGTTTTTTCCTGAGACCTGCTCTTCAGGTGTTTTCCTCGTGATATGGATTTGAAAAACTGACTTGTTTTCAGCTTCAATTTTGGGAATTTATATTTCTTTTCTCAGTTAATTATTTCAGCCCACTTTATCAATCAGTTGAGATATTTTAATATTTTGACTCTTCTAGCTGGTGTATTATTTATTCCCCCAAGCTTTATTTTGCTTGTGTTACTATAACTCCATAGGCTTTTCATGTCTTCATTCTAGTCATTGTTAAACAATTTTTTAAATAGGACAGTTTTCTTTGAGATACCTTTAGAAGCTTCTTTTCACATTGCCACACATCCAGAAAGTAATTCTGTTGTATAATGCATAACTAAACCATTATAACTTCAATCCATGCATAAAAATATGTTTTGTGCATAATGATACCAGGAAGGACGAACGTCATAAGCTAATTATATTTACTTCTTTGACAAATAGTCTACAAGAACAAATATGCAATTAATATAATTATAACTTTGTTTCTTGTGAGAAACAAAGAGGATTAGCAATTTATGATGTTGACTATGGTTGTAAAATAGGTCTCTTAAGATCTATAGATCTTTTTTCAGAAGATAAAAATCCATATTTTGTGGAATGGAAGAGACCATATAATAATTGCCATATTTCTATTAGAAATTTCTTTATCTACAAGTTAACCTAACTTGAGTTTAATAAAGCATGATGAAGGACCTGCCTACTGAAACTGCCTAAGGTAAGTTGACAATAGGTGGCGATGTCTCCACAGCTTGTCATTTCTGCCCTAGGCTTCTTAATAAAAGGGGACAAACACCCCCCTGCCTTGTGCAATCATTGGACTGTGCCTGGGGAGTTCTGGTGTGTTTGGTGTGGAAGCGCTGTTGCTGGGAATGGGGAGGGAGTGATCTCCTGGACCACATGTGCATTCCAATGAAAAGATTCATTTGTAGTAAAAATGCCTTAAAATAATATGAGTAAGATCTGTTACTCTTAATGTTGTGAGAAAAAAGAGGATGGTAGAAAAATTATTTCTTCAAGAAGAAAAGGCAACCTTGATTTCTGAAATTATTTAATTGATTTTTTAAAGAATCAGACTTGACATAGCCACGGGGCAGAATGGGTCCCTGTGAGATTCAGGGTGTTTCTCATTTTGATAAAGCTCTGCAACACAGTGGGCCCCAGAGTTGGACTAAATTTTCTTCTGGTTGTGTGCTGCGACAATCCTCCCTTGAGAAAACAGGTACCTTGTGTGTAGCTTGCTGATGGCGGAGGGTCAGAAGGTAATAACTCTCTGGGGAGGAAGTCACTGTTAATGTGTCAAACCAGTGTCTTGTTCCATTAGACTATCTAGGATGGTTCTTGGTAGTCTTTCAAGATTGCCATGTTTTGAGGTGCTCCTCACTTTGTGTCCCAGCTTGCATCTTTTTCATGTATCCTTTTAAAATCAGAAGTCCTGAGAGTACCAGTGTGCCCGTATAAATCCCTATGGTTGCCTCCCCGTTTTCTTTCTGCTTGAGACTATTTCTAATTACCTTGCCAGTATTTTGCTTATAGAATATCTGGTGTCTCTTTAGCCACATTCCTTCTGAGTCTCAGATGGTGGATCATGTGTACATTTGGACATTCTATAAGCTGCTTTCTCAAAGTCCAAGGAAATGCTTAGCCACTCATGACTTTGCCCTTTTTGTAACCATTTCATGACTCCTGTCACTTCCATACCCTTAACCACCATGTTGGCCAGAAGTACAGACAATGTAGTGACAAGCTAAACCAAGGATTTATTAGCTACTTTTTGGGGGGTAGAATGGGACACCAAGAAGACGTAGGATGCTTTCCAGCCTGCCCATATTAAATACAGCCTTGACACTGTGCCCTTCCAAAGTCTATACAGGGTTTTATACCTTCCTGACATATTTGTTCCATTAGATGCTTTTATGAACTAGAAAAAAAAAAACCACTTCTGATGCTCCATTTCAGTTGACAGTCCTATTCTTTTGGGACACCAATGATGTCATATTTATTTTTCTCTGTAAAAAAGTCCATATTTATTTTATCTATTACCTATAGTCTCTGAAACTTATTTATCTTTATAGTCAATAAATATAAGTTGAATAGAAATAAGTACGTATAGACACATACAAAGTACTGAGTAATTTTTAAGACTTCCTTCTAGTTGTATTTTTTTAGAATAATTGGTCTTTTTCTTTACTATCATTCTTTTCTCTATATGTCATGGATTTACATTTTATAAGTTGATAGGTTCTGGGACTTGAGTTTGCCGCCCCACTCTGTGCCTCTGGGCTTATGAGGATTCAGAGTTACCTCCTTGCTCTCCCTCAAAGAGCAATACAGCATTGAGATTCGGAGGGCACTACAGGGGAAGCCAATGGTGAAATTTCATAATAACACAGCCAAAGAACCAGATTCTCATTATTTCTTTAAGGAAAAAGATTACTTTTGCATGATTTGAGGTTCACCTGAGAGCTAGGCCTGCTTTTCTGAAGGCCTTCTTGCACACCTGGGCCTGAAAGAAGCAGAGGGGAAAGAGAAGCTTGAAGATGCAGAGGCTTTGTTCTGTGATATAAACAAGTCACTGTGGACAGTGTTCCTAAGAGTGAGCTGCAAATACCTTTTACAGGTTGATCAACTGAAGCCAAATTAAGGATTCAGGAGGAGTTGATTTTTATCCCCCCTAGACAGAGAAAAATGACATTGCAATGCAGACAATAAAATAACTATGGCTTTCTGTTTACAAATGTGCAGATAAATCAGAAAGGAGACAGGTTGTTTTAAAGTAGATTGAAGAATGAAAAAGAACTGAAAGGGTTAATGTAAATATGGCAAGCATCTGGCCAGAGGAACAAGTTAAGAATTCTGTTTGTGGCCAGGACACCATTTCTCTCTTGTTCCTCATCAGTGAAAGGTGTCTTTTATTTTTACAGACTATTTTCTAGTAAAGTATTTGGGCGCAAATACTTAACTGGCATTTCTGAAAACAAAAATTTACATGATTCATAGTGAACTTCCAAGTTCTTAAATAAAGAACTGTCCCCATTGTGCCTGTGAGTACATTTCCTTTGTTAATGGTGACACTGATATTTCTGTCTCTTCAACAATTTCTCTTTCCCATCCTGATGTCCACCAGCATTAGCACAGCCTGCCCTTGCCCTACTGCTTTTCCCTCTTAATGCACTTTCCTTGAAGTCTCATTGTTGCCCACACACTATAGCACCCCCTTTTATAGGTGACACCCCAGACTTTATCTCTAGTCCACACACACCCACCACTTCCAACCCCATAACTGTGATAGTGATTGGATGCCCCCCTTCCCCATCTTACTGTGACTTCTCACACTCACATCACACCTCTGCATCCTGCCTCGTGGGCTTTCTCCTTGGCAGGAAGGGAGATACCCAGAAGTTAGCTGGCATACACAAGGGGCGTTTCAAAGATACTGCCAGTTGCAGGTAGGGACTTACCTGACACAGGTAAGAATGTTCTTTGCTACTTGGGAACTGCCTGCTCTGGCCTCTGCTCCTGGGTCTTGGTGCTATTTGTCCCCCCTTAATCTGACACAATGAGTTGCCCTTTTTTCTTTGAGGACAAACTCTCCCCAGAACCAGACCAGTAGTCTGGCCTGGACTACTAATTCCTCACTTTGCTCCATCATTCTCCATTGCTGTATTAGCCGTACTTATGTCGTCTTTGGAACTTTATATAGCATGAGCACATTGTCATAAATCACATTTAAGAATATTATCTGTGGAAAAATATGCCTTGAGCAAAGTGTGGTTAGATGCACAGTGAACATCTTGGATAAATGCTTGGTTCAAAGAGTGCATGTGGTAGCTCATAGCAGACTCCTAACTAGGAGGTAACTTCCAGGAGGTGCGGACCATGCCTATATTGGCCACTCATATATCCAGAACTTATCACAGTATCTGGCACATGGTAAGTTTGGTGTTTGTCAATAATATTTGTTGAAAAAAAATGAGTGAATGAATTAATGAGTTTGAGGAGTATCAGCAATTTCTCAAATTTGCCAACTTTAATGAAGAGTGATTTTTCTTCCCTAAATAGGACTTCCAATCGTGAATCTATTGAATAAATATTTCTTGTTTCAAAGGAGGATGATTAATCAAACAGCCTTTAATCAGAGAGCTGCCAGGGATGGCTGGCGGGGGGCGGGGCAGGGCGGGGAGAACAAAGGAGAAGCCAGGTGCTGTGGGGAAAGTAATCCTCAGTTATTCCAACCCTTTCCAATCACAGAGCTCTCTTTTCATTTGGTTTTCACACTGGGAATACATGCAACTTTTATTTAGAAAGATTTTGGTCACTAAAATAAAAATGTAAAAAACTATCACTTTACATAGCTGACATCAAAAGACTTAACTGTACCATAAGCAAATAGACAATAAGAACTTTGTGTTGATAAAATAGTGATAAATAAATATATCTATATGGAAAACTGTGCAACAGTCCCTAAAACTTTCCTACTTCTTTCCCTTGATGAGCTTCGAACCTTCAAATGACTGCTTGCACTATGCTGCCCTCCAGGATTTTTCTGGACTTTTCTCTACCATTTCTCCCAGTTGGTCCTTGCCTTCAACAAGTAACCTGTCCTGAGTTCCCATTCCTTTAGCGTCTGCTTTCTAAGAGGTAACTATGAATGATAATAGGTTAACTAGTCCCAATAGATAAGCTATGAATCCTTAAACAACATCTTTATCAGGAAATCTTTAAAGGGTGGGTCTTCTGAACAAGGGGTCAGAGAACTATTCTGGGCCAAGTAGCTTTTCAGAGCCTGGAATCATTCCAGTTGGTCAGTTGTCCAGAGCACACAGGAATGGCCTAAACTGTGAAGAAATAACCTTGAAGGAATTATACCTCTTTATATACCTGACCTCTTCCCATTCTACCCTGGGGAGTAAAATGTTCTGATTAGAAAACGTTCATACAATTACCTTCTTTCCTCTGGATTAAACCATTCCTTATATTTTTTCCTATGAAAACAGATGCAATTGATTAATATAATAATTATTTCTGCCAAGAATATGTAGTTCAGAAAAAAAGAAAGTTTTCATAAAGTTCCCCAAGAAACTGGAATGTTGGCGCGATATCATTGGAATCAACACAATAATAGTGGGCAGTGGGAGGAGGTGGAGAGAAAATTTTGTAACAGAATTTCAGTGGGGTCAAAATAATTTTCACTGTGCTGCCAAGGTTCCATGAAGGCTGGAGAATAATCTGCACCAGAGAAATGATTACAAACACACAAAGCAAAGGCAAATACAAAACACTGCCAAGCAAAGGAGGCTGGCTTAGCAGGAAAAAGAGGAACACATACAGACTCTGAGGTAGGAACTAGTGCAGCTAAATTGGTGACTGGATATTGTCCAAAGGCTTCATTAATATTCCCTCGTTACAAATGAGCACCTGCGAGGCATTGCACACTCAACCCTCCAATGACCGCGAATTCATGTTGAGCCCTGTCCTTTGCTTTTAAGGGGGTTGACAAACAAAAACTATGCTCTCTTTTTTCTCTTTTTTTCTGGCTGGTTATTTTCCAGGCCTGTTGACCACATTCATCCTTGAAGAGAGCATCTCTGTGCAGGCTATCGCCAGTGAGTGTTTTTTCCATCATGAATTCTATAAATTGGGAAATATAGATTTGAAGTTATTTGATATAACAACAAAAAAACCTGGGAAACCTTTTACAGTGGGAGAAATACTTCTTTTCTGACATTAACATTCATAGGTAGTTAAACAAAAATACTTTGGTCATGAATTTCAAACACAAAGCACACTTGAACTAGGAATTATTCTATTATTATCTACTGTTTAAGTTTTAAAGGCATCAGAAGCCATATATCTTTAATGTAAAGTGACAAAAACAAACACTAATAATTTATTCTGTTTGGTTTAAGTGTTACTCTCTAATTGCATTTGAGGCTTTGTAGAAATTTCATAGTTACACTGCAATGAGCTAATTAAACTGATAAGAACAAGAGCTTCTAGGGCACAGGTGGCAAACACAAGGCCCGCAGGCTGAATCTGGCCCTCCACCTTGTTTTATCCTGCCAGCACCTTGTTTCTACCTGGTGGCAACGCTGAGCTCTTGCTTAACTGTTGAGGAGCAGCTACATTATACAGTCCTCAAATTACATTAGGCCCTTCGAAGGCAATGGTGAAGCTGATGCAGCCCCCGGTGAAAATGAGTTTGACACCCCTGTTCTAGGGGAAACAATGAATCTTCTTTAATTTAAGTATAATTAATATATAACATAGTGATTTGATATTTATATACATTACGAAGTGATCACCCTGGTAAGTCTAGTTACTGTTTGTGACCATACTAAGTTATTACAGTATTATTTACTATGTTCTGTAGGCTGTTATAATCCCATTACTTATGAATTCTATTGCTACTTTGGGTCCGCCTAGTACCCTCTTCAAATGTGGACGGGTGTGTCTCGTGGCCAAGCCTCAGTTATGGCCTTGGCCCTAGATACAAGGCAGCTGAGAAGTGAGTCTTTTGCATTTTCATTGCTTACAGAGGGAAATAGACTCTGTTTCCCATGAAATCTCAGGTGCAGAAATCTCCAAATATAGAAAAAAGTACTCAGATGCTAGGCAGACAAAAATAATTATGCATGTCTACTACATACAACAGTGGAGGTCCAGTTCCTTGACTTTTTCTGAGACAGGCTGACTACTAGGCTTGGCTGAAACTGTGCTCTCATCTTTTCTGGACTAAAATCGGAAACTAAGGTGGGCCGAGGAAGCACATTTACACATGGGATAGATCTCCAGCACATTTTTCTAACATTGAATTCCTGCATGTTTCATATGTCATTCCTTTAACTTTAAGAAGAAATTGTGTATTTATAGATGAAATGATATGCTGTCTTAAATCTGCCTCACAGTTGTATGGAAGGGTGTTAAAAGAGTAAGGTGTGAATGAGACAAGACTGGCCAGGTGTTGGTAGTGGTTGAAGTTGGGTAATGGGCCCTGAGGATTCATTAAAATGTCCTCTCTAATTGCATTTGAAAAATTCCATGAAAGCAAAAAGCAGAAGCAATTGTGTAAAGTCATATTTGTTCAGGGATACACTCATTTAATCACTTTCGGAAGGCAAAGAAACTTGCAGTGCCCTCCCCTGAAGAGCTCAGCCAGACCACGTCCACAGGCATCTCATTTGTCACAATCTAAGGACCGTTGGTCTCCACCTGAAATCTGATAAGATGCCCACTCTACACCTGAAACTAATGCAAAATAATACTGAATGTAAGGCACAATTGAAAAAAATTTTAAATAATATATTAAAAAAGAGAAATACGATAAGATGGGTTTGGGTATTCCCTAAAATTGGAAGATTTTACCACATGATTAAAAAAGTAAGTGCCTTTGGCTTCTGAAGGAAGTCATTATCATAGACTGGCTTTCTGTCACTGAAATTCATGCCATCAGTCTCAAAAATCTGGTCAACATACTTAAGTCTTTTCACTTTTTTAACTAGAACTTCCTTCAAAAACAATACTCATGAAACTCCTAATATCTTTCAACCACATGTATTTCAGGGTCCATTTCAAGAATACTAAGATCCAAGCAACTATTAACTGCAAATATTCATTATGGGGGAAATATCCAAGTTTTCTATTCTCTTCTCCATTTCAGTTCAGAAACTATTGCAAAAAGATCCGTTTCTTCCTTGTTGTGTTTATTGTCTTTCTGGCTCAGGAATTATATAACCTGACAGAGAAACGAACATCCTGTCTCTCTGATCCTGGTTTGAAATTTGACACAACTTTTACCAGGAGAAAATATTTTATATATATCAAAGAAGGAAGAGAAATAGTTCAACCTTCTCATGTTCTTTGAAGAGTGAAGGAAATAATTTAATTTGGACAGGGATAGTACTCAAAAAACTGCAATGAAAAAACATCAGTGGACAGAGAAGAGAACAGACTTTTAAAGAATTTTCAGTACTATTTCTTGACTTTGTTATTGTATTAATATAGTCTGTATTTCATTAAGAAGGTGGTAGACAGGTTTGAGAATTTAGGAATTTTTAAGGTAATACTGTCAAAGGCTGAGGTAAATCTCCCAAACAGCATTTCTGTAAAAGGCAGGAAGAAGGATGTACCAAAATAACTTGTAAAAAAATGTTTCCAGGTATGATTGATTGTCCACAATCCTATATCAACAAAGTAAAAGTTATTTTGAAGAAGCTCCACCGTACATCAGTTGATCTCAGGAGGAGGACGGTGGAAAGGATGTAGCACTCCCTGGTGTGCAGAACCGCCCTGGAGGCTGACCTGGTTTGTGCTCAAAGGCACAGCTGGTAAAATTATGGAAGATCAGAATGGGAAAGACGAGGAGAGAACTCTGAAAAGTCATAAAGTGGTTGAGGGGCCATGGAAAACCTCTGCTTTAAACTCTGCATTTGAGTTAATGCATCTAAAGGACAAGGTGACAGGGAAAGAGGTCACAACAAAGCATTATGCAGTTTAGCAGGCAGGGGACAGAGTTAATCCAGTCTTCACCTCCTGGACAGACAAAGGTGAAGTAGAAAAAGATGGAGTGGCAAAGAGCGTGTGCAATGGAATCACACATGTGTGACCCCGGCAGTTGCTGGTTGTAGTCTTGTGCAAGTTATTCAACTTTGAAAATATCTTGGTTTACTTGTACATAAAATGGTGAGAACCATATGATCCAGCGCCCCCTTGTCTGGGTATCTACCTGAAAATTTTGAAAACATTTATTTGCAAGGTATATGCTCTCCATTGCAGCATTATTCACAGTGGCCAAGACATGGAAAAACCAAAGTGTCCTTTGACAGAGGATTGGATAAAAGAAGATGTGGTACATGTCTGCAATAGACTACTACTCAGCCATAAGAAAAGATGAAATATTGCCATTTGAGACAATGGGAATGGATCTTGAGAATGTTATGCTAAGCAAAGTAAGTCGAACAGAAAAAGTTAAGAACCATGTGAGTTTATTCATATATAGGATATAAAACTGAAAGCAACAAATGCACAAAGAAGAAACAAAAACTCATAGACACAGTATGGTGGTTACCAGAGGTAAAAGGCATCAAAAATATGGTGACAGAAGAAGATTTGACTTTGGGTGGTGAGTGTACCCAAAATATAATACAGATGTGTTGTAGAATTGTATACTTGAAACCTATATAATCCTATTAACCAAGGTCCCCCCAATGAATTTAATTAAAAAAATAAAATGGAGAGAATAGCTTTGCTTATATTATGTCACTGTTTTAAAGATTGTATGTAATAAAGCTTAGAATAATATTCAGAGAATAGTAAGAGCTCAGCAGAAGTTAACTAATTTATTCCTATTATCATTTATGGCCTCTACATTGGTCTCCTTATTGTCCCTTGCCCAAACCAGACATACTTCTGTATGTTCCCTCTGCTTGTAATTTTTCCCTCCAGATGTTCCTGCAGTTCACTCTCTCAGATCTTTCACAGTTTTATTCAAAAGTCATCTGACCAACCTACTTAAAAATGCAAACAACATCTCATCTTTTTCTCATTCTGATCCTTCTTCTCCTATTCTATTTCTTTTCTCCATAGCAGCTATCATCTTCTAATACTATAAAATCAATCAATACATCTATCTATCCATCCTCTATCCATATGTGTATTTTCTCTTCACTAGAATGTAAGTCCACAAAGGCAGGGATTTTTGTCTGATATTTTTATTGACTAGCATCCAAAAAAGGCCTGGCACATGGAAGGTACTTGGTAGATTACTATTAAGTATGGGAGTGACTGGCTTTGTTAAATAATGCTATCACCAAATTAAAATACCACACCATTCTCTTTTCCCATTTCCTTGGCTTTTGGGGCCTTCATTTTCCTTCAGCTTTTCCCTTAATGTTTATTGTGACTTTGTTGCCCCTTTACTTTTCACAGGGAATTGAACACATAATATGCTATTCATCCTCTAAGCAACCATGCCTCATTCACCCCTCTAGTAGGCTACCAATTTTCAAAACCATTCATTGAATTTGTGGAATGTTTGAACTGATTAAGCAAAAATGGTTATCAGTTTCCTGTGGCAAGGGAGCTAAGACAAGGCAAGTCAGCAGGAACCCATCTATCCATGGCCACCCTCCCTTCACTGTCAGAGAACCCTTGTTGCGCGTGGGTCACCGGCCAGCAGTGACCACGGAACGCTGTGGATGGCTCGACGATAAACACGCGAGAAAAAACATGCACAGAGACAAACTAGTTTCTGTGGAGAAGTAGGGACGAAATGGCCACCCCTTCTAGTGAGGAGCGCGCCGATCCACCGTCCATACCTGCTTTTATTAGGCTCATGCTACATAATAACTCAGGTAACGTACAATACTCATTAGGGGAAGTAAGGAATATATAAAACAAAGAACTCTGCCGGTCTATTGAGTTGGGGGTCAAAGAGCTGTAAGGCTGAGGAACAAACTAGCTTCCTCCTAAGACCCTCCTCATTCAGCTGAGAGCATTCTTGAACAAAGAAGGTTTCACAGTAATTTACATGTTCTTTCTTAGGCCTGATCACCCCGGGAAATCCGCACTTCCCAGTACCGAGCTGTACTTCCCCGTCATTGTTTCAGGCTTAGGTGGAGCGCGGGAACTAAAGCCACAGAGAGATAAGGAGATTTTCTTCCGGACGCTGAGAACTCAGACTTTGTCAAAGCCGAGGAGTGAGGGTCCATCACCCCCTTTTGCTGCAGCCCCCCAAGTCCTTCTTTTGGGGGGGCCTCCCCAAAGTGATCGTGCCTGGCTTGGGTTGTTCCCCCCGTGGGGAATCTTACCCGTCTTTGGCTAACCGACCAAGCTTTTGGGGGTTCAGTTATGAACAAAGCAGCAGAAACAGCATTCCTGCCAGGAAGATAAGCTTTTGTCTCCTTGCCGGCTCACGGTTCCAAGGGCGTTCCCTTAGCCTTAGCTAGGCGGGGGTTTCAGCTTCTAATACCAGTCAGGGCGATTCCCAACAAACCCCAACTTTACAACATTAGAATTCAAAACACACAAAATATAGAGAAAACACATCCACTTGAGAAGAATATTGATTAGGTAGAGAAAGGGGAATGGGAGGGAATGAGATACTATCACAATAGGACAATAACAATCACCAACCATTTTCAGATTCTTTACTATGTCTTAGAAACTATACCTAGTACTCTAAATGCATTATTTTATTTTATTGAATAAAATCCTCACAACGATCCTGTGATTAATTAATTACAACGTTATCATGATTTTATAGATGAAGAGGTGAATCTAGAGAACTTTAAGAACTTGTTTCAGGTCACATAGCTGGCAAGAGGCAGAGCAGGATGCAGACCCCATGCTCTGTGACCCCTGAATCTGGGCCCAGCAACCATGCTATCCTGACGCCTTGGGAGGAAGGAAAGGTGAGCGTCAGACAGGCCTCGAGTGGAACACTGGGAGAAAGTATTGCTCTATTTCAGACAATTTTATATCAACAACAACAAAAATTTGGGTAGTTTTGCAATCTCAAGAGTTCATTCATTAATCATTGATTGATTATTATTTACTAAAACTAACAAGGTGCAAGGCAGTGAGATGGGTTCTGAATGAACACAAAAGCATATTAGCCACCATCCTGGTCCTCAGTAGGATAAATAAAACACAAACTTAATAAAGGTAATTATGCAAAAGAAATACTAACAGCTTAGTTCACCAGAGCAAGGGATGACAGTTTCTATGCAAAGAACCAGATAGGAATATTTCAGGCTCTGTGGATCATACGGACTGTGGGGCAACTACTCAACCCTGCTATGGGAGCACAAACGCAGCCACAGAGAACCAATAAGTGAATGAGTGTGGCTGAGTTCCAATAAAACTTGATTTATAAAAGCTGTTGATGGGCTACAGGCCATGGTTTACCAACTCTTTTGTTAGTGAAAACTCTTGGATAATGTATAGTATATTCTGAATGAGCTTTTGGAATATTAGGTGCTCTAGGACATTTGTATGTGGGAGAAAAAGTAGAGTTAGGGAAAAAGTAAAGAGAAGGGGGCAGAGAAGGAAGAGAAGAATCAGGAGACAGCATGTCATGGAAACCCAGGAAAAGGGACAGGGTGACTCACTAAGGCCTCAAGGAGGGTGAAGACTTCAGGTGGACCTCAAAGGATGAAGAGCATATTAGGAAACGGGAACATCACAAGGAAGGAAGGCATGAGTTATGTGTAGTTGCCCATTGAGCCTTTGGGGGTGTATCTGGATGGGGAAGAACTTGGTTTTGTGTGGAAGCAGGTCTGGCACTGGAGAAACTGCCTTTGACAGAGATAGGGACAATATGGGCGCTGGCCCCTTCCTCTTCCAGATGTGAGGGGCCTTTCCTATCTCTCCAGCACAGGCGGGCATGCCTGCCTCTCTCTTCTCTTTCCCACCCAACCTCTTGTGAGCCATCTTCTCCCTGCTGCCCAGAGTCCAGTGACGAGCACTCCTTTCTTTGCATGTTTGTAGCTGAGAGCAGCCAACGTTACCTGGGCTGTATTTCACACAATCTGTATTTCTTAATATCGACCAGTGAGTTTTATTGCCCCAAGGGTTTTTTCCCCTCAATTTTTCAATTTCTGTGAAGAAAAACACAGTCCAAACAAAGAATATGCCTAGGATTTTTGCTCTTTGTAGTCATTTCACTCACAAGCAGCTATTGTGTGTGATTATAGGATATTGGCAGTAGGAAGGCTTCCAAGATCTCATAGTCTAACTCATTTGTTTCATGTTAGACATAAAAACTGTGGCCCAGAGCAAGGAAAGGGACTTCCCAAGCCTCATATCTCTTACCACTTGGAATAGTTTTGCTTTTCACTTTTCGATTAACCTTTTTATTGGGAAATATAACACAATTATACCCTGAAATATAAAACAAAGGTAAGTATAATAATTGCTAAACAGACATGTAATCACAAGAGCAAAAATAGAACAATTCCAGGCCCTTCCAAATACACTGCCACACTTCCTTCTTCACTCAGCCATTAGCCTGACCTTTTTGAAAACTTTGGTAAGATATACATAACAGAACATGTACTGTTTTAACCATTTTTAAGTGGACAATTCGGTGGCATTAAGTATACTCACATCGTTGTGCAACCATTGCGAGTGCCCATCTCCAGAGCTTTCCCCTCACTTCAAAATAAAAGCTGGTACCCACGAAACAATGACTCTTGGGACAGTTTGACCAAGAACTTCCTAGATCTTCTGGGGCTCTGGTCTTTCCAAGGATAAGGTTTTGAGGCCGTTTTAATATTTAGAGGATTTTGAACATCCATGTAGGCTTGAAAGATAATTAAGGTTGAAATGGATATTGCTTTTATGTTGGAAAAAAAGGAATCAGAATGCCTTGCACGAGAAGTCCCTTTTCAGGAGCGGTGTAGAATCTACACCACATACTGGTCCGGTTCCTGAGGCTTTCTGCTCGGATCCTAAAGTTGGAGCCACAAGCCCTTAGTAACAAACCCCAAACAAGCTACAGCAGGTTATGTTTACAGTTTAAAAACATAATGCTCAGCCCCAGCTCCTCAGTCTTTTATGACTCTGAGCAAAGTAATGGAATGCTCACAACTCCTCCATCTGGGTAGTTTTTCATCACAGATAAGAATTGCTATTTTTCTCTTGCCAACCACATAAATAATGGCATCTTCTCTCCTACCCATGAAAGGAGCAGAGAAAGGCCCAGACAGGGAGGAAGTGTGTGAGAAATCCAGGAGGTGCAAGAGAAAAGGTCACTGGAGCTGGTACTGAAGATGCCAGGTAGACACTGGCAGCAAACACCACCCTCCTCTCACACTCTTTCCCCCCAGAACATGTGGTTTTAGGGGAAACTTATTACAGCGAATACTGTGGGGAGCTTGTATTCTGAATAGGAGAGCATCCAAGTGCATGGTCACTGTTGCTTATAACACTCCTTGTCTACAATATAGTTATAGGTATGTTCATGTGAATACAAAGAACCAAGATACCGATCATATCATTACCATGATGACTCCATTCTGATCCCTCTGCATTCATTAAACCAAGGCTACAAACTTAAAAACTGAAAGGTCAAATGCAATTGAGGGCCACACCCATTCTGGCCTAAGAGACTGCATCCCTGTGTTGTGCTATCTTGAAAAATAAAGCAGTCCCTTCTCAGGTATCTGAGTTTCCACAGTCTCTAAGATGAAATAACGTGGTTACACTTGAATACCTGAAGAAAATGGAAATCCTGTTATATTTTAAAAGGAGTTTCAATTTTTCTGCTGACCTACAGAAAAGTCCTGGAGTTACCACCTTCTTCATTAGTACAGTTTTCAATGCTTTTTTTTTAAATAAAAAATGTTGCTACCATTCTCCAGGACCTTCGGTTTCAACTTTACTGTCACCGAGTCACCACTTGTCCTGTGCTGCTCACCTCTCATCAGACTCCAGGTCTTGTTGCTTTTGCTTCTTAAAAGACTCTTGAGTCTTCCCCGCTTTCCTTCCTACTGCCAAAATCCTTTCACGCATCAGACTCATGATTATAACCTCCTGTTTCTCATCTCTTTATTTTTCAGTATTTATCAGACTTCTTTATTTTTGGTTTTCTTTCTTTGGGAAAAGCAACCAATTCAAACCCATAATTATATTTTCTTTAAGCTTTTCCATTTCTAAAACTTGTTCTTAAGCCAGTCTTTTCCTACCTCCCCCATATTCCAGCTTTATTATTACCATCAATATCTTCACTGCTGTTATTTTCTTTTCATGTGACTCACATTTGGGCATTTAAGCTACCAAGGAGTCCATTTGCAAATCTACTTTGCAAATTTGGTGCTGATGATTTATGGCATCAAAACCCTTTCCTGGGAATGACTAAAACCACATAAAACTCCTGAGTGCCATAGAGGTGATGGAAGGCATCTACACTGCAGAATAAGAGGTTTTTGCAGGAAAAATTGTCAGCATGTAGCTAATCAAGATCAAACAGAGACAGATTTGGTGGATATTTGAGAACTCTGTGTTAGAATAAGGCTCACATGTTTTTCAGCTTGGGTTCAAATCATCTCCTTTTAATTAATTGTTGCAGTAATGATCTCGACATTGTAGAGTTTTCCTTATTTCAGAATCTCAGAGAGTTTGCTAACAGTGTATAGGCACAAAGTATCTAGGATACTGTACTATGCTTTGTCAAGAATAACAATTAAGCTACCTTTTATGTATTTGATGGTTAGGCTTTGGTACTCTGGGGCCAGGTCTTTATTTTCCTGAATTTCTGAGGGTTTTTTTTTTATTTCAAGAGGCAGCAAGTGCTGAATTTTAAATTCCATTATAGAAAATACTTAATTCATAACCACCAGATGACAATCATTTCAAATATATAATCATCTTCTTTACATAGCAGCCAGAATAATTTTTAAAAACAAAACCTTGTTCCTATTACATCCCTTTTGAATAAACCTCAAGACCTTGAACTGGAGTACAGGCCCTGATGACCTGGTCCTTCTCCACTAGGGCCACCTCCTTCTCTCTGCTCTGGCTACCCCAGCCTTTCCTCTTTCCGTTCCTTCAATGGGGCAGACCTCAGAGCTCTCATACCTCCCTTGTCTAACCCTCAATGTGGCTAACATCTACTGGAACTCTAAGTCTCACCTAAAATGTTACTTCTTCAAAGGGGTGTACCCTGACATTCCTTTCCCCAGTCTAAATTAAGTCCCTATATATATGTTATCTCATTGTAACTTGAACTCTTCCTTTGAGTCCTTTAAATAGTTGATACTTGTACATCCTATGATTCTCTGATCAATATCTCCTATCAGTCAGATTTGATTGGAGAAAGAGAACCACCTGGAGTAATATCAAAAGCAAGATTTCCTGTGAGGATTAGAACTCACACAGCGGTGGGTGCTGATGAAGAGGTCTATGGAAAACTGCTGCCTTGCTGCTGGTGGCGGCCCGAAGTCTCATAGGTCAACAGGACTGGCCGTCAGGAAGAAACTCTGGGCATGAAATGGGGAGACAAGGGACAAACAAAAACTTGTGAGGACAAACTAAAATCCACATCCCTCTCCCACCACCTCCATCTTCGTCTGTTCAGGGTGCTTTAACACAGTACCGTAGGCTGGGCGGCTTATAAGAAACGGAAATTTATTTCTCACAGTTGTGGAAGTTGGGAAGTCCACAATCAAGGTGCTGGCAGATTTGGTGCCTGGTGAGAGCCTGCTTCCTGGTCCACAGATTGACGTCTTCTCTCTGTAACCTCATGTGGGGGGAGAGGGAGGGAATTATCTGGGTCTCTTTCATGCCAATCATCTTCCAAAGGCTTCACTTCTAAATACTATCATGTTGGGGATTAGGCTTCCATGTATGAATTTGGAGTACACCCCAACACTCAGTCTATAGCAATCTCAGCCTTGGTGATGTGTGAAATGTGCAGGAGGAGCTGGAGCCCTTCACCATGGGGATCACTCATTTAAGCTGAAGGAGGAGCTCAGACAGCAGCAGCAGAAGTTGCAGATTAGCTGCTGCCTGATGCCAGTGAGGTGAGTGGCAGATCAGTGACAAATGTGTATGAGTGTGGCAGCACCTGGTGCCTCATGCTGACTTTCAGAGCTGCTGCTTCCCTTTCCTTGCCCCTTCCAAATATGGTGATATTTTTAGCGGCCAACACTAAATGAGAACCATACCCAAAAAGGGGATTCTAAAACACATGGTTTCTGCTTAGCTAAGTTTACATAGCACAAGACTACCCATTCTTTTACTAGTCTGCAAGTTCCGTAATGGCAGAGAACATAGTCACTGTCTAGCACCTACAATAGTTTTCAACATGCAATAAGTCTTGAATAAATTGTAATTCAAAGGATGAATATTTTAATGAACAATTTCTATTTTTTCTGTGAACAAAATTAAGTTGTTCATTAAAAACAATCATCCTTTGAATTACAACTTATTCAGTATTTAATTGTATAGTAATTGTAAAAATGACAAACTTTGAACATGATATCATTTTAATAGTGCATTTAATAAATTTAACCATGGTTGGTAGCTTAGTAATTAGTGCAAACAAATTTGCAACTACCTGAAATTATTTTTGGATATATAGTAAGTAAAATTAATTAATTTTAAAATGTCACTACAGGCAAAGGTGGCTATCCCTCTTTTTAATTGTGACATGTGTACTATTAAGAAATCAGAAAAAAAACATGCTTTGACAATTCCCTAGAACCTTCTCAAGTTGTAATTGACAGCAAAGAACAAGATGACCTTAGTCAACAGTTGGAACTAGCCTGAACTTCAACAATTCTGCTGAAATTAGGAACCTTTTTGGGGAAAGGGGGTGGATCAGAGAAACAGAAGCTGTCTGTCTACTCCTGATCACACAGTCGCTGGGACCGTCCCAGGAGCTGGACAAGAAAGCTGACTGCTTCTCCCCATCTGACTCTCGAAGGGTCTGGAGGCGCCCACTCACAGATGCTAAAGTTTACATAGCACAAGACCACTCACTGGCCTTCAGCCCACTGTCTTCAGTCTTGAAGAGTCAAAGTTTGACAACTCTTGGGTAACAATCTCTTGCTTAATTGTGCTTTGGCTTATAGGATGCATTTAACCCCATGACCGTACAATTTCCTGTGGATGAAAACTGAAGAGAATACCTATTAGGTGATGTGTTTATTTGAGTAACATTTCATGTCTAATTTTAGAAAACTCCCTTAAATTTTTACAATGTGCCAGTGCACTGAGTGAGGAGTAGAAGAACCACATGGCATTTTGTAGTCTTAGGGACCTCAAAGAAATACTTCGGCATGTAAGTGCAATCAGGTGAGGATATTTGGGGGAAAGCAGCCCAGTAATGAACACTGAGTTGTTGTATCAGCATTAGGCAAGTTTTAAACAAAGACCCTGACACAAAATCAACTTGGAAATTGCTATTCATTTCATCATTCATTAATTCCACAAATAATTTTTAAGTGTCCACTATACACTAAGAACGTATGGTAGTCATACAATTCAATGGTCAGTGGCAGTTAAAAAGACTTTTTTAACATATATTTTATTGATTATGCTATTACAGTTGTCCCATTTTCCCCCTTCACTCCCCTCCACCTGCCCACCCCCTCCCACCCATATTCCGCCCCTTTTAGTTCATGTCTATGTGTCTTAAGTTCTTTAGCTTTTACATTTCCTATACTATTCTTGCCCTCCCCCTTATTTTCTACCTATTGTCTATGCTACTTATTCTTTATATCTTTTCCCCCTCTCTCCTCCTCCCACTTCCCTGTTGCTAACCCTCCATGTGATCTCCATTTCTGTGTTTCTGTTCCTGTTCTATTTGTTTTCTTAGTTTGCTTTTGTTTTAGGTATGGTTGTTACTAACTGTGAATTTGATGTCTTTTTTTACTGTCATATTTTTTATGTTTGTTTTCTTAGATAAGTACCTTTAACATTTCATATAATAAGGGCTTGGTGATGATGAACTCCTTTAACTTGGCCTTATCTGAGAAGCACTTTATCTGCCCTTCCATTCTAAATGAAAGCTTTGCTGGATAGAGTGATCTTGAATGTAGGTCCTTGCCTTTCACGACTTGGAATACTTCTTTCCAGCCCCTTCTTGCCTGCAAGGTCTCTTTTGAGAAATCAGCTGACATTCTGATGGAAACTCCTTTGTAGGTAACTGTCCCCTTATCTCTTGCTGCTTCTAGAATTCTCTCCTTCATTTTTACCTTGGGTAATGTAATTATGATGTGCCTTGGTGTGTTCCTCCTTGGGTCCAACCTCTTTGGGACTCTCTGAGCTTCCTGGACTCCCTGAAAGTCTATTTCCCTTGCCAGATTGGGGAAGTTCTCCTTTATTATTTGTTCAAATAACTTTTCCACTTGTGTTTCCTCTTCCCCTTCTAGTACCCCTATAACTCGGATATTGGAACATTTAAAGATGTACTGGAGGTTCCTAAGCCTCTCCTCATTTTTTTGAATTCTTGTTTCTTCATTGTTTTCTGCTTGGTTATTCCTTTCTTCCTTCTGGTCCCTTCCATTGATATGAAACCCAGTTTTCTTTCCATCACTATTGGTTTCCTGTGCATTTGCCTTCATTTCTCTTATCGTAACCTGCATTTGTTCATCTAATTTATGACCAAAGTCAACCAATTCTGTGAGCATCCTGATCACCAGTGCTTTGAACTGTGCATCTGATAGGTTGGCTGTCTCTTGGTTGCTTTAAAAAACTGGCTCTGGGGCTTTTAATTCTGTTTGAGCCATCTCTTTTATTTTATTTTATTTTATTTTTTTATTTTTTTCCTTTGGTCTGGTCGCACCTGTTACATATGAGGGGCGGAGCCTTAGGTGTTCACCAGGGTGGAGCACCTCAGTCGCTGGGTTGTGACACTTTATGTGGGGGCGGGGTCCAAGAGGGAACAATGGCACCTGCTCCGCTCTCTCTAGGACTTCAGTCCCCTTTGCCACTTTCCACAAGCAAATCGGGCCCTTCTGGTGCTGGCTCCTGGGCAGGTGGGCATGTGTACTTTCTCAGACTCTGTGGATCTCCCCATGGGGTTCTCCTGTGAGGCTGAGAGAATCTCCCAGCCTCAACTCCCATAGGTGTTTTCAGTCGGTGCCTTCAGGGTTTGTTTCCTGGCACTGGGTCCCTGTGTTGCGCTGTCTGTGTCGCTGCCCGTTTTCGCTTAGTTTGCGCGTGAATGTGTGGCTGTGGATAGCCAGCTGCTTTGTGCACCTCACTGGGTTTGCTCATTGCCCCCCATGCCCAGGGTCTGCCACCTGGTCTGTCTGCTGCCCCTGTGCTTCTGGGGTCCGCCAACTGCTGTCTGCACCCTGTGTGCCTGCATTTGCCAGCCACTGCTTTCTCCTGCCGGGACCCCTCAACCCCTCTCCGTAGGCCTCCGACTCCACCCCTCCTTACCGGTCTGGATGAATGGTAGTCAGACTTCCATTTGGTTCATTTCTCTCTGTTCTGGTTGTTTTTTGTTTCTAAATTCTTGTTGCCCTTAGTTTTGGTTGCCCGAGGAGGTACAGTGCGACCACCTATGCCTCCATCTTGGCCAGAAGTCCAGATTTTTATAAATATCTATATAAATAGATACCAAAGGAAATGTTGAAAGAAGAAGAGCAACATGGAGATTGATACATATAGTCTAATGCTCTTTATGTACATTCACCATGTACAAAAGAAAATCCTACATGTATTTTAATGTTTATTTTCTTTATATGCATAGCATTTAAATGCTCAGGCATGTTATGTGCACATATTTCTACACGTAGAGAGGAGGAGGGTAACAAGAGCAGGGCTTGGGCTAGACTCTGGAGGAACGGCATACACTTCAATGAACTGGAAGGAAAGGCCAGGTTGAGAGAAAGTGTGACAAGCAGGGAGGGCCAGGAAGGTGCTTTAGGTCTAGACAGGTATGACGCAGAGACTTGTGCCTGGGCTGCCCGCCCCTGCAGAGAGCCTGGTGCTTCCTGCAAGAATGGTGGGGCGGGCTGAACTTTATGCCACCTTCTCTATGCAACTCATGGTCTGACCACCATGTTTTATTCTCATGTTTCACTTCTCCAAAGTCTCTTCTAAGTTTTAACAACAGTCATGTTCACATTTACTTTGAGGAACTGATAAAAATGGGCCGCTTTGGGGAATGTGCTCAAAGGTAGTGGTGGTTTCCCCTGTGACCACTCCAGCCCTGAAAATACATGCCCTGCCATCAAACTAAGCTTCTGTCTTCAAGTTTGGGGATGGCAGTGGCAGAGATCAGGTGCTCAGATTCATAGAAGGTGGCCCAGAAAGAAGGGAGAGTGAAGGAATTGGGAGTTTTAGACAAAGAGAGGCAATATGCCAAACCACTGACTCTGTGAATTATGGAATGGGGATCTAGGCACAGTGCATCAGCAGGCGCGGTTTCCCCACATCCCTACAGCTCAAGTCCAGAGGTAGTCTGAATGTGGTGGGCCTCATGTACAGGTGAAGATTTCCATAAGGTATGCATCTCTGTGCATTCCTTCAAACCAGAAAATATATCACTGGGCCTATTACAGGTACCCAGTTAAAAAAAAATAACTAAAAGTGTAATAAAACTCTAAAATATAAGAACCATAGGGGTTGTATGTAAGTCAACTGTTTGAAAATCTGATCAAACTGTACCCATGACCATTTGTCATTTGATAATAGTTTCCTCACCTGGAAACCCAGAGTGGTATTCTATTACTAGGAGAGAATGAACGAAAGACCTCAGGCATTCCATTCCCAAGAGATAAATTATATAATTTATAACAAAGAGAAGGAAAATGAAAGCATAAGATGTTTTTCAGTCTTGGTCTTTTGCAAGGCCAGGGAACTTTCAGTCTTGGTCTTTTGCAAGGCCAAGGGAACTCCCGCAGGCATGCTACATTGTTAAGAGAAAGTGGAGAACACTCTCCTCCCACGGCCCCCAAACGAGAAAAGGAAAGTTGTACCTGGATGCCACTGGGTTAGGTGGTCCCGAACATCAAGGAAGAGCAGTGAGACCAAGTCACATTGCCAACATTTGAATTTAACAAACATATTTTTCTCAGCCCCTTCTCACTTGAGGAGGTGAGACAGAGGAGGAAAGTGGGAGAGAGAGAATACGAAAAACACCCTCTATGGATCTAGAGGAAGATTCACTTGTACAGGGGAAACCAATGTGGATTACACCTAATTGTAATTTAATATCAGTTTAACAAGATAATAAAGTAACTTGGACAAGCACAAAACAAAATATGAAAGCAAACTATTTTCATTTAGACCCTGGTAAGAAGAAGTTGGTCTCCCTTGACCTTTAGCAAAAAAGTCCTCAAAAACATGGGCAGGCCAAAGAGTGAGGTTATTTTGCAGGGAAAGTTGCTGCACATTCACGGAACAGTTACTTGCTAGTCAAGAGTGTAACAGAAAACCCCTTGAAAGCCTGAAGTTTTTCCCTCTATGTCATCATTTTGGGTTGCTCTCATCTGTCTCTGATTCCATCCAGACTGATCAGTATAAGAGGACTTGGGGCTATTTCTGTCCATTAATCATTCATTCCTAATTTTTTAAAAAAACTAAAAAAAAATTGAAGCTAGTAAAGTCCACTCATAGTAAAATGTTTAAAACTTTTTTCTAAGATAATGATTCCTTTTAATAGGAAAAATGGCTCGAAGAGCTTTGCTTTAAAAAATTTGTAAGATCACCTGATGTCATCAAGTCACACATTTGTTTCTATGAAGCTATTGAGACCAAATTATTTTGAAATGACTAAATTCCAAAAATTCTTGTGGAAACTCTTTTTCACTCTCCCTCTAAAGTGACTATGGACCAGAGAGGAAGAGCATGTGACAAAACAGAAATGTGTTGCTGGATTTAAAATTCAAGGGGCATTCCAGCTGAAAGAAACTATAGAATCAATTAGACCAATGCTGTCTATTTCAGCCTTTGTTCAACTCAGCATTCTCAAAATACAGCACATCTGCCCCTCCCATCATACCACCACTGCCAACTTCAGCCATGGAATACCTATACATCTTAGGATTGATTTTCATTCTCTATCCTGTTTGGGGTCAATATCTCTCTCATCTTTTTATCTTTTTATATCAACTCCTACAGGGTTTTTCAAGACTCTCCTCCACTTCATGGATTCGAATGCTATATGTTTATTGCCTCTAATGCAGAACATAATTAATAACAATCTGCATTTGTTTTCTTCTTAAAGGTTAATATATTTATTATAAAAGAATTCAAAATGTTAAATTTTGACAAATATAAAAGGCATAATAAATAATACATAGAAGAAGAAATATCCTTGGCACACAAGAAAATGGTTGAAGAAATGCAAAATTATTTAAATATTATTTTCTCATGTATCAAAGTAGCCAACTCTAAAACTTATAGTACCTTATGAAATGAAATGGGTATTCTCAGGACTTTAGTGTAGGACTGTAAATTATAACCATGCCTTGAAATACAATTTGACAATATATATTGGAAGCCTTAAATATATTCATTTCCAAATCCTGGTGTTCATTACAAAGAAAAAAAAGTCACCCATCTCAATTTGCATCTGTTTTTCCTTTATGAATTTCTGCTCCGTTGTCATAATAGCCATGGCTTTGGGTATCCTATTAAACTTCCAATAAATGTTTTATGATTTTTCTTAGTCCTATATTACATTACTTCTGAGTCCTCATCAAGGAAAAAATCCCTATTGTCATTGGCCACAAAGTGAAGATCATAACAGTACCCACTTCACGGTATTACGTGAGTTAAATGAGTTTGTATGTGAATGGCTGGGGACGACCAGCTGGGTGGAAGATTTCTATCATTTCACTCTGTATTTGAAGCCCAAGTTCCTAACAGTCTGTGAGGCTGGTATGATGTTGCCAAAAATCTGTTCCCCTCATTTCCTTGCTGTGAAATGTTATCATGAATAAACCCCATTCTGAGCACGTGCTGCTGCAGGGAACACAGTGGAGACCTTCTGGAGACAAGGAGATGGAGAAACCATAAAGGCTATGGCTTTAAGGGAGACATTTCTTTGTTTTTGCTGGGAGACGCTAGCATCAAAAGGCAGGGAGCGAGAAAGTGATGCTGGAGCATTACCCTTGTATTCTGGGGCTGAGGCTGTGAAAAGCAGGCAGGCACAAAGGAACTGCTAAAACTGTGAGTTAGCTGTCTTCCACAGATGGCCTTGATTTTTAAATTTGCTTTACTTCTGGGATTCTTTCTAGCATTCTGGTTAGAGCAGGTTTGTTTCATCACGTAGGGCTTGTGAAGTTGTATTGTTCCTTTTCATCTCTCCCAACTTAGTTCAGTTAGCAAAAGGTTGGAATTTCTCAAAAGAAACTTGAATTGGCAACTATGAGAAAGGAAAAGAAACAACAACAATCCAATACAACAAAAGCACCAGAATGAACTACTTTATAGAGTTTAAAATTGTTCCTTCCTCCTTACTTCCCTTCTTCCTTTCTTTCCTTTACTTTTTTCCTTTTTATTTTTTCATTTAATAAACTTGTTGAGTACTAGTGTGCTGGTCAGTGGGAAGCCAAGGGTAAGTCAGAGGCTTGGCTGCCTTCCCCTATATAATAGCTATGGTTGAGCCAACCAGTGGTTTGATTCTGCAGCTTATCTAGGACACCAAGCCCTAAAGCCATTTCCTAGCTTCAATCTTAGGTACACCACGTCTCTTTTCATCTCATTTTAGTCTAAGCCCTTTTTTGAGGTTCTCAGATACACTCCACCAGCTTGTTTTTCTGGGACACAGGAGCAGGAGCACAGCACTGCACTTGCATTATTCTTAACTGCCACCAGGTGGTACCTAATGCTGGATCCTGCAATTAGTGAAAATTATTTATTTAAAATAAATTTACGGTGAAGTCAATTCTGTGGTCACTATCAAAAATGTACCCTTAAAACAGAATGTACATTGTTTAACCCTTCATTAACCACTAGATTTTACATAATCACAGAATTTTTTGTATCCTGCTTTATAATTTACAAATTGTGCTCATATTCCCTACTTTTTGGGGTGTTTTCAATAGTTCTTTGAAGTCAGTATGGCAAGTGTTTTATTTGCCACACTTTACAGATGACAGACAGATTAGGTCATTTGTCCAGTCACACAAGTATTAAACAGTAGGGATGTAAGACCTGGTCCTCCGATTTCATATCCAAGCAACTTGTTGTTAACAGTGTGCTATAATGATGCTAATGGAGGAACACACCAGATGCAAGTCACATAAACACTGAATCAGAGCCCCAATATGAGACTTCTCTGGTCAGTTATCACCCTCCTTATTGCTTTTATCATCATCCTGTTGAAATTATGTTCTGGTTATAGCATTTACACTTGTCATGAATTATATGGCTGGGGCCCACACAGCATTCACTTGCCTACTTTGCAGTTTTATGTAATGGGTTAACTGCCATTGTAATCCTCAGTTTCTTTCTGAGTCCAATATTCTTTTTTTTTTGCCTTATTTTGTACAATGAGAGGCTGCCCCCCACTTTATTCCCTTGAACAATACTGATCCTTAAACATGCATACATATAAAATGATATGTTAACATGTAATTGCTTCTTCCTCAGTTTAGGAACCAGCAAGATTTCCTCCTTATTTTCTCTTTCCTAGAAAATAAAATTCCCTAGTAACCCAGTTGCTATGTTCTCTGGGAAAGCTTAGCTATTATCACTGAATGCTCAAATCTATCTTTTCTTCTCTAAAAAAAATAAGAATACTTTTTTTCCTTATGGGCAATTTAAGAATAATTTATAAATAATTTTCAAAAAGTAGTTAACGTGATTTTCTTATGACCATCCACTCATGGACTAACTCATGGTGAACCAGCAAGATTGTAAGTGTACTCAGAAAACAATAGTCATCATAGTAATTCATGCCTCTTGAGCACTCATTGGAAACACACATTCTCTTAACCATTCTAAATTTCTTATGGCTCATTTCATTTTCACAAGAACTTTATACAGCAGACACATTTATTATCTGCATTTTCTAGGTAAAGAAGCCGGAACGGAGAGACCTTAGGGATCTGCAGACCAGCATAAGCACTGGAGCTGGGACTGCCCCCTGGATCTGCCAGAACACATCCAGGGCCCCCTGACCTGATGTGTGTGAGTCTTCAGGCTTCTGGGCCTGGGGAGAAGCCAACCCCATTCCTTCATTTCTGACTAATGAATAAGCATCTCTATCACACTCCTTTTGCTTTTTTCCCCACCATCACCACTTCACCTCTGAATGCTACTGTAGAGCAAGGAAATCTGTAAGACAACTCAGTGGAAGTGGAACCCAATGGATCTGTGCCAATGACTGGCTCTGTAATGCTGGGCTGTTAGGAAGGGCTTTAAAATAGGGCTTTTTGGTGTCAAGAATTTATCCTTAATATTTCCATAATTTTAGGATGTGGGTGAGAAAGACATCTCATGAAAGAAAGAAACACTAGGCCGATTAGCTGGTACATCCCATCCCCTCTGACCAGCTTCAAAAAGAAAAGAGGAGCTATCAGGATACAGTGCACCTCAGAGGCTCATGCAGGGCTGAACTACCAGGTCTCAGGAAGGGCAGGAATTACAGGGGCTGTGGGAGTCTGAGCAGAAGAAACAGAGACTTTTTTTATGGTGATGCCAACTGACACCTAGCACTCACTCTGTGTGTCTCTGCTCAGGTATCCAATTCCAGAGAAGGAAACTCAAAATGACCCAGATTGTCTTCTGTGTATATCATCTCTAACTGTGACCACTAGGAAACCTTTGGTCAGGGATGCTAGGCAGAAAACAAAATAAAACACAACTCACTTGTATGGTTACAGATGGCTACCAGACTTACTGTGCTGATCACATAATCAGGTGTATAAATGTTGACTCACTATGTTATACACCTGAAACTAACATAATATTTTATATCAACTATACTGTAATAAAAAAATCCAGATGTCCAACACTTTGTTGGTCTGGGGAAAACAGTTTCATCAGATGCCACACAGTCAAAGAGGGAATGGGAAGTGAAAAAGTACAGACAACAGAGCAAGTCTTACCCTTTCACCAAGTCTGTGCAGCGGGAACAAGGAGTAAGCCGACAGTGTGTGGGATGTGGGAGAAAAGACCTTCTGTGTGTGTGTTTGTCTTTACGATATGGTGCCCTTGAGTGTGTTTGTAGGCTGAGACACGTGGGAAACAAAAATAAAAGTAATTTGTTGAGCAAGTCACAGAAGAATGTAGGTAGGACTGGTGTTAGGAGCACAGGAGGAAAACTTAGCTGTAAAAGTAGGAGGCACAGGTCTCTGTACAAAGGAAGGTTTTCAGGCTGTGAGGAAAGAACGATTTCCAGACCAGTGGCCGCTCTTTATTTATCAGTGAAATATAACACAAAGTGGTTTGCAGACTGTGGGGTTCAGGGAGTGAGATGTGAGGTGGGTGGTGGGTGTGATGCCTGCCACACAGTGCAGTTTACTAAGGACAGCAGAGCAGGGACACATAGTTAAGCTTGGCATCACAGATTGCTTATTTTTCCAGTTTCCTCCTACTGCCTGAGTATTGTTATTATTATTATTATTTGTTTTGGTGAAATCTCAATGCATGTTGTTCTCTCTCCCAAAGAGTAAACAAAGAAAGAAAGTAGAAACAGGAAACTGAATGTTGCAGGTCACACCGTAAAATTCCTGCTCAGTCTTTGCTGGGGGTGGAGAATCAGATGGGGACAAAAATAGTTGTTAGCTTTTTATTGTATTTCTGTTACTCATGCTTTTCCATCATAACCCCTAACCCATGGATGTGGGTTTGTTAAAGTTCCCTGTTCAGAGGCTTGGACAAGAGTACAGTTCTTGCCCTCAGGTGTAACTTAATCTATCATACGGGGGGCACCAGGCTGGCCATTGGACAAATTATTTTTTCTCTCAGATCCTATTTATTCATAAATAAAAGAAAAGTTTGAAAATTAAACTTAGGATGTGGATGAAGGCACTAAATAGTAAGCTTGGTACATGTTAGGTGTGCAACAAGTGTTGGAAAAATGGATTATGACACCTAGTTTGATTAAAAGCTGAAGATGGGTTAACTGTTAGAATCATCTGAAAGATACCTGTGAAATTACTCTGTGGTTACCATGCAATATAAATTCAAAATTTAAAAAGTTGGCTTCTTTATCAGAAAAGAAAATGCAGCAAGGACAAAAATAACAGTCAACAAATAAACTGAGAAGTAGAGTGAAGAAACAAAATGGAGTCACTATAGCCAAGCTGCTAAATTACTGAAATCAAGTAGGTTGAGGCATGAGGGGATGATACTGTCCTTGTTTAACTAGCCTTAAAACAAGAATAGAGAGAACATAAACTTATGAACTTTCCAGGCCTGCATCAATGCTTGGATATATATAAATTAGTTTTTTGTTTTTTGTGTTTTTTTAAAAGATTTTATTTATTTGTTTTTAGAGAGGGAAGGGAGGGAGAAAGAGAGAGAGAGAAACATCAATGTGCGGTTGCTGGGGGTCATGGTCTGCCACCCAGGCATGTACCCTGACTGGGAATCGAACCTGCAACACTTTGGTTCACAGCTCGCGCTCAATCCACTGAGCTATGCCAGCCAGGGCCTGAATTAGTTTTGTTTCAATACCTGGACGTATATCAGACCTGATAATCCTCTGATTTCCTCCTAAAGGACTCATGTATCCAGACCAACTGACATCTACCTAATGTCCATTATCCACATGAGCGTGACAGTATAAAGTATAGTATAAAATAGGAAATAGCTTAAAATGGAATTATCCAGATCTCCTGGTACTCATCCTCCAGACCACTTGGCATCTGCCACCAGAGCCTCCTGGCATCTCACTGATAACTGTCCGGCATCAATCCTAGGGCTAAGAATGCAGAAGATTATTCTCAAGGATGTGACTTTGACTATAAGAACTCTTAACTTTTGTTTCTTCTTTGTAACATTTCTGAGGGTTTGCTTGGCTGTGGTCCCACTTTGCAAACTCTAAGAACCCTTGAAAATAATCTTCATCATTTGTTTCTAGCAAAACTTCCAAACTCTTTGAGTTTGTTCAATGAAACCAAAAACCTACAGGCTGCTGGCAATTCAGAAAAACAGGTCTGTTCTTCTAAAGACAAAGGATGAGATCAAGTTGACAAGGACATTTTTGGATAAAGCAATGAGAGTAAATATAAAAAAATATGCAAATGCCCCCATCAAACACCACTTTGATTACATAAGCCACTGTTAACAAATCCTCATAATTCCTTAATGACATTCCTGTCCTTTCTTCTAATGATTCCCATGAAATTCAGCTCCAGTGAACTTGGCTTCTTTCTCTGCATTTGTTTTCCCAGTTCCATGTTACCGCTTATGTCATTCCACCTCTCTATAATTATTTCTTCCATCCCTATGCACACCCCTACCAATTTTCTCATCCAAGACTTCCTCAGATCTCATCTCCTGTCTAAAGCCTTCCTTGCCCATATCTCCTCAGAGTGATCACTCTCTGCTCCCAATCCCAGTGGTACATGTCTTCTATAAAATTAATTTGGTTACTAGAGTGGGCATTTGGCTGAATTCTTTTCCTATGCTTGGAGAAAGCCCAGCCCGCCACCCACTATAGAAGCTGATGGTGTTCATACTCTTTCCAAACCTCCCTTTAAGACAAGGACACATGACAGAGGCTGAGCCAATCAGACACACTCAGTGCACTTGGAAGTAGAAGTCAGTGGTGTGAAGAAACAGTTATCATGCAGTCCTCAAGCAGTGGGGGGCAATGCCTGCAGAGCCAACTGCATTGCATTTCCCAGGTCAGTGATGTCAGCAATTCCAGCAGTGGCGGCAGCCTTGTGCACTGATTTGTCTGTGCCCTGCAGTGGCAGTGGGAAAGGCTTCTTAAGACTGGCACCATGGCATGTTTGGGGGCATCATTCATGGCTAATCATCTCCAAGACTGACTTTCCAGCTTTCCTAGGCTTGGGCCAAGACTAGGAGATTTCAACATGGTATAAAATAGGAAACAGCTTAAAATGGAATGAAAGGCTTCTCGTAGAATTGCTCACTGCTTGTCTTCTTTTCTTGGAAATCTTACCACCAGCCATGTCCACAGGCCTTCTTTCTCCTTAGTTCTCTGCCCACAGAGGGATTTGTGGATACATTTTTGGATATCCTAATGTTGGGGTGGGGTTATTCTGACATTTGGGAGAGGCAGAGATACTAAAATAGTCCTATCCAATGAAGAATTGTCTGACATCTAACACAACTTTCAAAAGTCTCCTGACATTCATTAAAAATATATCTTGTTTATAATTACCTGAACATAAAATCTGATTCTGTTTTATATCAAAACAAAATATTTGGAACTTCTTGAGGGAAGATTGCATTAGGTTTGGCACTTCCCCAAGAGTCATTCCCTACATAGGGGTGTCCATCAGGGGTGACGATGGTGTTCAACGCAACAGGCAAAGGTTCAGAGTACAGCTGTTGCTGCTGCATTTGCTGGGTCCTGTGATTGGCACAAGCATCTGGCTCCTTCAGTGTTCTCACAGCCAAGCATCTGCATGTGAAATACATATTTTTTGTGTATTTCATAAATTACTTTCTTATTATTTCTCCTTTATCCTACAGTTAGAGAAGCATATTAAATTTTTATGAAAGATTATTTGTATTTCATTTCAGGATAGTCAGGTGGCAGTCTAAATTAACTACTATTAAAATGAGGTGTTTGATGTAATAGAGTTGCAAACCAGGACCCTGATCCCACAATCTCTAGCCTAGGTCCCACAGTCTCTAGCCTACCCCCTCCCACCTGTTTGTCACTAAGGATTCAGTTTACAGCCATACTACCTGAACGCGCCTGATCTCAGCTGTCACTAAGGATTCATTGATATAGAATTTAGAATATGGTTCAATTTTTTAAAAGAAATATATTGTTCTTCCTGTTACATTTTTTAAACACCTTTAAAAATGGCCCTATTCTTGCTAAGCAACATCTTGGGTTGGAACTGACTGAAGATCCAATGGTTCACTTCAAAAGCTGATACAAGGGGGTGGTATGGGTTATAAACTGAGCAGGTTCCTGGGAGCTCAATTTTGTGGGAACTTTATTGGGTAAAAGGGACACACACAGACCCAACCCACACTCTACTCTTAATGATCACATGAGGGAACAAACCTTCACTTCAGTCCTGGAAACTTAAAAGAATTTGAATATAAATGAGCATGGGATTTGAAAAAGAAGAATGCTATCACATTATCTCTTACTTTTCTTTCACCAACAATCAAGCTCCCCTGGTGAACGTCTGAGTGGAATGAGCCACCTGGCAGTCACCTGATGGCAAGCTACAGAGAGGCTCCTCCTCAGCCGAATTTCAAAGGAAGCCTTGCTCCAGCTAGCAGGGCCCAGAAGCCCCTCACCTCTTTCAGGCCTCCTCTTGAATGACATTGTGAGGACGATATTCCAGGGAAGATGTTTCCTAATGATAGTTTAAAAAAAAAAATCTAAGTCTCATCCTGTTTTATTAGGGGCCTCTCCACTGGTGATTATCTTAGACCTACATGCTTTTGCTGGAAACCAAAGGCATCAGGAAAATGCCTTCTCAAAGCCCCATCATCTCCACATACAGAGGTGGCATCGGAGAATTTTCTGCTTTGAATCAACCTGTATGTATGGCTAGACCTGTGTGTGCTTAAACAGGGAGCTATGATTTTTAAAGAAGACTGAACTTCAATTACTTGGAAACTGTAAAATTAACATCATGTCCAAAAGCAACAGCCTGGGACTTTGATTTTATCACTCAAGAAGTCCTTGAGACAAGGGCCATGGGGGTGACACAAAATGTACTGGAAATTTTTAGTCAAGAGGACACAGTACATTTGAAAGTGAACTGCAGAGTCCTGCAAAAATGAAAAGTATGCCCTGGCTGGCAAAGCTCAGTAGATTGAGCTCAGGCTGTGAACCAAAGTGTCGCAGGTTTGATTCCCAGCCAAGGCACATGCATGGGTTGCAGGCCACAGACCCCAGCAAGTACACATTGATGTTTCTCTCTCTCTTTCTCCCTCCCTTCCCTCTCTAAAAATAAAAATAAATAAAATCTTAAAAGAAAGAGTTAAAAAAAAGAACTAGAATTTCCCTTTTAATAAAATGAAAAGTATTTTAGGACATGTTACTAATTATCACTACCACTTTGGAAATAGAAAATAATTAAATGCAAATCCATGAACGATATAGTAAATATACTGTGAAGTTACATTCTCACACTGTAACAGCTACTCATTGGCAAAAGGAAGAACTGAAAAAGCTGGGAACTTTCTTAGGACAGTAATTAATAACTGATTTTTAAAATCAGTTATTTTACTTGGTTAATTTTGAGTCAATCAGATATAACCTGGGTGGTCCAAAAAATTTTGACTTATTTCTTTTCAAATATGCCACCATGATACGCAGAAATGTGTCTCCAGTGTACAAACCACACTGAAGAAGGTTAAAGGAGCAGTCCCCAACCTTTTTAGCACTAGGTACCGGTTTCCTGGAAGACAATTTTCCTGCAGACTGGGGTTGGGGGCACGGTTTCAGAATGATTCAAGTGCACCTCCTGCTGTGTGCCCTTAACAGGCCTGGGCTTTATGGGGTTCTTTTGCACTCAAGTGTCAATTATTGCTCTTTTATTTTCAGGTGGTTGAGCCACTGCATCTCATTTTCATTTTTTCAAATGCTAACCAGAAAGTGACACAGTGCTTTGTCTCTGTCTTCCTGCTTTTGTGGCCCACAGCACTTCTCTTTCTTTTTCTTCCTCATCAGTTTCATAACTTTGACCTCAAGGCTGTTTCTCAGCTCCCTGAGCAACTTGCAATTCCTAAGACTCAGCTGGGTGAACATGACTTTCTCTTAGTGAGCACTACTGATGCCTTGATGTGGTACAGATACCTCCCTTTTAGGAATACAGTAAGGCGTGATAACTTGTTTTCTGGACTCACACACACAATGACACAAGCATTTATTATGTATGATATTCTGGGGATGTTGGGTAATACATAGATTACATAGATGAGTCTGCCTCATTTTTTGACCTCAAGAAACTTGCATTACACAAAATAAAATGGAAACAACATGTGCTAAATGCCACAGAACTGCACAATCCAATAAAATAGCCACTGATCATTGAGCATCTGAACTGTGGCTGGTTGGAACTAAGATGTACTGGTGAATATAAATGGGATTTAGAAGGTTTAGTACAAAAAATACAATACAAAGTATCTCATTAATATTTTGTATATTGATTACATGCTGATGTGATAATTTTAGATATATTAGGTTAAATAAAGTCTATGGTTCATTTCACCTGTCTCTTTGTTATATGGCTACCACAAAATTTAAAATTACACATGTGGTTCACATTAATTCTATTGCACAGTATTGCTGAAGACACTGAGAGAGGAGTGGGAGAGTGGGTCCTGTGTGTTAGGGAATAACAGAGAGAAGAGGAGATGGCAAGCAGAAAACTGAAGAGAAGACATTTGTACTGAGTCTTGAAGTAGCCTGTGCATGTGCAGAGTGGAGAGGGACCTCAGCCAACAGCAGAAGAGATGTCGTGCAATGGGCAAGACATGGTCTTTGGATCACATTTTCATGCCTCTTCTTTGGAGATGTTTGACCTCTCTGACTCTCCATTTCCATGAAAAAAATCTGAGGCTAGTGGTGCCTGTTTAACAAGATTTTATTGGAATGAGGGTTATGAGGTAATGCATACAAAGAGATTAGTGTAGTGGTTAGAACAAGAACAAGCACTCAATAAATGGTGTCTAAATTTACCAGTATGTGGACAGTCAGCAGGGTTAAAGGATGATCAAAAGGATGTTAAAATGACATTTCACCTAAAAGCCATTTCTCTGCTACTATCGCCTGGATACCACCATTCAGGTCTTGCCACCCTTTTCAAAGCATTGTTTATAAAATAATTGTTTATAATCTGAGTGAATCCCAAATTCCACACAACATGTATTTAGGAACAGAGGGAAAAAAACACATTTTCTAGTTGATTTCCACTGTCCTTATTCCATTATTGACTTTAAAAATACTTTATGACCTTTTTTGGGTGGGGTAGGGAGTTTAGGAGTCTAAATGGGCCATTATCTTTTCTTTTCTGTTGATATCATTGGTCCTTGGAAGACCCAACAAAATATTCAATGGCCCACATCTATCTTCATCAAAATTATAGATGGAAACTAGAACAAATTCTGAGGATGAGGGAGTTGCAATTACCTTAGCAATGCAGGAGAAACTTGGCATACACCCAAGTTTCCATTAAAGCAATCCTTACAGAAGGGCCTCCTGACAGTCCGATACCTAACTTAAACATTCCGGGAAACTAATGTTAGATCACCATGTGAGAGGTTGCTCTGAGGGGGATTAACTGGAGAGGTCATTGTAATTCTGTACAGAAGCTAGCTTCCCTTATGGTGAGCTAACAATTGTGAGGGCTCCAGATACAATAGGGGCTTTCACAAATACACTCTCTCTCCCATCCTGAAGTCTGTTTCTAGGAATTTTAAGAGGAGTGAAAATAAGGTCTACACATGACTTGGTTCAAGTCAAACCCCACAGACTTCTTGCTTCTGAATTGGGCCCTTTTTACATTTCAATTTCTTTTTCTTCTGGATATCTTTCAAAAGAGCCAGAAAAGGGTGTCTAATGAAAGCTCTCACTCACCTCAAAGTTTTGTTTAGTAATTGCCTTTTTTTTGTTGCATAATACTATTTAACATTATTGAGCCCTCACTGCTGTACTATTTCTTTTAATTCTTATAACATCACCATGAATTACATTCCATTATCCCTTATTTCAGTAATCTATTTTTGGACAACAAATTACCAGAAAATTTAGGAACTTAAAACAACAATAATCATTTATTATCTCTTATGATTTGTGTGGGAGAGAGAGAGAAAACTCGAGCACCTGTCAGAAGCCTAGTGCCCATTGTGACTTGGCTAGAAGTCATGCGGCTTCTGTCACAAATTTTTGGCCAAGGCAGTTTTAAAGTTCAGAATCAAGGGAAGAGAATTCAGATCCCAGCTCTCTCTCTTTCACTTTTTTTTAACCAGAAAAATAATCTTTATTTTGACATCTGGTAGTAATATTTATATTCTGTTCTGTAACATCAATAAAATCATCTGAGGGTTATCTAAACATTGATTGTAAAAGTTGAAAGACCATAAGCAATATTTACATTATTATGCCTATGTGAATATTGTTTAATGCAGAGCCAAGTGGAGATCCATGATATGGGGTCAATGTTCTAACCCCGTTGCTACTCAAACTAAACATTAAGTGGAATTTCCTTCACTAAACTTCATTGATTGCTTAACATCATGTCATGCTTAAATTTGCTTTATGTTGTGGCAATTATTTTCTTGTACATTTTGTTTAAAATTTTTTTTGGCTCGTTACAGCAAACTTTATTGATGGTGCATGAAAAGGTAGGGCTCCTTAGGACCCTCCCCTTCTTCAGGGGGTGTGGGATAGAAACTGTGGAGGTCTAGAGATTCTTAATGTGTTGGGGGATTGATTTGGAGTAAGGATTCCTCATCAGCTGAGGGTCTCTCTTCCCCTTGCTGGGGCTGATGGTCCAGGGGGCTCTTATTCTTTAGAGGCCATGTAGACCATAAGGTCCACCACCATGTTTCCATAGCCAAATTCATCGTCATACCAGGAAATGAGCTTTACAAAGTGGTCATTGAGGGTAATGCCAGCCCCAGTATCAAAGGTGGAGGAGTGGGTGTCACTGATAAAGCCGCAGGAGACAACTGGATTCTCAGTATATCCCAGGATGCCCTTGATGAGGCCCTCCATTGCCTGCTTCACTACCTTCTTGATGTCATTGTATTTGGCAGCTTTCTCCAGGCAGCAGATCAGATCCACAACCGACACATTGTGGGTGGGGACACAGAAGGTCCTGCCAATGAGCTTCCCATTCAGCTCTGGACAGTGCCAGTAGAGGTGATGATGATGTTCTGGGCAGTCTCTTGGACATCATGCCACAGCTTCCCTGAGATGCCATCCATGGTCTTCTGGGTGGCAGTGATGGCATGGACTGTGGTCATGAGTCCCTCCATGATGTTAAAGTTGTCATGGATGCTTTTGGCCAGGGAGGCCAAGTAGTTGGTAGTACAGGAGGCACTGCTGACAATTTTGAGGGAGATGCTATACTTGTCATGGTACATTCACAGAAGGGGCAGAGATGATGACTTTCTTGGCTCCATCCCTCAAGTGAGCCCTGGCCTTCTCCAAGGTAGTAAAGACACCAGTGGACCTCACAACATATGCAGGACAAGCATCACTCCATTCATTGTTGGTGGGATCTCACTCCTGAAAGATGGAGTTGGACTTTCCATCTTCCCATCCTCAGCCTTGACTGTGCCTTTGAACTTGCCATAAGTGAAATCATACTGGAACATGCAGACCTTGTAGCTGAGGTCAATGAAGGGGTCATTGAGGGTGACAATATCTACTTTGCTAGAGTTAAAAGCAGCCCTGGTAACCGGGTTCCCAATACGGCCATATCCATTCATTCTGATCTTCACCATTGTGTCTCAGTTGCAGCTGGCACTGTGCAGGAAGATGCAACTGTCTGTCAAGCAGGAGGAGCAGAGAGCCATTTTATATTTCTTGAAATAACTCATAGCCTTTCCCTGTTTCTTTGGGTGAGAAAAAGTATGTAAAGCATTGATAATATCTTTTAGCCTATTGTCTGGTCCTCTTTTTGAAGATATACTTCTTAACAACAACTGATTTACTTTTCTGTGGTGTATAGTTGATACTTCCTGCTATTTGGATCTTGAATTGTTATCATTTCTTATATCCCATGCCTTCCTACTTTTTCATTTTTCATCCTTATTTTGCTGGAGTTTATCTTCAAGAAATGGCCTCAGAAAATGTTCATTGGAAGTTAAAATAAAAAATACTTATACAAGTAGAAATTATTTTGTTTTCTCTCCAAATCACACTCCAAATCACAGATGACTGACTAAACAGAATATTTGATCAAAATTAAATTTCCCTCAGAACTTTTAAAGTCCATGCTTGGTCTACATTCTAGCATTTATTTCAGTGATGTAAAGTCTGGTGCCAGTTCCAATTTCTTTTCCCTTCAGCTGGCAATCTAGAATTCTTTGTTCATTTGCCCTTTTTTCCTTTTTGGGAGCTTTTAGGATCATTTCTTTCTTCAGGTATTTATACAATGTCCTCATTTTTTCCTTAGATTTTGTCCTTTTTGATTTCAACCTTCTTTGTATTTAATGAGTCCTTTCACTTAACTACATCTCTCTTTATTCTGGGAGATGTTCTTTGTTAATTCCCTCTTATAGTTTCTATGATTTCTCTCTGTGGAACTTTGATTTGAAAGATTTTTAATGTCCTGAATTGATTCTCTATGTATCTTACCTTTATTTTATTTTTTATAACTTTTAAAAATTGAGATATACCTTTAATTTTATATTTCTCCTCTGTATGCCCTTTAAGAACATTTATTTGATACAATTTTCCAAAATGTAAACATTTGTGTCATTATCTTGAAATCCAGCAATCATAATATTTAGTTCTTTGTTATTTTTAGAGCATAATTTTTATACTAACCATTCTTTTCTTATAGATGCCATATGTTCTCAAATATTGCTCATAAGAGTAACAAAAGGGAATTTTGTTCTGGGTTTGCTTTTGAGATTTCTTTTTGCCATTGGATATATCTCTTCCCTTTGAGTTTAGTTTTTCACTTGTTTAGCCTTTCATTTGGCTGGCTGTCCTCAAACATTTTATGTTCTTTGGTAGGAGGGTTGGCTTGGGGCTCCATGTACTTCAGTATAAGCTGACACGGAGCCATTCTTCATAAGGCCCATCCCCTGCTTCACTCCCAATGCTGAAATAGGAAGGCTCTTATTATTGAGCACATACATCCACATATTTCATTTACTTTATTTTGAGAAGAACTGTCCATTTTCCCCCAGGAGGTAAATGTATCCCTAAATGCTTCCTTTACTGAGTGGAGAGGCAGTTAACTGAAGTGTTAAGACTGGAGGGAGGGGCAAGGTAAGTCTTCTTCCTATTAACCTTCAATCGATGTCTCTCCTCTCATTCCACTTTTTACACTGGGTCTCTGTCATACATGATTTCTCTGAATCCAGGGCTCTCTGGGATCTGAGACTGGAGGGGAGATTAGCTTTCTTATCTGCTTGTCTGCTCCAAGCAAGGATCCCATCGCTTGATGAAGGAACATGAATGCCACTTCATGAGAACGGAATGTGGGATGGAATGTGTATCGGTGCATCTGTCTTTAGATGGCTTTTGAAAAATACAATCTGCTACACACCTATGTTTTATAGATGAAAAGGCAGAGGCTTAAAGGGATATGCAAATTGCTTGTGTTCAAACAACTAGTAAAAAGAAATGCCATGATAGAAATCTGCTCGTTTCAGTATCCAAAATCACTATGCTATTATATCTCTTATCCTAAATTCTTTCCAGCTTTAAGTTAAAATTTCAGAAAATCTATTTCAAATGCATAAATACTTATTTAAGTAGTGTGACAGATTTCATAAACCTGGAACGGGGGAATGGTAATTTGAGGTCATAATAATTTTAAAGTTCAAGTTATAAAAGCTTAAGCATCGAATAATTCAAGTCCTTCACCTCACCCTTTTACCAGGAGTGTTTCCCTTTCTTTCCCACTATTTCTATGGCTCCTAGAGATGCTCACTAATCCATCTGCTTCCCAGGCCATCACAAAACAGTTACTGTGCTGTTTGTTTCCTCTGCCAAGGGTGGACTTCTGAAAATACTAGGCACAAGGGAGCTGCATCTTCTCACTCCAGTAGCTGGTGGGAGAGCCCGGGGTACAGGTGCTGGTTTTGCACAAAGGTTGGAACAATGACCCTGCCTCAACTCTGGGTCATACTTTGTCCTGTTACAGGACAGAGGAGCAGCACTGTACTTCCCAGAGAGTGGCAGGGTCCCAGGAAGGCCATCCTTTCACTGTCAACCCCACATCATTCTCAATTTCCTGTCATTAATGCTAGTAAAACAAAGCAAAACAACAGAAATATCTCTCTTTTTCCTTTCCACACATACAAAAAAAAAAAAAAAAAGAAAAGAAAGAAAGGAGAATGAATGAAAGAAAAAGAAAAGAAAAATATCATGCAACAAATCCACAAGAAGAAACTCAACTTTATATATAAGAACTTAACACACTGAACAAACTCTGACTTTGTTGGCTAAACATGGGTCTTCCAATTTTTGGTGACTACATGGTTTTTGGCAAAACAATGGGTAGACATTCACTTTTTGCTTGTATATCCTGAATAGCTCCTAAGAACATTTTCCCCAAACCAAAGAAGGGTTAACCCAAAGACAAATTCTCTGCTCAAAGCTCTGAAAAACAGTTTTCCTTGGCTTCTTTCAACTCCGTCAAGATATCAAAACCACTTTTGCTGCCTGACTTATTTCACTTAGCATAATGCTTTCCAGCTCCATCCATGCTGTTGCAAAGGGTAGGAGCTCCTTCTTTCTTTCTGTTGCATAGAATTCCATTGTGCAAATGTACCATAGTTTTTTGATCCACTCATTTAGTGATGGGCACCTAGGTTGCTTCCAACACTTGGCTACTGTAAATTGTGCTGCTAATTACATTGGGGTGCACAGGTTCTTTTGCATTGGTGTTTCAGGGTTCTTAGGATATAATCTTAGCAGTGGAATGATCTCACCTTTAACAGGAACCTAAACAACAAAACAAACAAACAAGCAAAATATAGTCAAAGACACTGAAATAGAGAACAGGCTGACAGTGACCAGAGGGGAGAGGGGAGAGGGGAAGGAATTTCAGGGGAGAATGGGAAGGGTTTACAGGAACAAGTATAAAGGATACATGGACAAAAACTAGGAGGGGGTGGAAATAGGAGGGAGGTGGGAAGGGATGGTTGGGTGGCTGGAATGGGAATAAAGGACAGAAAATTGTACTTGAAGAATGATTAAAATAAAATTGAAAAAAGAAAAGAACAAACTGACAATAACCAGAGGGGAGGGGAGAGCAGGATAATGGGGGGGAAAGGACAAGTGTCATCAAGGAACATGTACAAAGGACACATGGACAAAGCCAAAGCGGGTAGGTCGGAGGGTGGGAGATTGAGATGGTTGTGGCTAGGGAGTGTGGTGAGGGGAAAATGGAGACAACTGTACTTGAATAACAATAAAAAATTATTAAAAAATGAAAAAAAACCCACTTTTGATAACGGCTACAGTTCTCTTTGCAAGAAGGAAAATTCTTCCTAAGACATGGCCCAGAGATGGGAGCCTAGTTGTGGGAGAGGTAGCAGAAGGCTTCACATTCCATAGTTGGGCCTCCCCTTTTGGAATTAAGGTTACAGTGGTAGTTAGTAGTAGTTAATCGTAATAATGAAGAAGAGAAGAAGGGACAATAGGGGAGAAGTAACATGTATTTAATTCTTACTAAGTGCTGATTACTGTGTTAAATGCATTTGTCTAGTTTTCCCAATAGTTATGTGAGGTAAACACTGGTATGTAGGTATGTATGTATATATGTGGTCTGTCCAGAAAGTATCCATCTATGTAATATGAAAAATAGATATTTATTGAAGAAGATATAAGATACAGGAAACATTGTACATAGGACAATGATGCCTCAGTCCCCTTCAAAGAAGGCACTTTGGGACCTCACACAGTTCTCCCAATAGCCATCAGCTGCCCCATTGTATTTACCTGAATCTCATCGACAGTGTGAAATCTCTTCCCTTTCAAAGTTGATTTTAATTTTGAAAAAGCCAGATGTCGCAGGGCACCAAATTTGGGCTGTAGAAGGGTTAAGTCATCTGAGCAATTTGATGTTTCGCCAAAAAACTCTACATAGGACATGATGCATGAGTATGTGTGCTATGGTAATGAAACTGCCAATCACCAGTTGCCCATAGCTGTGGCCTTCTGAACCATCCGAATAGTGTCTGTGGAGAAATGTTCAAGCTTAACACAAAATTTGATGTAGACTCATTGCTCTACTCACTCAGTCATTCTGAATGCAGCGAACACACAGTACACATGCTCACTCAACAGCATCTACCACCCCCACTGACTAGTACAGTGAAGTCATCATTGTTCATGCATGCGCATTCCAGTCCACTGACCTTGACTGCCAGGTTATATCAATGTCACACAAACCATTCTCACTATATTAACACTGGTTGGACTTTACCTGGACAGACCTCATATGTATGTATGTAAAAATACTCTACTTTTTTCAGATGAGGGAGGCCACAGAGCTTGTAAAAGGTGAAGCTGGTATTTATACCCAAGAATCCTTACTCCTGAACTCATACTATTCTTATCAACTGTCTCCCATGCCAAATTAGCTGTTAGCTATTGTTTTCCAATGAGATCCAATTAGATTAAACTTTATTAAATACTTACTATGTCCACAAATCTGCACTAGGCCCTGGTATATCAGGCTCTGGGATAGCAGATGAAGTAAGAACAAATCCTTTGACTGAGGGATCCAGTGATTTAATAGAGAAAACAACATGCACTTTGGGAGTGCTCTTAGGGTCCTACGGTAACACCAAGTAGAGAGGTTTTCACTTGAACTCTGATGGGATCTAGGAAAAATTCCAGAAGGCAATTTTTGAGATGGGAATTAGCTTACAAATATAATTTTGATAGGCAGAGAAGAGAGGGGGAGCCATTCCAAACAGGGGAAGTAATATGAAGAAAAAAGGCCTGTTCAAATACATGGCATGAGAGAGGAAGGTTAACTTGTCAGATAATAGGTGCAAGGTTAACTGGTTTGGGTGAGAGCTTCAAAGATAGGTTAAGACAGACAGAGAACCAGTTGAGATGGGCCCCGGTTGCCCACAAGGAAGTCTGGATTTGTCCTATAGACAGGAAGAGTCACATAGAGCCTTTGTACAGAGGAGTGGCAGAATTACATAGGTGTTTTAGATACCAGGCAGCTCCTATAGGAGCTCATCCTTCAATGGATGAATGAATCTTTGGAATCTACCTGGCATACTGCCAAGCTGGTTAGGGCAGCTCAAAGGGAAGGTCACATGCACTGGGTAGAAAACCATGAAAAACTTCTCTCATTTCCCAGAGTTTTATTTTGTTTCCTTGAGTTGGATTTTTGTGGCCTTGTCTTAGTGAGGGCTCTGAAGTTACTCTGATATTTTTACATGGTGCAGCAAAAGAAAGGCTGAGATTTGTGCTTAAATTCTCAAACAGAGGCCAAGTGTTGACCAATAACAGTTGTTGCCTGAGGGGTAAAGGTTTGCAAGGGTAAATAATGTGTGTGGGAGGAGATCAAATTTACCCGCTGCCTGAAGGTGATTTAGGGAAGGGTGAGGGGGGATGTTGGTGGGTGGGAAGATGGGAGAAGTGTTACTCTACCTTTATGGTCTTTCCCTGGACCTCTTCAGTAGCATTTGTTTATCTTTTTATTTTTAGCCTCAAAGAACTTAAACCAATTGTTGTTATTTGAAGTTTAAGGTATGAAGTTTTTCTAAATGATTTGTTATTGGTTTTTGATACTGAGAAGTGGCCTTCACTGAGATCTGTGAAGAGCTGAGTCCTAGTTCATTAGCATTTCTGAGAATGGCCTGGAGTCCAGAAAATCAATCACTACAATGACTATATTATCTCTTTATGTTGGATAACCTTGGAAAGCCCCAGCAAACAAGCTTATCTGTGCTTCCTGTTAAGTTAGAACAGGGGAAATCAGATCTTGTGAGGAGATAAAGCAGGATTTTTGCCTCAATGAAATATCTTTTTTCAAACTGACTATAATTTACAAATGGTCTACTTCCACATGAGCTGCTATGTTTCCCTTTGAGTCACTCTAGTATGTAGCTTGAAAGTTAGACCATCGATCTAAAGATTTATTGGCTGGAAACTGAATTAGGATGGTATGGAAGTCATAGAAAACCATATCCCTATGTTTAAGTAATTAACTGAGAATATAACACACACATGCACACCCATGAAAACTGTTCATCAAATCAGCAGGATAAACCCCTTGCTTCCATGGCCCAAGCAAAGTTAAGAAGAGAGGAGTAGCAGATGGACAGGTATATGTCAGCAGACAGGTGGACCCAAGGCCTCCTCAGGGGATCAGGTCTAGACTTCCTAAGTGTGTAAAGTGCTTGAAATGGAAACATTTGACCTCATGAAATGTAGGTCTGGGGTCAGGCCTAGAGTACCAGATCTTCATTGATAGATCTGGAGGGTGGAGACATTCCATATGGGCCTTAAGCACATTGTAGGACTATGAGTTCATGTTTTTGTAAACAGATTTTATAACTATCTTATGATGGCACAATTTTATTGCACTGTTTTATGTATGTTAATAATGTTAATATGAAAAGTATCAGGAGATTCAAAAGGTGGAGGAGTAAGTGGAAGTTACACTAACCTGCTCCCAGGACCAATCTGGAATTACAACTAAATTGTACAGAAATCATCCTGAATAACCAACAGAACATTAGCTGGAGAGAAGCCTTATAACCACAGACAAACAGAAGAAACCACTTTACCTCAGCAAAGACTAGTAGGGAGTGAGGAGGAGTTGTAAGAGGGCTGGCTGGGCTCACATAGGTGTCAGCTAAAGTTCCAGAGGGATATTTCAGTGACCAGGAGCCCCCCTGAGAAGTGTGGGATCTAAACCCCAAGCTATGCTCCCCCACCCACAGCACCAAAGCCAGAAAGAAACCCAGATAACACCAGCTGTGAAAAGCAGGGGGGTTTCTGTCTACCAGGGAGAGACAGCATGACATGCAGAGAGCCTTCTAAAGAGACAACACACAACATTTCATTTGGAGCCACTTACCCTGGGCTCTGGCAGAGGGAGGGTAGAGTGGACCCTTGAGGGGAGACCCTTGAGGGGAGACTGGGGCTAGTGGCTCTGAGGAGAGAACTGAAGGAACAGTTACCAGGATCCCTATGCTGAGTGGTTCCCCATTCTGCAGAAGCCATATTTCTCAGGCAGAGCAGTCCCCTCCAAGTGACATCAGCCTCCAGGGAAGCAATAGCCCCACACAGAGGAATTACTCTGCCCCACACTGTGGTGCTTAAGCAGGACTGCTGATTATAGCTTGATTATATTAACAACTGATCAGCTTAATGATTGATTAGTTTAACATCTACAATAGAAAATACAAAACAGCCAAAATGGGAAGACAAAGAAATAGGCCCCAAATGAAAGAACAAGGGAATTCTCCAGAAGAACTAAGTGAAATGGAGGCAAGCAATTTATCAGACAGAGGGTTTAGAGTAATGATTATAAGGATACTCAACAGCAGGAAAAAAGACATAGAAACCATAAAAAGGGGCCAGGCAGAAATAAAGAATGCAATATCTGAGATAAATAATATACTGGAAAGAATAAACAGTAGGTTAAATGAAACAGAGAGTAGAATCAATGTTTTTGGAAGACAAGGTAGAAAAAAACACTCAGGCAGAGCTGCAAAAAGAAAAAATAATTTATAAAAATGAGAAAAACTTAAGAAACATTTTGCACAACATGAAATGTAACAACATGCGCATCCTGGAAATATGAGAAGGATGAGGGAGTGAGCAAGGGATCTAGAATCTATTTGAAGAAATAATGACCAAAAACTTCCCTAATGTGGTGAAGGAAAAAGTCACACAAGTTGAGGAAGCTCAGAGAGTGCCAAAAAAGTTGGACTCAAAGAGGGCTACACCTAGACACATCACAATTAAAATGATAAGGCTTAAAGAAAAGGAGAGAATCCTAAAAGCCGCAAGAGAAAAGCAGGTACTTACCTACAGGAGAGCATCAATTAGACTGGCATGTGATTACTCAACAGAAACATTTCAGGCCAGAATGGAGTGGCATGAAATATTCAAGGTGATGAAAAGCAAGGACCTACAATCAAGGCTACATTACCCAGCAAGGCTATCATTTAAAATCAAAGGAGAAATAAGGAGCCTTCCAGACAAGAAAAAGATGAGTTTGTTAACACCGAACCAGTGCTGCAACAAATGTTAAAGGGTTTGCTTTATGAAGAAGAAGGAAAATAAAAAAGAGAAAGAAAAAAAAACAGAGTAAAACAGTCTAACAATAATATGGCACTACATACATATCTATCAATAATCACTTTAAATGTAAATGGCTTAAATGCTCCAACCAAAAGACAGAGGGTAGCTGAATGGATAAGAAGCCAAGACTTGTATATATGCTGCCTCCAAGAGACCCACCTGAGATCCAAAGATATACATAGACTAAAAGTAAAGGGTTAGAAAAAGATATTTCATGCAAATTGAAAAGAAAAAAAAGCTGGGATTGCAGTACTTATATTAGACAAAAAAGACATTAAAACCAGAGCTAAAGTTAGAGACAAAGAAGAACACTATGTAAAGATAAAGGGAATAATCCAACAAGAGGATATAACTCTAGTAAATATTTACACATCCAACATAGGGGCATGTAAATATGTAAAGCAAATCATGCTGGACATAAAGGAAAAGATTGACAGAAATACAGTAATAGTTGGGGATTTTACACATGATTGACTTCAATGCATAGGTCTTCCAAACAGAAAATCAACAAGGAGACAGTGGTCTTGAATGACACACTAGATTGAATGAATTAAATTGATATCATTAGAGCATTTCACTCCAAAGCAGCAGAATATACATACTTTCAATTGCACATGAAATGTTTTCTAGGATAAACCATATGTTAGGATACAAAAGAAGTCTCAATAAATTTAAGAAGACTGAAATCTATCAAGCATCTTCTCTGACCACAATGCTATGAAACTAGAAATCAATTACAAAACACTGAAAAACACAGAGACATGGATGCTAAATAACATGCTATTAAACAATGAATGGGTCAACAGCTAGACCAAGAAAGAGATCAAAAGATACCTAGAAACAAATGAAAATGAGGACACAATAATCCAAAATCTGTGGGACACTGGGAAAGCAATTCTAAGAGGGAAATTTCCAGCATTACAGGCCTATCTCAAAAAGAAAGAAAAAGCACAAATAGACAATCTAATTTCATACTTAAGGGAACTTGAAAAAAGAACAACAAACAAAGCCCAAAGTGTATGTAAGGAAGGAAATAATAATGGTCAGAACAGAAATAAATGAAATAGAGTCTAAAAAAATATAAAAGATCAATAAGTTCAAGGGCTGGCTCTTTGAAAAAATAAACAAAATTGACAAACCTTTAACCAGACTCACAAAACAAAACAAAACAAAACAAAAACAAAAAAGAGGAAGGACCCAAATAAATAAAACCAGAAATAAAAGGAAAGATTAGCAACTGACACCAAAGAAATACAAAGGATTGTAAGAAAACATTATGAATGATTATATGCCAACAAACTGGACAATCTGGACAGAATGGATAAATTCCTAGAAACATACAATCATCTAAAACTAAATAAAAAAGAATCAGAGCATCTGAATAGACAGACTACACCTAAAGATATTGAAGCAGTGATCAAAAAACTCCCAACAAACAAAAGCTGTGGACCAGATGGCTTCACAGTTGAATTTCCTCAAACATTCCAAGAAGAATTAACATCTCCTTCTCGAGATATTTCATAAACTTCAAGAGGAGGCAAGGCTTCCAAACTCATTTTATGAGGCCAGCATTACTCTAATTCCAAACTCGGATAAAGACACCATGAAGAAAGAAAATTACAGGACAATATCCCTGATGAACATAGATGCTAAAATCCTCAACAAAATACCAGCAAACTGAATACTGCAATGCATCAAAAATATCATACACTATGATCAATGGGATTTATTCTGGGAATGCAAGGTTGTTACAACATTTCCCTATCAATAAATGCTATTCACCACATTTTAAAAAAATGATCATATCAATAGATGCAGAAAAAGCTTTTGATAAAATTCAGTACCCATTTAAGATCAAAACTCTCAGCAAAGTGGGAATGGAGGGAACATAACTAAACATAATAAAGGCCATATATGACAAACCCAGTGCTGGCATCATACTCAACAGGCAAAACTACAAGCATTCCCCCTAACATCAGGAAGAAGACAAGGATGTTCGCTTTCAGCTCAATTATTCAATGTAGTACTGGAAATCCTAGCCACAGCAATCAGACAAGAAGAAGAAATAAAAGGCATCCAAATTGGAAAGGAAAAGTAAAACTGTTTTTATTCACAGATAACACAACACTGTACATAGAGAACTCTAAAGATTCCACCAAGAGATTACTAGAAATGATCAATGAATTCAGCAAAGTAACAGGATACAAAATTAATATCCTGGCTCTGGCTGGTGTGGCTCAGTGGATTGAGCATTGGCCTGTGAACCAAAAGGTCGCCAGTTCAATTCCAGTCTACTGCACATGCATGGGTTGCAGTCCAGGTCCCCAGCAGGGGGTGTGTGAGAGGCAACCACACATTGATGTTTCTCTCCCTCTTTTTCTCCCTCCCTTCCCTTCTCTAAAATAAATAAATAAAATCTGAAAAAAATACCCCACAAAATTAATATCCAGAAATCAGTTGCATTTCTATATGCCAATAACAAACTAACACAAAGGGAAATTAAGAAAACAACCCCACTCACAATTGCTTCAGAAAGAATTAAATACCTAGGAATAAACCTAATCAAGGATGTAAAAAAAAACCTGTATGCAGAAAACTATAAGATACTGAAGAAGAAATTGAAGAAGATACAAATTAATGGAAGCACATACTGTATTCATGGATAGGAATAATTAACATCATTAAAATGTCCATACTATCCAAAGCAATCTATAGATTCAATGTAATTCCTATCAAGATTCCAATAATATATTTAACAAAACTAGAACAAATACTTCAAAAAATTATATGGAACCACAAAAGGCCCTGCATACCAACCGTGATCATGAGAAAGAAGAACAAAGTTGAAGGAATCATGTTACCTAACATCAAACTATATAGCAAGGTTATAGTGATCAAAACAGCCTGGTACTGGCATAAAAACAGACACATAAACCAATGGAACAGAATAGAGAGCCAAGAAATAAACCCATACCTTTATAGTCAATTAATACTCAACAGAAGAAACAAGCACATACAATGGGCTAAAAATAGTTTATTCAATAAATGGTATTGGGAAGATTGGACAAATACATGCAGAAAAATGAAACTAGACCACCTCCTTACACTACACACAAGAATAAATTCGAAATGGATCAAAGACTTAAATGTTAGACCTGAAACCATAAAAATCCCAGAAGAAAACATAGGCAGCAAAATCTTAGATATTTCTTGTAGAACTTTTTTTTATCAGATATATCTCCTCAGGCAAGAGAAGCAAAAGAACAAATAAACAAATGGGACTACACCAAACTAAAAAGTTTTTGCACAGCAAAGGAAATCATCAAGAAAATAAAAAGACAACCCATGGAATGGGAGAACATATTTGCTGATACATCTGATAAGGAGTTAATATCCAAAATGTATAAAGTACTTATAAAACCCAATACCCAAAAAACCCAAACAACCCAATTAAAAAATGGGCAAAGGACCCAAATAGACACTTCTCCAAAGAGGACTTACAGATGGCCGATAGATATATGAAAAGATGCTCAACGTCACTAATCATCAGAGAAACACAAATTAAAACCACAATGAAATATCATCACACACCTGTGAGAATGGCTATCATCAAATCAATCAACAAACAACAAGTGCTGGTGAGGATGTGGAGAAAGGGGAACCCTTTTGCATTGTTGGTGGGAATGCAGACTGATGCAGTCACTGGAAAGTTGTATGGAGATACCTCAAAAAATTAAAAGTGGATCTACCTTTTGACCCAGCGATTCCACTTCTGGGAATATATCTGAAGGAACCCAAAACACTAATTCAAAAGAACACAAGCACTCCTGTGTTCTCTGCAGTGTTATTTACAGTCACCAAGATATGAAAGCAGCCAAAGTGCCCATCAATGTATGAGTGGATAAAACAACTCTGGGGCATTTACACAACAGAATTCTGCCACAAAAAAAGAAGAAAATTTTACTCTTTGTGACAACATGGGTGGACCTGGAGGACATTATGCTAAGTGAAAAAAGCCAGTCAGAGAAAGACAAGTGCCATATGAATTCACACATATGGGGAATCTAATGAACAAACTCAACTAACAAGCAAAACAGAGACAGACTCATAGATGGAGAGCAGATGACAGCAAGTGCAGAAAGGGGGAGGTTAGGGGGTGGAGGGATTGAGCAAAAAGGAAAAAGGACTCACTGATGTGAACAACAGTGTGGTGATTGCTGGGGGGAGAGGGGTGTAAGGGGACTAAATGGTAATGGAATAAAATACAATAAAGATTAAACAAAAAAAGTATCTAAGATGAAAATTTGGTAATTCTGTAGAGGCATTTTATTGTTATTTATTTTAATATATTGGGCATTTCAAAGAACTAAAGTGAGCAGAGCCTCACTTGACCTTCACACCACCCTCCCACCCTTCCCACCCCTCCCACCTTAGGCCCTGGCTGTGAGAGAGCTAAAGACTTTCCCTACTTGTTTCCTCAGCCCCAGCTGCAGAAGAAAACACCTGCAGGGCTTGGAAGACTGGCACACATTAACATGAATTATGTAGCAGCACTTCAGCCTGCCTGTTTTGGGTCTTGCTGTCAGCACTGAGCTGCCCATCTTCCCCGAAGCTCTCTGGAGCACTTTCTCATTTCCACAGCATTTAAGGATTAATCTATGAGCACTTGCTAAATCTGCCAAAAATGAGAATCTCTGTGGTGTAGACAGCACAGATGAGGACTGAGCTGAGAACATTCTGAGCTGAGAGTAACGCCACAGGTTGTCAAGTGTTTAACGTGGGCTATATTTTGTCTGATTCTAATGAAACTCACCTGAGCAGACAGTGCAAAGATTTGTGTGTGCAGGTGCCCAAGGATCTGCACACCATTGCATAAACTCTAGTTGCTTGCACAGAATATCCAGCTCCTTTCCTAGCACAGGATCGAGAATGAATCTTTGTTTTTAAATTGTTATAGAGAAGTAAGTTTGACATTAAAATAAATCTGCACTTTACTCCTTCAGCAATGATTTACTGAACAGCCATCACGTGCCAAGTGCTGCTCGAGGCGTGGAACAGAGCAGAGGTGAAGATGGCCAGGGCCCTGCTCTCCAATGTCCCCAGGTGATGTGATGCAATTACTGGGCAGTGACTCTAGGTTGTGTGGTCAGAGTTGGCTGCCAGAGAAAGTGACAATGGAGTTCGAGATATGTACCTACATTTAGAGCTTTTCATTTTGTTCCATACTATACCGAGCTACCTGATTCAAGAAGAATTCCAGGAGAAACGATAGTTACCTGGATAGCACTCAAGTCTATTGCTTAAGATAAACCATCCTATATGGTCAGTTATCTCTTAGTTCAACCAATATCCACTGAGGACATTTATTATTACTTTTCTGGAAAGAGCAAGCTGCTAGTGGGAAAACTGTCAGCCCTGGCTGCTCTGGTGGTCAGAGCTTAGCTAGAGTTACCTGGTGTTCATTTCAACCCTTTCTCTCCCTTTATTTTTTTGCTATAATAATATTTTTCTAGAAGGTTCTTTTTATGTAAGGGACAATAACATAAATGAAACTGATTTTGTAAACCACCAAGTGGAAAGTTGTCTTACTATTTTATTGTGACATCTAAAATACTTCTACACCCACTGCTACGGCCAGTAAGTAGGAGGAATACTTTTAAAGTGGATGCCAACTCTAAGAGTGAGTGACCCACTGCTATTTAAACATGCAAGGGCTTCTGAGCTTTTCATAAGGGAATAATTAAATCCCTACAGGTAACAAAGGATTAATTTTGAGGGATATTAAGCACCCTAATTAGCACATTTGAGTTTCCTTTCTCCACAGGGAAAATATTCTCATGGCAATTTGCCATATCAAAGCTTCTAAAACTTCTCCCTAAACTTAAGAGCTGCATTTTGTTTTATAATGTAAATGAGGACTGCAAAAGTCTTTTAAACCAAGTCATTCATAAGCATTTAGGAACCTCCAGGGTCTCTGAATTTTGTTAATTCTGTGGCAACCACAGGGCAGACCTGGAAAATACAGGGTCTGGCACAAATAACAGACCTTTCTTATTACAAAATATTTTATTGCTATGTTACAGAATTACATTCTGTAATATCATACTCAAGCACACCATATGACATTTTAGGTGAAATTTTCAAATTAAAACTATAAATTATTACACCCATATTATTACCCTACCAACCATACTCAAGCAGGCGTTACTTCTGCCAGACCTTGTATATAGCCGATAAATTCAGAGACCTACATGTTGTAATAACCCACATCTGTGTAGACTTTTGAAAGTTTGTTTTCTTCTAAATTCTGATTATGTTGTATTTTAATTGCATTCTGAAGTGAATTTAGAGATAATAAAAATGCAAGACAAATAAAACATCTCAGCCTAATCACATCCACCACATGGAGTTGACTGCTTACAATATCACATGCAAATAAAGCAGCAGAAGATGTTACAGTTTATTGGTCTCAAATTCAATTGAATGAGATCAATTAATTCCTTGGAATATTTACAATATGATTCCCTTTCTAGGTACCTATGCTGTCATGAATTTAATTTAACATGAAAGAGGGCTGTCTTTGGTTATTATGTAGATCTGTATATATTTTTAATTTTAGGGGAAAGACTTAAAATTATGTGTACTTTCCAAACATGAGCATATAGAATTTAATTTAATATATGTTAATGATTACAAGGTAATGATTATTTTAGACTTGTACACGAACATTTGCCTTAAATGCCCTCCTGAAGGCAAAACTAAATGATGAATGATCATTGCAAGGGAACGTTACGTTTGAAGTTCTATCCTCCTTCTTGGGTCTGCATACAGGAATAAACATAATCTCTAACAACTAATGAGGGAAATGAAGAACATAATAATTTGAACTAATATTCATTCTCAAATAGTAAATAATAATTTCTAATGTTTCATTTCCCACTATTTTATATATATATATATACTTTCTTGGTTATTTAATTATTCTTCAAGTACAGTTTTCTGTCTTTTACTCCCATACCAGCCCACCTCCCCCAGCCCTCCCCACCTCCCTCCCATTTCCACCTCCCTCCCCCCCCTCCGCGCCTAGTTTTTGTCCATGTGTCCTTTATACTTGTTCCTGTAAACCCTTCCCCTTTTCCCTGAAATTCCCTCCCCTCTCCCTGCTGGTCACTGTTAGCCTGTTTTCTATTTCAGTGTCTTGGGTTATATTTTGCTTGTTTGTTTGTTTTGTTGTTTTGGTTCCTGTTAAAGGTGAGATCATATAGACAAATATCATATGATCCCACTTTTTTTTACAGTAATGAATAATTCCCAAATATCTGTGGTTTATATTTTTCACTATTAAAAACAGCACAGAAAAAATGTCCAAAGTGCTGGGGAGGAAGCTGGTAGCTAACAGGCACTGCCAACATCAACATGTGGCCTAAGTCCTTTGCTTCTGCTTTCTGATGGGATCCTGTAGACAGCTCGCAGTGCATTCCAATATGTCCCTTTGAACATTTTAGGATTTGTTACAGGGTAAAGCAAGAAGTGCTTTACTTCTTTGGACTTCAGATTTCTCTTTCTAACTTTTGAATACACTTCTGTCTGACAGTAATAACCTCCTGCTCTTTTGCTTTCCTCCTCCATTTTTTTTCTTTTTATTTCTTCTACCCTCTGAAAGAGTAGAAATTTAGCAGTGAAGGGGATCTTAGAATATTAGTGCATTGCCTAGTGTCTTTTCCCAACTGGGGAAACTTCTTAGGGCAAGACAGATTCTGATTTTAACCCATTCCTACTCTGCTTAATGTTTTGCATTAACTCCAAAGTATTAAAGGGAACTTAGAGGAACTTGACATTGCCAAGTCAGCTTCAGACAGGAACACCTTTTGCAAGTGTTTGGGTAGACCTCTGCCTCAACACTTCTCATGATAGGAAGTTCACTGCTTGATGCAGCTGCTGATTCACTTTTAGTTAGCTTTGCACATTTCTTCTGTGGAGAGAACGTTAGCCTTGCAGATATTTCAGCCAATTGTCCCAAATTCTGCCTGTCAATCCACACAGATCAAGTCAAGTAGCCCCCACCTGACAACCCTTCCAATATTGTAGCACATGTATCATGTCTCCCAACAATTTTTTTCACCTCTTGTTTCTGCATTATTCCCAGGGGGACAACAATACAGCTGTTTTCGTGGACTATATCTGCTTCTTACACTTGATTCAAATTCCAGTTTCTTGACTTCCTGAGATTTAAAATCCATTTCTACAATTTTTCAAATTCTCTTCAGCTTCCATGCTCTGGCTTCCTTCTTTGTACAAGCTATTTGTTTCAAAATGTAGTATCTTTATGAGATTCCACACTACAGCACTGGTTTTAAGCAGTTTGTGTCTAATATGTTTGTGGCAGCTTAGCAGCAGAAAATCATGGGAAGTCACAAAGCAGGGTGCATGAGCTTCTGACACTCCCTCCATGCCTCTCTCTTCCATCTTATATCATCCTCACTTTCTCTGCTGTGAAAGCTAATTCTACTAATTTCAGAAATAAGGGCCTGCTCATTATCAGCTGTGAAAGGCTCAGCCTGCCTGGAAGGTAGATGATCTCAACAGTGTGGAGTGGATCTTCCTTTCCTAAAACAAAGAAATTTTATGCACATTCTTATAATACACAATAACATTAACTGCCTCCATTTAAATGTTAAACATTTTACATTATCTCTTCAGATTTTACTTTAATCTGATATAGTAGATATTAATATTATTCCTTTTGTATGTGTGAAGAAGTCGAGGTTTCAAGAGGTCAAGTAATTTTTCAAATGAAAAACAGGTTACTATTGGCAAAGCTAGTTCCTAAAACCTACTTTTCTTTAAACTCTGAAGTTAGGGCACTTAATATGTTTACTAAATGTCTCCTTGAGATCTGCATATTCTTCACTGTTCTGATTGTTGAATTCCGTTTTTTTAAAAAATAAAATAGTATTCCTTTAAAAAGATTGTATAACTTCCTAAATGAATATAGTCCTTTAGGTGTGAAGACAAGGAAATAATTGAAGATGACAAACACTGGCCAACAGATGTGTTTAATTTGTCTGTGCCTTGTTTTTAATACAAAACAAAAAAGGGGAAGGGGAGGGAAAAGGAGAAATCAAATGCCCGTGTAATCTCTAGTATACCACGTTTTTCTTTTTACCTAACCTGTTCCATTCAGTTTGTTATCTGTTTGGCCTCTAAAGACATTTGAGTTTACAATCCCTACTTTTAAAAAACATGGCATATTCTTGCCCTGGCTGGTGTGGCACAGTTGGTTGGAGCATTGTCTCATAGACCAAAAAGTCACAGGTTCAATTCCTGCTCAGGGCACATACCCAGGTTGTGGGTTCAATCTCCAGTCAGGGCAGGTACAAGAAGGCAACTGATCTCTCTCTCTCTCTCTCTCTCTCTCTCTCTCTCTCTCTCTCTCTCTCTCAATAAACACAAGTCTTCTGGTAAAGATAAAATAAATAAAAATAAAAATAAAAACATGGTATATTCTTGTCATCCACCTTGGATTTGATATCTACAGTTATAGTTCTCAAAGCAACTCAATAGGCCTATGGTTCATGGTAACTCCTAACCCTACTGTGGAAGAACATGGATTGCCTGCCCTCTACTTTCGGCATGAAGTGATTTAGCTAATGAGTGTACCTAGCCAACCAATTAGCTTCTATATCTAGTGTGACCTTTCTGTTCTCTACTTGTCTTCACATTTTAAGTTTTATGCAGAAAACTATATACTATAAAGTCACTTGTGTTCTGTAGAATTCATGAAGATCACAGTATTTAAATTTCAAGAGTTACATTTTTTTTTTCTATATCAACACAGCTGGCAAATAATTCCCATGATGCCTGCCTGTTAAATTTTTTTTTCAGGGATATATGGTCACTCTTTTTTAAAAAATGTATTTTATTGATTATACTCTTACAGTTGTCCCATTTTCTCCCCTTTATTCCCCTCCACCCCGCATACCCACTCCCACCCACATTCCCCACTTTAGTTCAAGTCCATGGGTTGTACATGTAAGTTCTTTGGTTTCTACACTTCCTATACTATTCTTAACCTTCCCCTGTCTATTTTCTACCTACCATTTATGCTACTTATTCTCTGTACCTTTTCCCCTTCTCTCCCCCTCCTACTGCCCCACTGATAACCCTCCATGTGATCTCCATTTCTGTGATTCTGTTCTGATTCTAGTTGTTTGCTTAGTGGTTTTTTTTTTTAGGTTCAGTTGTTAATAGCTGTGAGTTTGTTGTCATTTTATGGTTCATAGTTTTGATTTTCTTTTTCTTAGATAAATCCCTTTAACATCTCATATAATAAGGGCTGGGTTATGATGAACTCCTTTAACTTAACCTTATCTAGGAAGCACTTTATCTGCCCTTCAATTCTGAATGATAGCTTTGCTGGATAGAGTAATCTTGGATGTAGGTCCTTGCCTTTCATGACTTGGAATACTTCTTTCTAGCCCCTTCTTGCCTGCAAGATTTCTTTTGAGAAATCAGTTGATTTCTCAAAAAATGAGAACTCCTTTGTAGGTAACTGTCTGCTTTTCTCTTGCTGCTTTTAAGAGTCTCTTCTTATCTTTAATCTTATATAATGTAATTATGAAGTGGCCTGGTATATGCTTCCTTGGGTCCAACTTCTTTGAGACTCTCTGAGCTTCCTGGACTTCCTGGAAGTCTATTTCCTTTGCCAGATTGGGGCAGTTCTCCTTCGTTCTTTTTTCAAGTAAGTTTTCAATTTCTTGTTCTTCCTCTTCCTCTGGCACCCCTATGGTTCAGATGTTGGAACATTTAAAGTTCTCCCAGAGGTACCTAAGCTTCTCTTCATTTTTTTGAATTCTTGTTTCTTCATTCTGTTTTGGTTGAATGTTTATTTCTTCCTTCTGCTCCAAACTGATTTGAGTCCCAGTTTCCTTCCTGTCACTGTTGGTTCCCTGTACATTTTCCTTTATTTCCCTTTTCATAGCCTTCATTTTTTTCCTCTAATTTGTGACCATTCTCAACCAATTCTGCGAGCTTCCTGATTACCAGTGTTTTGAACTGTGCATCTGATAGGTTGGCTATCTCATCTCTTAGTTGTATTTTTTTCTGGAGCTCTGATCTGTTCTTTCATTTGAGCCACTTTTGTCTTGGTGTGCCTGTTACATAGTAAGGGACAGAGCCTTAGGTGTTCACCTGGGTGGGGCAACCATGTAGTTGCATTGTGACGCTATATGTGGGGTGGGGTCCAAGAGGGAACAATGGCACTTGCTCTGCTCTCTGCCAGTTTTCAGTCACTTCCCCCACTTCCCATAGTCAAATTGGGCCCTTCTGGTGCTGATTCCTGGTGAGTTGGCTTGTTTACATTCTAGGACCCTGTGGGTCTCTCCAATGAACTCTCCTGTGAGGCTGGAAGTTTCTCCCACTGCTGCCTCAACCCCCACAGGTGTTTTCAGTTAGAGGTTTTGAAGCTTTATTTCCCCCACGCTGGAGCCCTGGGTTTTGTGGTCTGTCTCACTCCGCAGGTGTTCCTCCCGATTTATCTGCACATGAATGTGGGACCACCCTGTCTGCCAGCCACCACCTTGCTGTAAGTCCTCTCCACCCAGCTGCACATTTCTGACCCTCCTACTGGTTTGGATAAATGTTTCTTCTTTGACTCCTTGGTTGTTAGACTTCCATACAGTTCATTTTTCTGGCAATTCTGGTTGTTTTTGTGTTTGAATTTGTTGTCGTCCTTCTTTTGGTTGTGCAAAAAGGCACAGTGTGTCCACCTATACCTCTATCTTGGCTGGAAGACACCTAGTCATTCTTTTTATCTCTAAAATGAAAGCAGCACTGAATTCTCTATAAATCACTAGGCACATGGTTGATCATATTGTGGCCAAGTTAAACTTTTTAAATATTATTGTTCACACAGACAAGGAATGTCTGGATGACATGGAGTTTCACTCAGAGGTATTCTTAAAGTCTTTCTGTACAAATGATTAGTTAAATACAAAGTGCTGTGTTTTGTTCAAGCTGACATGACTCTTGTCCTTCATGTTCTAAGTCCATCTAGTCAACATAAAAATATTACCCTCATTTTACAAATGTGAAACCTAAGGAGATTTTGGTAAGAGGCCCTGAAGATAATGTCTTCTTTAAAGTATTTTCTAATAATCATAAGTATGACAAAATGAAATGGATGAATTTGTTAAGTAGTGAGCTTAATAATCAGAGATCCTTAATAATAGTTTTGATGGGTATGGGTAAGGAATTATATTCATTAGTATATGACATACGGTTACTTCCAGCCCTGATATTGTTACTATGTAGAGTCAATAATGTTAGGCATTATTTTAGATTATTTATTCCTCCCATAAAGTAGCCAGGGGATTGGTTCAGTTCTCTGTTTCCTTTTGGTTATTAAAAACCTTTGCATAGTGGAAAGCAGAACTCGGGCTTTCTGGCTAGTATTTCAGATGCCCTGACCCCTAAATGCTATTCATCTATATGTACACATTGAAAATGACATCATGGTAGACCATATCTGTTGACCATATCTATGAAATTTTAGATGTGTAACTCAGGTGAATGTCATTCTTAACTGGACAGCCCACAGTCAGATATCCCGGTTGTTTCTCATGTTTCTTTGTTGGTTTCACAACACATTTGGCATGCTGAAAATTTAGTGAGATGCCAACATAACATTAGTATGGTAAAGAAAATTGCAAGGGGGAAAATTAACATTTAACTGGATTTGATTATTTGAGAGAAGACAGAAAATCCAGCTAGTGACTTGGTTTAGCTAAGAAATGTAAGAGTAATTGATGGTTGTCAGTATTAGAAAAGATCCTCTAGAGAGAGGAACTGTCAAAAGCAGGAGGAGAAAAATCTTCAGACCTCTAATACCTGACAGAGTTGTAAGAAAGACTGTGAGCATAAGAGGAAGCAGCCCTGATGGAAACTTCCAGCAAACAATGTATATTCAATTCCTGTCCAGGTTACACACTTGACTTAGGTTAACTCCAGCCCTCTGAATTAAACACTCACATCCTTTTCTTAAGATGGCAGGAGACTCTGTGTTTTCTGCAGTGCTACGAGTGGTCTCTGCACTGTGCTAATGAATCCTGCCTAATTTTTTCTCAACCCCATCCCTACTTGCTGTATCAATGAAAACCAGAGACTACTACCTGGACAGTGAAAAACAAGAGTATATTTAAGACAGTTTTGCTAACCACAGCCAGAAGGTTACATGTGTACATTCATGAGATATGACTGCAGAAATAATGTTTGGCGATATTTCCATATTATTCCCAATGAAAATCAGCTTCTTTTAAAATCAATGAATTGAATGTTTGAATTCAATGCTTACTTTACCACTGTCTTGTGTTTTATTAAAAAACTAAAATTATTTGCATATTTTTAAAATTCTAGAATAATTGAGCATGTATTGTGTAGTAGACATTATGTTACAGAATCACTTACATGCTATTGTCATAGATAAAATATGATTCTCACTAAAATAAGTAGGAGTATTCCTTTGCCTCACAGTAAATGCCATTTGTAATCTGGTTTCTCAGCCACAGTTTATTGTCCCTAAGCAAATCTTCCTCACTTTTTTCCTTTGCTCACACCTTTTTAATATTTACTCACTCTTCAAAGTCTGATTTCATTTCTGCCTATTTCCTGAAGCTCTTCTTGATCTCTTCAACACAATATGTGACAAGTGCCCCAGTATTGCAGATAACAAGGGCTTGCTTTGAGCAGGAAGCTTGTTATCTTGTCGTACATTGTCCAGTGCCATCTTGACTGGTGCTGGTGTGCATTGCTATCTGGCTTTTCACATGAACACATTCTATTTCCCAAATAGATTTTGTGTTCTTTGGGTAAAATAAGTACTATAAGTTTGTGTTATGCAATTCATAGGAGAAGTTCAGCTAAACTTCTGGCTGCCCTCTTGCATCTGTGAAGTGGACTCAAGTATATGTAGGACTACGACCTGGATGTGTGCCTAAGGATGTGAAGTAATGCTCAGCTTGGTTGCCTGGGAAGAAGAGGGTGAACTCTTATATGACGTTTCATATTCAGGACCCAAAACATGCTAGGCTGTCACCCCATAACCCCAACAGAAACTTTTTTTCATCTTTTTACTTTCCTTATATTTTCTATTTACAGGTCAGGTATTGGCTTTCTCACTGGGCTTCAAACATGTGTGATGAATAAATTGTATTTTTGTGTACTGGATCAACAAGTAGAAGTCTTCCCTGCACAGGTATAAGGTGGCCTCCCTGGGAGGTGCGCTGTGCTCGTCTTTCCTGTGACCATCCTTCTCTAAGTCCTGTGCTGGGGTCAGCTCAGCATTAAAGATGTGTATCTTAAGAGTAATGTCCTGCATAGTTGGACTCCTTTGGATTAAAATAGCAGAAACCCAATCAAAATGGAGGAATTGTGTGTGTGTGTGTGTGTGAGAGAGAGAGAGAGAGAGAAGATATATGACTGTTTCATGTCTGAGAAAGCAGTTGGCCCCCAGGTACTGCATGGAATTGTGTCTCTTACCTTTACCTAATTCTACAGGTCTGCTTTATTCTTCTCTCTTGTTGCAGACCAGCTTCAGCTTTTCCTGTTCACACGATAAAACATGGGGCTAACAGCTTTTGAGCTGGAAATTTCAGAGTCCAAGCGTACAGAGAAAGGTTGTCTTGACCAATGCCCCAGTCAGTACCTAAAGCACTTTCATTGCAATCTTGGGCCAAGGGTCCACCCCTGAACCAATAGAATATGATCAGACATGGAACATTTTATTATACTGTGTTTATGATGGAGGGTAGTAGGAAGGGGTTGTTGCCTGGAGAAGATATGCTGGACTGATCGCAGAGCAGGAGTTTGCTACAATGCACATGTACATAGAGGTGAAGGGTTTACAAGCCTCTCCCCATATGTGTTATCTCATGTGAGCATCACAACAGTTGAGTAACATAAGTAAGACAGGAACTATTGGTACACAACTTACACCAGAGGACATCAAAATGCTCCTAGAAACTAAATGATTTGTGCAAGATTCACCGAGAGGTAGTAAATTATCCTTCCACTATCCAACAAAACCCATTTTCAAAATGTTCCTGAAATCCCACCAACTTCTCAAAGTTGATGAACAGGAAAGGAATAGTATCTTAGCTTGTCTTTTCTAGGAAAAATAGCAATTTTAGGAAAGTGTAAATTCAGCAAAGCAGGAATGAGGAGAAAGGAGTGTGAGGCAGAGAGAGAAAGGAAATATAAGGGACTGAGTTACTGGGCTGGCCACAATTTTGAAATAAGCTGATCACTTTGTATCACAGGATGTTCTCAGGGAGGCTGTTTGAAGCTACTGTGTGTGGCCCAATGGGAAGAGAAGGGAAAGTAATAAACTATGAGCTTTCATTGCCCTTGGCCAAAGTTCGGGACCCAGGGCATTAACTCACGAACTCCTCCTGTTGTATGGGCTTGGAGAACAGCAGCACCTGCTGGGAAGCAGAGAAGTCCTAGGGTAAAAGGCAAGATATTGTCAGGTTATACATGAGAGTGACATGAGGGACCAGAGATAGCCATGGGGGGGGGAGTCTGGCTGGCCGAGAGGCTAGGATCTCTAGCATGACATGACTTCCTGCCACAAAGGTGGCAAGAGACCTGAACAAACCTCCTCTCTGTGGCCTATAAAAATGCAATTGAGCCCTGGCAGCTGGCTCAGTTGGTTGGAGCATCGTGCTGTACACCAAAAATTTGCAGGTTTGATTCCTCGTCAAGCCACGTGCTGGGGGTTTGCTTCCCCAGTTGGGCTGCATGAGGGAGGCAACATATCATTGTTTCTCACATCGATGTTTTTTTTCCTCTCTCTCTCTCTCCACCTCTGCTCTTAAATCAATGGACATTTTGGGGGGATGATTAAAAACAAAGAATGCAGTTGATGTCAAGGCATCTTCCTGGAGTGTCATCAGTAACACTGAGCAGCTGGCTGTATGGTCTAAAGTATGGCCAGTGACACCTGCTCCCTCGTGAAGACTTGCTTCGAGGACACCACTCCTATCCTACCTCAGAACTGATCAGTCCTTGCTTCATACCAACACTTCTTTAACCACATGTATAAACATTTAACACAATTATGTATTTATTTTTTCCCTGTCTCTTAGAGAAGATTTTTGTGAGATTGAAGTTAATGGTGATTCAATATTTTACTGAGTACCAGCTATGGGCTGGGCACTATTTTAAGTGCTAAGAATACAGTAGTGATAGACAAATCTTTAGCTTTTTGAAGCTTACATTGTATGTGTGTGTAGAGCCCAATAAAGAAATAAGTAAAGAATATATCGTGTTAGACGGTGATACATGTTTTGAAAGAAAACAAAGCAGGAAAATTGGATGGGTAGAGTAGGGTAGGAAATGAAGGTTGTAGATTAACTGGAGCAGCCAAGGAAGGCTTCAGAATGAGTGACATTCTACAAAAAGCAGACATAAATAGTTAGGGGGCAAAAGTTCCAGAAATAGAGAAAAGCAAGTGCAAAGGCTATAAGGCATGCTGGGTGTTTTGCAGGAAGGGCTGAGAGGTCAATGTGACCAAAGAAGACTAAGAGAGAAGGAAAGGAGAGAGTAGATGTGGGCAGAGAGTTAACATGGAATCAAATATCTCAGAACACTGAAATGACTTGGCTCCCAAATGCAGATAAATAGGGAGGCAGCAGGGCTTTAAAGCACAGCAGTGATCTGACTTACATTGCAACAGGGTCGCTCTGGCTGAGTTAGGAGGCCGCTGGGGTCACTCAGGTGAGAAATACTCCTTGTTTGGACCAAGATGGTAGCAGAAGAGGTGAGAGATGATGTGATTCTGGTTTAAAGATGGAGCAGATAGGATTTGTGATGGATTAGAAAGGAGATGTGAGAAAGTAAAGCAAAAAGATGACTCCAAGCCTCCTGGCCTGAGCCAAAATGAAAGGAGGAAAAATTTTAGGGAGAAAATTAGTAGGTTAGACAGGAAATGGCTCTTAGACATCAAAGTGGAATTGTTGAATTGATAGTGGATTTAGGAGTGTGAAGTTCAAGGAAAAGTTCATAGCTGGGTATATGTATTTGGGCGCCATCAGTATGAACTTGAAAGTCATGATACTGAATTAGATCACAAAGTGAATGAATGTAGATAGAAAAGTGAGGAGGACAAAAGACTGACTCCAAAGACACTTGACTTTAGGGGGTTAGGAAGGTGAGGAGCAATCATCAAGGAGAATGGGCAAAAAGTGGCTATGAGGTAAGAGAAAACCAGAAAAATGTGGTTTCTGGAAGCCAAGATGAAAAAAGTGTTTCACGAGTCAGGGACTGAACAACTTGGCCAAACGCTGCTGATAGAGTTGCTGAGAACTGACCTTTGGGTTCAGCACAGGGACGCCATTGGAGACTTTGAGCAATTAGGGCAGCAGAGAGAAGCAAATGCCAACATAGAAGTTCGAAAGAGAATGGAGGGAGAAGAAACAGAAAGCAATAAATATAGGCAATTCTTTAGAGTATTGCTTTATAGGGGAGGCCTGAAAAGAGGGCAGTAGCTGGAGAGAGCAGGAGAGTAAAGAAGTATGCGTTAAGGCCTGTTTATAAGCTCTTGGAAAGGTCCAGTCAAACTTTGACTGGCAGAATCAGGCAGAAAATGAATGATTTTAAGAAAAAGGAGCAAAATATCTGCACGGGCCACTGAAATGATTCACACATAACTCCCAAATCAGTGAGGAAATAATATTGTGGGAGAGAAAGTGCCTGGGTTAGACCTTAGGGGCTAATGACTTAAAGGTTTCAGATTTGAAAGGCATTAATAATGAGCCTCTCAAATAACAAAGTTCTCTACTGATCTGTGAAGCCAAAATGTGGTCTCCTGGCATTTTCTCAGAGGTTCCTTTAGAGGGGGCTGTTTTAAAGAATACTGCAATTGCTGTCAACATCATCATCATCATCATCAAATAGCAATTAAGTGCCTGAATTCTCCTACCACCTCATAAATTAAAATAAGAGGGCCTTGTTCCCTGGGGGAACTGATGTGGTGATCAGAAATAGTATAAGGAGGCCTGAAGGTCAGAGATGGGGGGAAGATGAGGGGTAGAGGTAGATGGCTCTTGTCAAACCATTCATGACTCCAGTTCCTGATTTTGCCCTGCCTCTGGAGTGGATGACTCTCCTTTGCTGTTACTTCTTCCTCCCTTGCTCGTTGCGCCCCCCACTTCTCCTTTTGCCATTTTCTCTAAAGTGCTGGGGGTGGTTCTGAAGATCGCCCTGGCCCCTACTTGCCTCTTCACTGCCTGCAGGCGCACGGGAAGTAGACTGAAACCCCTGAAACTCCAGCGGGGCAGGGGCCGGCATTCTGAGCATGTGCGAGGGGTGGACGAGGGTGTGTGTGGGGGGCGGCCCCAAGTCGCTATCTAAAGCATAAAGTGAGAATACCGTGAGCACAGGGACAGGTAGCTCTTCCCGGACAGTGCCCCGCGCCCAGGGCGCAGCGGCTGCGCCCTTCCCTCCGGGCGTGGGCGAGCTGGCCGCGTGTGCTTTGCTGCTTGACACGAGGGCCAACCAATCAGGAAGAGCCGCGGGGCTGCCACGTGACGGGCGAGGCGGCTCTTTTCCACAGCTCGGCCAGAGGGAAGAGAGAACTGGGGCTCACCGCGAGCCTTCGAGAGCAGCGGTCTCTGAGAAAGAGGCGGCGGCGGGAGCACAGGCTTGGGCCAGCTGCGCGCATCCCTGGGTGACCTGCACAGCAAAGAGCTGGGCGGGCCGCGGGAGCCGGGACAGGAGTGGACAAAGCAAGATGGCAGGGATCTTAGCCTGGTTCTGGAACGAGAGATTTTGGCTGCCGCACAATGTCACCTGGGCGGACTTGAAAAACACGGAGGAAGCCACCTTCCCACAGGCGGAGGACCTCTATCTCGCCTTCCCCTTGGCCTTTTGCATCTTCATGGTGCGACTTCTCTTCGAGAGGTAAGAAGGTTTGGAGCGCCCCTCCCCTCCCCCTATCACACACGCGCGCACACGCACACTCGTGTGCTGTGTGGTTCACGCATCCGCGCCTCCAGCACTCGCACCTCCCAGTCTTTGTGTTCGGGGATGGGGTTGCTGACCTTTTCAGTCCCTCTGTGGTTCGGGGATATAGACGGAGTCTGGCTTGCCTACGGACTCCTCCAGGCGCCAGGCAGCAGCCGCGAGAGCGTTGGGGTGGCTCCCGCACTCCTCTGTGGCCGGCTCTCCCCTCGCAGCGAGAGCAGGCGAACAAAGGTGAGCGCAGCGGTCCGCTGTGGGACGCGCTGTGTGCTCCGTGGGATGTGTTCCTCTCCACCCTGCGAACACGCTGGGCTGTCGGGTAGGGCTTGCCTGCCGAGGCTCGCTGCCACCCACCTGACAGCCAGAAACGTTAGGGACGCGGCCGGGAGGGCGGAGGAACCGCTCACTGTTTCAGTCCATTCACCCAGCACACGGATTATCTGGACTGTGCTTCACGAATTCGTCAGGGACTCGGCTTCTGGCCCCCGTTCGGTTTCCGTCTGTGACATTGAGTGTCAGGCCCACAGTCCTGGGCAATAGGTGACTAGTTTGTAGGTTTCCAGCACCCCAGGCCGTTAGCTGTTTCTTTAAAAGAGGGTATGACAGGACGGGGCGGACAGCCTGCAAAAGGGTGATACTAAATTGATAGATATTTCCTATGAATCACCATACTTTGAGTATCAGAACGCACTTAAAAATTTTAAAGAATTCACATACTATTGCTTGTATAAATCTCAGATTTGGTTGGGTAGCCACTCTGTGTCATGAAGAAACTTGTGCTACTTTCATTGATTTAGTCTTAGTCGCTAAAATAGATTTTGCCCTGCTGTGGCTCCCCTGGTCTTATTTAAACAAAATCGGGATAGCAGCGCACACGTCTTTTCTCAACTGAAAACCTCACCACCCCTTTATTCTATTCTCCCCTCGCCCCCTTCATCAGGAAAGGCTGAATTTCTTAGAACACAGAAGATACTCTCCATTTTCACTTCCACTCCATCTCTCTTTGCCCTCAACTTACCTTGGTTTGTTTAAGCTTCTGCTCTGTTATTTTGTTTGCTGTTTCTTTTTTGCCTAAAACCTGCTATTGAGGATGGCAGGAAAATTGAGGATTTTTGTCATTTGTGCTGTAAATGTCAACAGACAAAGCTTCCTGGGAACAAAAAGTAAGTGTTTAAGAAAGGTGCATTTTTCAATGGGCAACATTGTTGCTTAAGAACCAAGTGACCTATCTTCATGCAGAGATTCAGGGTGCACAATGCAACAGATTTAAAGACTTGTTTTTTAAAAATTTATTTTAGAGAGAGAGGAAGCGGAGGGGGGGGATAAAAGGGAGAGATTTGTTGTTCTACTTTTTTATGCATCAGTGGTTGATTCTTGTATGTGCCCTGACCAGGGATTGAACCCACAACCTTGGCATATCCGGACAACCAACTGAACTACCTGGCCAGGGTTGAAAAACCTGTTTTTAAATGATTGGAATCCAGTACAGATATCTCTTTGATCCTGTCTAGCACCAAGACTTACTGTGAAAAAGGGTGTGTTGGCAGGTTTTGAGTTGCTTGTAGAGCAAATATTACTTATAGAAAATAGGAATTCATATCTAACCTTGCAATCTCTCTCAAAAAAAGAAGACTCCCAGGAAACAGCAGGTTACTCTGTGTTGACACATTGTAGGAGCTCCACACAGTTGCGGAATGATATCTAATCAGTTCTGACTGACATTCTGGGTGGGATCACTTTTAGCTAGCTTATGCATTTGAAAGAGATGTATAGTCTTATGTTTTGGAAAACAGAACCATGTCAGCTATGCAGAAAGCTGATTCCAGGCTGTTCATTAGGTTGGAGAAAAATAAAATTAGAGAATGGGGATAGCTTTAAACTTAGACTTTCTCTGCCTTAAAAAATTTTTCATTGAAAACTGGAAGTTTATTTTTCCTCTTCCTGAACAGTATTTTCTTCCTTTGCACAATCTGGCGACTTAGAGTTTACACAAAGGGGTCAGCTGCTTTCAACTGTCAGTCACAGCAAATGTCCTCAGATGGGTATGTAGAGTTGGTCAGTTTCTTTCAGGCCATTGATTCAAGTGCAGATGATTTAATGGTCTGTATGGAAAGTGAAAGTTTATGATTAATGTTCAGAGTAGTAATTCAGTATGGCCTTTAAAACACAGGATGCTACTGACTTTAGGAAGGGTGTCTATTTTGTTTCTTGCTATAGCAGTGACAACTCTGTCTTTACTGTTCAGACTTTACTGTTTAGACTCTCACAGTTCTTCAAAAATCCAAGTGTAGAGTTGTATCCCAAATTATGAGTTGGGCATGTTCCTCTTCTCAAACCGACATGACACATTCTGGCATCCAGTCTGTGGCCTTCATCTTAGCATCCATCACGGGCCTGAATCAACATAACTGAAATAGTGAGGTACAACTCAATTTCAGTACCCTCTAATACGTTGTGCATGCATATTTTTTTGCGATATTCTATAATGTATAACATGTTCGAAAGGAGCCTGTTATGTATCGCTTTGTGAAATGAAATGCTTTTATAATAGGAATAATTCCCTCAGGATCCTATTTGTTTTTCTTCCTCTATTGTCATTTATTTCAAAGCTAAGAACATATCTATGAAATAGATTGTCCAAGATCTTTATTTCCATTACATGGGGTCTGTAATGTCCTTGTTGAGGCTAAAATAGTAAATTTGAATACTCTTTCCTTAGTCTTATATAATTTCTTGCTGTAAAGAATTGACTGAATTGGACTTTTGCCCAGTTCAACAGCTCTAGCTTTTTGCATTCACCCTCCCTGGGGCAGGCCGGGGTTGGCTGTGGAGGCTCTGGCAGCCAGAACAATGCTATGTGATAGTACCATATGAACAGCGATGTGGATGCCCAGCTTGGCTGGTTAAAAATGGAGCAGCATCCATTCAGTGACTCGACTGAGTGTGTGAATGGCCCAAAGCTTGGTGGGTTTGAGCAGAGCCTTTCTACTCTACTTAGCTCTGGCGAGGGGCAGGGAGGGCCGCTGCAGATCTGTCTTGATCGATAGTAAAATATCTGTTGTGAAAAGCAAAAGCTGGCTGGTTTCTCCCAGAGTGGAAATTGTAGTGTACACTGGTGTATTATGTTGTTAGCTTGATGACAAGGAAGAAAATATTATTTAATGGTGTGGCATTGTCGCCTATCTGATGAATTTTCTTGGTGTAATGCTTGTTTGGGCTCAGTAATCCAGTCTTGGGTATTATAATACATGCTTCTTCAAAATTTAATATTTAAAAAAATGTGTGTTGCTATGGAATTTATAAATGTGGGATCAAGCTGCTGAATTTCTGTTTGGGAATAAAAAATTCTTTCAACTATTGATAGGAAGGATAACATTAATGCATTTTTTCCTTGTGGGTTCAGGAGAGAGATGTAGAAAGTTTAGATTGAGAGTTAAAACATTCAAGTTCTAGTCAAACATACCTCAAACTGGTGGCAGGTACCTAATTTTTCTCTGCCTTATTTTCACCTGTATGGTGAAACAGCTGGCCTTTGTAGTTTAAGGTTGCTTTCAGCCTTGCAGTTATGTGATTCCTGTAGCTACTAATTATTATCTCATCAAACTTTAAAGCAGGCTGAACGTCTTTTTTTTTGGCAGGTAGAAATAAGTCATCTAAGAATAAAGAGATTTTTTTCAAACAATCTAGCCAATGGTTTTGTTTCTTATATTTTTCAGTTATGATTTGAGTTAAAAGAATCATTTGGGCAATTATCACTTGTGTTCCAAAAAGCTATAGTATTCAGAATAACTAACAAGGAAAATTCTACAGACAAAGCAAGTGTAGATGGGACCCAATGTAGACCTGGGACTTCTTGTGATGGCTAGATAAATGAGAAGCTCATCCCTGCCAGTCTGACTCAGAGTGGTCAGCTGTGTGAGAACTGTCATTCTTCAGGAGGCTTTATTCCAGTCTTGCTTTGGCCCATTCAGTTAAATAATGACCTACTGTCCCCAGGCCTTCAAGGAACAATAGTTATGTCAGAGAGAATGTCTGCCCAGTGAACTCTTCTTGTGGGTATACTTAATATCTTCATCTTGCCAGCAGCCTTTGCTGAGATCCTGGAGGAGAGGAGAGGAAAAGAGAGAGGAGACAAAGAGAAAGAATGAATGAGAATGTATGACAATGCATTCTGGTGGTTAGAAGGGAGAGGACAGTTGGAAATGAATGACTGCCCAGAAAAATTGGAGTGTCAGGTGAATTTCATTACTGAAGGATGTTCCTTGTAATGAAGAGACTGATTATTATCAGATATGTTTCTAACAAATATGCAATGGATTAAATGTTTATGAGTCCCCTCAAAATCCACAAGTTGCCATTCTAACCACCAAGGGGAGGGTATTAGGAGGTGGGGACTTTGGGATGAGCATGTAATGTGGGTGGAAAGTTTGAGGATTGGATTATTGTCCTTATATAAAAAAGCACCCTCACCCCTTTCACCATGTAAGGATACAGTAAAAAGATACCCATTTGTGAATCAGGTACCAAATCTGCTGGTGCCTTGATCTTGGACTTCAAGTCCCCAGAACTTTGAGAAATAAATTTCTGTTATTTCTAAGCCACCCAGCCTATGGTATTTTGTTATGGCAGTTTGAATAGACCAGCACAGTATTTGAGAATAACTTGCATACAAACTTGGTTCTTCTCATGCAACCAGTCCTGGATAGTTAATCCTATGAATGTACCTTTTACTTGGTTCTTCTCATGCAACCAGTCCTGGATAGTTAATCCTATGAATGTACCTTTTGACTTGTTAAATGATGCTGTGATTCAGCTTAAGACATGGGTACCTCCTTGCCAGGCTGGTGTGAGGGAAACAGTTGTGTCAGACATGGGGGTTACCTCCTACAAGTTCTGGCTTGGAGAGGAAAATTGGATTAGAGTAGATGTTTTATTGAAAAACAACCTAAAATCAAAGGTGGTTTTTTTTGTTTTTTTTTGCAGAACTTTAGTATAGCTTTCTCATCTTGCAAAATAAAAGGGTGCAATAGTTGAGCTATTTTTAATAGGTTGATTTATGGATAAAAGGCATAACATTACTCTTAATGGGCAGTGCCTTAGAATGTTGCAGAAGGCAGGTGAGATAACATGAAATTATCACAAATGATTTAATGTCATCAAGGAGTGATGAAATGAACACTCTTGAGTTCACTTGTGACTCTTCTGTTGAAAGTATTTGAATTCTCTATGGACAGGGTTAGATTTCTTTCCTTATGGGTTCTAGTATATGAGATATTTCAGAAGCGGTTTCTCTTCTGTGATGGGGAATGGCAGGTGGCAGTGGATGGTAAATGGAGTTTCAGTGAATGTCCATCATCAGGCCAGCCCCATGGCTTTGGATGAGATCACTGCATCTGCCTCAGGCTTTCCTCTCCTATTTTACTACCTGGTAACGCTTTGTTGGTGAGCACTGCAGTCTAGGTCCGTGATGCACACAGAAGATTTTAAATGTTTATTACATGAGCTTACATTTTCCCTTCCATCACCAAGCAAAACCAGATTGTCTAAAGCCATTGGTTATCTATTTCTTAAAAAGCCATAGCTCTCAAAGGGACTTATGTAAGAAATAGAAGATCAAAAACTATGAATAGTAAAATGACAACAAACTGACAACTATCAACAGCTGAACTTAAAAAACAAAAACTAAGCAAACAACTAGAACAGGAACAGACCAGAGCAATGGATATCACATGGAGGGGTACGAGTGGGGAGGGGGAGGGGAAGAATGGAGGAAGAAAGGCACAAGGAATAAGAAGCATAAATGGTAGGCATAAATAGTTGGGGAGTGGTTAAGAATAGTATAGGAAACAGAGAAGCCAAAGAACTTACATGTACAACCCATGGACATGAACTAAGGATGGGGGGAATGCTGGAGGGTTGGGAGGTGCTGGGCAGAGGGGGGATAAAGGGGAGAAGAAAAAAAAGCCACAGCTCTCAAAATCTTACTGTTTTTTCCTCTCCCCTTTCCATTTGATGAGTTCATTTCTTAAACATTTTGAATAAAGATACTGAGGTTCCAGATTTTGTTTGCTAGTAACTAATTGTATCACTTAATGTTTTTAGGGAGCTATTTTTCTTCCTTTTTACTTGCAAAAATAGGAGGTAAACAAGATTGCCACTGTAGCACAAGGATCTTGTGCTACATTAGTGATGTCCTGAGAATCTTGACTCGTAAGATTTTATTCTTTGGCCTCTTCTACTCTCCCTCAAAATTATTTCTTAAGCTCTTTTATTGTCACTCTTCTGCCACCACAGTCTGCATGGATTTACTGAAATACCTATGCTATGGCAGGATTGAACACGAAATGGTGACTCTCACATCTTTTAGGGGTGGCTCATCAGTGTTCAGTGCCACTGTAGGTGATGGAGATGCAGAGCACGTGGACTGAAGCTGCAACTTGGAGCTCACCACTTGTTTTGTTTTGTGTTTGACTATTGCTAATGACTGCAGTTTTTAATGAAAACGTTTTCATTTTCATTTTGAGTAATAGTAACAATTAATATTTACTTCCTAATTTGAATTTATTACTTTATCTGGTTTACTTTATTTACCAAGCCCTGTATTTCACAGATGACACTAAGAATTGGGAATTTAGGAAGTGGATGTAACATATAGCTTAAAATAGCTAGGTAGGCATTTGGAACTAGGTTTCTTGATCTTCTAATAATTTCAGTGATCTCCTATTTTAAAGCAAGTATCATATCATACTGTATATTTCCAGTTTTATATGCTACCTTCTGCTATTTAATGATATAATCTGAACATATTGCATGTACTAATTAAGAAATATTTTCAATGATTTCATCTTATTCTACACCATGGATAGACCATAATTCATTTAACTGGTCCTTACGTTGTTGTTGGATATTTAGGTTGTTTCTAGTGAGCGTTTATAAGTCTTTGACTTCTTAAGGAATGTTTTCTAGAAATAGTATTTCTAAGCACCAAAGGATAATATTTTAGTGTTCCTGATAGACATAAATTTCCAAATTGGTGTCCAGAAAGATTATGTCCATTTGTACTTCCTTATCAACATACAGATTATTACCATCTGAGGATATTTTTGCTCTGAAAGTTGAAAAAAAGGTATTGTTATAATGTGTTTTTATATTATTCCTGATGAATTATTTCAGATATTAATAATTTTAATTTCACTTTCTGTGAATTTGTGTGTATCTTCCTTACTGGGATACACTTTCCAACTTTTTGGATAGGAAAGTCAGGGCTTTTGGATTTTTTTTTTTAATGCAGAATGGCTTGTGTTGGTATGAGCTCTCTGGTGACATGTTTATACTATTTTATTTCTTTCTGCCTCCTACCTCTCCCCCACAATCTAAGTCATCATCATCTTTAGGGAGAAAGCTTCTCAGATTCTACATAGTGAAAGGGATGCATTCAAGAGGAGGAAGTAGATAATATCCTGACTTTATTATAGAGACTGAGCCTAAAAGAAAGGATAAAGAGGAAGTTGCAGTGATAGAGCCTACACTCCTTTATATTTTCTCTCTGAATATCTGGGTAAAAGTAACTTGTATGTAAAACCACAAAAGATCCCAATGGCTAAAGCAATCTTGAGAAATCAGAGCAAAGTTAGAGATATACTACCTGATATCAAAATGTATTGCAAGGCCATTGTAATCAGAACAGCATGGTACTGGCATTAACCCCCCCCCCCCCATACATAGATCAATAGAACAGAATACAGTCCAGAAATAAACTCATGCCTATATGGTCTATTGATCTCTGACAAAGGAGGCAAGATTATACAATGGGATAAGATGGTCTTTTCAATAAATGGTTTTGGAAAAACTGGACACATACATGCCAAAAAATGAAACTATATCACTTTATTACAGCACAGGCAAGAATAAACTCAAATGGATTAAAGACTCAAATGTAAGACTTGAAACCATAAAAATCCTAGAAGAAAGCATAGACCGTGAACTCTCTGACATTACTCTTAGTAATTTTGGGGGGGGGGGGGATATGTCTCCTCAGGCAAGGGAGACAAAAAAAATGAAACTGTATTCAAACTAAAAAGTTTTGCACAGCAAAAGAAACCATCAACAATAATAAAAAAGACAAGCTACTGGGTGGGAGAACATACTCATTAATGATACATTTGATAAGGCATCAATCTCCAAAATTTATAAATAACTTATTCAACTCAACACCAAAAAAACAAACATTCCTATTAAAAAATGGGCAGAGGATCTGAATAGACACTTCTCCAAAGAGGACATACAGGTGACCAATAGACATGTGAAAAAATGCTCAATGTCACAAATGCAAATTAAAACTACAGTGAGATATTACCTCACACCTGTCAAAATGTCTATTGTCAACAAACAATGAGTGTTGGTGAGGATGTGGAGAAAAGGGAACCCTGTGCACTGTTGATGGGATTGCAAATTGTTGCAGCCACTGTGGAGAACAGAATGAAGTTTCCTCAAAAAATTATGAGTAGAATTACTATGATTCAACAATTCCACTTCTGGTGTATGCCCCAAAGAATTTAAAACATGTTCTCAAATAGATACAGTTGAACCTTGAACAATATAGGTTTGAACTACGTAGATCTGGTTATACAGGGGTGGGCAAAAGGAGGGTTACAGTTGTAACACAAACAAACATTAATTAATAAATAGTAATAATAGGATAAACTGTTTCGGGTCCTTACAACTATAAAGCTACTTTTGCCAACCTCTGTATGCAGACTTTCAATTTGAGGATGCAGAGGGCCACTGTTATGCGTGGATCTCCACCATTTTATATACAGGACTTGAGCATCTGTGGATTTTGGAATCCATGGTGGGTCCCAAAACCAATCCTAGACACAACTGTGTTGTGGTTAAATTTTTGGAGAGTTAAACGTTATCTGCAGATTTTCGACTATATTGGGGTGGGGGTCAGTTCCCCAAACACCCCCTTATTCAGTGTCAACTGCATTTGTACACTTAGGTTCATAACAGTATTTTCACAATAGCCAAAAGGTGGAAGCAACCCAAGAGTCCTACAGATGAATGGGTGAACAAAATGTGGTATATACATACAATAGTGTATTATTTAGTCTTAAAAAGGAAAAAAGTCTTTGACACATATTACAACGTGGATGAACCTTGAGGACATTATGCTAAGTGAAATAAGCCTGTGACAATGACAAACACTGTGTAATTGCAGTTATCCGAGGTACCGCGAATAGTCAAGTTTATGGAGACAGAAAGTAGAATGGCGGTTGCCAAGGACTGGAGAGAGACACGGGGAGTTATGGTTTCATGGGCGTAGTTTCGGTTTTGCAAGCTGAGAGCTGTGGAGACAGACGGTGGTGGTGGTTGCACAATGTGCATGTTCTTAAGGCCGCTGAACTCTACTGAAAAATGAAAAATGTTTAACACGGTAAATTTTATGTTATAGTTTTACCACAACTAAAAATAATAATAAAGAAACAAAGGAGATTCACCAACTAAAAAAAGTTACAAGAAATAACTAGTTTTATTTTCTAGGCTTGACAGTTTTCTCATTAGTAACACACACCCCAGCCTCTTGATTTAAGTTCCATCAAGCACTGTTTTTATGTTTTAAAATGCACAGTCCCCTTGGGATCTAGGAGAGCCCTGCTTTTCTGCAGAATCACCTGGCATACATGCCTGGGTCAGCGGTGAGGGATGATGGAAAGAAAGTTGATGTCCAGAGAGCACTTAAGTCTCTGGGCCTCTTTGGGAGGCACTTTGACTAAACACTGTCCTTCAGTCCATTTGTTAATATGGAAATTTAACAATAGTAAATTAGCATATACAGAAAAGGAGAGCAAAGTGACTCTGCAAAAACACTGTACAGTTTCAGAGACTCCTTAGGATTAAAAAGGAAAAAGTGAGTTCCCAATCCATTTAAAGCAAACCAGGATGATGGGATAAAGTTCTAGTAAGGCAGATGGCCGAGGCCACAGATACATCCTGTGGAAGTTTTTGCTGTGGAAGATCAGATCTGACCCTCCTCCCTGTCCTTCAATTTAATTTTACACCCATTTTATACGCAAGTGACTTAAACACTTGAAAATTGGAACATGATTTCACTTAAAATGCTGCTTAACATAAGGCAGTTGAAGCATTGGCAGAGATGTATTATTGAAAAGTAGTTTTCAAATGTTATACTAATGTTTGCTCACGGTACAAACTTTGCATAATTCATCTGTGAGGATGTTTCAGGCAGGGTTTTCTTTTCTTTTTTTTTTTTTTTAAGGAGAAATTTCTTTTCCTCACTACTAGCCTTCAAAATGGACTTCTCTTGTAGCGCTCCTGCTTCCTGTTCCTACTTTTGCTTCTATTACCTCAGAATTGCTTTGTGGGAGTTGTTTCGGCAGGAATGGGGGTGGAGATACACAAATAGTTTTCCATCGCAGGAAGGCTGTGTTCTTTTACCAGATAGCCCTTTTCACACAGCGACCTAGGAATCTAGGACCTCCCAGTGTCTACATAAATGTCACATCTTATCTTTGAGGTTTTCAGGTTACAAGCCTGTTGTTGCCGTCCTGAAGCTGTGATTGTGTTTGTGTGTTTGTTTCTTTCCTCTCCCTTTCTCCCTGTGCCCTGCCTCTCTTTCCAGTTTCCTTCTCTTTCTCCCTCCCTTCTTTCTTCCCTCCTATAATCATTGGTACAAATCCTTTAAAAATACAGGGATGTTTGGGGAGCAGAGGGGAAGCACAGAGTTAGGGAGGGGATAGAGAAAACCGTCTAAAATTTTGTCCAGGGACACAGTTTGGCAACTATCAGAGTAAAGGCTGCCAGCTAGTCTAAGTGGCTCTGTAGATCTTGTCTTAGCAGATCACCATTTCAAAGCAGAATAAAGTGACTTGGTGGTTTAAGCTGAGTAGCAGTTTTGGACACAATAGCTTGAGTGAAAGAAAATTGAGAACCAAGCAATCAGTCACTTAGGCATTGTGGAGATTAAGAGAATATAAGGGCTTTGTGCATTAGTGGGTGAGTGTGTATCTTTGAGTGTGTGGGTGACTGCAGGGTGACTGCATTTAAATTATCTCACTGCTTTCTACATTTATTGCAATTAGTTAGAAATGTATATTCCTAACTAGAGTTAAAAGGAAAGTGGATGGAATATCAGAAAGACTATGGAACTTGGGTTTAAATCCAAACGCTGTCCTTTATCAGCAATGCAATAGTGGACAGCATGCTCTCTGAAATTTGGTCTCCTTGCTTATAAAATTGGGACTGTGCCTACTCTGTGATATTGGAGGACTGTCTGCAAAACATATATATATTTAAAAGGGATTCAGAAAAACTGATGATTAAAAATGCACATTGAATAAAAAATAATTTATACCATAGTACATGATTTAGTACCTACTTGAGGAGTAGGTGATTTAATGTGTTGGGTGTGTGGGGGGAGGGGGGGTGCAGAGAGGGTGCAGCGGCAGTAGAACCTATTTATATATTTGATCTGGAACTGGAAGATTTACTTGTTCTGTTGAAGAGTAGATATTTAGAGTGTCAGACAGGCATCAAAGCTCCCATCTCTTCAGCACTGTGCCTATTTAGGGAGGAGAGGGCTTCTTAGCCTTCTCTTCTCAACTGTTAATAGTGATGTGGGTTGTAGATCAGAGACTTGCTTGAACAATATTTCATGGCAGAAAACTATTTCTAAAGGTGGGATTTTAGACAAGTGATGGGCAGCTGTGTGCCACTTAGAGCCTGAAGCTTTCTCAAGGGCTGTGTGTTTGGAGGTAGCCCAGGAAGATGGCTTCTACTGGGTGGGCTTTCCTGGAAACGCCCTTTCAGTGGAGGCATGCCTTGTGCACATACCCCAGTCTGCCCCCCACTGCCCCATCTGGCCCTGATGGTCCTTGTTTACTGCATGTAGTCTCAAGGGAAAACTGATTGTGTTTTCAACCACCGGGAATAGCAAACATCAGATTTGCCGTTTATAATGATTTAATGCCCGGACTGAATTTGGCCAAGCTACTTAACTGTGTAGGAGCATATTACTTAATCTCTCCATGCTCTGTTTCCACCCGAGACAGCGTGGTCATGAGGATTAAATGAAATAGTTTTTGCATTGGGCTTAGGGCAGTGCTTAGGTCGTAGAAGTAGTCATTGCGTGCTCTTTAGGTTTATTAAAGGCACGTACACAAATCCTTTCTAGATGTTGGAACCCTGATTTCCAGAAATGAGACTTTACCATTGAATTTCTGAAACCTTTTACTGGCTTTCCCTTTATGTCATAACTGATGAACCCCATTTCTGCTTTTCACTGCTTGGGGTTGCCAGTGAAATCATCTGAGTTTTACTTTCCCTATTGTCTTTCTCTCTCCCTCTCCCTCCCCTTCCCTCCTTCTCTTTCTTTCTCCTCTCTCCCAAGGAAAATTCTGATTCTTCCAATTGTAGCCATCACAAAATAACCCTAGCATAGTGGAGAACTGGACCTTACCCACCTCATACTCATTTAATGCACTTTGCAGAGATTGTATGTGAATATTTAGACAGCTCAGGAATATTTTTTTCTAATCAAAGCCTCCCAGAAGAAGTAAAGCCTTGAGACTGACACTCTTGATTTCTTTCAGAATTTCTAGGCCTAGTGGGCTGTCTTCATTTGATCCATAAGAAAAAAGAAATTCAGCCTAGCATTCTTGGGATCATATTTATGAAAATGCAGACATTCAAAATCAGCTGAAAATAGTATATATACATTTTTCCTTATGAGAAACCAACCCATACCCCCCATTTGAACTTTCATTGGCATGAATATGGCTAACCTAACCAAATTAGTTTAGAAGGGATTTGAACCTGCTTTCCTCTAAGGGTACTTTCCTAGCACTGCCCAGTTTCATTATAATTTGTAAGTAGTTTGCCGTGTAAATATTTAATGAGCTCGTTATTTTTTTTTAGTCATTGATAGAGGGTATCTTGAGGTGACCAAGTGTGACATTTGTGGTGGGCTGTCCTTGAAATGAGGAAGTGAGGCGAAGATGAAACCACAGGCTGTTGAATGACAACTTACCAAACACTGCCTCTCCTTAATTCAGTAATAGTTTAACAGCATTTCAGACTTCCTCCTTAGAAAGGAAGTTGAAAACTCATTCATTCAAAAACACGAGTCTACCGTGGGTCAGGCTCCAGCGGGTACCAGAGCGGCAGTGGTGGTGGGAGAGGTCTGCCCTGGGTGTGTGCAGCAAGGGGTTGTGCTACCTGTAGGTCAAAACACAAACAAACAATAAAATTGACTAAAAGTTGACCTGCTTTTTATTAGCACCTCATGAAGCCAATTCTAACATAGAATTGATAGAGTGAAAAACTATCCCTCCTCACCAGCGCACACTATTTCTACCCCTACTCCCACCTCTTGAAACACAGCTGCTAGATGGTCTTTGAGGGCACAGATGTTCTGAAATACTGGCACTTTGAGAAATACACACATAGCTGAAAACCCCACCTCCCATTTTATATACCAGGACACAGGCACCTATAGAGATGAAAGGACTTGCCCTGTACCACCCACGCAGGCCCTGGCAGAGCCCGGCTGCTGTGGGACGCCCGTGGTACTGTTGTAGAGTGACCAGCTGCTCCTGGTTTATGTGGGCCTGTCCCAGAAACACTTCAGTCCAGGAAAACCCAAACTGGTTGGCCACCTGACCTGGTTGTTTGCCCTATCCAATCCACGTTGGTCTGACCCCCAGCCAGAGCTGTTTTCGCAATAAAATCGGCTGTCCTGCCTCTGCCTAAGATGAATGCTGGGGGCTGTGGAGAACAGCTTTCCTGGTGGCTGAGATGTGTTGCCTGCCCCACTGTTAATGTGCCCCGTCGCATGGCTTCAACAACAGGCGGCGGAAGGGCTCCGCATTCTGTGCCAGTCGGAGCTCTTGAGCCCTGGATTCCTTCAGCGCACACTGAGTGCCAGCTCTCGGGGTGTATTTCCTCCTGAGCGTGTTCGTCCGGCCATACTGAGGCCGCACCGTGGTTTGGTTTTCCTCTCACTTTCTCCCCACCGTGTGTTAGGCACCCATGCTTTATTTTTACATTTAAATGATCATTACACTTTATTGAAAAGTTTTAGAGGAAGAGTGGCAGAACCTTTAAAAGTTACCTGAAGCATTAAAAACCCACAGTCAGAAAACTTTTCTAAAAAGAGTGAATACCAAAATATTTTGCTTTTAGGAAGATGATGTGGCCTTTTAGTCTCTTAAATTGTCAAAGACAGCAAAAAGAAGGCCAAAGATCCAAAGGATAAAAGTTACACTCATAAACATGCTAAAGAATACATGAAAAGAAAAGAATGAGGGAAAATGTAGTGTAAGCACCCACACTTTAAATGGCTGCTTGCAGAATTGTGAAGGGAGGGGGAAGAAAACAAAAATAGCCACGGTGCAGGTGGTGGTTGTTAACCAGCAGTTATTTCTGCAGGGTATTCAGGCAGTCAAGTGGTTTTACTGTCGTGTTCTTTTTTGCTCATGGTGTTGTTGAGTTTCACAGTGTGTAACGCTCACTTTGCTAGTGTCAGGTACCTGCAGCAGATCCTGCAGTGAACTGTCTCTCAGAGGGAAATGGTAGGAAATCCCAGTTCTCTGGCAGCACCTCTCTCTGAGGTGAGCTCTTCAGCTATGTGTCTCTAAGCAGGCAGACAGGCCTGCCTGTGTCGTTACCTGTGCCATGCCCTCTGTTCTCCATGTGTCTACACCTTGGCACAAAGTCAAGATATGTAAGATCAGGTAGAGGGCAAGTAGATAAGACCATGGCTTATCACTCCTGTTAGCTGTTTTTGCTTTGTGCTCCCACATCCCCCGTTTTCTTCTCCCTCTTGCTCAGACCCTGTTCTGTCTTCAGGTCTAAGGTAGCCTGGGTGAAATGGACCTTTCGGTCCTGAGCCCTGGTGAGCAGCTCTCCTGTCATTCCTCCCAATTCCTAGAGCAATAGTGAGTTTGGGCCAAATCCACTTAGAAGGATAGTTCCTAAGAGCTATCATCTCAAACTGCTAACTTTAATTTCTTAGTGTTTAAAAAATGTAGTAAATAATATGGAATAAATGTACTTTCTGTTGTCAAAAATAACTTTATGGCTTTAGATGATTCTTTTTTTCTGATTAGAAAAAAAAATTAGAGTTGGTTACCAAGTGCCACCAGTGTACAGCAGTGGTTTACTGTTTGGCAAGTGGTTTTCCCCTCGTCCAGAAAAATGTTGCACTCAAAGCAGAACCAAACCTGGTTAGTCTTTTCTCTCCATTAGTCCTGGTTCCATTTCCCCAGCCAACCTCTGGGTCTTTACTCAGGGGTCAAATCTAAGGAGTGTCAGTACCCTCAAATTGTCTGAAGCTTTTCTGAATTTGATGTATTTGCTGTAAGAAACTTCTTACTGCCCTATTTTCAAAGTCCTCTTATAAGTGTCAGGAAGCTGCTCTGAATGGGAACTGCTAAGGTACATGGTGTATATGATGATACAGTTTGGGAGTTGATACAGATTATACTTATCTTTACAGTGGAAATGAAATACAATTGGTGTTTAAATTTGTGGAGAGAATAAGAGTGAGGGTAAGAGAGTGGGACAGAGAGTGACTCTGCCTGGTGCGTACAACAAAAGGGAGTGTGGAACCTTGACTTTGGTTTAAAATTGCATCTTTGTGGAACCCTAGTTCAGCTAATACCCTAATGAGTATTTGTTGTAACTCCAGCACTCAAATGTGCAGCCATCACATGCCTAAAAACATTCTTACCGAGTTGTTAGAAAAGTGCTTTTTCTTCAAACACAAACTTTTATTCTGTATGTACAACACACATAAAAAACCCACACAAAAGAACAGTTGAATGCACAGCTCACTGAATTATCACAGTGAATAAGTGTCTACCTCTGAAGTCACCAGTCAGAACCCAACTCAAGAAGCATTACCAGCAGCCCAGAAGCTTCCTTCTTATCAGTTTTCACCCATTTTTATAAATTAAGGGAAAAAATATTTGAAATGTGAAGATGACAGGCAACTTTAACTCCTAATCTGTGCAGCAAAACTGATTATTCTACTTAAAGATATTAGTTTCTTTTGGAGAAAAACACAAGTTCTGGTACTTGACATCGTATATGGAACAGTCTTCTTATTGTGTTAAGCTTGTGCATGTGCTTGGATAAATGCATGCATACAAAATCTGATTGGTATTTGGCTATAAAATTTAATCAATTAAAGAAATTATTTAGATGGGGTGGGAAGAGGGTGTGAGAGAACACCTACTTTCTTTCCAACTTTAGGGAGAATGTTTTATAAAGATAGGTACTAACGAAGCATCAAAAATAGTGTCTTCATGTCTTTTTTATAAAAAACAAATTAAGGATGTTAAGCAGGGGATTAAGTATGTAAGTTTGTTGAAATACTTCTGCATCCTGTTCCTTGAATGTAGAATGTTGGAGAAAATTTGTACTTTGAGACAAGGGAGTCAGAGCTATCATGTACTAGGGGTTTGAAGAAGCCAAGTACTTTGAACACTAAATATTTGTTTGTGATATAGAAGTACTGTATTTGTTTTGAAAATAATGTCTCTAAGACTTGCTGTACTTTGTATTTTTAAAATGATACCTTAAAAACATGTTTAATCTAATTTATCTAATCTTTTAATTCTTATTTGAGTTTTCTCCTATTTCATCTTTAGGTATATCTTCTACTTCATTTGTTCCCTTCTCCAGGAATACCAGTTATACAGATGTTAGATTTCTTCAGTTTCCTTTTCATATCCATCATCTTTTCTATAATCATTGATAAAGTTTTTCCAAGTGGTTTTATTAATTTTTCTCAAGCTTACCTACCAGATGTCCTAATCACTCATGTGTATTCTGTTGCTTGTCATATTGCTTTAATCTTTTTTCATCTTTCCTTTGCATCCTACTTCCATCTCTGCTTACATTTTTTTTTCAGTTTTCTAATCACTTTTCTGAACCCTACTATCACTTCTCTTGCAGGTCTTTAGCCTTTTTCTGAAAAGTGATCATGTGTCCAGAAATTTCTTTACAAATTTTGTTTAAAGCCTTCCTGTGTTCCTGTGGGTGATTCTTTTTCATTAGTTTTTTTCCTTCTTATTTAGCAATTTTTTTTTTGGCATAAGTTTTTGAGGTTACTACCCATGCCTTTTAGGCCCCAAGCAGGAAATACTGGATTACTTTCTGCCTATTTCTGTAAAGCGGGTACCTTAAAATAAGCTTGTTAAAATCTCCTATTATTTTTGGACTCGTAGCAGAATTGAATGCCTTTCTCTAAAGATAACATGTTTTATTGATAAAATCTTCAGTGTTCTATGATTACCATTTCATATGAGTCTTAAATGTTCAAATGGCCATGACACTATAGTTGGGGTGCAGATTTTCCAGAGCTTTTATGATAGCTGTGGGGGATGTGGTATAACAGTGTTCTTCCAAACTGTGCATGCTAGAGATAATGGTGTTTTCATACTAATTTTCAGTGAAACCTCTGACTTTTTTACCCCATTTTTTTAAAGTAATGACACAACATACAATGAATCTCTTGGTGTAATATTGTCTCAGCACTATTTGTTGATGTTTAATGTATTAATTTTAACTTGTATATTTTTAAATGTTTTGGTGTATACATGATTAGTAACACTACAAAATAACTGATATTGAAAACAATTTAAAGCCCTGGCTGGTGTGGTTCAGTGGATTGAGTGCTGGCCTGCAAACCAAAGGGTTGCCAGTTTGATTCCCAGTCAGGACACGTGCCATGGGTTGCAGGCTAGGTCCCCGGTTGGGGACGTGCGAGAGGCAACCACAGATTGGTGTTTCTCTCCCTCTCTTTCTCCCTCCCTTCCCCTGCCTAAAAATAAATAATAAAATATTTTTAAAAATACAGTTTAAACATTTAAAATTATGCAACTACATCTTCCATTTTAAAAATCATTTAAAAATTACCTAGTGTTGTATGTCTTTAATCTTACAGGCATATAATCCCATTGCAGAAAAAAAGCAACAATTTTCATTTTCAGTTTCCTCTATCCCACTTTCCTCCCTAGATGTGACTAGTATTAGCAGTTGATATGTATATTCTTCCTGAAGTTTTTTGATGAATTTACCAACCATCCTCCCCCCATGGACATAGGAAGTAACATGAATGATGTACTGTAAATCCTGTTCTGAAACGTTTTTTCACTTAACATTATGTCTTGAAGATTTTACAATGTCAGTGGATGTAGAGTTACTCTATTCTTTTCAATATGATGTACAGTATCCCATTGTTTGGATGTTTCGTAGTTCATTCAGCTGTTTCACTGTGAATGCCTTAGAAATAATGCCATAGCATCATTCTTGTACAGACTTCTTTGATCTAGGGTATATTTCTCTAAACTAATGTATGGAAACAGAGTTACTCAGTCAGAGGATGTACAAAGTTAACATTTTTTTTATCATCCTCCGAGGACATTTTTAAATTGCTTTAAGAGAGAGAGGAAGGCAGAGAGAGAAACATTGATTGATTGTCTCCCATATGTGCAGGACCAGGAATTGAACCTGGGATCTTTTGGGTATGGGATGACGCTCCTACCAACTGAGCCACAATGGTCAGGGTCAAAGTTAAAATTTTAATAAGTGCTGCCAAAGCCTCTTAAGAAAAATTATACCAGTTACCCTTCTTCCCCTGCCACCAAATGAAAAAACACTATGAAAAAACATGCTTACCCTGGCTTAACCTGCTGCAAATTTGATGTACCCTTATTTTTCGGACTATAAGATGTTCTTTCCCCCCCAAATTTGGGAGGAATAATGGTTGTTAATGCTGCCATTGAGTTCTGTTTACATTTACATTAGTGAAATATTATGTTATTTGTTATTAAATATTTTACCACATTTTTTTGCTTCAAGATTTTTTTTCTATTTTTCTCTTCTAAAACCTAGGTGTGTCTTATGGTCTGAAAAATACAGTAATTTTGACAAACTGTCCTACTCTACAAAGAAAATAACATTTTTAACTGACAGGCTATCAGAAGAACAGCAGGTTGAAGCTCTGGCTAGAAAGGAAATGTCATAATATCTGCCATGAAAAGACATTTTGCCACTCTTTATTTTTAACCTGAGAAATGGGAATCATAATTATAAAATACAATGAGAAATTCATTTAAGTTTATAATTTTGAACTTTGTGACAACTGCTGTAACCATTTATTTAGCAACCATGGAGCTCATTTATTTGCACCCTTTCCAGCTCATTGCTTCAGGTTTTCTTAGCTAACAGGAATGGTGAGTGTTTTGTTATATTCTCTTAGAACAAATAAAGGCCAGCTGCAGGTATATTAAATGTTATTTCCTTGTGCAAGAAGGAGGGAAACCTCTCTTTGTCTAAGGTCTTCTAGTAATGTATTATCTGAGTTGTTACCTTATGATTCAGTCATTCTAACAGTAGAAAAACTTCCAGTAATCAACAAGTCACCAAGTGATAAGTATGGTAACCAAGATTCAACAAGCAACTAAGATACGGAACTGCAGAGATTTGAAATCAGAATTCAGTTGCACTCAAAACCGCTGACTGCCCACTCCATCCTGCCTCCCGGTCATCATATTTTCTCATTCTGCCTTTCTGTTTAGGAAAAGGTTATACTCTTGTATCTGTAGAATGGTCGCTATTAATTTTTTTTTTACTTTTATGAAAATGTTTAAATATACAGAAAAGCTTAAAAAATGATGCCATAAACATTCTCATTCTTACTGCCTGAAATTCAATGATTGTTAACATTTTATCATATTTTTCTTTTTTTCTTCTCTACCATGCAAAGTGAATTGCAGATATTATGATGCTTCACTCTTTACTTGAACATACAGCTGTTGTCTAAGAATTAGGACATTATAGGGAGCCTTTTTAAAAGTAACTCTTTGAAAATGAATTTTACATTGTGGAATTTACTTTTTTGTTTAACTTTTTGGAATGTATAGCCTAAAAGCTGTAGAAAACTTATTGTTTATGGATTTGGTAAAATTGTAAGAGAAGACCATAAACTTACATTTAATGACTAAATTTAATATTGTATGTGGCTAGAAATGATACTTTAATAAAAAAACAGGTGGACAATTATATGCAATATTTTGCTTGGTGTTTTATGGAAGTTACATCTAAGGGTTTGAGCTGGGAAACCGTAAGTCTACAAGAAGTAGCTAAATGGTGGTTAATAATAGTTTTTGACTTTAGAAAATCAATCTTAAGCGCATTGACTTCTAAGTCAAGTTGTTAGACTCATTCATAGAAGGCAAACATTTCTCAAGATTCCTGGCTCCTGCCCGTGGTATGGTAGTGTTTGCACCTCTGCGAGTCATGCTTTGTCTTGCAGCACAGTGGCTGCCAGGCTCCAAGTCAGACATTGGGAGTACAGAGACCTTCTCAGGCTGCCAGCCCAGGCTCACCGTGCTGATGCTCTAAATATCCCCAGGGCAGTGAGTTGCCGAGCATTTGAATAAATGAGATATATACATTTGTAAAATAAATGGTCACAGTTGATGTGGCAGGATCAAAATTTTAAACTATAATCAACTTGTATTTTCCTATTATCATTCCCATTTATCAGGTGCAGAAAGAAAGAGTAGCAAAAGACGTTAGTTCATCTTTCCCAAACCAATTTTTGGACAGAAAAAGGGTCCTCAGCTTCCAGCCACTGCACTAACTGTGCCTCTCTCTAGAATATTCTTTTTCTGATACTATTCCCATCACCTTGGCCTGTGTAATTCTTGGGAAGGAAACTGAGAAAGAATAAAATCAATAGATGCTTATTGTGGAAAAACTGTCAAACAGTAAACTATGGTATTCAGTGAAAATAAACTCCCCCCTCAAAGACTACTCTTTGCAATTGTTTTCTGGAATATTTTAAATGCATATCCAAACATATAATATGCCTCTTTATTAATGTTATTTAATACAAACTATATATGCACTTCTGTACTTTTTCACTTAAGTGGTTATATAGAATTTTTAAGATATATTCCCACTAAGGAAAGTTTCTAACATGACATGTAACTAAACTTTCAGATGTTTGCCAGTTGACTATGTGAAAACTGTTATCCTTATCTACCTTTATTTTTAAGTGGCATTAATCACATTTTCATAGGTTTTAAAGTCATCTGTTTTAAATTTTTTGTGGATTACCTGATGTTTTTGTCATTTTGGGTAGGGTTTGTTGATTTATAAAGGCCCTCTATGCAAAAATAAATGTTACTTTTCATGTATATTGTAAATATTTTCTTACGTTTTTTAATTTGTCTTTTAAATTTAATTATGACTTTTTCCTAAGCTGAAGGTTTCAATTCATATGTGGTGTAAGTAATTACTGTTTGGCTTTTGGCCTTTAAGAGTAATTTCTCTTGAGCTGGCCGGTTCCCCAGACGGCACCCCTCCTCTTACCTGCCTAAAGCCTGTGAGCCCGCTGCCCGCATGTTGAGAGGTGAGCTGTGAAATGGAGCTAAAGGTCCTACTTGGTTTTCAGATTGTCACTTAGTCCAGTGATTTTCAACCAGTGTGCCACAAGGATTTTTAAAACATCTGGTACCTGACTAATTCAGTCAGGGGCACTGTCCTCTTTTCCCTTAAATTGTGAAATTTAAAAAAAATGACAACAGCCAACACAACAATTACCATCCAATGTGAATGAATCAAAATTATACTCATTTTGTTTTGTCAGAATGGCAAAATGTAGATTTTTTGGTATGCTTCAGAATTTTAGGAATTCATTTATGTGCGCCATGAGATGAAAAAGATGAAAATCGCTTAGTCCGTGTGCTCTGAGTCCCAAAGGTCAGTTTCTCTGTAACTCACTCTCTCCAGGAGCAAACTGTCCTTCCTCTGTGGGGCCTGGGCAGAGCTGTCACCTGCCTTCTGGGACCAAAGCAGGAGGTGTGTCTGTTCCACGCACAGACTTTGGACGAGTCCGTGTGCTCCCTGGTTTCCAAGAGGAATATGATGACTACAGTTCTGGAATGTTTGAGGCATTCTCTACTCCAAACCTGCTCAAAATATGGGCCCCAGCCAGCAGCCTCCATCCACATCACCAGGAGGCTTGTTGGAAATGCAGCACTTCAGCCGTCACCCCGACCTGCTGAGTCAGAATCAACCCTCTCTTGGGATCGCCAGGTGGTTCTTGCACAGGACAAAGAGCGGATGTCTTTGACTTCCGCGGTGAGCAGGCTGTTAGGCCTCAGATGTCTGTACTTGACTGGGTCGGTTTTCCCACTCTCTTCCTTTCCATCTTCCAAAACTTTGGCTGATATCTCGTACCTGTTATCATTGTCTTTTGTCCTTGTGGAAATTTACCTTGTTTATTCTTTATTATAGTGATTTTATTGGAGTTTCAAGAGGGCCTAGAGATAAAAACCATTTACTTTATTTACTATATTTAATGAAAAGTCTCTTAATATTTTATGGTTTTTTAAAAAGTGTTTGAATCTTTGATCCATCTTGGATTAATTTGGGTGTCAGAAATGAGAACTTCAACTTTAATTAATTACCCCCTCCCTGTTGGCTAGCCAGTTATCTTAACCTGATCTCTTAAATGATCCATAGTTTCCTCTCTGATTTGAAATGCTGCCTCTATCATATATTAATTTTCTTTGCATTTGGCTATTTTAATTATTGTAACTTTATAATATTTCTTACTATCTAGTAGTACTGATTCCTCTCCACTTTTAGAAGTCAGAGTTTTAAAACTCTCAGTTAAAATAAATGATTTCTATATTTTTCATTTATTTTAAGCTTCATTCTATTCATTCAACTTTTATGTCTACTTATTCAAAATGATAGGGTCACCAACGTGTTTTATTTCTAACAAGATTTTTAAAAATATGTGAAGTAGATACTCTTTTTTCATATATGCATGTGTGTATATATGTATATATGCACATGTGTATATATGTATATATACACATATTGAATATTTTTCCTTATAGATTTTCTTTTTTCTCACATATGATAAATTTGAAGCCATCCTTAGGGAATTATTTCCTCCTATATTTCGAGAAGGGCATGGTGTAAAGCCTGCTAAATGCCATAGAAAGTTTTACTGTGTGAATGTGGTGTTACAGGCAGCTAGTGTGTTGTGATTACCTCTACCCAAGACTGAGATTTTAAATGCTTGCTTGGCTGCTCACCAGTGGGCTGGCCCAAAACTTGGCTCTTGCTCTTGAATTCAACTATCACCACTTATTGGAACTGTGACTCTGGGTAAGTTACAGAGTCTCATAGATCCTGGGAAATGGGGATCATATTAACTTTTCAGATAGTGAGGATTAGACTTAATTGCAGTAAAGTGTTTAACTAAATCCCTGGCCCATAGTAGGTACTCAGCCAATGAGTTCTGCCTGTTTAAACTGGTGAGAGATGTTAATATGGATGAGTATTTCAGAGTGCTTTAATCAACAGGAGCATTGAATTGCTCACTCAGAAATGCTATTAGAATAAACATTTATATGGAAATCTTCCCTAGTGTCTATCCTTACAGTAAGTACATAATTGAGTTTCAACTGTCCTTTCTAATAGAAGGGAGAGATGATGTGAGTAAATAATACTAGATAATATCTTAAGCCTCTAAACATGGCTGAGAATTCATTTGACAATTACTTTTGCAAAACAAAAAAAGTAACAATTTCATAGCTGGAAGAAAACTTTTGAGATGACAAAACCCCTTTAAATTTACAGGCGAGAAAACATATTAGAGGAATAATAACTCACTCAAGATCACACATTAATGTAATCTTAGTGGCTGATGCACATGTATGTTAACTCCCAGATCTGTGTTTTTTATTTACCTTTTAAGATTACATGGGGCAAAACTATTGGGTTGGCCAAGAAGTTATGTAGTTTTTTCTGATGGCTATAGTAGTACTTAGTTTTCTTTACCTTCAAAAGAATTTTATTAGATTATATTGTGACAGCTGTCATATCAGTGGGCATAAAAAAGTATCAAAATTGGCAAATTTTTGTGCAGCAATTTTTATATTGAAGATAGAAGAAAGTCATAGCATTTTTGACATATTATTTCAATAATGGTAAAATGCAACTGAAATGCAAAAAAAATCAGTGCAATGTATAGAGAAGGTGCTGTGACAGATACAATGTGTCAAAAAAGGTTTGCAAACCACTATTGACATTTTGGCCAAATAATTCTTTGCTGTGGGGCTGTCTTATGCATTGGACGACATTGAGCAGCACCCCTGGGCTCTACCCACTAGAAGCCAATAGCAGGAGATAGCCGGTGTACTCAAAATACCCAAATCAATAAAGTTATTGGTGAATATGAAAAATGTGTCTTATTTTACAGGAAAAAAAGTAAACAGACCTTGTAGCCAAACCCAGTAGTTTTACTGTTGTTCCTATGGAAAATAATACAATAATTAAATAATAATACAAAAATGAACTCTGTTTTGTGTACTCACAGCTGTAAATCTACTTTTGCCCCATCCTGTATATTTGCTTCTGTACATATTCAAAGCCACCTGGGTGCCTTGAAAACTCATATCTGGGAATGCAGCCAAGTGTAGGATGAAGAATGCATGAGCTTGGAGGAATGAAAACTCTTTTGAGCTTTTGATCTCTCTCAACTTTTCAGAGACAGATACTCTCCTCTGACTTCAATTCCACAGCTTTAACTGTGTGATGTTGGGGTAGGGGCTAGTAAAATTAGGGTGAGATGCTAGTACTGGGGAAAGTCATTCTTAATAGAGTAGATACATGCCTAAGTCAGAATAAAAGAGAAAGTGAGAACCTTCATATAAGCCAGAGTTGGTTGGGCACATAAGTGCCTATATGGAATTTTTGCAGAGGGTAAGGATTCCACATCAAAAGACAGGCAAGAATAAGGACAACACACATAGCACTAGACAAAAGCAAGTCGTTAGAAGGCCAGTCTTACAAGTGGTATGTGGCAAAAAGCATGTAGGAATGAAACATCACTTCAACAGAAGCTGAGCACTCCTTGAGCCCCACTCTGAGAGGTGCCTACAGTGCCTGTCCTTGAGAGCTTGTGGTTTGAAAGAGGGACAGTTACAAGCTATCAACTGCAAGTCAAGTTTGCCACTAACTAGTTTTGCCTTTGCTCAGAAGATTTTTTTATTTCCTGGGCAGGTGGGATCAACTGTAGCTGATTGGGGTTTCTAGGTGTAAATGTTGAATAAAATAATTTCTGAGTAATTCCTGGGCCATCAGTTTGAAACTGACCTTTAGTATATCATACAGCTCTCTAACTTGCATTGCTTTGCTTCATAATCCTGAAGACTAATTTTGCTTTTGACTTTAGTGTTGAGAAAGAAGTGCTTCATCTGTTACATAAACTAAGGAGGAATAACATTGGAATCATAGCTTTGACAAAAAACCAGTTGTTTCCCCCAAGTATGGACTTATTGAACTAATAAGCTATTCATAAGTAAATATGAAATCTATTATCTTGTTTTTTATGTAAGTTAAATTTTAATTTTTAATACATTTTATTGATTATGCTATTACAGCTGTCCCAATTTTCCCCTCTGTCCCCCTTCACCTAGTACCCATCTTCCTTCTAGCAATCCCCCCTTCCCCTTAGTTCACGTTCATGGGTTGTGTGTGTAAGTTCTTTGGCTTTTCCATTTCCTACTCTATTCTTAACATCCCCATCTTTTTTGTTCATACCAATTATGCTTGTTAATCCTTGCACCATTTCCCCATTCTCCCCCTTTCACGTCCCAGCTGATAACCCTCCAAATGATCTCCATATCTATGATTCTGTTCCTTTTCTGGTTGCTTGCTTAGTTTGTTTTTGTTGTTGTTATTTTAGATTCAGTTGTTGATAGTTGTGAATTTGTTGCCTTTTTAATGTTCATGGTTTTGATCTTCTTTTTCTTAAATAAGTCCCTTCAAAGTTTCATATAATAATGGCTTGGTGATGATGAACTCCTTCATCTTTACCTTGTCTGGGAGGCGCTTTATCTGCCCTTCCATTTTAAGTGATATCTTTGCTGGAGAAAATAATCTAGGTTGTAGGTCCTTATTTTCATCACTTTGAATACTTCTTGCCAGTCCCTTTTGCCTGCAAACCTGCTTCATGGCTTTGTGGCTGTGTGGGGAGTGCTTGGAGAGGAGACAGTGCCACCCCCTGGCTTCTGGCGGTTCGCTTGGAGCTCTCCCAGCTTCCAGCCACTTCACCCCCTTACCCTGTGTGACTGGCACCCTTCCAGCTGCTTCCCTGGTGGTGAATCCTGGAGTGGGTGGGTTTGCTATGTTCTAACACCATGCAGGCCCTTTTAGTGGTGAAAATCTGGCAGTTTCTTCCACCGCCCTGACCCTCCCTGGTTTTTGCAGCCAGAGGTAATGGTAGTTTATCTTCCCAGTACTGGAGCCCTGGGCTGTGCAGTCTGGTCTGGGACTGGGATTGGTCACTCCCAAGGTGTGCCTCCTGCCCTTTGTGCAGTGGCTGCCACCTCCACCTTTCCGTGCCACACCGCCTCTCTGCCCATCTCCTCAACTCTACCCTTCCTGCCCATCTGGATGAGTGTGTCATCTTTAAATCCTTGGTTGTTGGAACTTCTATATAGCTCGATTTTCTGACAGTTCTGGGTGTTGTTACTTTTGCTATCTGGCCGTAACTCTTTCCATTGTTTCAAGGAGGCTGAGCGTGTCTCCCTAGATCTTGACCGGAAGTCCCTATTACCTTGGGTTTTGATGAGTTTAGCATAGTACTAGTATGAATACAATTGGTTTTGAAGTAGTTTCAATTTAGGAGTTATTTCTCTTTAGAAAGCTATTTAAGTTTAGGTTGAATTTTTTAATAAGCTTAGAGAAATCACTAAAAACAGTTTTCAAAGGCACTCAAAAATTCTATTATGCAGGTCTTCGGATTCCAATAAATATGGACAATTTTGATTTGTATAATTCACAGCTGGAACATATAAATGCTGAAATAAATTATGACATTTTAAACTTGATTCATTGTGCTTTAGGGAAAAAAATTAAATGAGGTTTTAAATTTAGACTTAGAGAACCTGTTGCTGGATTTATGTTGACTTGATTGAAATGAATTAAAATGGATGTTAATTTCTTATTTGCTCACTCTATTTAAATAGTTACGGTGGATTAAATCAATGGACTTGTAAGTCAGTGGGACGGAAGCCACCAAAAGTGTGGTGAGTCTGTGCAGTTGTTGAAGTCATTAGCTTAGTGTTCTTTGCTGCTGCACCTTTTGTGGTTGAAGTAACCCCTCAACATGTGCCTCTCACCTAAGTCAGAAGTGTTGGCTTCCCAGAAAATGCACAGTACAAGTTGTGCCTTTAGCTCTGCTTTGTGTGATGAGTCATATTCTGAGTGGTCTTCTTTCCATTCCATTGTAGTGCATAATTCATACAAAAAATCTGATTTCAGCTGTGTCAGCTTCAAAGGGTTGCAATCAGGCATATGTATCTGGAAGGACTTGCTCAGAGAAGAGTTTCTGTTTTTCATTTATACAACTGGAAACTCAGATTATCTTTGATCAATTTAGAGGCAAGGAGCAGAGATGAGTTAGTTCTCCAGTTTGCCAGCCTTATTTAAGCCTTTTGTTTTCCTTTGTATCTCAAGAAGCTTGTTGGATGAAGGCTGTGTACATTTGGCACAATTATCTGGTTTCTCTTTGTAAGAGTTAATCTTTAAACTGAAGTAAAAATAAAAGTGTATGTTGATTGGAATAGCCCCTAACAGAATATTTCATCTGTTATAAAGTGTTTTGTTTTTTTAATCTATTATAAATTCTGTCACAAACCAGTAGATGATGGGATCATGGCTGTTGCATAAACACTCAGCATATGATGGTCTGGACAGTATAAAAAGACTGAAGACAGGAGGGAAGGAAGACTGGAATAGGTTAAGAAATGCCGAGTGGCCTGGAGCAGTAGCAGTGGCTGTATTGTTGTAATAGCTGGAGTGGAGGTGGTATCAGACCAGTAATATCAGCTAACAAATTACAGCTAATATTTATTGTAAATGTGCTACATGCCAGCTACTGTTTTTTGAGGCTTGCAGGAATCATCTCATTTAATCCTCACATAAATTCTGTGATGTGGGCACTACTTCTACTTCCGTTTTATGGATGTGGAAACGAGGCTTAATGCCAGTTCAATCATTCACCTGTGATCACAGAGCTGTTGCTTTTATGTAGCCTGCTTCGAGCACTGTGGTTGGTGGGATCAGTGGAGGCTCTGTACCTTTACTGGTTGGCTGATCTTGGACTGGTTGCTGGGTATTCAGAGTTCTCTGAGCTTCAGCTTCCTCCTTTGCAAAATGTTAGGGGTAGTGGAGTGTGTGCCTCACAGGGTTATTGTGGCAGCTGAAATATACACTATATCCGGAGGAGCTTTGTAAATGGAAAACTATGTTGGATAATGGAATATAAGTTGAAGGTATTGTGATGATCAAGAAAGGCCACCCCCTTTGGAAAGAGAGACTTTGATTTTTTTTTTTTTCACTGAAAACAGAGACTTTTTTATGTGTTGGTTGAGAGTCTCCCTCCAGCCTTGGGAAATTCATGAACGTCTTATCCTTGCATGGTGGGGAGGCAGAGATCAACAGGTGTGATTCTTCCATGCTGGTGTTCTGAGCATAAGGAGCATCCTGAGCTGTGGTCAACTCAGTAATTGGTTCCAAAGAACTTGGAGAAATGAAGGTAAGACTTCTTTCCAGATGTATGGACTTCTAGAATCTTGGCTTTCAAGCTTCACTGTGCCTCAGAGTCACCTGGAGGGCTTGTGAGAACAGATTGGCACCCCCCTGCAATTTCTGATTCAGTAGATCTGTATTAGAATTGCATTTCTAACAAGTTCCCAGGTAATGCTGGTGTGGCTGGTTCCATCGACCACACGGTGAGAACCACTGGTCTGGAATATCTCTGCTTATTCAAAATATTGTACCACTATGCTCAAAGCTAAAAGATATGAAAAGCACAATTAGACAATTCTACATGCCATTGAATGCAGCAGTAGTGCTGTTGATTTCACTAGGCTTTGTCCATCCTTTAGGAAGCAAGGACGAAAACAACTCTCCCCTTTAACCATACCCGTGAGGGGCCAGGCTCTTTTACAGACACACAATCACAGACTTCCCTGAACTGAGCATTCCTCCTTTACAACTGGAATGCTTAATTAACTGCTTGTTGGTCACATTTTGGGGAGAATTTATACTCACCTATTTTTCAAGGTAAGTATGTGTGGGTTTTTTTTTTTTTTGGATAAGATCTGGGGATTTATTGATACTGTCTTTTCATCAAAAATTTCTTTTTTTGAGGCATTTAACTTTTCAGGCCTCATCTGTTGGCATTTCTAGCTATGTGGAGAGTCATTGGAAGCTGCCCTGGCCTCAGCTTTAAGGTGTTGTAGAGGAGGTCTGTTTGCCACAAATATATCCTTGAGGGCTGAAATACGGCTTCATGATTGCTCATAGTGAAATAGGATGCATTTTCTTTATGAAAAGAAACAAATGAACAACTAGGAAGTTGTTGGAAGGTAATGAGAAAAGAAGGCATAGAAGGGGATAGGCAGGCTCTCATTGGGCGGTTTTCTATTTCAGATGCTTGCCTTTCAGTACAGTTCTGGCTTATGAAATTAGAGGAAATTAAAATATCCTTTGGTGCCATTTAAAAATCTTGACCTATAAGTAAAAACAAAAACACAGAACATGATATACTGCTTTGCTTTAAAAAATTAATAGCTTTAACTTTTTGCAGCAGTTTTACATTTATAGAAAAATGAGTGGAAAGTACAGACAGTTCTCATATGTCCCTTCACATCTCCTGCTCCCTGCAGTGTTCCCTATTATTAACACCACAGAGTAGGGTGGTACTTTTGTTATCCGTGATGAGCTAAAGTCCATAGTCTACATTAAGATTCACTCTTTGTATATTCTATGGGTATCGACAGAGGCGTCATGACATGTGTCCAACAGTACAGTATCACACAGACTAGTTTCACTGCCTTAAAAAAATCCCCGGTAGTCCACCACCCATTGACTCCCCCCCCCCAACCCCCGGCCTCAGTTTCTGGAACCACTGACCTTTATTTTGTTTTCATAGTTTTGCCTTTTTCATAATGTTATGTAATTGGAATCATACAGTGTATAGTTACTGTTCACTTAGCGATACACATTTAAGGTTCCTCCATACCTTTTTTTTTTTTTTTGCTAAATTTTTAAAAATCTTTTTACTTGGAAATAATTTCAAGAGCAGACAAGTTGTGAGAATAGCACAGAGAACACTTGTATGCTTCTTAGCCAGGTTCACCTACATTTCATTCCATTTGCTTCACCTCTTGCTCCTTCTTAATGTATACATGATATTCATAGTTTTCTAGCCCACTCACTTCCTAAGAATGAGGATACTCTTCTACATAATCAGAGTATAAATACCAAACAAAACAAAACAAAACAAAACAAAACCCTCACCTCTGTCCAATTCACTGACTGTATTTCAGTCTACAAATTAACTGCACACTGTCTCTAATATCCATAATATTTTTCCCTCTAATACAGTGTAGGATAATATGCTGTTTTTATTTTATTTGTTTTTTTTCCAACTTTTTTTGAGCTATAAGTGACATGTAGCATCAGGTAAACTTAAGGTGCACACAATGAAATGATTTGATATATGTATGATTGTGAAATGATTCCCAAAACAGTAAAGTTAGTTGACACATCCACCTCCATGCATTTTGTGACTTGATAGCTTATTTCTTTTTATCTTGGAATAATATTCCATGTCTTGATGTACCACAGTTTGTTTATCCATTCACCTATTGAAGGATATCTTGGTTGCTTGAAAGTTTTGGCAGTTATGAAAAATGCTGCTATAAACATTTGTGTGTAGGTGTTTGTCAGTTTTAAATTTCTTTGGGTAAATACCAAGGAGCGTGATTGCTGGATTGTATGGGGGGAGTATGAATAGTTAACTGCCAAACTGTCTTTCCAAATAGCTGTGCCATTTTGTGTTCCCACCAGCAATCAGTGAATGTGTCTGTCCCACATCCTCACCAGCATGAGAAGCACCAGGGCTCGTGTTTCGGATCTTAGCCGTTCTGAGACATGTGCAGTGTTGTCTCATTGTTTTTCTTTGCATCTCCTCCATGGCATGTGATCTTTTTTCATGTGATTATTTGCCATCTGTATGTCTTTTTTGGTGAGATGTCTGCTCACATCTTTTGCCTATTCTTTAATTGGGTTATTTTCTTATTGTTGAGTTTTTAAGAGTTCATTGTAAATCTTGGGTACCAGTGCTTTATTAGATACATGTTTTACAAAGATTTTCTGTCTGTGGCTGGGCACTTCATTCTGTTAACAGTGTCTGTGGCAGAGAAGAAGTGTTTAATTTTAATTAATATTGTCTTATCAATTTTTTCTTCATGCATTGTGCTTTGATCTTGTATCTAAAAAGCCACTGCCAAAGCAAAGGTCGCCTAGATTTTTTTCTGCTCAATCTGCAAGTTTTATCACTTTGGCATTTTACATTTAGGTCTATGATCCATTGGGAGTTAAAATTTTTTAAAGGTGTAAAAATTGTCTAGTGTCTTTTTAATTTTATTATTATTATTTCTTTGCCTGTGAACCTACAGTTGTTCCAGAACCATTTGTTGAAAAGACTGTCATTTCTTCATTGTATTGCCTTTGCTCCCTCCTCAAAGGTCAGTTGCCTGTGGTCTGTTTCTGGTCACGCTACTGCCTTGCCTTTACCTGCACATTTGTAGCTGTTGCTGTGGGTCTCTCCTGTGGAGCCTCTGTATAGTGCAGGTCAGTATTTATACCCATAACTGCTTACAGTTCCTGATTATTTGTATAGTTAGCATTTCACTCCTCCAAATGTCCCTTGTGATGTAGTAAAAGGGAGGATCAGTATTTCACTTCTTGTCTTTATCCCCTTATTTGCCACAAGCTTTCATTGCTTAAGTCAACCTATTCTGTTCAATAGTAAATGAGTAATAAATTCCGCACAGTCCACTGAATGATTTTTTCATTGTGGTTTCCAGGAATGAACTGCATCATAAAAGTGAGGGATGCCTATTTTAATAAAGTATTTTTGTATGTCTGTTGCCTCATTTGTAAATAGAAATAATATTTCTCTTACATAGATCAGAGTGGTTTTTTTAAGCAAGTCACAAAATGTATGTGAAAATATGTGAGGTGGAGGAGGGCAATGATTGTCCACCTGTACTATGTGGTTCAGTTCCTCACTTTTCTGTTTTCATTTTACACTTTCTCCTAAAACAATCAATCTGTTCCCCTAGTTTTAATTACATCTGGAAACGTTGTGTTGAAGAGCCTGATCCATGTGTTTTGGACAGTTGATGAGTTTCCATTGCAGAAGTTTCTACTCCCTTGCATAATCATCTCCTCCTTTCTGCCCTTCCCCCTCCCTCCTGCTCTCCCCACCACTCCCCACGGCTCTATGTGTCTCTCTCTTTCTCCCGTCTTTGTCACCTTAAGAAATTGGTGGAGAAGGGGCAGGGGATGCCTGTAAGGCTAAAGTTTCATAGTGCGAATGTTTAGGTACAAAGCACAGATCAGAAGGGTATATATCAGGAGTAAGCCTGAAAGCATAATTTCATCCATATAATGTAAGATGCGGTGAGAGACATGATCTGCTTAATACTGCTGCTAATCTTTGTAAGTCTAATAAAATTTTAAGAGGCTTATCTATGTGCTGTCAGCTTTGTGCTTGTTTTAGGCTTGTTTTCTCGAAATCTGTATGTTTAGTTCCTTCTGAAAATACACTTTTTTCTCAGGCTTCTTGTATGACTTCTCTCTTCTCTAGCATTATTCTCTAAAACTACCTAAACTGTAACTTCAGTGAGAGTCCCATGCCATTCTTAAAGCCTATGAAATCATCTGTGTACACAGGGAACTTAACACATTTTCCAAACATATATTTTAGATCTGTTACATACAGGGTAGACAAAAGTAGGTTTACAGCTGTTTGTATGGAAAAAGACATGCAGGTTCTGATGATTACAATAGCTTTATTAACTCAAAAGTGCTTAAGTACAATCTTGTAAGTGCTCAAATTGCCAGTCTTCATTATTTGCACACTCTTGTAATCTACTTGCTATGACCTGTGTTTCGGGTACCCAAACTACAAACCTACTTTTGCCCACCTCTGCATATAATGCATATTAGTAAATTGTTACATTAATGTTCTGTGCCTTTGATGGTGAGTTCATAAAGAGCAGGACGGGGTATGCTGATGTATTTTGTAAGTCACTGACAAACGTAGATTCATATTCTGGAAACGATATGAAGAGGAATGAGGTAATAGCCTCTGTAAGTACATATGTTAATGTAGAAGGATTAAAGGTAAGGAGGGGCAAGAATAGGAGATTGGTTGAAATTAATATAGCCTTTCTGGCTTTATTTTGATATTATATACATAATATACTTTTTTATCCTTTACTTTTAATCTAAGTTTTTATATTTTAAAATAGGATCCTTGTAAACAGCATATGGCTGGTTCATGATATTTTGAAAAATTCTGACACTGTCTGTCTTTACATGGGTATGTTAAATCATTTACATTTAGTATAATTATTGATATGCCATAATTAGTATAATTAGATATACCATTTTGTTATTTGTTTTCTGTGTATGCTATTTGTTCCTGTCTTCTCTTCAGTAATTTGAATCTATCTTTATGTATTTTATTTTCATTTTCTATTGGCTTTTGATCTACCTCTTTGAAACATTTTGTGTGTTAGATGTTCAAGGGTGACAATATACATACTAAACTTTCACAGTCTACTTAGTGTTGATATTGTACAATTAAAATGTAGGAGACTTACTATTATATAGGTTCCTTTTTCTCTCCCACTTACCTTTTTATTTTTTGATTATATTTTATTGATTATGCTATTACAGTCATCTTGATTTTTCCCCCTTTACCCCCATCCATCTAGCATCCCCCACTCCCTCAGGCAATCCCCACCCCATTGTTCATGTCCATGGGTCATGTGTAGGTTCTCTGGCTTCTCCATTTCCTGTGCTGTACTTTATGTCTGCATGGCTGTTCTGTGAATACCTATTTGTATTTCTTAATCCCCCCACCTCCTCACCCATTCCCCCACAAACTCATCTGGAGACCATCTGGAAACCATCAACATACTCTCCATGTTCATGATTCTGTCTCTGTTCTTGTTTCCTTAGTTTGATTTTTTAGATTCAGTTGTTGATAGGTATGTATTTATTGCCATTTTTTTCATAGTTTTGTTTTTCTTAAATAAATCCCTTTAACATTTCATATAATAATGATTTGGTGAGGAAGAACTCCTTTAGTTTTTTTCTTGTCTGGGAAGCTCTTTATCTGCTCTTAGATTCTAAATGATAGCTTTGCTGGGCAGGGCAATCCTGGCTATAGGTCCCTGCTTTACATGACTTTGAATATTTCTTGCCAATCCCTTCTAACCTGCAAAGTTTCTTTTGAGGAATCAGCTGACAGTCTTATGGGAACTCCCCTGTAGGTAGGTAAGTTCTTTTGCTGCTTTTAAGATTCTCTCTGTATCTTTAACCTTTGACATGTTAATTATGATGTGTTTTGGAATGGGCCTCTTTGCATCCATCTTGTTTGAGACTCTCTGTGCTTCCTGGACTTGCATGTCTCTGTCCTTCACAGAAGGATTACAATCCTAAATTACAGAAGTTTTCTTTCATTGTTTTTTTCAAATAGATTTCCAATTTCCTTCTCTTTCTCTTCTTCTGGCACCCTTATGATGCGAGAAGGACAAGACCTCTTGAAGTTTTCTCAGAGGCTGCTTATACTATCTTCATATTTTTGGTTCCTTTTTCTTCTTGTTGTTCTGGTTGGGTTTCCCCCCACCCCCAATGTTCCAAATCATTGATTTGATTCTCAGCTTTATCCACTCTGTTGTTGTTTCCCTTTAAATTCTTCTTTATTTCAATTAGTGTATCCTTCCTTTCTGGCTGGCACTTTTTTATGCTGCTGAGGTCCCCACTAAGTTCCTTGAGCATCCTTCTAACTAGTGTCTCAAACTCTGCATCTGATAGATTGCTTATCTCCATTTCATTTACCTTTTTTTGTGGAGCTTTGATCTATTCATTCATTTGGGCCATGTTTCTTTGTCTCCCCATTTTGGCAGCCTCCTTGTGTTTGTTTTATATGTATTAGGTATAGCTGCTTTGACTCTGTGTCTTGGTGGTGTGGCATAATATAGTAGGTTTTCTACAGGATCCAGTGGCAAAGTCTCCCCTGTCACCCAGGCTGGGTACTTGAGGTGCATCCTTTGCGTGGGCTGAGTACACCATCCTCTTGTAGTTGAACCGTGATTGCTGTTTCCAAGTCAGTGGGTGGGATTTACCAAGATCAGTTCACTACAAGGAGTGGCTGTGACCACTGACCACAACCCTCTGCCCTCCTTGGATGATCAGCTGTGCAGGGTCAGCATGGTTGTGCTCTGACATGGTCTATAGCTGCCCACTGGGTGCACAGGCTCTGGGGTTTCCTGGGTAGTGCAGGCCAAGGTTAGCCTTCACCAATGTTTTGCTCAGGGCTACCCTGCCTGAGTTATAAGGCAATCTGAGATGGCTTATGCTTATGCTGAGCTTGGAGATTCCCAGGCGAAACCATGCTGTGAATCTAGGCTGGCTGCTTCTAGTGCTGGTCCTAGGCTCACTGAGGCAGGCTCTTGCTTGTTTGAGGGGATTTAGGTAGTTGTGTAACATGAGCCAAGACTAGTCATTCATATGGAAAAGTAGCTTGGGTGGGCCCATGAGTTGGGTGGGGTAGAGTCTCAGGGAAACTCCAGAGTGGGTCAAACAGTGTTAGCTAGGTTGATGGAATCTCAGATATGTCACCAGCTTGCTGGCTCTGTGGAGAGAGGGTTCAGAAAAGGGAAAATGGCCTCTGCTCATTTTGATGCCAGACACCTTAGCCACCCCCTGCATGTTACTGGTGCCCCTCAAGCCACCTCCCCAACACCAGAGCCCAGAGGGAGTGAGTCTGAGTAGGCAAGTCCATGTATGGGTTCTTTAAGAAGAACTGCTTGGGGCTCCATAAGTTTCTTCCACTGACTCAATCCCCACTGGTTTTTGCAGCCAGAAGTTGTGGGGACTTATCTTCCTGGGTGCTGGAACCTTGGTCTGTGGGACCTGGTATAGGGTTAGAACTCCTTGCTCCTGAGATATCCCTCCTGAATTTCTTTCCACCACATGTGGATGATGGGCCAGCCTGTTCCATGTCTGTGCCCCTCCTACCAGTCTGGAGGGATGTGGGGATTTAATTCTATAGTTCTCAGACTTCCATTGAACTTAATTTCTGATGGTTCTGAATAATGGTTGTTCTACATTTCAGCTATAATTTTGATTTGGTTGTGGGAGGAGGCGACCTGTATTTACCTATGCTGCCATCTTGACTGGAAGTCACCATTTACCTTTATGGTATAGTCACAGTATATATTATAGCTACATATATTGAAAACCTTATCAAACAGTGGCATAATTTGTTTCCAACAATTCTATACATTTGAAAGAACTTGGGGGAAAATAACCTTTTATATTTACCCTGGTATTTACAATTTCACTTGTTCTTTCTGGTTCATTTCCCATTAGCTGGAGGCACTTCCTTTAGCATTTCCTTAGAGCAGGTGTGCCAAAAATGAATTCTCTTAGTTTTCCTTTGTCTAAAAGTGTCATTATTAGTTTTCTTTCCTGATAGTAATACAATTCTAGGTTAGTGATTTTTTCTTTCAGCACTTAGAAGCTGTTTTTCTACTGTCTTCTGGCCTCTCATTTCTGGTGAGAAATCTTCTGTCATTAAAATCATTGTTCTCCTGGTTATAATGTGTAATTTTTCTCTATCTGCTGTGAATATTTTTCCTTTCTCTTTGCTTTTAAGCAGTTGATTATGATGATATGTTTAAGGGTGGTTATTTTTTAGCATATTCTATTTTTAGTTTGTGAAACTCTTGCATTCGTAAATTTATAATTTTTAATCATTGGAAAATTTGGGCCATTATTGCTTCAAATAGTTTCTCCACCAGTCTTTTTGTCCTCTTATTCTAGAACAACATTGACATGAATTCTAGAAGCTTTAATGTTGTTCTGTAGGTCCCTGTGGCTCTGCTTATTTTTCTGAAATTTTTTTCTCTTGTCAGATTGGATAATTTTACTGACTCTTCTAGCTCACTCTTTTGAAACTGCCTACTCTGTTGAGCCATCCAGTTAATTTTCTATTTCAGGTATATCCACTTGGTTATTTTTCCCGTTTGTATTTCTCTGCTGAGAACTTCTATCTTTCCATTCATTTCATATTCATAACCTTCTGGGTTATGTCAGGGTTGAATTGGATTATTTTTTCACTGTCATATTTTCCTAGTTCTTTGTTTATGAATGATGTTGGGTTGTATATGGATATTAATGTTCTGCTATGTAGGCTGTGTGTTATACAATGTTGTTTTTGGTTTTCTGCAGTTAGGTTTAGATTGCATTTTTGCCTCACCTTCTGTGGGTGGTGGTTCTGATCTCAGTTCAGTTTTCAAAGCCTTTGCCTGCTACTTGGCGTAGGTCCCATGCAGGTGCCTTTCAGGTGTTAGTCTGAGACTTGGGTGCTATTTTCAGTCTTTTCAATTCTCACAGCCTTTGATATGGTGCTTTGGGTCCAGCCCATGAATGCACAGCTCAGAGTGAGCCTGGGCATTGTGCTAGTTTATTCATAAAATTTGGGGATTCCTTTGCCCATATTCTATCTCTTCATGATTTCCCCCATACTCTGGCCTACAAGGGTCCTTTCCCAGGTTCATCCAGCAAGACAGTGTCGTTTGGAGAGTCAGCTGCTGCTGCTGCTGCTGCACTACCGCTCCGTTGCTGTCCATGGGACTTTGTGGTGGGTCCCACCCAGGACTGAGCTGCCAGAATAAAACAAATTAAATTACATTTAAAAACTTGGGAAATCCATCTCCTTTTAGATCACTTTTATAAGTTTTGACTCTCCTTTACAATTCACCTTTTTACATCACTTGCAGAGTCTGCAGGTTGCTTTTTGTGTTGTGTCCAGATGTTTTAGTTGTGAAATGTAAGAGAGGCTTGTAGTGTGCTTACTCCATCCGAGAGGAACTGGAGTTTGTTTCCACTTACAAAGGATCTTGCACCTGGAAGGGGCAAATGCATGATGATAGTGAACAGGATGCCAATATATTTTCCAAGGAGCTTACAAAGAAGATCTGTATTTTGCTAACAAATGACACTTTGGCATCAGGGTAACTTAAAGCAGTAATTCCCTTACAAAAGCAGTTTTGTAAGATGTGGTTGTATTAACACTTTGTGGAGGTGGGTAACGTTTTCAGAGAGGGAACACCAAACTCCAGAAGGAATTGGGAAGTATCGAAGCAAACAGTGCCCAGGACGTGAGGAAAGAGGCTGCCAGTCTGAGGATTGGCGCTAGTCGCACTGAGATTGGAGTCTGTGACCTGACACCTGCTCGTTGCCACTGTCACCTTCTTTTCTTGAATGGCTGTTTGAGAGGAAATGGGGTTAATACCTGTAGCAAAGGAGATTAGAGGAGAAAGAGAAAAATATGTCAAAAGTAGTTAAAATTAATGTGCGATTCTGCTTTCCTTGAAACAGGACTTTGAGGCCACATTTGGCTTTATTTCAGGAGGAAGATGGTCTCTTAGTGTTTACTTTGGATTTACTTATTTTAGACAATCTTGATTCTTTATATTTGACTTTAGGTTGCAGTGAAAGCAACTGCTATAATCCTATCACTTATGTTAGCACATTTCTTTTATTCTTTTTGTTTTTCTTATTTAATACTTGGGTGTTTTAAAATCATGAAAGTGATACATGCTTATTGTAAATATTTTAAAAAGTAAGAAGGTTTACAAAATAAAAAAATGAAAACTGACCCTTTAAGGGGCTAAGTATTCTTAATAATGTTTCAGGAATTTTCTAGTTTCTTTTATTAGGAGGGGGGCATTGTTGAAATTATTCTGTATTTAAAAACTTTTGTCCTGTCATTTAAAATAAATTGGCAGCCTAAAAGAATTTTCACCATTTTTATACATCATTTAAAAATTCTTTGTAAAGGTAACATTTCAAAATATCATGCACAGGAAACTAAGGAGGGTTGTAAAGCGAATGATAAAATTTCTTCTTACCCATCTTCTCGTTTCACTCCCCAGTGGGAGGGAGCCGTTAGTAACATTATTCCTCTTTGTGTATTTCCAGAAATGCTTTATGTGTAAAAATAAATGCATTACTCTACAAAACAGCTTATACTTTATCCATTTTTGCTTTTTCTGAATATGTCAAAATTATTAGAACATATATACATGTCTGTTTGTTCAGGCTCTTTGCAAACATAATTTTAATGACTACCAAGTTCCCATTTTCTTGAAATTGTGTGTTTTGGTTGCCTCCCCTTTTCCTTGCAGCACTTTTAAAATCAAGTGGTGGTTGTTTAAGTCAGCCCCAGTGGGCTCTCAGATTTATCTGATTTGACACATATAATTTCTTCTAGCCAGTTAGTTAAGATAACTTGTAATAACACCTGTCCTGGCCCTTGGACTGAAGTCACTAGATACACGTTTGTTCTTCTGCCTCCTATTTCCTTAACTCTTTAACTCCTCAGCTACCAGGACAGGGCAGCTGCGGAGCAAAAATGAGAGGAATCAATTTTACATGAATACCATTAACCAATATGCATTACAGTCTTATTGTAAGCAGAGTGCTTTGTATTAAATAACCATTGTGAAAGCTATACATCTCCTGCATTTGACAAGATGTTCATGATAGATTCTTAAACCTCTCACAGTGTCATGTATGGAGGAAATTAAAGTGATACAATGCCAAAACTAGACAGCCCATGGAAAGAATCCAGAAGAAAGTCAGGCAGTTTGTTACTAACGACCAGATAGATGTCAGGGCTGCTCAAACTTGGGCTGAATCCTGCCACTGGCCTTTACCTCTCCTCTGAGCCAGAACTGCCTCCTCTCTGTGGTGATCATTTGTCCTGCTAGTTATTTGTCAGGATTTGTGAGGAATCAGTGACAGCTCAGTGGATGTTTCCATCATCCTTTCCCTTCTGTGTTGTGGTATTCCATCACCTCTCCATTGTAGTATTGGGTTGGCCAAAACGTTCATTTGGTTTTTCCTGTAACATGGTTCTGGTAGCGCTTAGCTTCATTCGGAACAATTTTGATAGATTGCATTGTGATAGCTGTGATATCAGTGTGCATTTAAAAAACAACTTATCAAAATTGGTGAATTTTCATGTAGCCATTTTAACATCGAAGATGGAAAAAAATACGCAACATTTTCGGCATATTATGCTATATTATTTCACGAAAGGTAAAAACACAACCAAAACACACAAAAAAGATTAGTGCAGTATATGTGAGTGATCGAACGTGGCAAAAGTTGTTTGTGAAATTTCGTGTAGGAGATTTCTGGCTGGTGATGCTCCACAGTCGGGTAGACCAGTTGAAGGTGGTAGTGATAAAATGAAGGCGTTTCTTGAGAACAGTCAGCTTTATACCACCACATGGGAGATAGCCAACATACTCAGAATATTCAAATCAATAAAGTTATTGGTGAAAATGAGAAATGTGTCTTTTATTTTATGGAAAAAACCAAATAGACCTTTTGGCCAACCCAGTATTTCCATCTGTAATTAAATTGTTTTATAGTGTTTGTTCTTTACTGGTCCCTCCAGGCTAGAAGGTAAACTCCCAACAGGGCATACAGAAACAGGTCAGTCCTGTTTCCCAGTGATTCCCAGGGCTGAGCTTGGCGCCTGGCGCCTGTTGTAGAGCTCAGTGGTTAACAGCTGAACTCTGAACCCAGATTACCTCAGCTCCCACATTTCTTAGCTCCAGGGCTAATCCCTTAACTTCTCTGTGCTTCAGTTTCCTCATCTGTAAAATGCAGACAAAAATAGTGTTAGTCTCTTTGGGTTATTATGAGGATCATGTAACTTAATATTTAAACTAGAACACATGTCTGATGTTATGAAAGCACATAATTGCATGTTAAATAAAATAAATAGCGGTTGCTACATATCTGTTAAATGAAAGAATGGGTAGGCCTTTATCAGACACCTCTGGTGAGCTGGCTGAAAGATACACCTGCAGCTGCTGCCTTCCCCTGGAACATCATCATCCTTTGCTTCTCTTCAGGCACTGCTGTGGCATATGGGGTGGCTGAACTCTCATGAATAAAGTGTCCTCATTTAGAACAAACTAACCAAGAAATAGAGCTTTGTACTTATTATAGTTTGTCTCTCAATTTCTGAGTTACATTTAGTCAAAGTCAATTCTATCATTTTATTGATAGAACAGGAAAAAGTAACCTCTTTTACTCTAACCCTCTGTACTTGCAGTTAAAGCATTTCATTTTTTAAGACAAAATAATAAGAAATCACCTGGGGTTTTAGTGTTCAAGTGCTTAACCCAACAGGAGTTAGAAAGGCTAGTCAGAGTTGCAAAAATGCAGTCTGTCTTTCCACTTTCAGGCTGCATTTGTCCCTTTGGGCCAAGGGACATTGGCACTGTCTCTGCTTCCAGGTCTAAGTGTGGAAGCAAAAGTATATCCGTTAAAGCAATTAACAAAGACAACAAAACAAAATAAACAAAATAAAACAAAACTTCTCCAAAGGAACAAAGGGCCAGTCCCTTATAGGTCTTGAATCTGGTTGCAGCATCTAAAGATATTTTAGTGTTTTGAACATAATGTCAAGAGCACTAAAATCTGAAATTGAGAAAATTAAAAAGGAGTTCTTTCCCCAGAGTAATTATGACTAATATCTGCATATTGCTTTGTTGTCCCCAATGTGTTTTTACATTTACATACATGTAATTAAGATAAATTACATTTATCTTCATCTGTCTCACAACCCATGGAGGGGAGTGCTATTGCTTACATTTCGACTTTACAATGGTTATTTTCTTTATTGATATGCAGCTACTACAAAAATCCAACAGGTACAAAGGATATCTGGCAAAACGGAAGTCTCCATTCCTGCCTTATCCCCAAGCTACCAATTTGTCAGCTCCCAGGTCACCGTTTGTTATGTGCATCTTTCTATTGGTATCTTTTGCTTTTCTGAACACACAGACAATTTTCCTGCTGTCCCTCCACCCCCCATGAAAGTGATAATTTGCTGTTCACTCTGTGCTCTTTTCAACGTATTATCTGTCGAAGAGATTGTCCCATGTTGGTGCACAAGACCTGCTTTGTTCTTTTGCCATTTGCTTGGTATTCCACTTCCTCATTAAATCTACCGTAGGATGCCCTGGTCATTTCCATTCTCTTGCTGCACAAAAACGGCTGCCATGGATAATCTTGACACACTTGTAATAATATTAGTAAAATGGCTTAAAAGGTTATTTGCTTGACAGAGAACTTCAAAGTCATAATGTTCTTTGCAGAACAGCATCATGAAATAGTAAGATATTATGTAAAATAACTAACATAACATTTGTGTTGGAGTAGAGATTGTCTTACCCCAGATACCAGTACAGTGAAATGGTAGCATGTGCTCTGAGTTTAAGATAAAATGATGATACAGCCTCTGGACTCCATGGGCGGGAGTCCTTGTGTGTCACATCCCCACACTGTTGCCAGCGCCGAGGACATCCACAGCATGTGCTGGACTGATGGTGGGCCCATCACTTCTTCCTCTGAGTTTTTCCTGCTTGTTCCCAGGGTTGCTGAGACCCGTATATATATATGTGTGTTTTTATACATATATATAAAAATTATGTATAAAATGTGTGTGTGTGTATATACATATATAGCCTTTGTAAACTTGAAAGTACTGAATATTAAGACGTTTGTGTCGCACTTAGCTGTATCATGTGTCTTATCTTGCTTCTAGTAGCAACCCTAGACTTTAGAAGAATCTAGCATGACTAGATAGCATACATTCCACATAGGAATTTTCTAGATTACCTTGAGGTTTTCGTTTATGCCATCACTAAAAAGAAGACTTTATTTTCAGTTTCATGGCTACTAAGTAGAGTTTGATGGACCCAATCTAACTTCTTTTCTGATAATTTGCAACCATCATTATTAACATTATTAGTGTGCATTAAATAGTGAGATTTTTAAACTACTAGGCTTTTTTTCTTTGCTAAGAATCCTTGTGTGCATTTGTGTGTGTGTGTTGATCTTATTACTGCTGCTTGTAGTTCCATTATTGCCTCTTAGGCTGAGAGCTGTGAAGCTATGCCAGCAATACACCTACCTCTACAGGTCTTTTATCCAACCTGTCATTTCTAATCCAGTGTAAGAAGAGAAATCAGACCTCCATATTTAATTAATAATTGTGTCAAAAGTGTAAGTAAACTTCTATGAGTCAGTCTTAAAGGTGCATGGTTAACCTGGGAAAGCTTACTCTGAAGAGAACCAGTTAGAATACTTTCTGAGAGAAAATATAGTATGGTAGACAGAGGATATTCTCAGTGTGATGATGGTTACTGAGTGGTATGTTAGAAGCACTTTTGTCTAATTGTGGTAGAAGTCATTGACTTGGATTTAAAGAGTCAGTAAATATTGCTCTGACTCTGGTATGGCTCAGTTGGTTGGGCGTCATCCTGCAAAGCAAAAGGTTGCACGTTTGATTTCTGATCACGGGCTGCGGTTCAGTCCCCGGTCTGGGCGCCTACGTGAGGCAACCTATTGATGTTTCTCTCCCTCTCTTTCTCCCTCCCTTCCCTTCAAAACAAAACAAAACAAAACAAAACAAAATAAAAATCTTAAAAAATAAAAAGTCAACAAATACTGACTGAGCAACTTTTATGTGACGTAAGGAAGTTAGTAAATCATGAACAAATAAAATGTTTCAGGTGTGATAAGTGCCTTAAATCAATAAGGAAATCGAGGATGAAAGAAGGAAAGAAAATAATGAAAGGTACAGAAATTCATAATAAGAGGAATTGGAGTGCTGCAGGTGAGCTCTTATGCAGGTCATCAGGGGAGAATTCTCTAATGAGGTGACTTTTGAGCAGAGGCCTGAAGGAGGTAGTGGGGGCTAAAAAGCAAGTGCAGTGGCCCTGAGGCAGTACCTTTAAGAGCAGATCCATGAAAAGGAGGGGGCATTGTGGCTGCAGCAGCCTGAGCCAGTGAGCCACGTTGGGAGCAGGAGGTGGGTGTGGAGGTGGAGCTGACCGTGTAGGGCCTTGGAGAGCTCCCTGGGAGGCCACAGGCTTTTGCTCTGAGTCGCATGGGAAGCCAGTACTAGGTTTTGATCAGTACTTTTGAGCCGTGGTGACATGAGCTCACTGACTGGCTGCTGTAATGAAGCTTAGATTCAGTGAAACCCGTTAGGAGACTCATGTTAAATCCAGAGAGACAGACACACGATGGTGGCTTTGAAATATCAGGATCTAAGGATATGTGGGTAAGTGCAGAAGATCAGTTCGGAGGGTCCTTATGAATGGCGATGGGAAACTGCCACTGATGTTAGATGGAGAGCTCCTGACGCCATGCCTCCTGCACACTTCCCAGTAAGCTGTTCTTCTAGCCAGTGTCTTTGCTGCCCCATTTCTTCCCTGGCAGAGGAAGCTTTAAAATAAAGACATTGAAATTTTACTTGTTGGCTTCAGTTTTATAAACATCACAATTCTCAAAGTAGCCATGTTACTAAAAGATTTTCCAGTGTTTGAACCCTTTTCTAAGGTGATCAATAATCTCCTTGTCAAATTTAGTGGCATTTTTTGCCCTTTCTAATCGCCTTCCATCTCTCCTCTCCAGGACTCCTCTTCTGGCTACCATGATCCTGCGGCTTTTTATGCCTTCCTAATGCTGTTTTTCTTCTTCCTCACACTTGCTGGTGTCTGTGTCTACCAGTCATGCCCTCCACCCTTGCTTTGCTTTTCTTGGAAGTGCTCTCCTGGTGAATTTATTCTTCTAGTTTCACCCATCCTTGGGCAAGGGGCACAGATCCTCGCCTCCAGTTCTGACCTGTCAGCTCTGTGCTGGTTATATATATATTATGAAAACCGGCTTCCTGTCCCCATTTTTCTGATTGGTGCTTTCACTCTTCTTGTCTCAAAATAGAGCCCATCCTGACACATTTTTCTGCCCCATTTTTCCCCCCAATCTGTTTTCAAATCTTACAGATCCTTTTTTGGAGTGTCTTTCAGGTTTATACTTTCTTCTCTCATAATAGACATGCCATAGTCCAGCCTCACTGTCTTATTCTTGGATTCTAGCCATAGACTATGAGCAGCTAATTTTGCTTCCAATTCCCCTCCACTCTAGTCTTTTTTCAATAGCAGTGATAATCGAGTCGACAAGTATTTTCTAAATGCTTATTGTGTGCCAGGCACTGCTGTGGGCACTGGGGCTGTAAAACAGGCAACAGTCTTGCCCTCAGGAGCTCACGTTCTAGAGTGGGGAGCAGACAGTGAACTAAGTAAGTAGAGACTTAGGCATGTTTGAGATGTTGGTGCTAAGAGGAGGGGGAAAGGCTGGGGAGAGGGATGGGGGGAAGGAATGTCAGATAAGGAAGAGGCCTGCAGTTTCAAATGAGATAGGGATAACAGAGAAGGAGACCTTTTTAATTTGTTTTTTATTGAGGTAAAATGTGTTTATCATAAACGTTTACCCTTTCAACCAATTCTGAGTGTACAGTTCAGTGGCATCAAGTACATCCACATTCTTATGCAATTATCACCGCTGTGTGTCTCCTGAACCTTTTCATCTTCCCAACCTGACATTCCGTACCCATTAAACAACTCTCCATTCATTCCCCGCCACCCCTGGTGACCACTGCTCTGTTTTTTTCCAAAAAAATGGACTATTTTAGTTTCTCATATAAATGGAATCATACAATGTTTGTCCTTTTGTGCCTCGCTTATTTCATTTAGCATAACGTGTGCAGGGTTCATTTGTGCTATAATTCACGCCACAATTTTATTTCCTTTAAGGCTAAATGATGCTCCATTGTATGTATTTGTTTCCTCATTTTGTTTCTCCATTTATCTGTTGACGGACATTGAGATTGTTTCATCCTTTTGGCTCTTGTGACTAATACTGATGTGCACACAGGTGTACAGATATCTCTTTTGGTCCCTGCTCTCAATTCTCTCGGGTAGATACTTAGAAGTGGAATTGCCAGATCATGTAATTGTATATTTACCTTTTTAAGGAACTGCCATATAATCTTTCACAGTGGCTGTACTATTTTACATTCCCGAGAGGATAACTTCTGAGTGAAGACCAAAAGGAAGGGAGGAATCTCTGAGGGAGGGAATCTCTGAGGGAGGGAATCTCTGAGGGAGGGAATCTCTGAGGGAGAACTTCTAGAGTCGAGGGAGCTCCACATGCAGGGCCCTGAGTTGGGAGCATGGCTGCCACGTGTGAGGCTGGGTAAAGACGCCAGTGTAACCCAGCAGAGGGAAGGCAGAAGAAGTAGAGGGTGAGGTCAGAAGGGTTTAGGTGACCAAATTATATAGGCCACTCTGAGGACTTTGATTTTACTCTCAGTGATATGAAGAGAAATTTTATTATCTGTCTGAAGTCTGTTGATCTTTGTTTTTTAAAAAAAGATCTTACTTATTTTTAGAGAGAAGGGAAGGGAGGGAGAGAAATATCAATGTGCCTCTTGCATGTCCTTCACCTGGGGATCTGGTCCACAACCCAGGCATGTGCCCTTACTGGGACCAGCAACTCTTTGGTTCACAGGCCACCACTCAATCCACTGAACCACACCAGCCAGGACCAGTATATTGATCTTTCTTAAATCCTACTATCATCAGGTCAGTCCCCACCCTAAAAATTAATAAGGTTTCCCAAGTGATTAGCATTCAGTCCAAATTGCCTAATTCTGCTTGTCCTGCTGTATGTCCCACAGCTTCCCCTGAACTTGCTCACTCAGGCTCAACTCCTGTCTTCTATTATTTGTATCCATTTCTGCCTCTACATGGCTCACAGGCTTCCTTCAGTGTGGAATTCATCATGTTTGTTGCTATCAGTTCCATCTCATCCATGTTTCCACCGTGATGAGCTTTTCCTTACTTAGTTGCTGGTTGCCCTTACAATCACTGTTGTTATTTACCACAAAATTATTTTGCTTTATGTATTTATCTAAAGCAAAAGAGACTAGGTCAAGGTTCATTTATTATACTGCTTTAGGTTTCTTATAGTAATAGGATAGTGATGCACAATTATTATTTAAATATGTAAACCTTCCACCTGCCAAAAAAGGATAAGCTGTGGTAGCCACATAATACTTGCACAATAAATGCTTGTGGATAGGTTGATTCTATATTTGTTGGTGAACATATTATGGTAGTTTATATAGGTGATAAAATTAAGTAGTTAACAATCATGCCTGTTTAATTAGAGTATCTAATTGGCATTTTTAAAGCTAAAATCTAAAGGGCTGTCTTTATATTTTTGGTACAAGTTTTTCTTTTCTTTAATTAGCTTGCCATCGTGGAAACTGAAGCATGCCAATTAAACACTTATCCAGTTATTAGAGCTTCAAAGAAAAACAGTGGGTCAGAATCAGAAGTTCTTCATTTTAATTTTATGGGTTACTTTGAAAAAAATTAACAACGATTTGCAAAGTTTTAAAGCATTTAAGACAAGTACCTTAATTTAAAAGTCTCACATCAAACATTGCAGGAACTGAATTCTACTCAGTGTGAGGATTTTGCTAGCTCATGTCAGTTCATGCTTTCTAACTGTACATTCAGGACTAACTGTGGACTCAAGGTTTATGCCATTATTTTGTGTTATATTATGTGACCCACAGATGATTCACTGGCTTGTTATCCTGAATAAGTCCTTCTGTATCAATATAATTGTGTCATCTTTTTTCATAAAGGAAATAGAATATCACAGATAAAATTCACATGGTCCTTCATCTCTAGTCTATTCCCTTGTCCTAAGACAATAATTAGCCACAATCACAAACTTATTGCCTCTCTTCTAGTCTACTACTTACATTTTTGCATAGTTACATATGCATCCATGAATAAAATACAATATTATTAACATGTACCTAAGTGTTATTAAAGTTATCTTCAGAGAAACAACTAATCAGAGATCTAGGAAGGTGGTAGGTAGGTAGGTAGGTAGATAGATAAATAGATAAATAGATAAATAGATAGATAGGTAGATTTAATATAAGGAATTGGCTCACATGATTGTGGACACTGAGAAGTCCCAAGACCTGTATTGGCCAGTCAGAGACCCTGAAGTCGTGATGGTATAAGTTCCCGTCTAAATTTGGGTCCAAAGGTAGAACACCAATGCCCCAGCTTAAAGACACACACACAGGGAAAATTTACACAAGTGATACATAGTTTTTAGTGTATGAAGTTTGTCCAGAAAAAGTCCAGTTATTGTTAATATAACAAGAATGGTTGCGCAATAGCAATGTAACCTGGCAGCTAAGGAGAGTGGACTGGAATGTGCATGCATGAACACTGATGACTTCACTGTACTAGTCAGTGGGGATGGTAGATGCTGTTGAGTGAGCATGTGTACTGTGTGGCCATCACATTCAAAATGACTGAGCAAGTATTGCAATGAATCTGCATCAAATTTTACACTAAGCTTGAACATTCCTCTGTGGAAACTATTTGGATGATACAGGAGGCTGCAGCTATGGGCAACTGGTGATTGGCAGCTTCATCACCACAACGTGTCCACTCATGCATCTCATCTCATGCAGAATTTTTTGGTGAAACATCAAATCACCCAGTTAACTCAGCCCTCTTATAGCCCAGATTTGGTGTACTGCCACTCCTGGCTTTTCCCAAAACTAAAATCACCTTTGAAAGGGAAGAGGTTTCAGAATGTGATGAGATTCAGGAAAATATGACAGGGCAGCTGATGGCAATTGGGAGAACTATGTGAGGTTCCAAACTGCTTACTTTGAAGGGGACTGAGGTGCCGTTGTCCTGTGTACAATGTTTCTTGTATCTTGTATCTTCTTCAATGAATGTCTTTATTTTTCATATTACATGGCTGGATACCTTCTGGACGTAACTGGTATAACCTGCTTTTCTGAGGCATTCTTTGATGTTATTTATTTTAGCTGCTATACAAGCTTTACACAGTGGCAGTATTGTAGCCACTTGGTTTTATCTGAGGCACGATTATTAATATACAGTAATTCTGTTTTATGAATATACTGTTGTACTTATCTATTCATTTATTGAGGAGTGAATTTTCTTTACAGTGCTTTGAACATGTGGTAAAGGCTCTATAAAGATTAGTTTACTTTGACAACTGGCTGTTGGTGGCACATTATTTACAGAGAACCTGCCAACTGAGCGAGGCACATCAGGATGTTAGAGATAGGGAGCAATTAGCCCAGTCATTTAGATCCAGTTGCTACTTTTGAAAAGCTCTGAATCCAGTTGATGACTCAGACTCACCAAATTCATGGAAGAGACTTCATAGGGACTCTGGGATTTTTTGCTCCCAGTTTTGCTGCTTCTGATGCTGTTAACCAACTGACTCTTTTTGACTTGGTTCTAGCTCCCCTAAACAGAGGGTCTAACTAGTAGGCCAAAAATATAGTAACTCTCGTAAGGAATAAAGCACTTGATTCATTTGCAGCAGATTTGAGCCAATTAGAATGTTAACTTACCCTATTGAAAAGGTGTCATGGCTAATGTTAGGCTCATTTCCACATTGACACCCTTCTCTTCAATGAAATATATTGCTTACATTATAGTAATATGTGTTTTCCCCAATGGATTAACTTTTAAGTAACTAATTTTGAACTGATTTAAAACATGTAGAAAAATTGCCAAAAGGAAAAAGGACTCCTGTACCCCTAGATTCCCCAGTGGTTAATAGTTTAATGTGTTTGCTCCATTGTGTTTGCTCTGTGTGTGTGTGAGTGTGATCATTAGTCTTTTTTTTTTAACCTTATGAGAGCAAGCTGCTGACATGATATTCCACCCTCTCTAAGCACGTCAGCATGTTTTTCCTCGGAACAGAGATGTTCTCCTACACAACCGGTGTTCAACACTCCGAATCAGGAAGCCAGTACTGGTATGACACTACCACTCCTTTCACAATTTTAACATTGTAAACTCAACAATGCCTTTTTTTTTCCTTTTTGGTCCCGGAATATGTATTGGACTTAATTTTCATGTCTCTTTAAACTCCTTCAGTCTACAGATCTCCTCAATCTTTCCCTAACTGTGTCCTTTACAGTTTTAAAGAGTATAAGCCTTTAATAATGTAGGTTGTCAGAATCTCTGATACTTTGTCCTGACTAGGCCCAGTTAATGCGTTCTGGGTGGCATGACACAAAAATGCTGCTGTGTTCTTCCCAGAGCAGCACATCAGATGCACAAGATGCCAGCCTGTCCTACCACTGGTGATGTTAACCTTGATCGCCTGGTCATGATCCTGTATGCCAGACTTACTCATATTAAGTATACTGTTTTTCTCTTTGAAATTGCTTAGTGATTTGTTGAAAGGTTTCTCAAAATTTTGCCAGCATCTTGTTCCTCATCAAATCCCTACCCACCAGCATCCACTGGCCACCCCACCTCAATAAACCACCTCTGTGACAGTTGCCAAATGGTGCTTCTTATTCCCATTATTTCTAGTTGGATTTCTGCTTTAAGAAAGGTCTCTCTGTCCTCTATTTCTCTTTCCCTCTTGTCTTTTCTTCCCTTATTCTGTAGGAGAGTTCTTTCAGATTCATAACTGTCAGATATTTCCAACCTGATGTTCTTAATAACTGTGCCTTAAACACTCTAGAGAAGAGGTAGTAGGTAAACTTAATACATACATAAAAATGGGGTGACATAGGGGTTGTGTCATCCATTCTTGGAATTTTCTCTATTTAAAGTTGTATTACTAAGGCTGAGGGCACTTAATCCTTATTTTGCTTATTTGCTCTCGTCCACATTCTGTGATGGATCCTGATCTACTGTGTTCCAGGTGTACAATAGAAAAGAAACTTGCCATGTGCCTGAGAAAACACAGGAGCTGAATAATTCTTTCTCAGTAACTGTGGGCCATAGTTTGAAAAACACTGACTCACAATAGGACTGTGACATCAGTGTTAGAATGAATTCGTAACTTCAGGGCACATAGTATGGCATCTGTAGGTGAATCAGCAAAACAGCACAGTCTTCTGAGTTGAAACAATGGGGTGTGCTCTGTCAAAATTGACAAACAATCTATAAAAGGTTGAGTTTCTGGCATCCTCAGGCCAGCGCATTCTCTCAGGTCAAATTTACTTTCCTTATGGACAAGGCTTGCCTGGGCACTTCCATCTCTGCCTCAGAGCCACCTCCCTTCCCTTCAGGTTCTGTCCTGCCTTATGCTCCATCGGTGCGCTCTTTCTGTAGATACCTGGTTGTCTCAAATCAGGGTGCTGTCAAGTATCTGTAGATGTAGGGGTCATTTTTGTCCTCAGGTGACTTTATATGTCTCATCTATCTTGGGTTGATTTCACAGTTTACCCTTTCAATGGTAATCTCACCTTCTTTCTTGCCATTATTGCAGACATACTGGCCACAAGGATTTAGACATTCTCAGCAATCTTTCTTCTTTTTCTTACCCTCTGCTGGCTGGACCAAATACTTGCGTTTATTGAACACAAATGCAAACATTTTAAAACAGATTTGCCACAAATGATATTTCTTAAATTACTTGTTATAAAACAACAAGACCATCAAGAGCAAAAGCCATATTTTCTCTTTTGATTGTAAAATCTCCTAAGCTCAAAATCACTGTTAATTCGATCCCATTAAGACAACTAGTTTCATTTTTAAGCACATTCATGTTTATAGCTCTCATTTTTCACTGATATTTCCCCACATGTATTTCAGTTTCCACATTGGAATCTATTGGGTCTATGAACCAGGCAGCATTTAGAGAGCACAGTGATGACCAGACCTGTGTTCTGGCCCTACCTCTGCCATCACGGAGCACTGATGCGGGGAGAAGCTCCTGCTCTGGGCCTCCGAGTCTTCATCTACAAATGAGAATGTTGGATGAAGTCATGGTTAGAGGTTTTGAGGCCTTATTATATTCTAAATGGTGGCAGAGAGTATGATAAAAGATGAATAATCTCTGGATTTGTAGAGTGTGCAGCTGTACTGATACACTTGAATGTGAAGACCATTTTGAGGTCAGACCAAAGTCTTTCCTTCAGCAGACAGCTGTGGTTGGGGGATGCATTGTTTTGGTTTCCATACTGTTTCTCTCTTTTCTCCTCATGTATAAAAATAGAGTAATGATAGCAACATGCCCCCATAATATAATCACTTGAAAAATTATGAAAAGGATGTTTTATTTAATTTATCAACATAAATACAGTACTTGGTATTTTATAATGATCCATAAAAAACAGCAATTATTTCTGCAAGTGAAAAGTTTGAAACATGATTTATGTTTTGTGCATATTGGTGGGTAGAAAAAAAGTAGTTGTTTCACCAGCAGATTTGTCTCTTAGCAGATGTAAGTAACTTATGTAAACATTTCCTCTCAGTTTTTTAGGGTTTATCAAGTACATTTAGAATTTTTTTCTGTTCAAAATGTATAGGATTCTTGCACTATGGACTTACTCAAGACAAAGCATTGAGTCTGATACTATGTACTCAAAGTAACGTTCTTTTTAGTCTTTCTTATGCATTCTTAAGTGGTTGAGACAACAGTTTTAGTGCTATGTATTTTAATTAACAGAACATGTAAGCTCATCAGAGGATAATTTGCTGACAAAACAACATGAAGAAATGAAAATTGAAACTTAAGCTATTATGTAAAATTTTAAAAATAGAAATATTTCAAATGATAAATAATTCATGTCTCCTAGTAGCTTGAGAGATTTGGGGGAATAGTAATGAGACCTTTTTTTTTCTTTTTTTTTTTCAAAGTAATACATGTACATGGCTAAAAAATTATAGTACAGAAGAACTTACTTACAATATAGAGCAATATTTTCTGGCTTTTATTAATTTTTTAAATATATAGAAAATTGAAAGAATGGTATAATAAACACCTATTCTCTTCATATGTTCAATCATTAATATCTAATTAACATTAATATGTGTTATATATAATATCTAATTAAACATATATAAAAGCATTTGTATGGCCATATATATTTGTATGGCTGTATATGTTTTCCTTGGATTTTTAAGTTTTCTTAATCTTGAAAATAACCTGCAGATATCATGATATTTAACCCCTAAATGCAGCAATAAGTATCATCTAAAAATAAAAACATTGTCCTGGCTGGTATGGGTCAGTGGATTGAGTATCCACTTGTGAACCAAAAGGTCACTGGTTTGATTCCCGGTCAGGACAAATGCCTGGGTTGCAGGCCAGGTCCTCAATTGCAGGTGTGCAAGAGGCAACCAATTGATGTTTCTCTCACACATCAATGTTTCTCTCCTTCTCCTTCTCCCTCCCTCCCCTCTTTCTAAGAAAATAAATAAATAAAATCTTTAAATACATTGTCCTCCTTCATAATCACAAACCAGATCACATGCAAAATTATTAATTCTGTGATATCATGTAATAACCCATCCATATTAAAATTTCCCAAGTTGTCTCCAAAAAGACTTTCTAAGATTTGTTTTTTAAACCGGGTTCCATCAAAATTCCCATATGCTTTTGGTTGTTATAAAAGTAACCATTTTAAGTTCTTTCAACTGTTTCTTAGGCAAGTTATCTCCAAATCACTAAACGATACGCTTATACAGGTACTTCTTAAATAATCAGTTGATACCTAATATGTTGAGATTCTGCTTTGATAGCTGAAGATTTAACTTTTTAAATAATTTCTCAACATGCCCTTCCTACCTATTTGGTTTTTGTTGCTATTTGTTGTTAAATCAATTATTGGTGTCCTCTAGGAGTCTGTCTCATAGAGAGAAGGCTGACAGCAGTGGGAGAGTTTGGGGTGTAGAGGGACTGAGCAAAAAAGAAAAAGGACTCATGGACATGGACAACAGTGTGGTGATTGCAGGGGGAGGAGGTGGATGGAGATGGAAGAGGGTTTGGGGAGATAAATGGTAATGGAAAAAATACAGTAAAAACGAGCTATTAAAAATTGGTGTTTATATTAACATCAAGATGTAAGTATTGTTCTGTAAAACCAAGAGCTATGATTACATTTCCTTTCTTGTTGAGCTTTTTTCCTTTTTTCTGAACTTCATGATTTTAAAACTTACATTGCTTACTTTTTTTTACCCTTAGCATGGTCAACCTTTATTAAGGGCTTAATGTGCAAACTAATTTCTAAGTGTTTTATATACATCAGTTATTTTACTCATCACAACAACCTGTGATATGGAGGTTATTACAGATGAGGAAAATGAGGAATAAAATAAGCTAAATAAATGATCTGGGTTCATACAAGTGCTAAGTGGTAGGTAGTAGGGGTTTAAATATAGGCCTCTTGGACACTGAGGCCATGCTATTAATCACTTTGCTGTTCTTTCTCTCCTCAGCTTCAGAGTATTAAGTCTCTCAGTTCTCCTTTATTCTTCCTGCTTCCCTCTGTCCTCCTGTCCCAGTCAGACTGACTGATTTCCTGTGTCTGTTACATAGCTCTCTCTTAGATATTTTTTTAGATATCAATGTTGAGTCTTTATTTCTCTCCTGTCTCCTTGATTGTATACCTTACTCTTTCATGATTTACCTCTGTGTTTTGCTAGAGCAAATCAATAAGTAACATCCTACTAAAGGATGTTTAAAAAGTAAATGTTTAGGGTCCTTGCGTTTTTTCCTTTTATTTGCTTTTCTTATCTCTCTTCTCCCATTAAATTGATAGTTTGACTAATTGGAAGATTTGGGGGTAAAAGTCTTTTTCCTTTGAAATTTTAAAGGCATCGATCGCTCTGTTGCCTTTTTGGCTCTAATATGGCTGATAAAAAATCCATGCCAGTCTGATTGTCTCCTTCACATGGCCTGTTGCTGTCCTGAAGTTTCACAGTGTTGAGTGAGAGTTTTGTTTTCCAATGTGCAGAGCATTGTGGGCCCTATCAGTCCAAGGACTTAGAAACTTTACCTCTGGACAACTTCTGGTGTTATTTTTTTGAAAATGTTTTCTTTTTATAGTCTTTGTGTTTTTGTTTGTTTTTTCTTGGAAATAAACCTCTAGTTTGCTTGAGCTTCTCAATTAATCCTCAGTTTTTCTTATTTTTTGTTCATATTTAAAGGCTTTTTAAAAAATTGGAGTATAATTTGCATACAGCAAAAGTCACTTCTTTTATTGTACAGTTCCAGAAGTTTTGGCAAATACATACAGTAGTATAACCACTATCACAATCGAGATAAAGGGTCCACATTAGCCAAAAGGGAGAAGTAACCTGTGTGTCCCTGGATGGTTGAATATATAAACAAAATGTGGTACCTATATCTATATCTATGTGTCATTCTCATGACAACAAAATATTATTCAGCCTTAAAAAGGAAGGAAATTCTAACACATGCTACAATATGGATGGAACTTGAGACATTTTGTTAAGGGGAATACTCCACTCACAAAAGGACAGATATTATGTGGTTCCATTTAGATGAGGTACCTGGGGTAATCAAATTCATAGAGTTATGGTTACCAGGGAGGAGAGAAATGAGAAGTTATTGTTTAAAGGGTACAGAGTGTTAGTTTTGCAAGATGAAAAGAGCTCTGGAGATGGATTGTGGTGATGGTTGCTTAATGTGAATGGACTTAATGCCACACAGCTGTACACTTAAGACTTGTTAAAATGGTAAATATCTTATGTGTATTTTACCAAAACAAACAAACAAACAATATAGGACACTCTGTCTCATTGCCCCATACCAATTTCTCTCTCATATTTTTAAAATTACTTCATCTTTTTGCTCTACATTGTGGAATCTTTCTTTCACATCCCCCCCCCCCCCACCAAATCTATTGGTTCATTGTAAAATTTCAGCAGTCATAATAATAGTTTAAATTTCAAAGTGTTTTCATATTTTATGACTTGTTCTTTTTCAAAGAACCTTGTTTGTATATCATGGGTGCAGTAAGTTCTTGAATTTCTAGGAGAGTACTACTTAAAAATTTTTTTACAGCTCTTCTGTATTTTCTGCTTATTCTGGAAGGTCATTTTATTATTGTTGGTTTATATTTTTCTCTCACTTTTATTTTTCAGTCTATCCTCAAATGTTGAGTTCTCCTTGGTTGTCCCACATACTTGAGATTAACACAATCAAAGGTTGATAGGCAGCTGTTCGTACAAGAATTAAGTTAAAAAATAAACTTTTTATTTTAGAATGGTTCTAGATTTATAGAAAAATTGCAGAGAGTACAGAGAGTTCCCATATACCGTATTGATCCCCAATATCCCGCTGTTTACCCTATTGTTAACATCTTACATTAGTGTGATATATTTGTTGTGATTAATGAACTAATATTGATACACTCTTATTAACTAAAGACTATAATTTATTCAGAATTCCTTAATTTTTTAAAAAAAAATTTTTATTGTTCAAGTATAGTTTTCTGCTTTTTGCCCCACCCCTCCCCACCTCCCTCCCCTGTTTAACCCCCCCCCCTTGTTATTGTCCATGTGTCCTTTATAGTTGTTCCTGCCAACCTTTCACCCTTTTCCCCTATGATCCCCTCCCCTCTCCCCTCTGGTCACTGTCAGTCTATTCTCAATTTCAGTGTCTTTGGTTATAATTTTGCTTGCTTGTTCATTAGTTTTTATCTAATGTCATATTTCTTTCCCAGGATCCATCCAAGATACGACATTACATTCAGTTACATGTCTCCTTAGGCTCCCCTTGGCTGTGACAGTTTCTCGGACTCTCCTGTTTTTGATGGCCTTGGCAGTTTTGAGGAGGGTATCGGTTAGGTGCTTTGTAGAATGTTCCTTTGTTGGGTTTGTCAGGTGTTTTTCTCACCATTAGAGTGGGGTTATGGGCTTAAGGGCAGAAGATCACAGAGGTAAAGTGCCATTCTTATGCCATCATATCAAGAGGCTATGATGCAGCTGTTGATGTTGACCTTGAAGACTTGGCTGAAGGAGCCTCTGCCAGGTGTCCCTGCTGTCAGGTTAGTCTCCCTTCCCATACTGTAGAGTTTTTGGAAAGAAGTCACTATAATCAGCCCACACTCAAGGAAGGGGGAGGATCTATTGACAGTGTACTCCCAAAATGCCACAGCTTCTTCTTAGAGTATACTTCAATTTTTTTTTCTTTCTAATGGGACACACCAAGTTTTGGTCATTTTCTGGGCATTCTACTTAGAAGGGTGGGGTGGGAAAGGAGCTTTGCTTTTTGTATAGAGCTTCACGTACTGCTTTCCTCCTCCCTGCCTTTGGCACATCCCGAGCACGAGCTTCTGTGAGGCTCATCAGCTGTTGTCTGCCCCACTGCCATCCCCACTGAAGTGATCCAAGCTATGGTTTCCTTTGCTTTCTTCCAATGAGTAGCTCTCTTAAATCTGTCTTCCAGAAGTTTGTTGTTGAAAATTTTTGCTTGTAGATCCTCCCTTCTCCCCTAATCCAATTGTTTTTCTTATTGGTTCTGTATACATCGTTTGCATTCCTTTCCTATCATTTAAATCATGGATGTTAGAAGACATGAAAACAAGAGATCAACCCACCATTAATGTTCAAATATAAAGTCTTTTTTTAAAGTTGTAATATTAAAACATAAGGTGGCATAATTACTATCTTTTGTTATTTACTTAATATTTGCAATTCAGAAATAATAAATATATTATTTATTTTTAATAATAAATATTTAAATATATTATTTATCTAGAAATAATAAATATAACATGATGGTTTCCTGCCAGTGATCCCCCATATTGAAATGGGAGAAAACGAGGTAGAAAGTGTAATGGAAATGGGAACTAGCCTGGTCTGTTGTTGGTTTTAAATTGTCTGATCGGTTGTATGTTGTCAGGGAAAAACAGGATCTTGAACAGAGTTTAAGAAATGACAAATAGGGCGGAATGGAAGGAACAGTTGTATTGAGGAAGGATTTTCTGAGTCTTGACTGGCATAGATTAAGGGAAAGGAGATAAGAGAATAACAAGGTTAGATGCTAAATGGTGAGATATGCAACTATCTGCTATTCAGTTTTATGGCCCATACAGGATAAGATTTTTTTTGTATTTTTTAAAATATTTATTTTGGATAACTTTAGATATACTGAAAAATTGCAATAATAGTATAGTTTCACATACATTTCCCAATGTTGACATTTTACATATTTATAGTGCATTTGTTAAAACAGAAATTAACTTTGGTACAATACTGTTAACTAAACTACAGACCATATTGCATAACTAATTCATTTTTAAGTCAGAAAAATTTTTATTTGAGCTATATGCTTGTCATTAAGCAATATATAGCACACATGTGTTTATATTCCCGAACTTTCTGCCTTTCAAATGTTCTTTTATATAAATAAGTAGTTATTGCTCTGGGTTTATGTCTTACTGATTCTGAACGTAAGTTTGGGTGGGCATTCTCAAAATGAGTTTTATAACATTGCGAAAGAATACTTCAAATTTATTTTTTAAAATTCTGATTAAGAAAGTTTAATTTTAACTTTTAACAAGAATACATTTTATTTATGGTGTGTGGATATATATATGGACATGTGTATAGTGATACTCGATTAATGTATTATGCTTCAGGGTGTTCTCATTTGTGAAAGGTAGGGCTCAGGAACTAAATTAAGCTAGAGACAGAAAAACCTACTTAAAGTCTCTATGAGAGTCAGGAAATCTGATTTCTAGTCCCAGACCTGCCATTTATTTTTGGGCACTAATGTGTAAAGTCAAGGAATGTCAAGAGATGTGTTAGTTCTGTACTGGAGCTCACAGGAGGTGCCGTCCCTGCCTTCATCCATGTTCAAATCTCTCCACAATACCTGAGACCAGATACATTTCAGTTGAGTGCTTCCAGTGATGAGTATTCTGGTTATCCATCACTGTATAATGAATCACTTCAAAACTTAGTGGCTTAACACAGCAATTTATCATTTTTCTCGTAGTCCCAGTCTGGAAAGGCTCAGCTGGGTGGTTCTTGGTTGGGGCCCTTCATGCCATTGGAATCAGTAGGAGGCCCAGGCTGGAGATATTTGAAGTCTCCTTCAAATCACACATCTGACACCTGAGCTGGGGACACTGGAACAGCAGTGGGCACTTGGGGACACTCTACCCATGGCCTTTAAATGACTAATGAGGGCATTATCACAGCATGGTAGTCTCACAATAGGTAGGTTTCACACCTGGTAGTTGGCTTCCCCAGGAGTACTGTACAGGAAATAGTCTATTAAGTTCTGGTCCCAGAAACTGGCACAGCACCACTTCTGATGTATCTCATTAACCAAGAAATCTCAGTCTCCCAGATCTGAGCAGAGGGAACATAGGCCCCTGTCTCTTGAAGGAATGAGAATCAGAATTTGCCATCTTTAGTTCACCCACCACAATGGAAAATACATTGCTTCCTGAGGAGCACATTTCATTTACAGAGAGTTCAAGATGTGTAGGTGAGATGACATCTGCTGCTCATATAAGCATCAAGACCTGATGGAAGCTATAAGGTAAATTAGGCCTATTGTGCTGTAGACATCTTTGATCTGTTGAATTACTCAGTACTGTTCTTTAGGAGTCCATTTCTTAACACGCATGTACGAGATGAGATGCATTCAAACTCACATATCCATGTGCGCGTGCACCCTTAGCTAGGTCTAGGCCCAAATGGACCAAGTGTGCATACTCTTCTCTGGGAACTTCCTTTTTCACAGATTCTACCATCCTTCCTCCCTCCCCCATGTGATACAGACTTCAAATTAGTTGCCTTGTTACAACAGTTGATTCCTTACATTATAGTGCTGGGTATTTAAATACAGGTAAAGTACAGCCCCTGCCCTTAAACAACTAAAATCAAATATAAAATGAAGTGCATTAAAGGGGAATACAAGTGCTGTGATCAGTCAAGTGGGGCACGAAACATGGGGGGTGGTATGACTAGGCAGAAGGAGTTAGGAGAAGTTTCAGAGAGAAGAGGAACTTTCAGTCTGCTTTAAAAGATAATGGCAACAATAAAAATAATAGCAGTACATACACAGCATTTATTGAGCATTCTGTGCTGACACCATTCTAAGAGCTTTATGTACAATACATCAACTCAGCTAATGCTGATAGTGACCCTGTGAGGTGAGCATTTTATTATCCTTACCTCATAGTAGAGTAAGCTGAGGAACTGTGAAGGTAAGTCACTTTTCTAAGGTCACACAGCTGGTGAGTGGCAAGGATTCAATCTCAGGCATTCCAGCCCTGAGGAAGTAGCAGATGGATATGGAGGTGCTCTCCAGCAGAGGGCTGATGTTCCAACACCTGGTGAGGACCCCAGAAACTGCTTTTGGCTACCAAATCTTCCAGCTTCTTCCCTAACCAGCCCTCTTCCTCTACTAAATAAACTTAAGGCAACTTCCATTTTAAAAATGCTGCTTTAACTACTACTTTTAAAATGCTTTTTGTATTCCTTTTCTTGAGGCCTTGGTTAAAGCCTTTCTTTTTTATGAGATATTTTTGAAGACTCCAGCCTATATGGATCAGGTTTTTTTTTCACCTCTGTCTCTTCTTTTTCCTTTGTTCTTTCCATTGAGCATGCCATTTTTGTATGCCTACTGTGTTCTAGCCCTGGGCACTCCTTATGTAAGAAAGAGCAGAAAACACATTTTAGGCCATTTAATCATTACACAAAAGGAAGAAAAAAATTACAATGTTCCAAATTATTATGAAGGGGCAACATAGGGGTAAGAAAAGTTTTTGGTCAAGAGATTTATGATTTTTATTACACTGGAGTATTTGAAATCTATTTGCATTTATCAGTAAGACTTGCTCGTACCTGTTCATGCACCCATCCCATTTGCATGCACAGGGTCATGTGCTCATTACTGACCTTTACACTTTTGCTACCAATAGTAGAATGATTGATATTTTGGGGGTTATTTATATAATGAAATACTATACAGCCACGAAAACAAATTCACTCTGGTCTACACCACAAGGATAAACAAGGATAAACATAACAACAATGTATAGTTTCCAGATGTTTTCTCATGGTGCCTTTGAGGAGCAGCAGGTAGATTCAGTGTGAAGTGCATTCTGTTTTCAGATACCATGGTCACTGAAGTCTGGAGAGGGAGCCTACCTTGAGGGCTTCTGAAATTCCTAGCTGCCCTTGTGGTGAAGGCTCCAATGTTTTGGCCAAATCGCCATGCTCAAAATTGGTCCAGAGGGAACCCCAGGGATGGGCCATCTGAGGTTCAACCTGTTTGGCATCAACCTGTTTACCCAACTGAGGTGGGATTAGGGACCATTATGGATAAAGGTTGGTGGTGAACCATGCAGTGTGGGGTCAGAGCTGGACCAGAGAGCTGCTAGAGCCAATTGCTGGGCCCTTTGTGTTTGAACTCCCAGGTCTGGCAGTTTTTAGAGAAGGTACATTCTGCTACTGGGGGTATTCCTTTGCTGTGGCAAAGGGCCTACCAAGAGGGGCTGCAGGAATCTGAGGCATTTGAGCCCTGGGTCCTTAAGGGCATGTCCCTTGTGAGGGGCCTGGCTCACTCGGTTCCTTTTGTCTGGACCAATCTCCATGGTCCTGGCTGTTGTGTCTGCTGCTGCTGCCGAGCAGACAGTTGCACTGGAGACACTTGTATATCTGCTCCTTGCACTTACCCAGCTTGAGGTCACTTTCTTCCTTTCCTGGGTAGTTGAGTTCATGTTCTCAAACAGTGTCTACAGTACTTGTTGATGTTTCCTTCTGTAGACAGTGGCTTCCCAATTCTCTTCTTTGGAAAATGAGTGACTGTAAGGATACCACTGGGAAGCAGTAGAACTTAAACATACCTATATATTCCTGGCTTTGTTTTTCCTCAGTTAACTGTTAAACTGATGATTTCCAAGATGTTGAGTAGAAACCTGGGTACATCCGTCTACCCTCTTTCTGTAACCTCTAAGTGTAGGTTTTCCGTTTGTAGGTGTTGCTTCCCTAGAACGACATCTCTTTTATTGTTGCTTCTCTTATTGATGTCTAGAAAATTGTTTGAGGCTTTTTAGAGTCACTTAAAATTAATATGCTTTTCTACTTTGATAATTAAAAGATTGGGGACTTCAGAGTATTCTTTTATGCCAGTCAAAAATAAAAACAAACAAAAATTCATGGCAAAAGGTAAAAGCCGTATTTCTAAGGGGGAAATATTCACTGTGTGCAGCATGCCAAGTTTTTATAGTTCTCTGGACAGACTTTACTTCCCATTGCTGCATCCAAAGCACCTGTGAGTTCAATGGTCCCATCCCTGAGAGTCAATAAGCCACAATTTAGCTGTTCCTCCTGAAACGTCTTTACATTGGAACAGGTAAGAATTTGTTTCCAGTCTTGCTAGTGAGATGTATTATTTTTTTTCACATTTCTGTACTTTTATTTCCCTGGCTCAATAATAATGCCCGTTATTTTGAGAAGTGTCAGGTTGAGACATTTTCTTGGCTGGTGGGATCCATGAGAAGCTGATCAGACCATTCTCTCTTAAGGGCCTGGTGCCCCAACAATTTTGATCAACAGAATTCTGATCGCCTTCGAGATAGAAATCACTTTGTGTGATTTTTGCCTCATGACTACTGGCTGTTGGTGACTCCTGAGGAAATGCAGCTGCTGCCATCAGCATCTCTGGGAGAAACCACTGCAGGGAGGACATGGAAGCAGCACTTTTATGTCTGTTCTGTGTAAGCAGAAGCTTCCTACACTGTGATTTTGTGATTTTTTTCCTCAAGAAATGAAGCCTGAAACTCACGGGAGTAGTAATGGCCTGAGTTTAAATCTTGGCCCTGGCACTTACCACTTGTTACTATCTTGCACAAATCAGCATCTCCAGGCCCACCTTTTCTCATTTGGAACATGAGGCTAATAAATAACACTGGATTTTTTACCCCCCGTTTCTTGTAAAAATGATCCATGTGAAGAGCGTAGTGGAACATGTGACTTGCAGTAAGTAGTTCTCTGCTGTAGTCATTGCTTCCTCCCCTTCTGCTGGAGAGGATGAGCTCTGACTTCAGACACAGCTTGGGTGAAATCCTGCCTGAGCTGGCAGCAGGCTCACCGACCTTTGGAAGGTTTTTGACCTCCCTGAGCTGCAGTTTTCTAATCCGTAAAATGGAGATAAAGATACATACCTGTCAATGGTGTCTAGAGGCTTTTGTGGGGTAATGGATAAGGATGATCTAGCCCTGTAACTATGGTTACTTATCCACAAACCATCTTTATTTTTTAGCAACACACTTTCTCCATCTGTACCTTTCTTCTCTCTCTTCTGTGTCTTCCCTTGTTTCTTACTCCCTGCCTCTGTTTACCCTTTTCTCTTTGCTTTTGATGCTGTGGGACCTTGGGTGTGAGGTGGAGCAGCTGGGGAGTGAGAGAGGCGATAGTTCAATCAGAGATCATCTTACCCAGCTTTGCCTGATCTTCCCTCCCATCCCCGTTCCCTCTGTGAAGTGCTAGGCTCAAGACACAAGGCAGAAGTCAGTCTGTGCTTGGTGCTGCACTGGGAATTCTCAAGCTCAATTTCTAAGAATAACAAAAAAGGATAGCAACTTGGTATTGTCATTTGTCATTTTCAGTTAGACCATGTTCCATGGAGCGGTCTGGAAAAATTAAAATGTTTTTCTAAAAGCTTTTTGGCACTTTAGTCACTAACAGTCAGAATATATCAGGCCACATTTTAAAACCAGTATTTGTTCTGTCTGGCCTTTAAAAACTTCCCAAAGAAATGCAGCCATTCCAGTATTCCTGGAAAGATGGACTGGATCTCTCCTACCACCACCCCTGCTTCCTTGAGGTGTCTCCTTTCCTTTCTCCATTGCTGCCAGCTGTTCTGAGATACTCTTCACCTCTGATAGGGCTTCTTTTTCCTAGATCAAATTGGATCAAACCATTTAGAACAGCTCTCTCATTCATCGACTGTATGGGATTCAGAACTGGGTGAAGGACAAAGGCCGGGGTCAGACACACGCCCCGCAGTCCTGGGAGACCAGGCACACACACTACATAATCCTCCCTTTGTTTTACCTGAAAATTGGGGATATGATTACAAATTGAAGTGGCTTTGGGAAAAATACATTTATTTATATATTGGGCAAGAGTTGGTTGCTTCCTAAATGTGATCTTCAAGGGCTCTGGGAAGGTTTTATAGAATAGAGAAGAAGAATCTGCCTCCTGGATTAGTCATGCTTTTGTTTTTTAAGGAAATAAATCCTCAGTTAAAGAGAAACAGTGATAAGTGGTGGAAAGTGAAAGTACGTTTGTTTTTAGTAGAAATCAATGTGTTTAATGAGAAGAATGAGAGAACATTCTAGAAAGGTTATAGAACTAGAAGAGACTTGTGAGATCACCTGATACCTTAGTACCCTAGCTGAAGAAATCGAGTCACAGTGAGGTCAGTGGATTGGCCAAAACATCATGACTGGCTTTGCAGAACTAGACCGAGGTGAACCTGAGATTGACTCTGAGTCCCTCCACCACCACGATGGAGCTCCAGTGGTGTGTGTGTGTCTGCTCACACATGTCTGCTGGCAGAAAATGAACTTAAACTGCCTTCTAATTGATTTGTGACACTGGAAACTGGATAATAGGAATAAAATGAAAATTTAGTATTATAGATGTTTTTCTTGAATAACATTTAAAATTATTATTGCATGAACATGAATTCACTTATTTTATCAAATAGTTCAGTTGTCTATACTGAAACATTGCAGGAGTGTAATCCCACAACTTAATAATAGAGCAATGACAGATATAGTTTTGACATTTATATTTTTAAATACATGAAAACATGATTATATTGCTTAAGTTAATATGTCTGTCCCAGCTCAGGATATAAATTAATAAAGTAACTTTTGATTTTCTCCTTATGTGGTGTTTTTAATAATAGAACTATGCCATCTGTGTAAAGAACCTTTTTAATATAAAAATTCTTTGAAATTTGCAGTTGTTCTGCACTAACATCTTTTAAAGCATTAGAATTCTAATTACCCAGGGGAATTGATGACGAAGGTGGGGATCACACTAAGTTCATTGCTGAACATTCAGTAATGTAATGGTTGCCTCATTTCCCAGGGTTTCTGGTTCTCATGCTTTTGTCTCAGGAGGAAAGTTCTAATTGGCCCTGTTAAAAGGACAGCTTGACAAGTCATTTTAAGAGACATACTTTGAGCATTACTAGCAGCAGAAGGAATGCAGTATTTTAGAAGTCAGGATCAGTAGGTTCCAACTTGCTTGCAAAATTGGGCCCGTGTTTTTAAAATTACAAGTTGCACCAAGAAGAGAATCTGTAATGAGTTCGTTTTGTTGGAGAAATTTTAATGTAGCTAACATTACTCTTTACCTTTCAGAGATCTTGCCTCTGGTGACTTTTTTGGAGAGTACCAGCTCCTAGGGATGTGTGTCTCTTGCAGCATAAAGTCACAGAAAGGAAATAAAGAACTGAAACTCTTTTTGTTGGACAGTCTCCAGTGGAGCTGGAACTTCAGAATCCAGCAAATATTTGTATTGATTGCTTAAGCTGCATCTTGAAATGTTAAACAGTGGGTCAAGTCTTCCATTTTCTAGAGTTTAGTCTCCTTGCAGGTATAGTTTCCAGAATATTCAAAACCACCTATATTTTCTTTGGTTAGAGGTTTGCCAGATGGTGATGGGGTTGTGGAGCCTGGCCCGTGGGAAAACTGTAGGTCTAAGTTCAAAGAACCAGACTGACTCACCAAGGAGTAAAGTCATGGAATGGAAGAGAATTTTAGAGATTACCTAGGAGAGACGGCCATCTCCTGCATGAATGTGTCTAATATCAGACAGCTCAATAATCATAATATAATTGTATATACTATATAATATAATGAACAGTATTGCTATTTTTATGTCAATAATCATTAAATAACCACAATGGCAGCTACCTTTTTTGAGTGACTATGTGTCAGTTCAAGTGCTGTGTACATTATCTCATTTAATCTAATACCCTTATAGAGCAACTGTGTAGCAATTAAAGGCACAGATTCTGGATCAAGACCATCTAAGGGAATCTTAGCTCTGTATTTCTTTGCCATGTGACCTTGGCACATAAATTATTTAATCTCTTTGTGCCTCAGTTTCCTCATTGGTAAAATGGGTACCTTTTAGGGCCAGGTACTCCTAAGTCAGTATAGGAGTACCTGGCCCAGAGCTGTTGTGATAACTGTTCCCTTTTTAGAAATAAAGTAGAACTTCGGTTGTTATTTCACATGTGATCTTACACTGGAAGGAGCTCAGACTCAAGACAGCTGCGCCCGCCCGTGAAGCCTGTGCCCGTCCTTCAGCTTCACACATTCTGCTCCTCCTGTGTCCTACAGCCCAGTCCACTTCTGAGCAAAGCTCGAGGTGCCATTTTAAATTAAATTCTGGCTCCTGTTGTCTTTGTGCTCTTGATCTCAGGTCTGTCAAAGAGGAGGAAAAGAAAAAGTGCTAAAGTGGGCTTTTTCTGCTTCTCATTACTGTTGGCTAATGAGCATTAATGTTTGATAGTGTTGCTTGGACTCTGGAAATCTGGTGATTTGGAGAAAACAAAGAAACACCTAGTTTGGAAGTTTTTCATGTCATCCCAAGTGAGCCAGACTGGGTCCTTTGTTCAGTCACTTTCTTTTCCTAGTAAAGATCAAGCTGAGGAGGATGCTTGCCAAGGTCAGGAGCAAGCTTATAAATATGAGCAGAGGGGAGTGGTGCTTGTGGAAGTAAAACTCTAGCTGCAGTCTTGAGGGGGATGTTGAGGCTCCTACTGCCTCTTGCTTTTGGCCATTGGGGTCAACGTAGCCTCAACTTCCATGGGAAGGAAGAGATATAGATATCTTTTTATTTTTTTTTCTGTCAAAGATCCTGCAAAGTTTTTCTTTGGAACTGGGATTAATTTCAAAAGACCCATAGAGATTGTAGGAATACCCCGTTCTCCATTATCTGTTGGAAGGTAAACTCCAAAATTTTGGGGGAAAAGAGTTCTTTCCACGTTTTATTTGACAGGTGCATGCCAAATAGTATGGCCATAAATGTCTGTTAGACCAAAGAGAAAACTGCGATGCAAGCCCTGAATGCACTGAACTGGCACCGTAGTATGTACTGTGACAACACAGCTGAGAGATTATTCTTATGAATAATCCTGCAGTGAATGATTTTTCTTTTTGCCTTAAGAACACATAACTTTTAAAGGACATTAAAGGATGTGCCATAATTTAGTCACCGTTCATGTCATCTTTCACTTACTCTCCATTGGGAATCCAGTTTGGGGCCCAGATCTAAAAATTCAGCTTTATTTGTCATTCTCTGTGCTGTAAAGCAGAGCTGCCTCTACCATATAATCTAACTGTCTGTCTCACCTTTGGCTGCGTGGAGCTGCAATACGGTAAACTCCTGGAGGTGGGGAATACTTCTTTGGTACCCCTTCTTAACAATAGCATAAGGCTCCCTGTCTTTTAAAGTTACGGTTGAACTAATTATAGAGTAAGATCATTATTAAAACACTTCCTCCAAGGATATAAAAACAGCTTTGCCTGTCTGTAAGAAATGATTCTTGAAATCTGTGGTATTTCTGAATATTTCATAGTGAATGCTTACATGAATTGCTACTTACTTTGTTGGAAACCTATGTGTATGTGTCTCTTTCCCTTCCTGCCTCTCGTCTCGCCTCCCCCTCCTCCTACTCCCCATGCTCTTTCCCTGTTATGACGCAACTCTGGGTACACAGAGCTCTCCAAGCTGTGTGATGTAATCCCTAGGTTTTAACCGATGCCTCTCTGCCTAAGGTTCCTATTACTGCATCTCTAGGGCCTTTGATCACTTAATCTCTTTGCAGCCCCACAGTTCCAGCTGTCACTAAGCACTGACATGTTGAAAAGTAATCAGTCGATCTCCCTGCAGATGGATGTCTTTCTGAGTTCTTTTTTTTTTTTTTTTTTGGTCAGTGGAGGGGCGTATCTTCTGAGCCTGACTGGTGTTATTCTCTTTTAAGACTGACTTCTTTCCCAAATGCCATTGTTTCCCATGCCCCTTCACCTCCCCATACCCTTAGTGAACACAGTCATTTCCCAGGTCCGGTGGCATATTAGAATTCCCCAGGGAGCTCTTGACTAAGCTAATGCCCCAGGCTCTATGCCATTTGAGTCAGTGGTCTGTTTTGAAATTCTCCAGGAGATAGTGATGTGAAGCAGTGTTGGGCCCACTGCAGATGTTCAGTAATCTTTGTTAACTGATTAAACAGTAATTCTGTACACATCATACATATGGGTTAATGTTTTGGTGCTGATCGATATTTACAGGAATGCTGGCCTTAGTAGGATTTTCCAAGAAGTCTTAGTGACCACACATCATAAATCACAGAGTCTTGGCAATACCCTGGGAAGTGGGAAGAAGATTTTGTTTCAGAGTAATATGGTCTTAAAATTTTTTAAATAAGAAATAGATATTTATGGTCCACTTTTAATGAAATACTATATATATATTTTGGAAAGATTTCCAAAATCTTTTTCTTTCTGCTATATAAATGCAATTTGTTTGCCTATGTTTATGAAAGCATTAAAATACTATTTCTTATTTCCTGTAGACATATAGATTTCTATTTTCAGTTTGACAGAATTGGTTCAAGCTTACCTCTTCAGGGAAATACATCTTATCTGGTAAACAGAATTTAAGAATGACAAGGCTATATGCAGTTATCACATTGGAGAGCAACTGAGGAGATCCAGACAGTTTCCAAAGCCCGGCTCAGAGACCAGCCCAGAGGCCAGCACAGCCTGATAGAGTGGCAGTGTTGTAAGCGAATGTTCCCATCTCACAGTCAGTGTGCTGCAGTGGGAACGCTGAAGCCCTTCTTTAATCCCCATGGATTTGGTTCAAAATTGAGCCATACTTTTCTCTAACACAGAGAGATAAAGACTACCTCATAAGCCTGACAGATTTGTCAGAAGGATCCAGACAGGAGTGCAGTAGTTCCCTGGAAGACTGGCAAGTAACTAACTGTACCAGCTGGTGGAAGAGGAGGAGGAGATGGAAGGGGAGGAGGGAATGACAGTAAAAGAACTTCAAGGGACAGTTCCAGAAAATTGTTAATGGGACTTCTTAGATGCATTTGAAGTGAAGTATTTCCAGACAGCATGTCTTAGGTTCTTTTCACTGAGTCAGGGGTGAGAGATGAGCTGTTGTCATGTTAAACTAATAAATGACATTAGTAAGACCTGAAGTTGAAAAGCATTGTACTTGCAGCTTGGAAGCTCCCCCGTGGAGGGTTTCCAAGCTCTGGGAGCCAAGAGATCACTCATCTCTGACAGGAACAATGGAAACATCTAAGTTAAAAAATGCAATAGCCTTCCAAAACCTTTGGGACCTAAGGAGCTTCACTGAGCATAATTTTCTTTGAATGGAAATAGAAGTTTATAATTTGTTAGAAGCAATTTCTCAAAAGTAAAAAATGAGGCATTATAGAGGTGGTTCCTGCGTTTCCAGCTCCTTCAACAAAAGCCACTTTGAGTCAGTGTATCTCTAAGGTTCCTGTGCTGGGCAGTGATTAATCTGAGAACACAGTTGGAGAACTTATTGTGATAATAGTTTTTTATGTGTGTGTGACTTTCCCTGGTCTGGATTTTTGTCGTAAAATTCAAAAGTGTGCAGCTCTGTGTTCTGACACGATGCATAGCACTGGTCTTGAGAACTGAAAAGGAGCTGCGAACTGATGGCAATTACCTCGGATTTTGAGATCTGTGTAATGAGCACAGGCAGCAAAGTGCTGGGTGCACACACAGGTTGTTGTGGGATTTCTGATACAGTCCAGCCACTTCCTTTAGTGCAAAGTATTGTCTCTTTTGAAATTTATAAAGTATCTTTTAAAGCAGGTGTCACGTAGAACTGCACGTTAACATTTTTTTCCTATTTGTTACTGGGAGTCTAATCTCTACTGAGCAAGCATTTTCATGTTATTTAAAAACATAATTTTAATAGTATGCTGAACGTGTTAGCCTTTAGTAGCAGGTAGGAGGTCGTGTTCCCTTGTAATGTAGGTGAAATTTTGAAGACAGTGGGAGAAATGGTAAGGGTGAGATACCAAGAGCTTTTGTGTGTTTTTTAACTACTTGAATAAATTAAGCTCAATTAAATACATCTTAATAAATATTCAAGTACTTTTATATGCCAGGAATAACAGTAGCTAAACTTGTGATGGTTTTGGGTGTAAGTAACTATCTGGCTGACACTGACTCAGTGAAAAAAACCATGTGCACACAGGTCGTTAACACGTAGTTTGGATCTAATAGCTTCACAAAGGCAGAAGAGACCCAGGCTGCCACTGCCCCAACACTACTTTTTTTTTGCCACAAGGAAGGAGGAAGAAGAAGGCTGAGTGAAAAAATGAAGAGTTTGTTTATCAGGGAGGAAAATTTTTCTCAGTCATCTCCACATCCCCAGTAGCTGCTGGGGAAACAGAGAATGCAGATGTTTAGAAAATAAAAATCTGATTTTCATGATTGTCCACAATTAATTTTAATTGATGAGTAGCCTCTCCAAATCAATGAGGTATTTTGTTTGCAAGAAAGGAAGGGAGGTGGGAGGCCAACACTGGTTACCATGGTGGTGTGTGCCAGGCTTTCAGAGAAGAGAGTGAGCGAGCCCTGGTCATCGAGAATCTCGCTGCCTGATGGTGGGGAGAAGACAAGTGATCAGATCACCATGGTGATCTGTGGACTAAGGACAGTACCAAAGAGGTACAAATATAACACTGTCACAGCACAATTTGGAGAGATGTGGGGAGGTTCAAGAAAATCTTGGGAAAGACAACATTTGAGATGGGCACTGAAGTTTTCAAGAGGTGCTGACAATGCCCTTTAGACATCTGCAAAGCCAGAAGCCTTGGGTTTGTGTAGCACATGTTCCAGGAGAGCAATCCGTGGTAAGAGTGGGAAGTGTTTGAAGCCTCAGGGTGCTGTGGTGGTTGCTGCATTACTGCATGAGCAGCAAATGAATGAAGTATAATTTAGTGTGTTCTGATCATCTGCCAGTTATGTGCCAAGAGCAGGGCTGGGTGTTTCTCCAAACAGATGACCTTTGTACGGGATCATGCTCATGTTTCTTTCGTTGGTGTTCCATTCATTCAAGGGCTGCCCTGGACTGTATTTAAAATTGAACTTTGAACTCCTGTGTGTTTTGAAGTCTGTTGTTTGTAATCTGTAGGTGCAGGCAGTTTTTTTTTTAGGTAAAAGGAAATGCCAAAGGGCCTTCAAGTCTCAGTTCCAATTTTTTCAATGTGATGCGATAATATCGTGCAGTTTAATGAACTGTTGGTAGGCTTATAACGCTGCTGGTTCACATTAGCTTCATTTTGAAGGATGTTCAATCAGTGGTACCAAGTTATTTGTGGTACAGTTAGGGCAGTCATTGAACTAATTTGTATGGGAAGAAAGTAATGAAAAGTGGTGTTCGTGAAAGAAAGCTGTCTTAGTTTTCTTCAGTGTCCCCTCCACATTGTCCAGCACTGCTCCTTGCCATGGTCAAGCAAAAGCAGGACTGCAGACTGAGGGGGAGAAAGAATGGAGAGACCTAAGTGGTCTTTCAAAGACTGGTATTTGCAGAAGGAAAGAAACCCATTTAATAAAAGGATAAAAAATAATACTATTTTTTGTACTCAGGGGATTGGATGGACAATAAACCCAGTGAATAAGGGAGCTGCCAAAAACTTTGTGTTAGTGTAGATTCTGATTGTTGACATTTTATTCTAGAATGAAAAAGATGATAATTTTACTCTTTTCTCATTTAATATGAGATTTTATGTATATGTAATATGTATAAAATATATATTTTATACATTTCTCTGAAAAGGATTTAATATAGTTGTAATGCCCTACAAAATTAATTGTAATATAAGTTTTCCTAGAATATTAACATATTTTACTGTATTATTTGCATGTATATTATATGTCTAAACATTATCTGTGCTGTGTCTGTCTGTGTCTTTTTCTGTGTAGACATTTTGTCCATAGAAAGAAGATCCAGAACATCATAGCTGTTTTGAACATTGCAGGACTGTCATGTGGAAGAAAGGCCCAGTTGGTAGAGTTGTGGGGAGGTGTCTGGGCTCATTTCTAAGGAAGAATTTTCTGAAAATGCTGTTCATAGGTGCAGTAGGCTGCTGTGGGTGTAAGAGAAGTCCTTGTTTATTCCTTTAAGACCAGTCTGTGCAAGTCTGGGCTAACGCAGTGGTTTCGAGCTTCAGCATGAGTCAGAACTACTTGGAGGGCTTGTTCAAACCCAGGGTGCTATACCCCACCCCTAGAAGTGTTGCTTTAGTAGGTTAGGGTGGGGCCCGAGAACTGGCATTTCTAATGACTTCTCAGGTGATGCTGATCCGTCCGATCTAGGGACCACAGTTTCAGAACCACTGAGCTAAAACATGCTTATCTAACTAGAAATCATCTGTGCATAGGAATCATTTGGGGATTTTTGTTAAAACATAGAATCTGACTTGACTGTCATGGGCTTGAGATTCTGCATTTCTGATGTCTCAGGGGATGCAAATGCTCTTGGTCCACTGTGTGAGTACCATGACCAGTGAACCCATTGGGGATGGGGAGGCCGGAGGAAATGTAGACATCCAAGGGGCAGTTAGGCGAGAGGATAAAACTCTTGAGCTCCTGTGAAATAATTTTACTTTGTAAATTCCCAAAGGTGACAAAGAAAAAGTTGACTTTTGCTTAAAAATTTTTTTTATGATAGAAATTCTTGTCTTATCATTATCATACCGTAATCACCAATATTTTTATGAGCCTTCTCTGCAGGTCTTTAAGACCTCATTTACCTCACACTATAAAACTTTTACTCGTCAGGAAAATGCCTCACCGAATCCACTGCAGAACTTTAAATGGGAGTGGCCTCCATGTTCCTTTATTTATCTGAGCTGTGATGCTTATTTGCAGATGTGGTTATTTGTCATAAATGCCCCCTTCAAAGCATTTTGAAGGTTTAATACCATTATGTCTACTCTCTGTGCTTTCTAACAGTGCTGCTGGGGTAGTGGCCATAGAAAGATGACAGTAAATCAGGAGATTACTAAACTTTTATAAATCACATGGACCTATAGCCATGGGTTGGATAATGCAAGATTGCATTAAGAAAACAAAATGTCTCTCATGGGGAAATGTGTGCTTCCTGTCCAGCGCCAAGTGCATATTTCATTCCGTTTTCTCCTGTTTACTCCATTTTCCTGCCTTCAGAGTTCTCTTACCACCTCTTCTCTGAGCCTTGATTCTAATCTCATAAGATCGTTACCACATTTTAATTTTTCTGGCATTGAGAGGATAATCTCATAGAATCACAAGCAGTTCTAGACCAACTGGAAGTATAAGGCGAAGATCTCAAGAAAGAGAAACTGATTATAAATAACTCTTTAACCTCTTTTTGTTTGTTCCTGGTAGTATTCATTGTGGTCTAGTATGTGTTTGTATAAACACATACTAAACTCTTTAACCTCTTGATGTGTTATTCTTCTCATATAAAGGGATGGAAACCAGCATTTGCCTGCCTACTACCTTTACATCAGTATTTCATTTAATTCTTTAAAAACCCACGTAGTCCTGGTGGTATAATTGCATCACAGAAAAATAGACTCAGGTCAATTATTACCTTAATTGGTGAAAACATTAAGGTGATATCTCACAGGTCGTATGTAAGTGGTCAAATCAGGATTTGAACCCGCCTATTTCCAAAGCTACTTGGGTTCTTTTTATATGTTGAGGCTTCCTAAAATAAACAAACTCTTTGGAATGCAGATGTTCCCACATCATGTGCCAGAGGCATGACAGCAGAAGGTTTTGAATGGAAAAGGGAGAAAATAAAAGTCCTGGCCAATCACTATCCCTTTAGTTTCTTATCCAGCAGCCACTGACACACCATCAGCTGTGCTGCAGCAGTCAAATGAAGATGGGAGTCCAGCTGGCAGGAGTGTCCTCAGACTGAAGATTCAGAACATGTGAGGAACACTGTGCTGGTTATTGAGCTATCGGCTCTGAGTGACAAACACACCCTTCTAATTTTGTTTGTGGCATTGGGACTGTGGCCCTAAAAACCACATGGCTCTGATGCCAGCACTATTCCCTGTGGTTTCTTCCAATATCGGGTGCTAGAGAGGGCTGCATGGCTGGAGGAGGGACAGCAGACATGCTTTTCCTGTTTACCTCCTTTCCTGAAAGTGTCATTTCAACAGTGGTTCTTCTTCACCAGCAGAGGTGGTTTGTTTTTAGCAATGGATTTCGGTTTCTGACTTTTCCCTCTCAGTCATCGTTCTCAGTTGGGGACTGCCTTCTCCTTAGGGGTCCAGGTCTAGCTCTATGGTAGGGTGGGGGAAGGGGGGTTCCCCCCAACCTCTACTCTGTTCCCTCACCCCTACCTAGGACTTCCTCTGTGACATCTCAGGGTTACCTTGCATCTTTTACTATTCCTGTACCAATTTAACTAGGTCCTTGTATTAAATTCTCTCTGTTAAAAATATATCATGGTTTTTGTTTTCCAGACAAGATCCTTGAGGGTACACACAGTCTTAAAGAGAAAACCTGTAAACCGTGTGGAAGTGTGATGTGAAAGCTCACTGCCCGAAACACACACTGTCCATTGCTGACATAGGGAGTTAGTTGGGCAGAAGTTGTAGAAGAACTTGAAGGATTTGCAAACAAATCACCTGCAAACAAATTTGTTAGGTTCGCATTTTCACAACACAGTTCAACCCTGGAATAGCATGTCCAATAGGAGAAAAGAAAGGAAACAGCAACCGACAGAGGCTGTGTGTTCTGGGTCACTTTGGCTTCTAGGTTTGGGAACAGTACCTTCCTCTGACCTCAGCTTCCTCACCTTCTAAAAGTTAGACAAGACTCAGTATGAAGTCAAATGAAGTTAGGAGCCTGATTACTTCTAGAAAGTATGAGGTCTTGAATTAAAGCAAACTATTATGACAGTCAAATAAATATTGTAACGTTTTCATTAGACTCAATCTCTGTCTATATGAAACAATTTGCTGAGTCCTTAGGAATCTTTAAATGATAATGTGGTGGGTGGGGCTGGGAGGGGTGATGGAGACCAGTCCCTGAGGACCTGCTCAGTCTTGCATTTTGCTCAATGCATTACATGGGCTGTCATCCAACTTTTATCATTTGATAGGAGACAAAACTGATTCTCCTAATGTTGAGAGTCAGCTCTCCTAGTTATTCTCCATTCCTGTCATTGTGTTTCATTGTGTCTGTTTTTCATAGTTACGTTTGCTTGTGAAACAGGAACGTGACAGGTAGTTGGTGTTATAGTTGGTGTTAGGCTATCAAATTTTTCTGGGGGGAATTTTTAGGATATTGGTAGATCATAAGCTTAAATGAAAACCTTTATGATTCTCTCCTTCAAGAATTGCTGACTCTGTTTTGAAACTCCATAAAGTCATTGTGTTATTAGTAATCCACCATCAGACTAAAGGGCACTATCCCTATTTATGTCTATACACACCTAGAAATCTTCAGTGGTGGACCAGAAGTCAAAGCAGGCATTGTTCATTGATGACCACATTTCATGGTTTTGAGGCAGCAGTAGACAGTCCTCGTGATACTGATATCCATACTGAAAGAGATGTTCACAGATCCATGAGCATGTGACTGATTGAAAACAGTCAGAAATACTGGGAGAGCACAGTTCTTGGTGTAGAATAACAAGGGTTATGAACATGTACCACTGCCCCTTAGTTTTTAGTTCAAGTCACTGAAACACTGAAAGAACTCTTTTCCTCTTTTGTAAAACAGTGGTAATAAAATCTGTTTGCATATTCCTTGGGGACGTTTGGAAGATTGACTGAGATAAAGCGTGAAAGCCCTTGTGAATTTAAGGCACCTGGCAAATGTAGTGGAATTAAAGGATTAATGCATTACAGGAAGGCTCTGAACTCTCCCAGACCTAACTTGTAGCATCATAATGCTATGAAAAAATCAGCTTACTCCTAGTGGTTCTGTCTTTACTTCCCTGACTACAAGGGTATTTTCATATGTAAATATGTGCTATAGAGTTTTTTCTCTTTATAAGTATCTTTACTGCCTTTTATTTTATGCAAAATTCAGGGGCATATTTTTCATTATTAAAATAAAGACACAATTTCTTAGAATTTTATGAACTTACCCTTTAACAGCTAGATTCCATGTTTTTCAAGTAGTTGAAATAAACTCATGGTGAAATATCACAAGTCTAGAGTTTCTGTTTATTTTATTTTTTTTTTTGTTCAGCATCCTGGACATGCTTAGCAAGGAGAGACAGTGTTGACATTTCTCAGATCAGCCTGTGCTTTACCAGGATCTTAGCTCTCAGTTTATCGCAACTGGTGGCCTTCTGATCTCTGATCCACACCTCTGATAATGGTGCGGTTGGAGTGGACTGGGCTGACAGGTCTCTTTACCACAGCTATTTATGATTGCGGTGTAATTTTTAGAAAGCTGCTTATGAATTTTTTTAAACAACGAAGTCCCTGCCAATTATTATTAATAAAAGCAGCTATTGTCTAAGGGTCACTTCCATTTCCTTAAAGAATAGAATGAAGTTAGACTCAGAAAATACTCCTTAAATACTAAAAACTAAAAATTTAAAGTTAGAAAAAGATGGTTGCAGAAAGGTTTATAGGATCCAGGCTGTTTCTTCTTGAAGAGAGAAGAGTGCATAATCAGTGCTTTCAAATATTTGAGGTTATTCACTGTACTATTCATCTCTCTGGAGGGCTCAGGAAGGAGGAAATGGATTTACATTTCAGCAAGAAAGAATGATAGAGGAGGAGCATTTTGAGTCAAGTGTGATTAAAAAACTAAAGACACCAAAGGAAGTTGGTGGGTTTTTTTTTAAACTTTGTTTTGAAATAATTATAGATTCACAGGAAATTGCAAAGAAATGTACAGGGAGGCTTCATTCCTGAAGGAAGTTTTTGAATGATCTCTCTGTAGGGAAAAAATCTGGCTTGGAGGAAGGAGGCTGGACCAAGTGACATAAGCTCTTAAATTATCTGGCTCTTTAGTAAGTTTTTGCCATCTTTGTGTTCTTCCTGTAACTGTTGGCAGTGTAACTGCACCTGGTGGAGTCAGACAGGACCTCAGCTCAGCAAGCTCAGTACTTGAGTTCTGGCTAAGAAAGAATTTAGGGCCAGGACTCAAATTATGTGAGAAAGTTTACTTAGAAAGTCCCTCAGGTAGAAGAATTGAGCCAGCTGAGTTTCGAGGGCTCAGAGGACAAGTTATGAGGCAAAGAGGCCTTTGGAGCTCAGGAGATGGAGAGAGGCAAGGAATACTTGCCTGGGGGAAGAAGGTAGAGAAAAGCCTGGTTGTAATTCAGAGAGATATCTGTGCTGGGCCCCGTGTTTTGGGGGTATTTATTTGGAGGTGGGAGGGTCCCAGTAGAATATTCATCAGCTTTCCAGGTGTGTCCTTTCTGGGTCATGCACTCTACTGATTGGTCAGCACTAGGGTAGGGTGCCATCCGTCATTATATCTGGCCCTGATGCCAGCCATGATGTCACTTATCTGGTCTTGCTGCTTTTATCTGGTCCTGGAGCTGAAACACACCTGAGGCTTACATGTGTTTGGTGTGGGTCAGAACCTCATTGTCCTGGGGGCTTACTGCTTAAGGGCTATTATTTGGCCCCCTTGCCCCTCCCGGTTAAGGGAGTTGATTAATAGCCTGCCAGGGGAAGAAAAGTCAAGGGATGGTCAAAACTGAATGACCAGCTATATGAAAGGGCAGGGGGTCTAAGCCTCATGATCAGCCATATGCTAGGGGAAGAAAGGTCACCGTGGGGGTGAGGTCTGTGTTTTTTCAATTTTGCCTGTTGCTAGGTACTCAGGGTTTTCTGCCCTGGTGACCTTCTGTACCTGGCCCATCGTCCTTGCCTCGCTCTTGTCTGTCTAAATGCCTACCACATAACAAACTTCCTATGTGGGTTTCCGACCAGCACAGGCTAGAGGTCCTCCTAATGTGTGAAAGGTATGTTTCCTGTAATAAAAATTTAAGACTACCCAGCACCTACTGAATACTCTCCAGATGGTGAATGCAGTGGTGTGAGGTTTCTGTCAATGCTTACACAAAACTTGCAAAATAGGTTTTATTGTCTCCATTTTATAATCATGGTAACTAGGGTTCAAAAATACTAACTAGCTTTTCAATATTGCAAGCTCCGAGTAGAGTCTACCTGGAAAAAAATTGTATTTTGTCCCAAGAAGAGTATTATCTTCTGCCTGCACAGCCGTATGCATATCATCTTCCTCTCTTTTTATTCTTTTTTCAATTGGTCTCAAGAGGTCAATAATTTAGAAATATTTTCCAACATAAGACAGAGTGTAATTATGATTTTAATTTTCTAGATAAGGAAATTGAGAAATTCTGTGGTGTCTCTCTCCAAGCACAGGCAGAAGCAATTTTTTTTTTCCTGGAGGCATCTCAAACTTCTCAGGCTATTTTTTTAATGTTAATAACATTTTTTTTTATGTAACTTCATCATAGTTTTCTATCTCTTGGTGCTCCCATTGACTTGAATTTCATCCTTTACTTAACGAGGTACTAAAATGGCATTGTATTTTTCTTGTATTTACTAATCTCTCCCTCATCTCAGTCATGGTTCAGTCCTTTGCTTAAAGAGCTCCATGGAATGAGCTCAAATGCAGCCATGACAGGACTGGCCAAGTTTGATTTTTGTGTCCTTGAGGTTTTGAGTGTTACTTGGCATAGAGATCAAACTGTTTATCTCTATTTTTTTAAAGATGTTTAGTTTTTTAAATTTTGTTATTAAAAGTTTCCATTCTCATTTTTTAAGATGTTGGAAAATATAGAAAAGCATAAAAAAGAATATTAAGGTAAGCCACAAACCTGTTATTTGGCAATAGGCATGGTTGACCTTTCAGTGTTTGTGCTCAGCTTTTATGTGTCAGCTGAGCATAAATGAAATCAGGAGGCTTTGGTTAGAAACAAATGACAAAGATTTATTCAAGGGTCTTAGGGTTTGCAAACTATAAATACCCAGAGTCTTTCAAAGAAGAAAAAGCAACTAAGTGTTCTTATCATGAAAGAATCAGCTCTGAATTCTTAGTCTCTGGATTGGTCTGAGATGGTAATCCCCTAAATGACTGGTGGCTGCATACTGGATTTCAGGCAGTCTGGGTATGTGAACATTCTTTCCTTGGTCCTTCAGTGGTAACCAGAGGTTTATCTGGAGGTTTCATGTATATCCAGGCATTGATGTAGGACTGGAAAGTTCAAAAGTTGAAGACCCCAGGCTTGTTGAAACAGGGATAGAATTGTTTCTTCATGCCCCAACCTACTTGGTTTTAGTAATTTAGCAGCCTGACTATAGTGACTCCATTTTATTTCTTCATTCTATTCCTCATATGTCAGAAATTTATCTATAAATAATCATCATATAAATATTACTTTACACCTTGCTTCTGAGCATCTTTCCATACTATTAGCTATGCACTGAAAGTATTGAAATGTTGTTTACCTTTAAAATAAATATAAATCAGTGTCACAGGTTCAATTCCCAGTCAGAGTACATGCCTGGGTTGCAGGCCATGACCCCCAGCAACCACACATTGATGTTTCTCTCTTTCTCTCCCTCCCTTCTCTCTCTAAAAATGAATAAAATCTTTAAAAAATAAAATAAATATACATCATACATTTGTACAAACTTAAAACAGTATAGAAAGGTATAAAATGTAAATTAATCTTTTTAACCCTGAAAGATTATCACCATTAAAATTTTTTTGCTGCTCTTCTGATAAAAGTAGCAAAAAAGTAGCATTTTTTGCTACTCTTCTAACTACACAAATGAGCTATTATACTGTTTTGTATCTTACATTTTATATTTACTGTTGTGTCTTGAAGCACAACAAATCCACCTCATTTTAATGACCTTATGGAATTCCCTTGTGTGGGCATACCATATTTCACATGTATCCTTCTGATAAATATTTGTTTCCTGTCTTTTGTTTTGTTGTTGTTATTTCAGGCAATACTGCAATAAACTTTATTTTTAAAAATGCCAGTATATCTGTAGGGTATGTTTCTAGTAAGATATAAAACTACTAATGCCCACAAGGGCTTATGTATTTTAACAATTTGCCAAATACCGGTAAATTGCATTTCAGAGATGGATTAGACGAGTTCAGAGACCCAGCATCAGTTTACCAGAGTAGCTGTTTTTCCTTACTGTTGCCAGTGTTGGAATTTATCAGAATTTAGATTTTTTCAGATGTTACAGGTGAAAATGATACCATTTTTTTAAATTGAAGATGATCATCTTTTCACATGTTTATAGGTAATTGTTGCTTATTTGTGAACCATGCACATTTGTATCCTCTATGCATGCTTTACTAAACTTCCATGAGCATTTTATAGGCATTGTTGTTTTTCTAAATCTTCACTATATTTCACAGTGTCACACCCAGGCTCAAAGGTGTGAAATGGTATTATTGCATTTTCCTGATGAGATTGAATATCCTTTTGTATGCTTATTGATATTCCTGTTTTCCTTTCTGCCACTTGCCTATTTTTATTCTGTTCCCCATTTTCTACTGGTCATCGAAAATCATTAAAAATGACCTGGCTGGTGTGGCTCAATGGAGTGAGTGTGGGCATGCAAACCAAAGGGTCACTGGTTCAATTCCCAGTCAGGGCACATGCCTGGGTTGCAAATCAGGTCCCCAGTAGGGGTCACACGAGAGGCAGCCACACACTGATGTTTCTCTCCCTCTCTTTCTCTCTCCCTCCCTCTAAAAATAAATAAATAAAATCTTAAAAATAAAATTAAAAAAGAAAACTACATCAAATATTAACAAAAGAAAATCTTTAAAAATGTAAAAATTCAGGATATAGAAGAGTCTAGAAATTTTCCCCTTCGAAGCTTTTTTAAAAATTGATTTTTAGGGAGGGAGAGAGGGATAAAGGAAAAGAGGGAGAGGGAGAGATAGATAAATATCGATTTGTTGTTCCACTTATTGATGCATTCATTGGTTGATTCTTGTATGTGTCCTGACCAGGGATCAGACCCTCAGCCTTGGTGTATTGGGATGATGCTCTAACCAGCTGAGCTACCCATCCAGGGCTCTCTTCAAAACTTTATGATTTCTATGAAACTTTGAAAACGTTAGCCAGTAAGGGTGATAGAAATGCAGATGGTAGAGCTCAAACTCGTGGAAGAATGGAGAGTTATCCTTTAGTGACAAGTCACTTCAATGGTCAATCCGAAGAATTTAATCCTTTAAATTCACCTTTGTTTGATCTATATTGTGGTAACATTTTGTACTTTGACCACAGCTTTGTACTCCTTTCAGAAAGGGTCCAGCAGCTGCTTCCTGAGTCTTCAAAACAGCAAAAAATAAGCTCAACCTAAGTCAATGTAACCATCAAATACTGTGTTTTTCCAGGATACGTAATTTCCTGGGAGAAATGTTCTAAGTAGGAAAATAAAGCAGATTACTAAATACATATGGTGTGATGCAATTTTGTTTAATTAAAATATAGTAATGTATAAGAACGTGGTAGAGTGTGTGAGGGAGCAGAAAAATGCTCAAATGTTATCTTTGTTTGAAGGTGTGCCTGGTACTTGCTTTCTGTTACACATTCTGTATTGGGCACCACTTTTCAAATCCACTGAAGTCACAAAAATGAAGGCTCAGTAGGATCTGAAGGTTAAGTATTTCTTGAGCTCTTGGGGAGCATGGACTATGTACAAATTGGCACAGTTCATAATTCTCTTTCACTGCTAGTTTCATTATGCTTTTATGAACGACACCTGGATTATTGTTTCTCAACAGTAGAAGGAACACAAAGGAAGTACAATGCTAAATTCTTCTGATAAAACATATTGACTGTCACTTTTCAGATTTTTTCTTGTGTCATGCTTTATTGTGGAGTTATCCTTTTCTTATACATAGTATGCCTTACAAAATGCCATTGCATTGTCCAGGTTCGTGGTTCACATACACAGGGCTGGGCAGAAGTAGGTTTACAGTTATGAGTATGCAAAACAGTTTTTTCTTATATTTACTAATGTAATATCTTCCATGCAAACAACTGTAAACCTATTTTTGCCCCTCCCTGTAGTTTATGGAAGCATCCTTTTTATGAGCTATATAATATTTCATGTGAGTTTTTATACTCTAGTTTATTTAAACATTAAACACGGGAGTCACCCTATCTCTTCTCTCATTTATTTTACACACACTGCCCAGGTGACTTCATTAGTCTTATGGGTTTGTATGCCATCTGTACGTTGATTCCAAATCTGAATATCTAGTCCAAACCTCTCCTGAACTCCAGAATACTATATACAATTGCCAACTTGGCATCTCCACTTAGAAGTCTAACAGCCTAATAAGCAAACCTCACACTTACCACCTTTCAACCTAACTCTATCCTTTAGGTGCTCTGGCCCCAAACCTGTGAGGATTGATCACTTCTCACCCCCTCTTTTGCACAACTCCCAGGGAGCCACGGTCATCTGCTGGCTGGGTGCCTGCAGCAACCTCCCCCTCGGCCTCCCTGCCCCCACTCTTGCTGCCCTTCACCCTGTTCCCAACAGAGGAGCCAGTGATTCTGTTAAAATGGAAATCGGTCATTCAGGTTATCCTCTCGGTGTCCTGCAGTGGCTTCCTGCCTCAGTCAGGATCAAAACCGAAGCTTCCCCATAGCCCACAAGGTGGATGATGTAGCTGCCTGCCCTCTCTGCCCCGCCCCCCTGCCCCATTCTCTTCTGGCTCCAACCAGCTCTGCGCCAGCCACGCCGGCCTTTGGATGTGCCTTCCAAGTCTGGGTCATACTCCTTCCTCAGAGCCTTTGCCTTTGATTTCTGTTTTTTTTCCAGAATGTCCTTTTCCCCACTTTTATTTCTAGTTTATTTTCTTACTTCCTTCACAGGAGTCTTCTCACACTCTCAGTGGTCTTCTCTGACAAGTTTATTAAATATTAAAAACTGCAAGTCCATCCTTCTTGGCAGGCTTAATTTTTTTTTTCTATAGTACTTTTCATTGTCTGGTGTAACATGTGCTGCTTTACTTTATTTTATTATTTTATTTTATTTTATTTTTTTATTTTTAATTAAAAGTGTTTTTTCAATTACAATTGTCAGTCAATATTATACTAGTTTCAGGTGTACAGCATGGAGTGCTCCCCAGAAATTCTAGTACCCACCTGGCACCACACACAGTCATTACAATATTATTGACTATATTCCCTATGCTGTACTTTACATCCTCATGACTATTTTGTAACTGTCCATTTATATTTCTTAATCCCTTCGACTTTTGCACCAAGCTTCCCATCCCCCTCCCATCTGGCAACCATCAGTCTGTTCTCTGTATCTATGAGTCTGTTTCTGTTTTGTTTGTTCATTTATTTTGTTTTTTTACAATTTCACATATAACTGACATTACATGATATTTGTTCTTCTCTGATTTATTTTACTTAGTATAATACCCTTTAGCTAACACTGCTTCATTTTTTATCTGCCTACTGCTAGAATATTAGCTCCATAAAAGCAGGGATTTTGTTCTCTACTGTGTCTCCAACACTTAGAGCAGGGCTGATGTAGCATAGGTGTTCAATGAGTTATTTGTTAGCGGATCATTAAATTATTTACCAATTTTTCTATTAGGAATAACAGTGCATGAAAATCTTTACTTTCATGGCTTTTTCCTTTGTTGGACAGATTTCCTTAGATCAGGGGTGTCAAACTCACTTTCACCGGTGGCCACATCAGCCTTGTGGTTGCTTTCAAAGGGCCGAATATAATTTCAGCTCTTTAACTGTTAAAGAGTAGTTACATTGATACAGTCCTAAAATTGTTTAATTCATAAAAGTAGGAATACTGAGTGAAAGTACATGACCATATCACAAATATTTTAACAATATCTCTTTAATCTACATATCTTTTATTATTTTAGGAAAAGGAGAAAATATTGCTTATATGAATAGATTGTGTTAAGATTGACTGGGTCTTAATCTTGTCTAAGCTTTCTACTTTAAGCTTTAAGACCTTGGGCAGATCCCTTAACTTCTTTGAAATTTAGTTTATATTTTTGTAAAATGGGACTTATATTTACTTCAAAGAGTTGTTATTGGGGTTTAAAAAAATTTATTTGGCAAAGCACTTGACACATAGTAACTGCTAGAAAATATCAGGTTTCCTGTCTCCTTCCTGGGTTTCTTTCCACTACCTATGAGTTTTCTTGAAATGGTTTTATCTTAGATAAGACTGTAGAACACACAGTCATACAAACACGCCTCCTCACTTGGGCACATGCACACATGTATATCTAAACAGGCGCCCATATATTAGCTTTCCAAATCCAATCTATACTGTTTTCATAAGTTTAAAATTTGTAACAGTTATGCAACCAAAGCCATAGTCTCTCCATTATGGGTCACTCCATCTTGGAGTCTGTGGAAGTACAGGTGTGCAGGTAGTCAAGTAGTGAGCTGATTTAATCACTTCTCCTCATTGCTGCTTTCTTGAATGTCCACATGTCCATACTTAGGTTCCTTTCCAGTGCATTCTGGGGTGGGGCACATGTTAGTGCTCATAATTGGAGGTAACTATTTCATTGGTTATTAATAGCTCGTGATTTCTTTCAAAGAACTTATAAGCACTTTTGGATTTACCAGTATATTTGCCGTTTCTTATGTTCTCCATTCATTCCTGAAGATTTAAATTCCGTCTGGTTTTGGTTCCTTTTAGGCCAAAGAACTTCCTTTAGTTTTCTTGAAGTGGGAGTCTGGGGGCAAACAAATTCGCTTTGTTTTCCTTCTACCTTCATTCTTTGAAGGATAATTTTGCTGGATGTAGAGTTTTGGGATGACCGTTTTTTTTGTTTGTTTGTTTCTAGCATGTTAAAGATGTCATTTCATTGTCATTGAGCATTCATTATATCTGATAAGAAGTCCCTTACTCAAACTATTGTTCTTTGTATATAACAGGCCATTTTTGTCTGGTGACTTTTAATATTTCCTCTTTCTCTTTGCATTTCATCAGTTTGACTATGATTTGTCTAGGTTTTCCTCTTTTTGAACTTCTCTCTTTTGGGGGTTCTTGAGCTTCTTAAAAATCTGTTTTTTTTTAATATACATTTTATCATATTTGGAAAATTGTAGACTATTAGTTCCTGTAATATTTCCTTCTCCCCAGCCTACCTCCTTTTCTTTTCCTGGAACTCCAGTCACCCATAGGTTAGCCTTTTTGAAATTGTTCCACAAGTCCTCTTGGCTTGTTTATTTTTCTACTTTTTCTTTCTTTCTTTTTCCAGATTGCATAGTTTATATTGACCTATCTTTAAGTTCTCTGAATGCCTTTGCATATTTTTTCCCCTAAAATTGGGTCATATTTTCTTCCTTCTTCATCAATATTTTAGATTGTATCCTGGACATTGTGAAAGTTATGTTGTGGAAATTCTGGAATTTTTTTTTCATTGCTCTGAGAAGTGTTTATGTTTTGTGTTAATGAGCAATTCACTTTGATGCAGACTGCAGTCTGTCATGCCTGCTGTGGACAGGGGCTTCTGTCTGGGTGCCTCCCTTAAACCTTAGCTCCTGCTGCTTTCAGTTTACCTTGTGCATTCATGATTCCCAGGGCAGCCTGAACAATCTTACTTTACACACAGAATTGGGGGTCAGCTTCTCTGTTTTCCCCCTACATTGTTCTCTAGTCACTCTCTGATTTCCCCAGGTACCTTCTCTGCTTCCCCTATTACAGAGTGTGTTTTCCTATCAAAGTTAAATCTGCTGCTCTGATTGTCTGATCTCAGTAATGCTGCAAAATAAATGTATAAATAAATAAGCCAGGGAGCTTGCTATCTGCTGCTTTCCTGCTCCAACTTTTGACTCATCTCCGAAGTCTACTTGCTTTAACTTGGTCTCCAGGCCCTCGGGTAGTTTTGTTTTGTTTTGGAGGGTTGGTATGTTGTATAGAGTTTTTAAAGACAAAATAATCAGTGTATTAGGAACTCATTCCTCCATATCAAAAGGAGAATGTCCCTTCCAATTAGTTTTTAATTGAAATCTTTATTGAGATAATTGTAAACTCATGCACTTGTAAGAAGTAATATACTAGAGCTCATTTGCCCTTTACCCATTTTCCTCCAATGGAAACATTTTGTAAAACTGTGCTATAATGTCACAACCAGAATGCTGACATTGATGCAGTCTATTGAACTTACTCAAATTTCCCCAGTTTTCCTTGTACTTGTGTGTGCGATTTAATTCTATACAATTTTACCATGTGTAGGTTTGTGTATCTACCACCAAAGCCTTCCAATTATTTTGAAAAGTGGAAGAAATGCTAGAGTTAGGAAGGCCTAAGTCTGGCCAAGCTTCCCACTGAAGATGATTTCATCGTATTGAGTCATTAGAACTGACATATACACAGTTAATGTTATTTTTTTATTAATCTCCTTTCCATGTTGTAAATGTGTTTGACTGCAAGAATCACTGTGTTTTCTAAATACCTTTAGCCACACCGTAGCCCCCAGTGCCTCCACACTGCAGAGATATCCAATTCGTGTTTAAAAAATAGAAATACATGTTGTCAAATAGAATCGAAAAGTAAGAATATTTTTGGTGTTCTCTACTTTTAAATTGAGACTAGTATTTTTCAAAGCTTTCATCCTTATTTTTGTTTTTACTTTTGAGTAGCATGTTATACTACATGAAAGAACTTTATACATGTTTGATCTTTTGAAGGGGGCATTGCTGCTTTTGATTTAAAAAAAAGTAATTAGGTGAACGTTTCCAGGTAGAGGTAATCTTCAAAGCTTGAAAAGACACATTTCCTTTTAACTGATATTTTGTAGACTCTCTACCCCTTCCATTTCTTGGTCTCTTTTAAGACAACCCTATGAAAGTCAGCTGTTTAGCACTTACTTCTGTCAGAGCCAGTGTTGGGTGGATGGAAAAATCCAGCTTTTTTCTAATGGACCACGGCAGTAGGCAGTCTTTTACTTGGTGTCTCGTATGCTCTCTGAAAAGAAAAATGTTAGCAGTGATTCACAAATTCTTTGGAGAGTAAACACACATAAAATTTCTGTATTTTCAAATAATCAGGGATAGGATTAGGAAGATAAAAATTATATCTTTCCTCTCATAGAGGATTTGAAATTAATGTTTTCTGCCTACCTTGGGAAGCTTTTTAAATCTTGGAAATTAAGTGTTGGACTGGCTCTGCTAGATCCATTGAAAGGAAAATGCCTCATGGAGTGTTGGTGGAGCCCACACAAGTGCTTGCTGCTGGGGCAGCTTTGACTTTGCAGGGACAATGGGAATTTTAGAAATGGCTTCTAGTCCCAGACAAGGACCCTGCATAGATGTGCGTATTCAAGGGACTTAAAATGCGCAGCCTCTATAGGAGAGATAGTAAGGACACCTTACATTGAATTAGCTGATTTGTGCATTCATTCACCCATCAGATATTTGTTGAGGGCCCACTGTATGCCAGGCATGTATATAAAATTATTCTATAACATAACTTCAAAGAGTCCATGTGGCTTATTGTGCATTCCCGCCATAAGGCATTCTGAAAAAAGCTTCAATCTTTAAATTGAGTTAAATTCTGTTAATTTTGTCACACATCATACCATACTCATCCCCGCTAATCCTCAGATTTTGGGACCCAGCTGGCCAGTAAATCAAGATGGGGAGTTGATGATAACATCACCCTTTGTGGGAAAGAAATATGCCATCCTCTGCTTCTCCGCTCCTGGAGGCAGAGGCCACGGATCTCTCTGACCCTCTCTGTGAAGTGGCAGTGAGACAATCCTGCCTCATCCCACTGAGGGAGGATTAAATGAGTTTGTGTGCTGGGCTCTGTAGATGTGGACTGTTGCTGAGACCATTGCTGCCTTCAGAGAGGCCACACACCCAGGGATGAGGGGAACACATGTTCATACCACCTGTACTGTGCTAAGGGTGAGCACTGCACTCTGGAGGGCCAGGAGGATGGAGAGGGGAGCTGGAAAGTTTTGGGTTCTCAGAGAAGGCCAGGTACAGATGAACAAGATCCCTAATGGCATTGTAGGTGTGGACTCTACCACCCTTGGCCTGATGATGGTCATTATTACAGTTTATGGTCCCAATGAGGAGACTTTAAAAAATTATTGTGGCAGTATATCAAACAGGGATGCTTTCGGCAGTAAAGGTGGTGCCATTAATAGCAATGCAAGGACAGCCTGACTGCAAGGGCAAACTGAGACCAGGGGTTACTGTGCATGAGACCCTTGTCTGTTTCTGTTGCCTGTCTTATTTCTGGTCTCTTCTTTTTTGCTTGGTGCTTTAGAATCTGTTGGCTGCACGTGGCTTGGCACAGCGTAGCGGGAGATGAGTAACTGGGTTCCTTGGCCCAGAAAGGCCCAGAGTGGAAATGCTGTGATACAAAAACACGCACATGGCTCCCGTCAGGGAGTTTTACAGAGAGACTCTGTGACATTATGTTTTAACATATGTTAAATGTTTAACATTGTGTTTAAGCACATGGGTTTGTATACACATGCCATTTATATACATATGTAGTTATTATAATTTTTTACATTTGAGGATATTGAGGCTCAGAGAGAGTAATTTCTGCCGTGAGGTTGCCACAGCCAGGTAGTAGCGGAGATGGCTCCCACCTGGCCTTGGACGTTGCTTTAGAACTCTATTTACTGAGCATGACATTTATTTCATAACTTTGGTTGTCAAAATGGAATGTTTCGTGATCAAGAGATATGCCACCTTTACAGTGCTATGGCACTAGTTCTCAAAATGTGGAGAAGAGTTTTTAAAAAGTACTTTGAAGCTTAAAAGTGAAATAGGAGAGAGGTATAAAACATGGTATTGTGTAGGAGATACTAGAAGAACCTTTTTCAATGCTTTTGTAAGGTGCTGGAAAATGAGAGCAAAGTTGAGGAAGTTGCTTTCGAAGAGATTCTGTAGAGTGGAATTCTTGACTCTCTTAAATTTCTGCTTTGTTTATCATCTATAACCTCATCAACAATTGTTATGAAACACTTCATTTAAGATTTGCTTGTGATCTGTTTTGCACATTTATCCCTTGTTGCCCTTGGCCAACATTAAATTCACCTTACTGATACTTTTGTATTACATTACATTATTAAATTATTTTGTATTAGTAGAATGTGTTAAATGCCACTACCAAAAGGAACAATTACAGAGCCTTATTTCTTGAACATTTAGTACAAAACAGCCCTTAAATTTGTAAATACTTTCTCTTTTCATTTTTTTAAAAGATTTTACTCACTTATTTTTGAGAGATGAGGAGGGAAGGAGAAAGAGATGGGGAGAAACATCCATTGGTTGCCTTTTTGTGCATGCCCTGACTGGGGACTGAACCCACAGCACAGGCATGTGTGCTGCCTGGGAATCAAATCCACGACCTTTTGCTTTGTAGGACAATGCCCAACCAACTGAGCCACACTGGCCAGGGCAATCAGTACCATTTCTTTTTAAAAAGGTTTTAGGCACATGTCACCGGCCTTTGGGGCCCCATGCCCTGTGCCTATACTTCTTTCATACCTTACACAGCAAACATGAAGCTGAGGCTTCCCGTTCTTGACATAGTCACCTGCTGCTGGTGCTCGTAATCATTTCAGACTTCTCAGCTTGACTGGGACATCATGCTGTTTGACACCCTTCATTACTCCTTATGAGAAAGATGCAAATAACCATAAAGCAGAAAATATTAAGAAGCCATAAAGAGTTGGAACTGAATATAGAATGCTTTGATTACAGAAACAAAGACAGTCAGTCTATTTTATGACTAGGATGATCAAAAGCACACCCTCTGCATGTGTAATCACATGCTTAGTAAACACTGTCTCGTAGGGAAAGTATAACATTGACTAGTGCTACGCAGGTGTCAGTAGGAAAGCTATAAATGATACCATTCCAAAAGTCATGATTTGTTTTGCTGGTTATATCTCACACACTGATGTTTGTCATTTAATTGTCTGTTCAGTCTCATTAGAACTTGAGGGTCAAGAGTTTTAACTGTTTTAAAAGGGTTTTCTCCTGCTCCTTCTGTGGGACTGAAGGAGAGAAAAACTATTAAATCAGTTGTGCATTTACCAGTGTGAGTGCTGGCGATGTCCATCCAATAAAATTGTATTTTGGAGGCAAATTGAGTAACGTGTAACAGGTGACCTTAAGGACAGCTATAGAAAGAATAACTTAGGACTTTTTTTTTTAGGTTTGTGGCCAAACCATGTGCGATAGCCCTCAACATTCAGGTCAACGGACCACAGATTGCCCAGCCAAATGCCATCCTGGAAAAGGTCTTCACTGCGATTACAAAGGTATGATTTTCCTTTCCTGGGATGTGACTTGTCATGACCACAATTAGCAATCTGAACTCATTCGATACCTTCTCACCTGGGTGTGGGAACTAACTTTCGAGTACCCCATCCTGCAAAGTGTGCCCTTGGAGGGTGCAGGCACTGTGACTAGACCAAAATAAGTAGAAGCTGGATAAATGTGGGCTTGTTCAAAACCTGTTTGTTTACTCTCAAATTCAGAGAAGAAGCTTGTCTGTGGGAACAGTGTAAATTAGTGATTAGTCTAACCCTGTGCCTCTTTTAATCTCGTGTGACATGAAACAGTATGTCTAACAGTCAGGTGGGACATTGCGGAGGCCACTGAGTGGAACAGAGGGATGTAATTAAGGTGTATGCATAAAAAGTGCGCGTTTGCTTATAGCATCGTTTGTGCTCTAGCGGTTGTGGTACTTACGCGACTGTGAACCAAGAGGAATATTTGAAGGCAAAAATGGTTGCAACATGAAGGGAAGAAGGACAAGGGTGTGGAAAGTTAAGAGTTGTAGATTCACTGTGGAGAAAATAGAAGAAGAGACTGTCCCTCCGGTGAGAGTTAAAGTCCAAACCAGGCATGGGAAGAGGAAAGCAGGGGAGGGAGAAGAGATAGGGAGAGGTTGCCCCCCGCCCATACCTCCCTAGGAACAAAGAGGGGAGGAGAAATTTCTGACTGAATTTAGGAACCTTCAATCAAAAGCCACAAGAAACTAAAGCAAATCACAGCATCCCAATATCTTATTCTTGCTCTTATCTATCTCTCTGATCTTACTCTTGCATGGACAAAATGTAGAAAAAACAGAAGTGTATTGTTTTGTGAGAAGTACTGTGAGAAGTATCCTGTGTTTGTATAGTAAATGGTTAATTTGTGTGTTTGCATAGCACATGGTTCCCTCTTTCAATTTCCTGGGAGAATTATTCAGGCTTTTAAGATATGATTTGACACTGTTAAGCAAATTTTATTCTTTTTTTGATATCAGCATTGCTTACCATTTGTATTTCTCTTGTCTTAATACTATTAATTCAGATATTTGAACATTATTGTTTATTTTATGGTCTTTGTTTCTGCCAAGATTCTCTACGATTTTTATATGCTTTTAAATATGATATTTTTTCCTGGAAAAGAAAAAGCACCAGGTGTTTTTTTTAATTGTTGTTTTTTTTTTGGTTTGTTTGTTTGTTTGTTTTTACATTTCTGCTAGGAAGAAGAGAAGAATGAATGGAATTTTAGGAAAATCTCTTTGGTAGTTTTAGATTGCCAGGTTATAACTTTAAGGGACACTTATTTTATGGTTTTTAACGGAAGAAAAGTATTATTAAGAAAAAAACTTGCATTTTCACTTACCATATCAATTTACTGCAGTAAAACACGTTTCCACTCCTAAAGTTGCTGTTGTGGAGGAAGTTATCTGGTTCACTTCTTAAGGTGATTACAACATATTTTTATTTTCCTTACGAACTGACGTAAATGTATAATAAATTGAGTTTTCTACCCAAATGGTCTGCTTCCCTTTAGAAATCCTGTAGTGGCCATTTTATTTCCCTTGGCTTGGGTTCATTATGGTTACTGGGGAAATTCCCTCTGTAAGGAATGAAAGGATTTTGTAGTCAGGTTAACAGCTCTGGAGCATACTTGTTTGTAGTTCATTTTAATGATCATATTCTCTTAGCTTCCAAGGTGATTCTTTTGGAAGTTTTTACATGATTAAAGCAGAAGCCTCATGTTTTAAATATAAATGCAGCAAAAGTTGTAACTGTTTGTCCTGGAACTCTTTGTAGTTCTCCAGTGTTATTTGTGATATGAGCAAGTAGTGTGTTGTCTGGAATAGAAGTAGTAGGACTTGGAGAGTTGGAATGTGCGTATGTGTACATGCATGTGTACACATGTGTATATGTGTGTTTGAGTGGTTATTTAACATCCTGCCCTTGACCGTGGTCCCAGGTCAAGGATATGTACAGGGGTGGACAAATGCAGGTTTCAAGTTCTTCACATGGAAAAATACATGCAGGTAATGATTAGTAGAATAGCTTTATTAACTCAAAAGAATGTCACAGGTACAGCGAACTTAGGTACAATCTTGTAAGTGTTCAAATTACTGGCCTTCATTACAAAATAATAAGAATAATAAAATAAATATAAATAAACTATACAGTGATTAATAAATAAATAATAATACAAGAATAAACTGTGTGTTTCATTTACTGTAAATCTACCTTTGCCTGCCCCTGTGTGCGTGTGTGTGTCTATATACTTTTGGGATCTTCCTGCCATGTCCAACATCCTCACTTTTCTAATCAAATCAATTTTTGAGCCATTGAGGATAGACTATATGTCAGCCATGAAACCAGGTTGAATGATGCAAACAAATCATATCACAGTCTACTTTTGGCATGTTATTCTGTTTTAATTTAACGTCCTATGGTTTATTCTCTCTCATTTACCCCTTATTTCTGTCCTTATTTTTCCTTTTTATTCCTTTTTCCCTTTTTAGTGCTGGTTATGATTACTAAAATTAACCTAGGTATTTCTGGTATAAAATTGTCTCTGTAAGTCAGCATTCTTCATTTATTTTCATGGAGATATTTAAAAAGGAAAAAAAATCCTACCAAGTACAATTAAAAAACACAATACTAAAAATATACACACACAAAGAAGGAAAATCTCCCAATCTTTATTTTTGGCAAACTAGGAGATAACATATCTTTAGATTTCAAAATACACATAAAAGCTGAGAAACAGCAGCTGGGGTTGAGCAGACGCCAAGTAGCAGGAAGTGAAAAGCATGAAGTGTGGATGGAGGGCCCAGTGGGGGTAGATTTCAGGAAAGCCAGCAGAAAATACAGCCCTTGAAGGTAAGACAAAGCTCTCTCCACAGTGTTTGCACCACTAGGCACAGGAACTGGGGAGCAGGGCTGGCAGATGTCATGTGGACTCCCTTCAATTCAGGGAGGTGGAAGAAGTGCACAGAAAGCCACATGGATGGCACTTTTTCAGGAGTTAGTCTACCTTGGTGGCAACTAAACTGCGACAGCATTCTCTCTGGTCCTCACACTACCAGGAGCTAGTCAAGAAAATCCATATCCCTCAGCGATGAGTAATGAAGAAGGAATGAAGAAGGAATGAAGAAGGAATGAAGGAATGAAGAAGGAATGAAGGAAAAATGAAGGAATGAAGAAGGAATGAAGGAATGAAGAAGGAATGAGGAAGGAATGAAGAAGGAATGAAGGAAAAATGAAGGAATGAAGAAGGAATGAGGAAGGAATGAGGAAGGAATGCACATAGCACAAAAGACAAGGGGAAGAATGTGTAGCAGTGCTTATGAACCAAGAATTGTTGCTAGAAAAATGAGGCCCAGGGCACATGAAAATTGTGATAAAATATTTTACCCTAAATTGTAAAAGATAAGCAGTAACTCTTTGAAGGGAGACCACAAAGAAGAAATGCAGCACCTAAAGCAAAAAATGGTTGGTCCAAGAAAGAGATACAGTGTGAGATTGTAGGTTCCAAAAAAGTACCAAAACTATCACAGAAATGAAGTAAAATTGGAGGAACACAGGGAATGCTAGACACTGCAGAAAATTCAACAAGAAACATAGGGGATAGAAATAATAAAACTGATTTAAATGAAATCAGTAAAAACAGCCAAAAATAATTAGATGTATAGACCAAGTAGATACTATATCTGCATAATTGAATCCCTCAAGAAAAAGTAAAGTAGAATAAATATTGAAAGATAATAATTCAAGAAAACTATCCTAAAATAAGAATTATTTTAATATGTTAACGAAAATGTCTTAAAAATTGACCCAAGAAGGTTAACACCAAGACTTACATTATTAAAATTATTATACTTGAAAAATAAAAGAATAATTCTTTGATCAGCCAAACAAAAAAATCACATCACTTTAGGGAAAAATATCAGCATGACTTTAATCCTCTCTATAGTAATATTCAACAGAACAGCATTTTAAATATTTTCAAGGAAAACGTGAACTAAGCATTTTAAATTTAGGTTAATTGTTCAAACTGTGTGAAAGTGAAACACAGATTTGAACATGCAAAAATTGGGGGGAATTGTTCCCATGAGTCTTTTTTGAAGAAACTATTATCATTAATTGCAGCCGACCAATAGATGACTGGGAATGTTAGTTTAGAATACATTTCAACTTTAGAGCGAAGAAATTTGAGGATTAGGACAACAGAACAGGCAGGACAGGATGTAAACGTTGCTTGCTCTCACGATGTAGAAATGAAACAACCGTAATTGAGAGGGGAAAGGAAAAGAAGGTGGGAGGCGGAATAAACTCACTGATGGCCTACTCTCAGTAGCTGGGAGTCAAAGCCCATCAGTTCCAGCAGCCAAATGAAGTCATAGAAGTACAAGCATATTTAACAATAAACTGTAAGAGAGATGAAATTATTGACTAATGTGGGTGGGGGAGGAGAGGAAATATACTAGTTTTAAATATTGCTCATATGAAATTATTATTAACTGGAAACAAATAGAGGAGTATTATGAGCATATGGATAATCATTAGAACAATATTACCCATAAAAAGGAGGGGAAATAAAGCAAACCATATTTGGTTTGTTAACATTTTAAAAATGTAACTGTCAAAACAGAAAGTATACCATAATTGAAGGAACTATAAGTAAACTTATCAATTATATCAATACATGTAAATGGTTTGACTCATCTAATAAAAGTAATTCATGTTTGGGTCACAGAGCTTAAAAGAGATAGCTTGAGATAAAGTAATTACAAATAGTGAAAATAAGAGTATGAGTAAAGGTATATAGGCAGATATAAATAATAGAAAGGAGGGTTTTTATTTTTATATAAAAGTGGAATTAAGGCCAGGAAGAATTAAATGAAATGAAGTGTTAGCTTTTTATTGCTAGAAAATACTATCCAAAATGAAGATAAAATAGTTACAAATATACATGCATTGAAGACCAGTGTATCCATATACTCACAAAAAGGAATGAAAAAAACAATTTAATAGCCAAAAATTTTAATTTACCTTTGGGTTATTGGAGATCAAATGAATAAAATATAAAACAGAATATAGAAATTCTAATAAGATATAGTTAATGAGGATGATATAAGAGATAAATTTAGAACCCTCTATTCTAAAATGGACTGTACTTTTTTCAAGAGTCTGTTAAATATCTAAGAAATTTTACCTTTTATTATGCATAAAACTGTAATAAATTTTTAAAATAGGCACAATTTAATAATACTAGAAATCAGAGAGCAGAAAGCTTCTTGCTTTCTCATTCCTAAGTAATGGTACTTCAGAATATTTAGGAAACAGTGATGATGAAAGCACTCCTCACATGTAAGTATTATGCCAAAGCAGTGCTCAGGTGAAAACTCATGAATATATAAAAATAGAGTTAACCACTTACTTAAACATCAGAAAAAGAACCATAAAGTAAGTGACAGAAGCAAAAGGGTTAATAGACAAATGCCGAAATTTAGTTAGCAAAGCTATAGAATGGAAAATTAATCCAAAAGTTCCTTATCTATTTAATTTTTTACAGAAAGTCAGATAATCCCACAAAGGAAAAAACAAAGAGCCCTGGCTGGGTGGCTCAGGTGGTCGGAGTGTCATTCTCTACACCAGGAGTTTGTGGGTCTGACCTCTGGTCAGGGCACACACCTAGGCTACACCATCCCCAGTGGGGGCGCATACGGGAGGCCTCCAATCACTGTTTCTCTCTCACATCGATGTGTTTTTCTCTCTCTCTCTGCACCCTCTCTCACCCCCTCTCCCTTTTTCTCCCCCTTCCTTTCTCTCTAAAATTAAAAAAAAAATCCTCAGCTAAGGATAAAAAAAAATAAATTTGTAATATAATAATTAACATAATACTCAATAATCACAGACATGGAGGAAAATTTTAAAAGGTGTATTTTATTAATATGGAAATTAAAAATAAAAATGGATAAAATGGAAATTATTTTAGGAAAATACAATTTATCAACTATAGTTTGCATGGTTTTGTGTGTGTGTATAAATCAAAGAGCTAAACTGCAAAGTACTACCAGGCTTAGATGCTCTCAGAAGGAAAATCTAACACATTCTTAAAGAGCAGAAAATTCCAATGTTATTTTAAGCTATACCAAAGCATGTAATATTAAGAAAACCACCCAAATTCTTTTATGTAGCAATAAAACATTAATACCAAAGTCTGAAAAAGATTTCACCAAAAAATAAGACTACAGACCATTGTACTTATTAACATTGATGAAAAATCCAAAATAAAAGTAAGCAGACAAAACTTAGCAGTACATTAAAAGAATTATTTATCATCATCAAATAGGATTTATTCTAGAATGCAAGACCTTTCTTTTCTGAATTCAGTATTAAAAATCTAGTTAGCTGGTCAAGTGGCTTAGTTGGTTGGACCATCATCCCATACACCAAAACTTTGTGGGTTCGATTCCCAGTCAAGGTACATCCCTCAGTTGCGGGTTCCATCCCCAGTTGTGGAGTGTATGGGAGCCGATTGACGTTTTTCTCTCACATCAGTGTTTCTCTTTCTTTCTCTCTCTTCCTATATCTCTAAAATCAATAAACTATCCGTGGGTGAGTAGTAAAAAATGTTTATATGCTTTATCATATTAATTCTGGTAATCTAAAGAGAAAATGTTCATGATCATCTCCGTGGATCTTGAAATCTAACATAATTCTGACTCAAATAAAATTATCTAACTAGGGAGAGGTTGTTTCCTTTACATGACAAATACATTTTGTTTTCGAAGGAAGACAAAAGATTAAACAATCTTTAATGAAATTCCTGTAGAAAACTCAGTCACAGGGCAAATACTTAGTTTTCTTTCCCATGTTGTTGAGGATAGAGAAATCCTGATAGTCTTTGGAGAATAAGCAGTAGTTTTGCTGGATGTTGCCAGGACTCAGAAAGAGCATCTATTCACACATTCAAACCAGTAGTTCCTATTGCACATATTAACGGTATTTGCCATCTTGCACCCTGAGTATGTGGTAGCTCAATAAATGAATTACAGAAATCCATGTGGCATGAAACGATTTCAATTTCAACTAACATTCTTTAAAAAAATCACATTGTTATGGGTTTTAATAAATACAGTAAAAGCAGCTGTCATTTTACTAAAATACTGAACGTAGGTCTCGAATTTATTCCATAAGCAATCTCCTTTTCATTTGCTTTCTGTTTTGGGTACATTTGCTCACGTATTTGCTCTATGAAGTGAACTCTTTTGTAGATATCATGTAAAAACTATATTAATTAATATTTGCCTCATTACAGAAGTGATTGGAAGAACTATATCACATAATTAACTAAAAAGTAACTGAGGGGAGGGGTGTATAAAGGGACTAAATGATAATGCAAAAAATATATAGTAAAGATTAAATTTTAAAAAGTAACATAGAAAAATGCTCTGCATTTTGTAAAATAGAGGCTGAAGAAAACCAAAGAAATATCATTTCATATAGAACTCCTACTAAAAATTTTATAAATGTATATGCAGGATACATATTATATTTGCCTCACCAGTAGATTTTCAGCAAGTCTGGTTAGGATAAGGCTATCACTATAGATAAACATCAACAAAAGAATTAATGCATCCACTGGTTTAAAAGATTTTTTGAAAAATAATCATAATTTCAAATTACATTATAATTTAACGACTATACAACTTACAAAGGAAGAAAGGGAACTTCTGGTCAGACAGTGGCATAGGCAGACATGGGTTGCCTCTTTGCACAATCACGTCAAAATTACAACTAGAATATAGAACAACCATTACTCAGAACTGTGAGAAATTGAGCTGAATGGAAGTCTGACAACTACGGAATTAAAGAAACCACATCCAAGCAGACTGGTAGGAGGGATGCAGATGCAAAACAGGCTGGTCCCACACCCACGTGTGGTGGGTGAAAATTCAGGAGGGATATCTTGGGAGCAAAGAGTCCTAGCCCCACACCAGGCCCCCCAGTCCAGGGTTCCAGTGCCAGGAAGATAAGTCCCCACAACTTCTGGCTACAAAAACCAGCAGAGATTGAGTCAATGGAAGAAACTGATGGAGCCACAGCAGTTCCTCTTAAAGAACTCACACACAGACTCTTCTACGCAGACTCACTCCCTCTGAGCTCCAGCAGTGGGGTAGCAGCTTGAAAGGCACCAGCAGCATACAAAAAGAAACTGAAGTGTCTGGCATCAAGGTGAGCAAAGGCCATTATCCCTTTTCTAAACCCTGCGCCAACAGAGCCAATGAGCTGGCAAGCTGGTGACATATTTGAGACTCCATCAAACTGGCTAACATTATTTCACCTGCCTTGGAGATGCCCAGAGACTTGCCCCACCCAACTTATGGGCCCACCCAAGATGCTTTTCCATATGCATGGCTGGTCTTGATTATGGTGCACAACTTCCTAAATCCTCTCAAACAAGCAACAGCTGGCTTCAGTGAGCCCCAGGCCCGGCACAACCAGCCACCAGCCTAGATTCATAGCTTGGCTTTGCCTGGGAATCTCTAAGCCCAGTGTAAGTAGCAGCTATCTCAGATTCCTTTATAGCTCAGGCAGGGTGGTCCCAGGCAAAACACAGATGGGAGCTGATCTTGGCCTGCAATGCCCAGGAAACCCCAGGGCCAGTGCACCCAGTGGATCACTTTGGAGCTGTATAGCCCCTGCACAACTAATCGTCCATGGAGGGCAGAGGTCGGTGGTCAGTGGTCACAGCCAGTCCTTGCAGCTGAGTGGCCTGGTAAATCTCTTTCATTGATCTGCCAACAGCAACAAAGGCTCAACTACAAGAGGAGGGTGTACTCAGCCCACACGAAGGAAGAACCTCAAGAACCCAGCATGGTTGATAGGGGAGTCTGTACCACTGAACTCTACAGGACACCTACTACATTAGGCCACACTATAAAGGTACAGAATTAAAGCAGCTGTACCTAATACATAGCAATAAACACAGGGAGGCTGCCAAAATGAGGAGAAAAAGAAAAATGCCCAGATGAAGGAACAGATCAAAACTCCAGAAAAAGAGCTAAACAAAATAGAGATAAGCAATCTACCAGATACAGAGTTCAACACACTGGTTAGAAAGATGCTTAAGGAACTTAAGGAGGACCTCAACAGCATAAAAAAAGATCCAGTAGAAACGAAAGATGCACTAACTGAAATAAAGAACAATTTACAGGGAAACAACAGTAAAGTGGATGAAGATGAGAATCAAATCAATGATATGGAACATAAGGAAGCAAAAAAACAATCAGAGCAAGAAGAAGAAAGAATCCAAAAAAATGAAGATAGTAAAGCAGCTTCTGGGACAACTTCAAGAGGTCCAACATTTGTATCATAGGGGTACCAGAAGGAAAAGGGAAAAACCAAGAAATTGGAAATTTATTTGAAAGAATAATAAAAGAAAATTTCCCTAATTTCGTGAAGAACATAAACACGCAAGCTCAAGAATTACAGGGAGTCTCAAACAAGATGGATGCAAAGAGGCCCATTCCAAAACACATCATAATTAAAATGCCAAGGGTTAAAGATAAAGAGAGAATCTTAAAAGCAGCAAGAGAACAGAAGTTAGTTACCTACAGGGAGGTTCCCATAAGACTGATTGTCAACCAATTTTTCAAAAGATACCTTGCAGGCTAGAAGGGATTGGCAAGAAATATTCAAAGTCATGAAAAGCAGCTACCTACAGCCAAGATTACTCTACCCAGCAAAGCTATCATTTAGAATCTAAGAGCAGATAAAGAGCTTCCCAGACAAGAAAAAACTAAAGGACTTCATCATCACCAAACCATTATTATGTGAAATGTTAAAGGGACTTATTTAAGGAAAAGAAGAAAACCAAAACTATGAATAAAATGTCAGTAAATACATACCTATCAACAATTGAATCTAAAAGACAAACTAAGCAAACAAGAACAGAGACAGAATCATGGATACAGAGAATGTTTTGATGGTTGTCAGATGGGAGGGGAGTGTGGGGGAATGGGCAAAGAGGTGAGGGGATTTAGAAGTACAAATAGGTAGTTACATAATAGCCATGGGGATGTAGAGTACAGTGTAGGAAACAGAGTAGCTAAAGAACGTATACACATGACCCATGGAAGTGAACAGTGGTGGGGGGTTTGCCTGAGGGAGTGAGGGGAAGGCAAAGGAGGAAAAATCAGGACAACTATAATAGCATAATCAATAAAATACAATTAAAAATAAATAAATAAAAGGACAGTAGAAAATAAAAAGGAAGAAACATTCCTTTTCTTTAAGCCTCCTTTGGAAATTAAGAATATCCACCAGTCCTCAGGTGTGAAATAGTTGTCTCAATGATAACACTTGGCCACAATTCAAAAAAGAAGTATTTAGACCTTTCTGGAAAAGTACCACATAATGAAAAAAAAAAAAGATGACAAACAACCTCTAGAGCATTCTTTGGTATACAAAGTCAGTAGATAATGATTATCCATAATGTTGGCAGTTTTCTCATTAAGCAAGAAGCCAGATCTGGGCCTGATATACAAATGTATTTATCATTATTTTTTAAAATTATTTTTATTGAATTGTTTTTCATTACCATTGAACCCCCTTATACCCTCTTCCACCTCCACCCACCCCTCTCTCGCGCAGTCAACACACTGTTGTCCATGTCCATGAGCCCTTTTTCTTTTTTGTTTGATCCCTCTACCCACTAACTGCCCCCTCTCCCAGAGCTGTCAGCCTGCTCTCTATCTATGATCTTTTCTGAATTGATCTTAATGATAAATAAATTTGTGTTTGAGGCCCAGATCCGGCCTCTCACTTAATGAAAAACAGGCATTCCCATTGAAGTCTGGAACAGACAGGGATGTTTATAACCACTCTTTTATTTACATTGTGCTAAGTTTTATGTTGCATTAGCAAATAGACACAAGAAAGAAAACAAAGGCATACAAATTAGAAAGAAGCAAATAAGCTATGTCTATGAGAATATTTATTCATTCATTCAAGAAGCATTGATTCCCTACTATATTCTACATACTGGTGAAAAAACATACTAAACATTCTTTTTGTTTATAGAACTAACATTTTAGTAATAGGCTATCATATGACTACATACCAGGAAAATTAATGTGAACAATATTAAATGTTAGCATAAAGTTAGTAGCCATATATACATGCAGACAGTAAGCATTGAAAAATATAAGAAAATTCCTTATTTACCGTAGAAACCAAAAAAGATAACATTCCCAGGAAGAAATGTAACAAAGATATGTAAGGTATGTGAGGAAATTTCAAACACTATTAAAGGACACAAAAAAATAATTTGAATAAAGATGTCAGTTCACTCTACATTAAAATAAGAGCTTGGTATAATATCATTAAAAATACCAACAGACTTTCTTGTTTGACCATTTTTTTTATATTTTGAAACTGGCAAGCTAGTGCTCACTTCAGCAGCACATATACTAAAATTGAAACTAGGCAAGCCAATTCTTAAGTTCATATAGAAAAATAAATAAGGATTTCTGAGTAACCTCACTGCATGTACCTGCACAAACATAATAAAACAATGGAAGAATAGATCCAACTTCTCATGGGAAAAAAAATGAACAATGGTATTGGGCTATCTGGGTAGACATTTGGAAAGAAAGTTAGATTCATATCTCCCTCTGCATACCAGATATATTCCAAATGCAGTAAAGATTGGATGCAAAAAGCAAAATTATAAATGTATTGGAATCATAATTGTAAATGTGGGAGAATGTTGTGGACATTTGAAATAGGGAAGTCTTTTCTAATTATAACCTCAGATTCAGAAGGTATGACAGAAACAATCGATAAATTCAAATGTTTTTTTTCCCATAATAAAGGTGTTTATTCTTGGGGAAAAAAAAACATGCCTGAAAGGATGCTTGAAATATAATAATTGTGGCATGGAAGGCAAAAGATGGCCAAGAATTTCTTGACACCCCTCTTATTTATTTATTTATTTATTTATTTATTATATTTTATGGATTATGCTATTACAGTTATCCCATTTTTTTCCTCTTTATTCACCTTTACCCTGCAACCACCTTCCCACCAGCATTCCCCCACCTTAGTTCATGTCCATAGGTTGTATATATAAGTTGCTTCTCCATTTGCTTCTCCATTTCCCATACTATTCTTAACCTCCCCCTGCCTATTTTGTACCTAGCATTTATGCTTCTTATTCCTGTACCTTTTTTCCCATCTTCCTTTCTACCCTTCCCAGCTGACAACCATGTGATCTCCATGCAATCTCCATTTCTGTGATTCTGTTCCTATTCTAGTTGTTTGCTTAGTTTGTTTTTGTTTTTGTTTTTGTTTTAGCTTCTGTTGTTGATAGTGATGAGTTGGTTGTCATTTTACTGTTCACATTTTTGATCATCTTCTTTTTCTTAGATAAGTTCCTTTATCACTTCATACAGTAAGGGCTTGGTGATGATGAACTCCTTTAACTTGACCTTATCTGGGGAGCACTTTATCTGCCCTTCCATTCTAAATGATAGCTTTACTGGATAGAATAATCTTCGCTATAAATCCTTACTTTTCATGACTTTGAATACTTCTTTCCAGCCCCTTCCTGCCTGTAAGCTTTCTTTTGAGAAGTTAGCTGACAGTCTTATGGGAATTCCTTTGTAGATAACTCTCTTCTTTTCTTTTGCTACTTTTAAGATTCTGTCATTTTTTAAAAAAGATTTTATTTATTTTTAGACAGAGGGGAAGGGAGGGAAAAAGAGAGAAGCATCAATGTGTGGTTGCCTTTTGCATACCCCCTCCTGGGGACCTGGGCTGGAACCCAGGCATGTGCCCTGATTGGAAATCGAACAGATGACCCTTTGGTTTGCAGGCTGGCACTGAACCACACCAGCCAGGGCTCTCTCCTTATCTTTAATCTTGAGTAATGTAATTATGATGTACCTTGGTGTGTGCTTCCTTGGTTCCAACTTCTTTGGGACTGTCTGAGCTTGGTGAGGATGAGCTCCTTTAACTTGATCTTATCTGGGAAGCACTTTATCTGCCCTTCCATTCTAAATGATAGCTTCCTGAACTTCCTGGAAGTCTATTTCCTTTGCCATATTAGGAAAGTTATCCTTCATTATTTTTTCAAATAAGTTTTTAATTTCTTGCTCTTCCTCTTTTCCTTCTGTCAGCCCTATGATATAGATGTTGGAATGTTTAAAGTTACTCTGGAGGTTCCTAAGCCTCTCCTCATTTTTTGAATTCTTGTTTCTTCATCCTGTTTTGGTTGAATGTTTATTTCTCCCTTTTGCTACAAATTGTTGATTTGAGTCCCAGTTTCCTTCCTGTCTCCATTCATTCCCTGTACATTTTTCTTTATTTCACTTTGCATAGCTTTCACTTCTTTCTCTCTTTTGTGACCATACTCAACCATTTCTGTGAGCATCCTAATTACCAGTGTTTTGAACTCTGCTTCTGATAGGTTGGCTATCTCTTCATTTCTTAGTTCTATTTTTGGAGCTTTGATCTGTTCTTTCATTTGGGCCATATTTCTTTATCTGGGCATGCATGTTTATATAGTAAGTGGCAGAGCCTTAGGTATTAGCCAGGGGAGGCCACCCACTTCACTGCATTTGGTGCTATGTGTGGGGGAGGGGTACAAGAGGGAACAATGCCACTTGTTCAGCTCTCTGCCTTTCAGTCGCTTTCCCTGCTACCCACAAGCAAATTGGGCCCTTCTGGCACTCATTCCAAGGTGGGTGGGTTTTGTGTACATTCTAGGACCCTGTGGGTTTCTCCAGTGAACTCTCCTATAAGGCTGGGAGTTTCTCCCACAGCCGCAATCCCCGCAATCCCTGCTGGTTTTTACAGCCAGAGGTTTTGAGGCTTTATTTCCCTGCACTGGAACCCTGGGTTGCACGGTTGTCTTGCTCCCTAGTTGTTCCTCCTGGTTTATCCTCACACAAATGTCGGGCCACAGCCACTTCCCCATCCCCAGTCCTCCAGCTGCTGCCTTGCCACGAGTCCTCTCTACCTTGGCTGCCCGTCTCCACCCCTCCTACTTGTCTGGATGAGTGTTTTTTCTTTAACTCCTTGCTTGTGGGACTTTCACAAGCAAGAAGTTTGATTTTCTGGCTGTTCTGGTTATTTTTTGTTTTTTTTAATTTGTTGTTGTCCTTCTTTTGGTTGTGCGAGGAGGCAAAGTATATCTACCTATACCACCGTCTTGCTCAGAAGTTACCAAATATGTTTTTTAAAAAAATTTCTGCAAGAAAAAACACCGTACGTTAAGTGTAAAACACAGATGGCACATTGGTACAAAGTATGCAGCTGGTGGTACATACAAAGGTTTAATTGGGGAAATTAAAGAATAATTAAAGAAATCCTACTCATCAATAAAGAAAATATGTACAGATCAAGAAAAGAAATGGACAGTAGATTGAAAAGACTTCGTAAAAATGAAATAGAGATGCTTTTTAAAACACATAAAAATGTGTTTCTTTTAAGAAGAGGAATCAAATTTTAAATTATACAGAGATACTGCTTTTTATATATTAGATGAATAAAACTGAAGCGTGATAATATACTCTGTTGATGAGACTTTGGGAAATGAGCACTCTTGTTTGTGTGAGTGTTTGTTGCTGAAATTATTAATAAGGAATATCTTTTAATATCTAAATACATTGCAAATGCATAGACCCTTTGATCTGCAGTGTTAACTTCCAGGAATTGATATCCATGTATAAAATGGTCTGTATAAAATGACCCATGACATGGTTATTTATTGCAGCATTGTTTATACTAGCGGAAGTCTGGGAGCTAACTCAATGTCCATTCATAGTGGGGGGATAAGTAAATTATGGCATATTCTTATAGCTTTACAAAAGAAGGATGGCATTCTTCAGTTTGATGATGAAAATATTCCAAGACACATTGTAAAGTGAAAACTCCAAAGTTCAAGGATGATATTTGTGGTATGCAACCATTTATGTGACACTGGGGGTTATAAGAATACATGTTCAAATCTGCTTACAGTAGCAGAAAATAACTCGGGAAAGAATCTGATTTAATAACTGGTTACTTGGTAAGAAGAAGAAAGTAGGAACTGAGAGAGTAGGAACAAATTAGCAAGGTGGAATGTTGGATAATTTTCCATTTGTGAACCATGTGAATGTTTTATCTGGTCAATATACTTAGAAAATAAATTGAAATGAAAAATGAATTCCTCTAGGAAACTGATATATCCAAGGTATATTGTAGACTGTAAATTTTCTTTCTCCCACATTTTTTCATTGAGAGACATGAAAGGAGAGTGTAGATGGTGTCATGACTACTAATAAAAACACCTCAAAATACATGCCTTACTGAAAGTTGGCAAATAGCTTTTACAGACAGAAGCTCAGCACATTTTACGGCCCTAGTCATAACATGAAGGCCGTTGGCTATGTTTCCTGGGCATCTGACACCTTGAATTGATTGAGATGCTTTAAAAGGTGTCATGTGAAATTCTACCTTTATAACTTGAAAGCTGAAAGCTGGTTAGCCTGCCTTCCTCATTTTGGGTTATTTCCTCTGGTCATTAACATCTCCTTAATATAAAAGCAAAGGTAGAATAGATAAAGAATAGACCAGACTTGGTTTAGTTGTGTTTTGTGTCAGTTCACCTTCACATAATTTTTGGCAGGGTGTCCTTTGAGATATTGAAGACGGGGAGAACTAACATTTGCTGAATTTTACATACATTTAAAAAATTTGGTCCTCACCACCATCCCACTTAGGTGGGTAATAACCTTTATTTTAAATAGGTGAGAAAACCAAGGCTAAGAGGGGTAGCTCCCTGGAGCGAGAAATTAAACCTATGCCTGTCATCCCCTGACGTAACAGAACTTTGTGAGAGACGGAACAGTTATCATCACGTGGCAAGCATAAATTGTGCCACTTTCCACTTTACCGAGTTTATGTCTTCAAGTAGTGCAGAGTCCTTGTAAAAGGTTTGATGGGGATCTGGTCAAAAGCGATGACCAGGAAAAGGAATAGAAGAGGAAAGTATGAGGAACAGAGGGAGAGGGGATAGAGAAGAAGAAGAAAGAGAAAATATATTTTGTAGTGGAATTGGTACCTTAGGTTAAGGTGACGTATTTTGGGATTATTTCAAGCTTTTTGTTATACTGGTATGTGATAGTTAGATATAGTGTTTTTTTTTCTCCCTGAGAAAGTAAAATATGGAAATGATGTCTCTGAAAATTCAGCTAAGGTGGCTTTTACCTCTGTGTTGCAGAAAATTTTGTAGATGAACTTCATTTTGAAACTTCTTTCCCTGAAGGCTAATGGAGCTGACTTAGTCATTTGGCTGTTCCATTGAATTGCTGTTGCTGATAAGAAGTGCAAGCATTAGAACAAGATTCATATTTTTCACTGTTGTTTCACAATGAATAACTTTTCTTGCCTAACTGGTTATTTACATTCACATGGCTCATGCAAGGCCTACATCCTCAATGGTAAATATAGAAATCACAGTACAGATAGTAAATATAGAAGAAAAAAAATCTCAAGGGCATATCTGTTTATTGTGAAGATGAAAATTATTTTCCTGGTACCTTATTTCATAGCATCCTGATGAAAAGAGATTGGAGGGCCTGTCCAAACAGCTGGACTGGGATGTTCGCAGCATTCAACGTTGGTTTCGACAAAGACGCAACCAGGAGAAGCCAAGCACACTGAAGAGGTTCTGTGAGAGCATGTAAGTTGCTGTATTTCTTTTTGAAAGAAAAATCTGTGTAGTAACTCACACCATTCCTTGAGGTAAAAAATAAAGGCTTTGTACAGTTCCAACAGCCTCTAAAAAACATGCCATGTGGTGGAAAAATAGTTCACAGCAAACTGGGGGAATAGTTGGTACAAATTTGTGATTTCCACCTTGGATGCAGGAAATGAAGTTGGCTTCTTCATGGAGTTCCTACAAAGTAGGCATATTACAGGGCCTCCACTGGTATTTTCAATCAGACACCTTTGAAAGATAGCATTAAAAGCCATTACATTTATTGTTGGGATTTGAATAGAGCAGACTTGGTCGTGATGTTCTTCCCCCTGATAAACGCTGAGAGACTAGGATATATTATTAGAGGGTCATGCTGATGGCCTATATTCCTGGAGATTTAAGAAATTGCTGTATCATATTCCTGGGTGAGTTTAATAAAGCATTGCTTGAAGGTGGGAGATGGAATGAAAGGCTCTTCTATTTCTGAAATGTGAACTTTATGGTATGTAAATTCTATAGCAATGACACTTAAAAATACTAAAGGACCCACAGAGAACTTTTCTAGCACAGTGATATTTGAAGTAGTGACACCCAATACACTTATCTATAGGAAATTTAGAGACAGGAATATTGGAGCATTGAGCATGTCCCCTTACAAAGGTAAGATTCTGCCTCTTTACTCTGTTTGGTTTTCATCCTCTGGGACACAATTGCACCTTTGTTCTTTCCTTTGGGAGTTGTTTCCTGACACCTGGTCATTTAACAATAATGTTGTCAGTGTAGCTCCCTCTGTTGCAGTTAAAATAACATTTTCAGGTTTAGCTTTCAATTATGCCCAAAACATATTTTAGCAATTGCAATCTAAAGCTTAGAGGGAAACCTACTCTTATAAAAGAATGAGTGAGAGGCAGAAAGATATCATAACTCCTAGGGGTGGATAAATGTGAGGAGCATAAATAGGGTCTTCAGGAGGTCAGACTATTTTATTTATAAAATGTGGAAAACAACCTAGTAGATACAAACTGCAAAGCCCTTCCTATCATTGAAGTTAGTGCCAGTTTATGGAGGAAGTATTTATGCATCTGGGCTCCTTCTCAGAAGCTGGAGTTGCTTCCTTCCTGGGCCTACAACACACGCAAAGGGCCTGGGCTCCATCCTTGACCTGCAGGTCCAAGCAGGGGTGAAGTGGGGTCTCAGCATATGCCCCACGTACTGAAACTCATGGGCCATCTGCTCCAACTCCAACTAACTTCCTTGCTAACTCAGTGCTAGCCCTTTCTCTGCTATACTTGGTCTACACCAGTATGTGTAGGAATCAGTCACCTGGGTTTTGTTAAGTGCAGATTCTGATTCGGTCATTCTGGATGGCAGCCGAGACTGCATTTTTAACCAGTTTCCAGGTCACGCTGCTGGTCCATGGACCACACTTGGAATGGCAAAGTTCAACACTATACCAAAGACTATGTCTTCTCCCTGAACTCACCTGGTCTTGATCTGCATATCACAATCACCAGCATAGTCACACTTACAATTAGTTACAAATATTTCTAAGCGATTACTAGAGGCATGGCAATGTGAAGACACAGTGGGGCGTGAGGTGCGTGCATAAAAGTATTGATTATGATCTCTTCCCTCAGGAAGCTTATTATAATAGTGTCAGGTAAGACTTAATATCTGAATATGTGAGGGTCAATGACAGACATTAAAGATTAACCAGCTATGCATGCTAAACGATTGGTACGCACAGTCAGTACCTGAAGATTAAAGGATACAGATCAGTTGTGGGTTAGAACACACACACGGGTGGCTGGGACCTGAACTGCATCATGATCAGTGACTTTTGACATCTCTGTTGCAGAATGCTGTATTGATGAACTTTGTTCTGAAACTCTTCTTCCTTTCCCTCCCAGTTGCCACTAGATTCTCCTGCCTTTCTGATGGCTTTTGTTTGCATCACTTATTCTGTATTTTCTCTATGGCCTTTCGTGTGCCACTTCTCCAGATTCAGTCTTCACCCTCTTATTTCCCTCATTCTACCCTCCCTCTTTTGTTTAGAGGTTTTTTTCTTCTCACCAACTTCCTCCGAAACCATGGGTCCAGTGCAAATGTTTCTTCTGAGGCATCTCCAACGGGCACCTCTGGTTTGTTCCTACTCCTGACTCTCTTTTGCTCCTATTGTTCATATGTCTCCACTCTGTTCCAGGCTGGAAATAAACCAAGCAGCCTCTGAGATTTATAAGTTCTCTGTAAATCCACTGTGGTGGCTCCAGTCCCAATGGCTCTTGTAGGTCTCATTATTTATCTCATGCTCATAGGTATTTTGTTTGCTCAAAAAATTACATTTTCCTAAAACACTATTATCTCTATGGTCTGCTGCTTTAAGACCTGAAATGATTTCTCTACAACTAGAGGGTCAATATTAGGCTCCTTCTCCTGATAGCTAGAGGCTGACCTTCCTCTGTGAAATATCAGCCACCCAGATGACCCCTTCCTTCTAGAGGGCTGTGTTTTCACTATCCATACTTTGTTCATTCCTGCATCAGTTTGTGCTGTGTTCCTGATCTGGAATGCCTACATTCCTCTGCCCTGCCCATTTATCCCACATCCATTCTTCAAATTCCAGGCCCTCAGGGATGTGACGTGACTGTTGGGTCAGGAGTGAGCACTACTACTTTTGAATTCTTAGAGTCCTTATTGTAAGTGCTAGGAATGTAATACTGAATCACGTGTTTTCTCTTGATGTTATCTTTCATTAGGTCGTCTATACAGTTTCACTGTAATTATATCATACATGCTCCTTGAGGGCCCAAGAAAACATCATCTTGTTTTTCTCGAATTTTTATCAGCCTTTACCACAACATATAGACTCTACTGAATAAATATTTGTCAAATGACTGGATGTTAAGATGACATTGTTTTGGAAGAATTTGCTGATCTAAGTTGGCATGGCGCCTCCTGCAAATGAAGAGTGTCTAACAACAATGACTTAGCCTAAAATTCATCTGGGCAAATTACTCAACTGTAGAATGCTCCAAACCAATTTCAAAAGTAGAAATCATGAGAGAAGAATAGGATTGCCAAGGAGCACCTTAAGACGATATCACAAAAAACAAAGCAGAATTATATTGTCTGTGTATGCACACATGTATGTCCCAATTATTTGGTTATCAATTTAAAAACTGATCTGGGAAATCCATTCTTAACCAGGGATGCACTTCATAATAACCTGGTAAGCTTTTCAAAATACACATGCCCAGGGATGCTGGCTCAAACAAATCCGGGATGTATGGTTAAGTGTGGGGACTCCAGTGTGGTCTGGACATGCATATCTTGGAAGAAATACCCTGAATACCAATGCCACACATTCCCGGGTAGGAGGCACTAATCTCTGAGAAGGGATGACTGCTGTTAAAGGTACTGAAAAAGCAAGACAACAAATGACAAATTTGAATCTTATAGATCTAGGGCTCCAATGTAAAGATTTTATAGTTTTTCTGTTATGTAAGTTACTATTTTAGAAAATACAGAGTCCCTTCGGGGGAATTGTATTTCATCTTTCAGCAATGTAGAATGCTCCAGGATGCATGCCAGACAGTGCTTGAAACCATCTGTTGGTGTGTCCAATTCAGGGCATGCCCATTTAACACAGAAGGACTGAGTAGAAGTTGTTCAGCAAGTAATGTGTTGAAACACTGGCGTGATATATTTTTTCATTCACGCTGATGTCAGTCATTTACAGCTGTGTTCATTTTGATGACTGTTTCTTCCAGAAACATTTCAATCTTTACTGAAAACTGAAATAGAAATTTTCACAAGGAAGTAAAGAATTTATAAAAATGAGATGTCGTGTGAGATGTTTTAGGAGAAACTGGCTCCGAATGGCAGCCCTTGAGTTGTTTTAGGAGAAACTGGCTCCGAATGGCAGCCCTTGAGTTGGGGGATCATGCTTTGAGGCTGCTGATGCTTTGCTTTCCTCCTCTAACAATTGCATCAGGATAACACAAAAATAAGTATATGTAATAAAAATATCTGCAGGAGGACACAGAAAGAGGAGAGAGAAGTTTTCAGAGTAAATGGCTTTCCTCTCATCCATGCCTTACCTATGCTCGTTGTTTTTGAGTATTGTGCAGTAGGTTTAATAGCACACATCTGGAAGTTAATATTATATATGACTTCCACTTAAGAGGTCTCCAATTGCCTGGAAAGATAAATTTCCCGAATGATAACCTGGAAATATAGGAGAAGGGATGTTCACACTTCACAGATTAGTAGTAATTTATTAGGGTTGAAGTTGGCTCCATATGGAGCCTTGCTTTAGGGTGAGGACCCAAGATTGTCTTTTGCTTAGGAATTTCTCTTAGGGTTGATGCTGATTAAAATTATCCCCAAATGCTGCTGTATCTGGATGTTTCTGTTTAGTGGTAGCACAGTGGCCTAAATCTAGGAACCTCTTGAAATTGTGACTTTATTTCTGCAAAGAAGCCCTCTGATCTTCTTAATTTGTGATTCCATTGAACTAAGGATAATTCAGCACAGAGAAATGAGTGGTTTAACCACCTGCCTTTATGCTACCAACTCGCTCAATGTTTTTATTCGGGAGCTGTTTTATTCAGACAAGTCAGCGGTATTCTCTGTGACCTCAGTAAGAAAGTAGAGCTTAATAATTGAGGGTCAAAAAGAACAGGGTTATACAGGAAACCAAAAGCTGAATCTCATATTCCTTTATTTCAGGTCAGTCTTTGATCTGAGGAAATTCTGTGGTGAATATATTCAATAAGTTTATATAACCCAGCCACCTATTTGCAAAAAACAAACAACAACAACAAAAAACCCCTGAATATATGTAGACTGTTTTAAAATCTTCCATATATTACACATTCTAGTGATGGATAAAATTTGCTAAAGAGATAATTCAGTTTTGATTATTTTCTTCACCAGATCATGATGTGAGCATCTTTTACAAAGTTAACTATCAAAGTTCTCCTGGAGATTGATGCAGTTTTAGAATGGGTGAATAAATATTATTGTCTAGAAAAATGGTATCTTCATTTTTTTTCAGTCCTGGGAAGCATGATCAGCAATGTGCTGATGCACATTGTGAGTCTGGAAAAAATAATGACAGCATTGGAGGACAAGCTCTTAGTTTTGAATAGTGCAGGGTTGAGTTGTTTTGTTGCTGTTGGAAAAGTGATTATTTTTTCATTAATTCAAAATCATCTCTAGATTGAAGAACAATTTCTGTCATCTGAAGGACATCATCCATAGTTATTGGCCTTGTTACTGTTCAAATTTAGTTGAGACAGTGACTGTCTTAGGGTTCAAGACTATTCTTGACTATCTTAAATGGTTCTAAATCAGTCAGATATTCAGGTCAGTTTTAACTTGAGAGCAGGGCTCAGCAAACTTTTCCTCTAAATGGCCAGAAAGTAAGTATGAGGCCACATGAACCTTGTCACAATTATAACTCTGCTGCTGTAGCACATAAATAGCCCTAGACAATGCCAGTGTACATGGCCGGGTTCCAATAAAACTTTATTTATGGATACTGGTGTTTGAATTCATCATTTTCAAGTGTCATGAAGCATTATTCTTAAAAAAGTTTTTTTCAGCCATTTAAAAATTTTATAACTATTCTTAACTCATGGGCAGTACAAAAACAGATGGCCTGCTGGATTTGGCTGACAAGACATAGTTTGCTAAGTGCTTTAGGATTACAGTACTATTAACAGTTCTTTCAGAGTTTCAAGAAGGAGAATGTGATCTTACAATCCCAGACACAGTAATCCATTGCTCAGAGTGTTGCCATGTGATAGAATTAGGACAGTTCTGTAGTTAGCATGCCCCATCTCTTACGTTCCCGGGACACAATGTCTTAATGCTGTGCAGTGTCATTTAGCTCAATCAAACCCTCTTTGAAGTTATCAGTCTCCTTAAAGCAGTGCTACTTGCACTACAAAAATTCTGAAGGTTGATGAACCTGACCATAGACAGTCTATTTGTTTGCCTTGAATAAGCCTTTGAAACCTTTCTACTCCAGACCTACCATCTGTAACAAGTGAACTTGGATTTTTTAATTAGATCAAGCCTCTCACATTCCTTGATGGCGTGTGGCTAGGCCTCTAATTCATGTGTACTGGCTAATTAAGAAAAACATATTTTTGCTAAAAATATCAGAGAGGCCATACTTTGGTCAAGCTGGCTGTATACTCAGTCTTGTTGGTCGGTTCTCTTTAAATCCTCAATTTCTTAAGGCTTTGTAGATAATTTTCCCAGTGATTTTACATCTCCCAGTGATCCAACATGGAGTTGGATCATGATGAAAAGACAAAGTATATTAAAAAATAACTAAACTTATTAAAGCCTAATATTCTTATTTAATTCTTGTCTGCCATATTTTGAGTCTATATACCATTTCTCTTTGTTGTTTAATCTGTTTTAAAAGTTATATCTGACTTGGAAAAAATTCATGAAAATCATTATAAGTAACTTTGATTATAGGAGATGTATAAAAGTACACATAATGTTTATATAATTTGGATAAAAACCCTCCAAAACCTACTATGCAGATATTATACTTTAACTTTTACTACTTATACAGGACCATAGTCTTCATATGTGCCACACAAATACACACATGCTGTGTATCTAAGTTTGGTGCCTGCCCTCGTTGAGATTTCTTTATAGAACCTGCCTTAACAGAGTGTCTGAAGAGGATTACGGAAACATGATGTGTTATGCTTTATCTTCACTATCTGTAAGTCACTGTTCCCTGAGTAGCAGTGCAGTCAGTTGTGCTATAACATGTCATATGCATTCCTAAAAATTGCCACACCACACAAAATTATGCAACAAAACAAAATATCACATGGTTTATGAGAAAAATGAGTCAGGACACAACACTCAACAACACCAGTGGCATTAAAAAAAAAGAGTTAGGAACCTAGTAAAAAACAGTAACAGAGTTTTATACATGTTAATTGTTAAAAAATATACTGTCATAAATAGGATATTTTCCTTCAAAAAGATGTGACCTTTGTTTGTAAGTTGCTGTTGGTGTATTAGTTTGGTACAGCTGCCATAACAAAATATTCAATACCACAGATGAGGTGGCTTGAACAACGGAAAGTTATTTCTCACAACTCTGGAGGCTGGAAGTCCAAGATCACTGTGTCACAGGGTTGGTTTCTCCTGAGGCCTTTATCATTGGCCACCTTCTCCCTGTGCACTCACATGGTCTTTCCTCTGTGCACGCTCTCCTTGATGCCTCTTCTTCTTATAAAGACATCAGTCATATCAGACTAAGATCCTAAACTTAGAACCTCATTTAACCTCAGCTGGCTCCTTAAAGGCCCTCATTTCAATGCCAGTCACATTGGGGCATAGGGATTCAACATACAAATGTTGGTAGGCACAATTCAGTCTATAACAGTGTTGGAAGGGCAACAGCTCATAAATGGAGGAAGGAAAGATGGTCTAAAAGCAGAGGGAAAATTATGACATCAGATGAGTGTATCTCAGCATATGTGAGCTGAGGTATCTTGGAGATGTTTGAGGGGTGTGTGTTTTGTTCCGTGTATCCCTGCACTGCTCAGGTTAACTCAGCATAGTTTTCTGCCCTGACCAAGAGTTTCTAGCAGATGAAATCATACATAAGTGATTATGAAATTTGTGTTATACTGACATAGCATTGGAAGACATTCGTGATTTCACAACAAGCCTTGCGGCAAGACTGCTGGAACGGGGTAGTGGTGTAGGGGGTGAGCTCTGGAGCAGGCAGTCTGATCCCAGTGTTCTCTCTAATAAAATCCTGTGTAGTATTTGGGACAGATGTTTAGCTACCCTAAGCTTCAGTCTCTTTCTTTGTCAAATGGGCAGATAGTGCCTGCCCATAGGGTCATTGTGAAGACTAAATGATATAACATAGCTAAAGTGTTTAGAAAGGTAGAAAGATGTGTGGCACACACAGGAGTAGTGAATGTTAGCTACTGTCAACATTATCACATGGTCTGCTGTTGGTCAACATGGTGTGATGAGAGGAGCAGCAAATAGTTGGTGTTGTGCCAAAAGCACGCACCCCTCAGAGCCATAGGCACACTGCCTACCGGAGGCAGCTCTGGTGTTTGCCATTTGGGGAGGACAGATCCAAGGAGATGCAGGGAGAACAGAGTCCCAATTTAGAATGAAGCTCTCTTATTCTGTAGAACCCCAGGGAGACAGAATCCACATGGGTTCACAGGGCTGTCCATTTGGGCTTTACTTACACACAAGAAAAAGATGCAAACCCCATCTGAGTTCAGAGTGCCGGAGACTTTGGCTTGCTGTCATGTAGCACAAAACAGAAGTGGATGAGAAAAGGTGTCCTGCTTCAGCAGGGAGCGGTGCCCACTGTGCCTCTAGAAGCCGAGGCTTTTGAAGCACCGCAGGAGAAATGTCAGAACACACAGTGAATGTCTTTGAACTGCAGAGACTTCGAATCTGCCCAGGTGATTCTGAAGAGGACACAGCTTGCCTCGGCCAGGAGGAAGAGGGGAACAAAGCCTGGAGCCCAGCAGTGCTGGCTTTAGTAAAGCCCCCTCTGCTAGAGCCAGGACGGTCCGATGAACTGTCGGAGGGGTCAGCCTGACTTCTAGGTATAGGAGCTTACTGTTAAATGTAATGTTTATTGGTTACCTCCTATGTGCAGGGGGAGGGGATAAAGAGGAAATTGATCTGGAACAAATTTGAGGATGGGAGTCAAATGTACGTGACTTATGTTCTGGCTCAAGCTATGTTACCCTTAGTGAGTAATTTAACTTTGCTAGGTGCCAGGTGCCTCTTCTGTAAAGGGTCCTACTTACAGGGTCATTTGGGTGATTAAAGGAGAGGGTTATGTATAATGTACATCTCTCCCTCCCTGGGGCTGCAGAATTGAATAAGCAACAATTTCTTACTTTGTGGGACTCACAAGGACAATTGATTCTCCTGATTGGTAAAGTTGTTTAATACCTCAGGTAGGGAGCCATATAACCTGTGACACTTAAGTGACATGGCTCCTTTCTAGGGCCTTTTCCTTACTGCCCCAGCCGTGGGGTTTTCTGGATCTTGTCTTAATGTGCCATCAGGAGAACTAATTTTAGATCATTGAGAGGGACCGTGTTGTGGCTTCCTCCCGGGAATCTGGTCTGGCGTGCCCTGTTTTTCTGTCCTTCTCTTTATTCTGCCTCCTGCTGTTCGTAGGGGCAGGTGCCTTCTGCTTCCTCCTGGCTCTTCTGGCTCTTCGCCCTTCTGTGATGAGCTCATGGCAGCCACATTCCTTGGCAAGGGGCAGACAGGAGGCCTAAAAGAATCCTCAGTCCTTACTAATTTGACTGTAATTGTCTTAAAAGTTGGTGCAATGCACATGAGTCCCGACATTGGAATATAGCACCTAGTAATTTGAGGGGTGAATATGTTTGTGTGTAAGATGGTGGTGGTAGGGGCAGGCACTTGGGCAGAGAAGCAAGAAGGCCAGCCATTCCCCTTTTGGGAAGATTTGAGCAGATGCCAAGTGACTATTGGGAAAGCAGATCTTTGATGTTTGTTTATAGGCCTCCCCAAATCTAAATTCTCAATGAGATGGGAAACTTAACTAAAAGCAACCAAGGCCTATTACTTTCATTTTAAATGCAAGTTGAGCTGCTGGCAGTGTCTACTGGCTGTCCTGACTTGAGAGACTTAACATTGTAGAAAAATGACTTTAAATCTGGACAGTATTTCTTATTTTGCGTGTATACCGTTTCACAGCAGTTGCCAACTGATGGGAGTGTGGGCAGGGCTCTTAGGGCTCAGCTGCGCAGGAAGTGAATGGGACTGTGCTACGAAGGATGTGCTGCAAGTGGGGCGGTGGAGCGCCAGCACACACAGGTCCAGGTGAGCAGCAGAACTGGCGTTAAAGGTTCGTGTGCAGTCTAGGCCATTTCACTTAATTCTTCAGGGTTCCGATAGTATCTGTCCTCCCTGCATTTAGCCACAGGCGTACTGATACTGTATATTTTCATCTCATGTATGATTGTAAAGCAATCATTGTATAGCAACAGGTTTTCTTGCAGATGTGGTGGACACCTAATGCTGGTAGGAGAACCAGACCCCGAGCAGGGAGGAGAAAGAGATGTTTCCTGAGGTTACATTTTATTCCGGATACTGTAATGGGATCTTTATAGCTAATCCTGACAACCAGCCCCTGTAATATGTTAAGTGTTAAAAGCCTTTCTTACCCATGAAGAAACTGAAGCAAAGAGAGGTGGAATAATGACCCAGTGCCACACAATAAATGACAGAGTTGGAATTTGTACCCAGATCTGCCTATACCTGGAGGCTTGTGTTATTTCAACTGCACAATGGTAGGGAAATCTCAAGAACATTAGGTATTCCCAGAAAGAGGGCACTTTGGGGTTGTATTGCACATCATAGTCTCCTTTCTGTTTCCTGTTCCTCTGTAGTTTATGAGGGACTACGATTCAATTTCATTGCTTTCTCCTTGGCACACTGATTGCACTTTGAGTCATTCTCTACTAGTGCACTTGGAGACTTGCTATTTTCACTATTTGCATCTCTCTCTGCTATTAGACTGTTCAAGGCCTTGACTGCTGGGACGCTCTTCTTCATCTGTTCGTCCCCACAGGTCAGCACAATGCCTGGTGCTCTGCCAGACCCCGATAAATGTCTCCTGAATGAACCCATTAGTTGCATTATAGACGGGATTGTACCTCCAGGGATGAGAGGGCTGAATTTAATTGGAAGAACCTCAAGCTTATTGTCTTTGAAATAGTCCTAGGGAAGATTCAGTCCTAGGGGAGGGAGGAGGCAGAAAGAGCTTTCTGGAAGAGGTGAGTGACACTGCTGAATTTTTAAGGATGGTTCCACTGGCCAGATAGAGAAAGAGAATGTGGTAGCCATCTGCCCTCCAGGGTGGGTCTGGGAAGCTCCAGTCTACATGAAGGGTGACCAGACAAGGAAAGCCAGGAGGCTGGTCTGGACCTCTTGTCAAGTTGAGGCCCTGGGCCTTTCTTCCCACCCTCTTCTCTCTACATATTCAGGGCCATCTGACCTTCTTCTCTAAAGTACCCTTGTTTTGCATGCTTTCACAAAAATCCCATGTTTACCAAGTGCTGGGCCCATTTAAGAATGGAATTGGCTTTTATTATCAGTGCTTCACATCAATGCATGACAAAGTTTGAACCCTTTCATTTCTTGGTTGGAGAAAACACTTGCTCACTGAACGTGAATCTCTCCGTGGTAGATAGAGGTGATCCTGAGCAGGCATCTTCTTTGTGTGGTCTGCCTTCCAACCTTTTTCTTGTTCTCTGAAGAGGATAATGCCGTGTGCATTGAATTGGCATGATGATCTCTCCCTCTTTCTTTTCCAGCCCCCCCCCAACACATGCAAAAATTAAACATCCAAAGGAAATAGAAATAAATCCAAGTTAAATGATCACTTCACTATTGGCTACACCATATGTGTCTTATTTTACAGCAAAAAAAATCAGGGTATGTGACCCATGCTGGTAGTGTGCCATTAATTAAGCACTCTGCAGTCAAAGTCCAACATTAAAAAAACAAAACAAATAAAAAAAACAAGACATGCAGTCAGGAAAACAGGAGTATTCTTGTGTGCTTTGGGGGATAAGGAATATTTGAAGTCAAGAGTATCACAGAAAATCCAGAAAAAAATCATGTGCCTCTAGGACTTAATTCACTTCAGTTTCCCAAGTGGTTATGGAGGATCTTTATGTGGCAGGGGGAGGTGCTGAGGGTTTTATAGCTAAAAGGACAAAATTGCTGTTCTCTGGTGCTCAGTTTAGGAGGGGAACAAGGCAGAAGAATTTAGAAAAGAGCTCCAGTCACATCTAGCTGTCCCTGGGGAAAAGGCTGAGTCACTGTATTTAGTGAGTTCTCATGGGTTAGTAAACCAAATTTCAGATAAACAAATCTAAGAATTGGTCAATGTAGACAGCTTCCTGTAAATGATTTTTATGAGGGATCTGGGGGACAGAATTAATTCTGAAGTACATACAATATTGAATTTTGTTTATGAAATTTTTATCTTCAGAGGAACACTGTCTGGTGCTGTTCATGGAATAACAAGCACCCATGTTGCAATGGGATCGTGCCAGACTTCGCTACAAGGATGCAGCTACCGTTGGGCCTCACTGTGTTTGGTATCATTCCAGATGCTAGGAGAGTCACTAGGCAGGCAGATTTCTGACTTATGCTGGCCCTTATTTGGTGCTCCTTTTCATTCTTTCAAGTGTCCCTTTCTTCTCTCTGGGTAGAGGGGTGGGGACAGGAGTAGGTGAGGAGGGGCTTGAGGGGTTAAGTATAGTGGAAGTGCTTTTCAGCTTCCATCAGGTCCAACCCAGTGTCCTAAAGATTGGCATACTGTTCTCAGAAGAATGGAAAGCCAGTCAGTCTCAGTGTGTGGGGCTGTGGTACACGTGCTTTGTGAGAGAAGGCTGAGTGGCCTACACCTGTACCTGCAGCACTAGTCGGTGGGTTCATACAGATCTCAACAAGTAGCCAAATATAGAATTTCTCCCAGTTATTCTGTATATATTCTTTTTAATTGAAACTCTTATTTTTTTCTCCCATTATTCATTGAGACTATAGTTCTCATCTATTATTTTCTCTCCCATTACTAATTTTACTTGTGGAAATGTGTCTAATTTGAACTGATATCAATTATTATTGATTTTCTGAAATAGGATTTGATCCTGTGGGCGTCATTTCAACTTGATTCGAAATAAAATATTGTTTTACTTTGAATTATGAAGTGTTTACCTGAATCCTAGCTAAATCTCTGCAGGACTGAAATCTAAAGCTTCTCTTGCTTGATGACTCTAAGTGTTCCTATTTCTGGTCCCCCTGACAAAACATATGTGGTTCAGCAAACATTTTTTGAGCCTTTAGTATATGCTGGGTTTTGCATTAAATGCTAGGTGGAAATATAGGACCTCATCCTTTGATGGATAATTGGCATTATCTTTTTATTTCACTCTCTAAAACTTAGTTTCCTTATCTGCAAAGTAGGGCTAGTAATCTTGAAAACCCAATAGAATTAAATAAAATAGTTCTTATAAAGCAGCTGACATATGCCAAACACATAGTAAGAATTCAAGAAATGTTTTGATCAGTTTGAATTTCTCTGTATTAGAGGCTAGCAAAAAATGAACTGAATTTCCATACCTAGTCAAATAATATTCCCAGTTTTCTTAATACCCTAGGGGACTACATTGCCATTATGCATTTTATCCAGGTTTTATTTCTGTTAAATCCCCAAATATCTGAAGATATAATTACTTGGTAGGTCTGATGTGATGGCTTTTTTGGAGGAACTAAAACTCATCATTTCAATTTTTTCTTCCTTTCTTTAACAAAAAGCTTTTTGGAGATTAGAGTGAGAACATGGTTTTCTGACTTTCTGACTTTTTTTTAAATGCCATGGTATTTGAAACCACAGTTTTACATGTCCAGAACAGCAGGAAAAGGCCCTTGTGGTGGAACTAGGAGGTTTATATCTTAGGCAAAGAAGTCAGGGCACATGGGTTCCAGTGGGCATCGGGCCTCAAGTGCCAGCTCCACCTCCTGTGTCTACCACTTACCAACTCACTCGGACTCAATTTCTTGAAACTTCACATGGGTCAAAATAGCACTTCAGATTGAAATGGAGCCATAGAGTTGTGGACATATAAGGCACTCACACTTTGCAAGTACTTTAATAAATGTTAGCAGTTATACCCATGAACATCAGCAACAGCGCTATAATTATCACTGAAGCAAAGCAGAACCATCTCTGTGTAGACTCACTTCTTGAACAAGTATTAGCTTTTCCTGAGAATTCCATGAGGGTTTATACTTAACCACTTCTCTGTGGCCTGTGCTGCTCGGTGGGGTGCCATTCAAGCCCTCCTCCCCCATTAGCCTTTGCTCGTGCTGTCACCCTCCCCCAGCCTCTTAACCTGCTCTGAGGATGTCCTTCCCCTGCCTCATCCACTGGACAAGTATTTGATCTCAGTTCTCAGTTCAGCTCTCTTTAGTAGCCTGTGGGCATTTACTGAGTGATAGATACATGCCACATACTGTGCTTAGTGTCCAGTCCAGAGCAAACCTGGAAATAGCACTATCACCTGTGTGGTCTCACGTATTCCATGAAGGAAGCGTCATACTCCCATTTTCTTTTTCCCAAGTAGAACTGACTATTCCTTCTTGTGTGTACCTATTTAATAATAACCATAATAATTCATTGCTCTTGTGTATGTTTCTTTTGATCAGCTAGCCTGTAAACTCCTTTAGGGCAAAAAGTCCCTATTGCCCCTCTTTGAACACCCAGCACTGGGACTCTGCCTGCACATACAATGTGCCCAATAAAGGTTTTCAGAATGAGTGAGCACATATTTTAGGGCTAATGACCTTCTATGGATTGTTTGCCCAAATATATTTTGAGTCCCTATTGTATGCTAAGCAGTACTGTAATAGTTTACATTTCAACAGAGAGGAGACAATAGACAAGCAAGCAAAATATATAGGATATCATTTGGCATGAAGTACCAGGGAGGAAAACTAAACTGAAAGAAAGAGGAGGAGTGTGCGTAGGTATGAGCCCTTGGGGGTTGTCAGGCAGTCATTTCTGAACAGGTGACATTTGAGCTAAGGCCTGAAAGAGGTGAGGAAACCTCACTCAGCAGAGGAGCAGCATTGCAAATACCCTGGGAAGGAGTTTACTCAGCCTGTGTGAGGTGAGGGGTGTCTGGGCTTGTGAGGGGGAGTGAGAAGAAGAGAAGTAGACAGTAAGGTAAGGGAACGGCTAGATTGTGCAGAGCCTTATAGACCCCTGGAAAGGCTTAGATGTTTTACTCTGAGAAGGGAACCCATTGGGGGGGTTTGAGGTGAGGAGCAATGTGGTCTGATTAACATTCTAAGAAGCTCACTTTGGCTTCTGTGTTCTGAATGGACTGTGGGGAGGTAAGAGCAGCCACAGCAGGCCAGTAATCCAGGGGCGAGTTTTTGGTGTCTTGACTTCAGATGGTGGTAGTGGAAGTAATCAGAAGAGTTCAAGTTCATGATTTCTTAAAAAAATTAATTTTGAAATATTTAAAACATAAAAAAGGAACATAGTTTAGTGAACACTCATATTCATCAATTTTGACATACAAGGTCTGTCCAGAAAATATCCAGCCATGTAATATTAAAAAATAGACCTATTGAAGAAGATACAGGATAAGAAATATTGCACATAGGACAATGATGCCTCAGTCCCCTTCAAAGTAGGCACCTTGGGACCTCACACAGTTCTCCCAATCACCATCAGCTGTCCCACTGTATTTTTCTGAATCTTATCAACAGTCTGAAATCTCTTCCCTTTCAAAGGTGATTTTAGTTTGGGGAAAAGCCAGAAGTTGCAGGGCTCCAGATCTGGGCTGTAGGGGAGCTGAGACACCTGGGTGATTTGATGTTTCACCAAAAAACTCTACATGAGACATGATGCATGAGCAGGCATGTTGTTGTGATAAAGCTGCCAGTCACTGGTTGCCCATAGCTACAGCCTTCTGAATCATCTAAATAGTTTCCATGGAGGAATGTTCAAGCTTAATGCAAAATTTGATGCAGATTTGTTGCTCTACTCACTCAGTCACTTTGAATGTGATGGCCACACAGTACACATGCTAACTCAACAGCAAAGCCTACCACCCCCACTGACTAGTACAGTGAAGTTGTCATTGTTCATGCATGTACATTCCAGTCCACTCTCCTTGGCTGCCAGGTTATATCAATGTCACACAAACTGTTCTTGTTATATTAACAATGGCTGAACTTTTTCCAGACAGACCTCATATTTGTTCTACCTATACATTTTTTTGCTGACCCATTTCAAAGTAAATTAGAGATGTCATGAGTCTTTCTTCTTCAGCGTGAATCTCTGGAAAACAAAGATACTTGCCTGTGTAAACAGATTATCATTATCATACTAAACCAAAACAGAGTTCCTATTCAGATTCTCCAATTTTCTTTCCAGAGATTTCTTTTATATTTGTATTTCTTTCCAGATAGAATCCAATCAAGACTCATTCATTATAATATATGTCTCTTAGATCTTTCATTTTAACTTTTTTATTTTGAAATAATTTTTTTACTTTTATATTTTTAAGAAACTGCCATCTTTATTTTATTTTTTAAAAGATTTGTTTATTTATTTTTAGATAGAGGAGAAAGGAGGGAGAAAGAGGGAGAGAAACATCAATGTGTGGTTGCATCTCATGAGCCCCCTACTGGTGACCTTCCCTGCAACCCAGGCATGTGCCCTGACTGGGCATTGAACCAGTGACCCTTTGGTTCACAGGCTGGCACTCAATCCACTGAGCCACACCAACCAGGGCTGAAGTAATTTTAAACTTATAGAAATGTTTCAAGATTAGTATAAAGAAATCCTATATAAATTTCACCCTGATTCACTAATTGTTATCATTTTGCCATACTTTAATATTCTTTCTGTGTAATTTTCAAATCGGAATTTATTTTGAAAATAGAGTAAGTAGAAATTGCCAAGGGATTTGTTGTGTTGTGTAAGAGAAAGTGAAGCTTCTAGGATGACCCTCAGGTTTTTGGCCTGAGCAGTTAGAAAGAAGGAGTTGCCATTTCTGGAGCTGAGGCAGTTGAAGAAGTCTGCCTAGGAACAGGCTTGTGGTCTCAATTTTGGTCATGTCAAGTCTGAGATATCTGTTAGATGTCCATGTTGGAGGGGTGTTGCAGGCTGCTGGGTATGTGAATAGGGAGTTCAGGGACAAGGCTGCAGTTATAAATGTGGCAGTTGTCAGTGAATAATGGTATGTAAAGCCCTGAAATTGAGATCAGGATAGAGAAAAGCAAGGATTGAGCCTTGGAGCATGCTCCTGTTAGAGATGGTGGAGTTAAGGAGGAGCTAATAAAGGAGACCGCAGGAGGCATGAGTGAGTGGGAGGAAGCCAAGAGAAGGTGTTAACAGTCCAACAGTCAGACATTACAAATGAGTCATAAAAGTTGAGGACTGAGACGTGACCACTGAATTTGGTCATTGGTGTCACAAAAGTCATTGGTGTCTTTGACAAGAGCAGTGTGGGTGGAGTGGTGGGGGTGAAACCACAATCTAAAAAGCACAAGAGAAAACTTGTAATATGGAGAACTCTCAAGAAGTTTGTCATAAAAGGGTGGTTGGGAGAAAGAGGGTGGTACTTGCAGAAGGAGTGTGGGATTAGAGGTTTTTCTTTAAGAGGGGGTAAATTATGGCATGTTTGTGTGCTAAGGAGAGTGATCCAGTGGGTGGGGGGAGAAGTGGTAATGCGAGAGAGGGGAACGATGACGAAAGCTGTACCCTCATCTGGGCAGGAGGCACTGGGACATGGTGTGCATGCACCAGTTGCCTTACATAGGAGCACGGGCAGTTCATTGGTGGTAATGGGGGAAGCCAGAGTACCTGGGCTAGGATGCAGGCATGAGGAGTCATGTCAAGGGCTCATGGCAGGTCAAGAGGTTGTTTCTGTCATGTCAGTGAAATAGGACACGGGGCCATCAGTGGAGAGTAAGGATGAAAGAGGAGGTATTGGCATTTTGAGGAGAGAGGGGAAAGTGTGGAATAGCTGTGTGAAAGTGTATTTGTTAATTTCTCTCTGTGGAGTATGTTTATCTGTGTGTGGGGCTGGGCATCAGTAGATTGCCGTTTCTAGGAATGAAGAGTGTTGTTGTCAGAAGCCTGTGGACCCTCACAGGTGCTCCTATTCTAGTCCAAAAAGCTTCAGGGTTCGGACAAGCCTCGACAGTGCAGTGACTGGCTACTTGAATAAAAAATTAGGTTGAAAGCAGAGTTGGGAGGTGATAGCCCTTGGCACAGCTTCAGTGCAGGCGTTTATCAGACCAGACTCTGGGACTAGTATTAACCAATGTGATGGACTGAATGTGTCCTTCCCCTCAGTGGGTTGGTATTGGAGGCAGGGCCATTAGGAGATAAGTTTAGATGCTGTTGTGGGGGTGGGTCCTGCATGATGGCATCAGCAGCCTTATAACAAGAGGAAGAGACCTCAGAGCTTACTCATACTCTGCCCTCACACAAAGAAGTCACATGAGCATGCAGCTAGATGGTGGCCATCTGCAAGCCAGGAAGAGGGCCCTGAACAAAAACTGCATCTGCTGACTCTTTGATCTCAGACTTCCCGGCCTCCAGGACTGTGGGAAATCAATGTCTGCTGTTTAAAGCACCCAGTCTGTAGTATTTCTATTAAAGCAGCCGGAGCTCAGGCAACCAGTGAACACATACTCATTCTTTCCTTACCATTTCCACATTCATTGATTACAGGAGCTATTTCCTAGGGGAGGGAGGGGAAGGCAGTTGCGTACTTTATCAGTCTGTAACTTTGGGGATACTCAGGGCACACACCTGACCCAGAGAGCCTATTTTGCATGGGTACCTTTAAGGAAAATGTTTCTACCTTAATAAAGCACTATTGTGTCTTTTTAGTTCATTATCCTGTGAGCTGCTGAGGTAGTAAATTCTTGTTAAATTGGATGATACCCCATTCCATACTCCCTTCTGTTCTAAGAAATTCTGTACCGCATACTGAAGGCTTTAAGCTGCCACATGGATTTCTCTTGAGCTTTGGGTGATTTGATGCATTAGATATTTTTATTTAATTTATGCTTTTAATTTTAAGAAACACATGCAGATATGCCTGCAGCCAACCAGTTTTCTAAATCTGCATATAAATAACTCTGCAGATAAGAGAAAAAAGAAAAAAAGAAAGCATTTTTTTTCTTTGCCAGTTTTTTCTCTTTATGCTTTGCACATTGTATCTTCATTAAGTGTTTTATGTCCAGGTTTCTGCCTTTAAAAATAGGGGATTCCTTAAGAAGACAATCAAATATGCAAACAAAAACTGTGAGGTATGCATTTTCCTAACATCCTGTGAGTGTAGCTATGTTGATATTTAAAAAGTAATCCTATGCCTCTGATAATTATCTCAAATAAAATCCATTATCCCTATAATTATTAAATGTTTAATTAAATGTCTGCAAGATACAATTAAATGGCTTGATTCAAAATAAAGATTTATATATAAATATAATAAAGTTTTAATCTTAACAGCAACAAAATAATAATTCTATTAGCTAATGTTAACTTTTAATAGTAGAGTCATGAATTTCCATGTATTCATCATACATCTTCAACAGTGATAGATATTCTACCATCCTATTATAATTCTTAACCTGAAAGTTATAAAATTAAAAACTTTTTTTAAACAGACAAAACATTAATAGGAGATGTGGGTACAAGGTAACAAATGTGCTTACTATGCTTTAGGTTAGAGCCTCCAAATTAGAGACCAGGACCTGCCAAAGTTTTCACATGACCCTGACCCTTAGTTCTCATGGTTTCAAGTTCACAGGGCTCCCCAGTGCATCTTATCTTGTTCCAGCCCTTCCTTGCATGCTCTAGTTAGAGGTGACTGCTTAGAGTTCTCTGCACATTCTGTCCCGGGGCCCTCCACACCCTCTTTTTCTCTGCTTTTGGCTCTTACATCTCCAAAGTTCAGCAGCCCAGGGGCCCTTTCCTCTGAGATTTTCTCTCATTGCGCCAGCCCTTGCCTGGCACAGGTGTTCCCATCTGGAGCTCCCACAAGAGCACCCCCCCTCACCCCGTCTCTGCTCTGGAATGAAGCCTGAACAGGGCTGTCTGACTACACTCCGCTCTAGTGACATCAGTGGTTCTCTGTGTGCAAGCTCACCGGGGCTGGCAGGTCCTTGCACTTGCTGTCTCCTCTTCCTGGAGTGTCCTGCCCCGCATCTTTGGTGGTCTGGCTGCTGCTCCCCAGAGGTCACCTAAGAGCTCCCTTTCCTGACCACAGCAGCGCCTTTCTTTTCAAGAAATAAATACCATACTACTTTTGTGATGATCATTTTCTTTGTTTTACTTTCAGCCTTACCATTAAACATGTATTTTTAAAAGATTTTATTTATTCATTTTTAGAGAGGGAAGGGAGGGAGAAAGAGAAAGAGAGAGAAACATCAGTGTGCGGTTGCTGGGGGCTGTGGCCTGCAACCCAGGCACGTGCCCTGACTGGGAATTGAACTTGCGACACTTGGTTTGCAGCCCGCGCTCAATCCACTGAGCTACGCCAGCCAGGGCTAAACATGTATTTCAAAAACAGTTTAGTTTTACCTATTTTTAAACTTAACACGAGTAAAATCCTGCTGTACATTTCTTTTGTGCCTTGCTCCTTTGCTCAGCAGTGTGCTTCTAAGGTATGTCCATGCTGACCCGTGCGGTGTACTTGGCAGTAGTGCATTCATTTTCACCACCGTGTGCTGTTTCACTGCATTGGTGTGCCACAGTGTATTCATCTCTTCTATCATTGTTGGATATTTGAGTTGTTTCCAATTTGAAGTAATACTGTCATAAATAGTCTTGTGTATATAACTGTCAAGAGTTTCTCTACTGTATAACTAGTTGGAGAACTTGGGCCCAGATAGGGTAACCATAAATTAATGTTCCAACTAGGACATATTGTGAGGAATAAATGCTAAACCTTATAGGGCACCAGGGAAACAGGTGTGAACTGGGATTATCACAGGAAAAATGAGACACGGAGCTCTCTAGTAAAAATATATTCTTATCTTCACACTTAGAGACAGTGTTGATCTCTTTGCTAACGGGACTATCCAAATTTACAACCCCACTACAAGTGTATGAGCATTTCTGTTATTCTGGATTCTCAAATTTTCATTTATCGTATTGTTTTTATAAATTTTATGTTGTTTACCAGTCTTGTGATTTTAATCTATATTTCTGTCATTGATAATGAGACAGTTGTGAAGTGTCTGTTTAAATGTCTAATAAGTATACTTAAAGATAGAAACTTTTTTAGAATAAATAAATTTAACATTTTATAGGATATATATTAGGTTAAACAGATTCTTTTTTCTTTTTTTAAGTTTTGTTGCTGACACACTGTTACAAACGTCTGCATTTCCCCTCTTTGCCCTCTTGCCCTCGGCTCCTGCCCCACCTTCCCTCCTAAGCTTATTTTTTTATCTTGTCTTTAGCTACATCCCACAATTTTTAGCATTTACATTTTATTACCATTTTATATAAAACATTTTCTGTTTTCTAACATATTTCTTCTTTGATTCAATTATTTAGACATGTGTTTTTGATTTCCAAACATGTGGGGATTGTAAAGTTATGTTTAAATGATATCTAACTCATGGTAAAAGATTATCCTCTGTATGATTTTTCACCTTAGAAATGTGTTGAGATTTTTTTAAAAGTCCAGTATATGGCCAGTGTTTATTAAGGTCTTTGTATGCTCAAAAAAAGGGAATACCATAATTCTTGGTTATAGTGTATATATTTCCATGTGGTGAAATTTTTAATTATAATCCTCAATCTCCTATATTCTTGCTGATTTTAAACCTCTTATTCTTTTAATTAATGAGAAAAATGTTTAAACTCTCCTACTATGATTATGGATTTTTCTGTTTCTTTATTATTATTTGTAATTCTATCAGTTATTGTGTTATGAATATTTTAGGCTATGCCATTAAGTCATTGCACATTAAAATTATAATGACTTCAGTAAACTGAATGTATTAGTATGAAGTGATTCTCATTGTATCTAATGTTTTTTACCTTAGAGTCAGTTTTGTCTCATATTAATATAGCAACACCAGTTTTATTTCATTGGTTATTTGCATAGTATGTCTTTTTCTAAAACTTTATTTAATCCTTATATATTCTTGTATTGTAGATGTGTTTCCTATAGAAAACATATAGGAGGATTTCATTTTAATTCCGGCTGAAAATATTCATTCTCTTTTTACTGGAGTTTAGCTCATAGACACTTAATATTATTACTTTTAAATGCTTTTAAACCTCCATCTTATTTTGTGCTTTCTATTGTTTTGTCTATTTTACATTTTTTTCCTCTCCTTCCTTAACTTCTGGATGCATTATTTTCATGATTTCATTTTTCCTCCTGGTTTTAAAATTATAAGCTCAATTTTTAATTAATTTGGTTTTTACTCTAGAAATTACAATGGGTGTACCTAAGTTATCAAAATCATATATTAATTTTTCTTTTACCCTTCTTCCAGGAAATCTGAGGTGTTTAAAATACTTTATTTCAAAAGGGAGAAAACTATACTTGAACAATGATTAAAAAAAAAAAGAAAAGATATATGCAAAAAAAATACTTTATTTCCATATACTCACTGCTGACTTATATTACTTTTGAGATGCCTTTTATTCTATCTGTGTTTTTAATCTTAAAAACTATTAATTTTAAAGAATATAGAATCAATATTCTTTTAGTTTTGTAGACATTGACCATTTTCTTTGTTCTTCATTGTTTTTGTCCTTACACTTTCCATCTAGAATCATTTTGTTTTTTAAAAAAATATGTATTTATTAATTTTAGTGAGAAGGGAAGGAAGGAAGGGGGGCGGGGGGAGAGAGAGAGAGAGAGAGATATTGAGAGAGAGAGAGAAACAGAAGAACGTCAGATAGAACCGGCAACCTTGGAGATTCCGTAGAACTGAGCCACACTGGTCAGGGCTGGAATCACTTTATTTTTGTCTGAAGATCCTCCAGGCTTGGTAGGGATGAAACTTCTTAGTTTTTGTTGTCTTAAAAATGAATGTAATTTCCCCTCATTCTTTGAAGTATTTTCACTGAGCAGAGTCCTAGATAGGCAGTTATTTCTTTCAGCCCCTTGATGATATAATTTCACTGTCTTCTTGCTTACAATGTTACTATAGAGAAGTTAGCTGTAAGTCTATCATTCCTTTTTTCCTTCACTGTATGCTTTAAGACTTTTCTCTTAGTCTTCATCTATCTGTATTTTCGATATACCATCTGTGTAAGTAAAGATTTTTTTAAAAAACTTATTCTTTTCAAGTTTTTCTGGGCTTCTTAAATCTGTAGATTGCTATCTTTCATCAGTTTTTGAAAATTCTCAGTCATTACCTATTCAAATACTGTCTCTTCCCTGTCCCATTTTCTTCTTCTGTAACTGTTATTAAATGTATTTAGACCATCTAACTCTAGCATCAATGTGTCTTAACTTCTTTTCTGTGTTTTCCATTCTTCCCCGCCCTGTAGTATGCTAGATATCATCCAACATATCTTCCAAATCACTAATTCTCTTATTAACACTTTCTGATTTATTATTTCCTTTTTTCTTATTTGATTACATTTTATTTGTAGAAGTTGTATGTGATCTTTTTAAAACCTATTTGCTTTATTTTTATAGTTTCTTATTCTCTGAAGATATGTTTTACCTGGTCTTTCCATTTTTGCCCTAGAGTAATCATAGCTGTTCTGTCATCTGTATTTAACAGTTCCTGTATTTGTGGGTCTGTTACTGATTTTTTTCCTGGTGTGCTTTAATTCTGTGTTGCTCTTTGTTCTTAAAAAATTAGGGAGTGATTCTTGAGCCCTAGGAAGATGATCCCTTTCTGCAGAGTTTATTTTCATGCTTCCATCAAACATTTTTAAATGCTACCAATCCAGAATCACCTTAAACCAAGTTCATGGTTTAAGATTATCAGGACCATCAAGGCATAGTAAATTTAGGTTATAGTCATGGTTATGGGTCTTTGACCACAACTTCTCATGGAATTTTTTTCCTTTCTATTTATTTCTCTTATTCTTCTTAGTGCTAAGGCAACCACAGTTACCCCCCAAAATTAGAGGTAGGAATAGGGTTTATGTATGATTCACACTGATCCTGTGATTGTAATCCTTCAGGGTCTCAATTTAATGTGGACAGTATCCCCCATAATATTCCATACTTTGTGTGGGCTCTTGGACCATGATTTCCCTCCCTTTTCTTCCAGAAGGCTGCCAAACAGAAACCCAGATGTACTGCCTGTGGCAGATGCCCTTGGGGTGAAAGGAACTGTGGCACTCTACGTAGGTCTCCTCGCTTCCCTTAGTCCTAATAGCTTCTCATTGTCATGTCATCTCTGATGCTTTAAGGGATTTTTTATCTGAGAAGTCTAGTTGTTTTTAATAGGTCAAGGGGAGCAAGGATCGGTTTCAGTAGCAAAGTCTGCTATTTCTGAGAAAGGGAGTATTTATATATCATCCACTGAAGAAAAATTGTGGATTATGCATACAGAAGTTTTGAATGTGGTGGGTAAAGGATTTTGCACACTAGTACTTTTATAAATGTGTACTTTGTGTGATATCTCATTTTAATGTTGATGTGAAGTTAAACAAGGTCAGTTTGGCCTTGTATCCAATGTGACTCCCAATTTTAACTGCAACAATTTCCTAAAATTATACACAACAACTTTCCTAATGAGGCAGTGAAACAGCCACCTTTGCTAAGTACCCAGAGTATTCAGTTATGGTATTAGAGAGGTCCTGGAGAATATGGTCTTCCGAAGACATGAAAGGTGTAGGTTTGCCTGCATTGTTTTCTGGTGTATATCAAGTAGTGCTTGACAAAAAGACTTTTATTTTACATGCACCAGAAAACAAGGTAGGCAAGGCTTGTTCTCACAAAGAATACACGGACAAATTTTAATTTAATCAAATTTAGATGGTCGGAGAATACTGGTTATATACAGCACAGACTGATCAAATTAGTAGTGTTAAGCAGAAAGTCTCAAAAAACAGGAATCTTGAGCACAATTTTGAACCTTAGAAATATGCATTAGTGACAGTGTGGCATGTGGATGGGTAGAGAAGGGGAGGGAGGTATAGGCAGGTGTGTAAGTAGTGTATGGGGACAGACAAGCGTGCCCTTTTGACTCCACCAGGAAAGGGATTGAGAAATGAACCTGCTAGGAAAGGTGCGAGAGAAGAAAACATTTTAGCCTAACATTCAAGAAATATCCCCAGCCTTACCTGGATGGGGGCAAAGCCCAATGCTGCTAGTGTTTCAGCCAACCACAGAATCTTTTTAGTGTTCTTTGCTTCTTTCTTTTTTGACCTTGAGGAAAGAGCTGCAGTTTAACCAAATACAATGATCTGAGGCCTCTTGAGTGGTCTCCCTGGGTCTTATACCCAATTAGCCAGGAGGCCTTCAGAGAACAGTTCAACAGTAACAAACCTTAATATCGCCAGGGTTGCTTTTCCTTTGGTATGAGGACACTGTTCATGAGGTAGGACCATCAGAGGACTGGATTGCCTAAAGTTTATAGTTAGTTTAAAGGCTACAAGATCAATTTATTCATTTAACTTTATTTGCTCTCATCCTGGTGTATCATTGTTTGTCATGTGTGGATATACAGAATGCATTCCCCCACTCAACAGAATGAATGAGGACTCTGCGGGGGTGGTTCCTAGGCACTGTGAACATTCCCCCTTTGGTAATTATTTCAACCGGTTTTTCCATCATGATCTGGCCTTTCACCATCATGACAGCATACAACTTTTATTGAATGCCCGTTACGTGTCAGGATCTCTACTTATATCAGGTATTGAATCCTCACAGTACCTCTATTGGATAGATGGTTTTACCTCACTTTGGAAAGATTAATTAGTTTGCATATACAGCAGGTCCTCGAATAACATGGTTTCATTATCACATTGATGAGACACCACAGAGACTTAACTCTTGTTTATGGCAATTGGCCTGTGGTTAAATTGGCTTCATTGTACGTTGTTTCACTTAAAGCTGCAGAAGCTACTCACGACATTAAGGGAAGTCTAACTGCATATGTAGTGAGATATAGAAAGGGAGTCAGAAGCTGTGTATGACTGACCCATGTTTCTTCCACCTCACAGCCAGTGAGACTGTAACTTTGAAAGTTAATTTTAATGGAGGTGAATGCCTAAGAAATTTCTATCAAAGCTGCCTTAGGGTTGACCTCTGTAGAGATGTGGGCATTGCTGATTTTTCTTTTATTGTGGAGTCACAAATATGATAGAGACTTTCACTGAGCTACAGAGAAATTCTACCTTTAAAAGAAAAATGTTTCTTTATAGGTCTTTCAGCTCCCATGCTTTTGGTGTTTGTGGTAGAGAGAATATCAGACCCTTGCAGTTGGCTCTTTAGAAATTCGTCCACAGAAAAACTTCGCAGCGGAGTCTGCCTGTGTGGCATGTGTGAGAGAGACAGACACAGTGATAGTACGTCCTCGTATCTGTGACCAGCTTGTAAGAATACAGATGCACACTCTCTGTGAGTCTTACTGAGACTAAATTTGGCCACATTTCCTATTTTTACACAATTTCTCATTTCACTCTGGGCCTATCCCCTAAAAGTGGGTCCTGTCAGCTCTTCAGTTTCTTCCAATGACTATCAGAATAGATAATGGTGTGATACTAATCGCTTGGGGTTGAGTAACATTATTTGAATAAAAATCTATTCACATGATATCATAATCAGTAAACTATATTTTTAAAAAATCTATTCACATGCTTTAAGGCATTTTTCCATTGAAGTTGGGAGGTGCTAATTGGCAATTTGCTATGGAGAATTCAACAAGGTCTTTCCTTTTTTTCTAATTTTTTTCAAAAACATTAAGAAACAAAAACAGCTATAAGAATTCTTAACGGGTTTTGTTTTGTTTTATGGCATAAAATAAAGTGGTTGAGAGCAGGGTTTAGATTATTTTCCTTTGCAATGGTTGGAGGAAGTAGAAAATACATAAGTAAATATCTCTAGATTAATGGCAGCATTCATTGTCAGTCTTTGGAATGCTCTCAATGGAAGAGACTGGCAGAAAGAGTTGCCAGAATTTCAATTTCTGTCTTAAGAATTTCACAAAACAAAGGTCAAATCCATCTCTGATGTGCTACCAGAGCCTGATCTGTGTTCTTTGACCCATTTCAGGAAACAGGACTCACTGCCTCCCAGGGGCCCGGCCATTCATAACAGTGCCATGCATGCTGGCAGGATGCTGAGCAAAAAGCACCTGCCCGAGTCTGGGTGGTGAGGTTGAGGCAATATTCTTGATCACCCTCCTTATTATGGTGTTATTTCATTTATTTAATAAATATTCACAGCACCTGTTGTGTTTTGGACAACAGGTGCAGTAGAGACAGTGGTGAACAAGACATTGTCAACTCCCAAGGAACCCGTGTTGTACACTTTTCTCCAGTCACTGTCTCTCCACTGCAAAGTGGCGTCATGATTAGGTGCCCAGACATGTAGTCAGACCTGGACTCTCCTCACCAGATGCATGACATTTGGCCAAGCCACTCTTGCCTCAGGGTGTAAGGCAGATTATGCAGGTAAAGGGTTTCCTGGTACCTGTAGCATAGCAAGCTTCCTGGGTGTGAACTATTGTTGTGGTTATTGTTATGATTATATTGTGGGCTTGAGGTCTGAGGAAAAGGAAAAGTGTTTGAAATCAATGGGAAGAGTGTGGTTGTTAGTCTTCCAGAGGGAAGAACCAGAGGCTCATAGAGATGACACCTCCAGCCCTCCAGGGAAGGAGGTGAGGCTGGTCCTCTGCAAATGTGGGGCTGTAGGTCTCCCTGAGTAACTTCTTTCCCCTGCCAGACATTAGTTTAGTTTGACATCTTTAGATTTAAATGTGGGGTGTTTGGAAAGGAAAATGTGCAATGTGCTTTACACTGAATCCTCCACAACGTTAAACACAGCTGTGCTGGGCCAGGGAGCCCAATTGGGAGAAACAGAAGCAGCTCTTTGTAGAAGACGTGTGTGTGTGTGTGTGTGTGTGTGTGTGTGTGTGTGTCCTTCCTAAATATTTAGCCTAAAGAAAAAGTTGCAGAGTGGTGTTTAGATCCTTCAATATATTTTGAGTGGCATAGTTTGCTGGTGGCAGGTTAAGATGTGAGAGAGAAACTTACCAAGTACGCTGCTATTTTTTAAGTATTCAAAGATGACACTTTGACTTACAGTTCAAGAAAATCAAGGAAAACAACATTCCTTTCCTTTGCCCATTATTAAACACTTTAAAAAACATTTGTACAAAGCATCTCTCATTTGTTTGACGAAAGCCACTCTATTTCAGTGGACCCTGAAAGATTGCAAATCAAATTTTGCATTCAATATATAGAAGGGGTGTCTGTGTGTTGGTTTTCTTCTTATATATTATAAGGGAAGTTTCAGAAGGTTGTGTGGACTTCGAAATTGAAAAGACAGTATTTATTGGAAATGCTTGCCTGTGGTGCCACCCAACAGTAGACAGCTAGCTAGACAAAAAGGATTCTTTAAAGACTTTTATTTTTCATTTTATTATCCATCTGTTTTTCACATGTTATAATTGGTCTTGGAATTGGAAAATCTAGGTTTGAATTCTGTCAGTCCTCCTAATTAGTGCATGCCCCTGAGGAACTCACTTAACATTCTGAGCATATCCCTGACTTAGAAAGTGGGAATAACATTACGTATTTCAGAGGGCAGTTGTGACCTTTAAATAATACAATGTGTCAAATTTCTTGGTACACTAGGTGTGCTTAATGAATGTTAGTTGACTCTGAATCAATGTGCCATTGAATTCTGGTTTTTCCGTACAGTAATTTTGCTTCTTCCATACTGGGATGTGTATTACTCTCAGTTCCCCCTCTCTGTGCTCTGATGACATTATGCTGAAAGTTACCAGGAAGATCATATTCTGTGGTAGCTACTGAGCATGGTAGCCTACTGTGTAGTGTGACAATATTATTTTATGGTACCTGGGATACACCAGTTTAGGGGATAGAGGTGAAGCAGAAAATATGAGCAGAACAGTGCTGTTCTTTGCCAAGGGCTTGTGCGTAATGAGGGTTTTCTTGGCCTCTGCTCCGATGCCAAGTGATGACTGTGTTAAATGCTTTTTCTCCTCTGATTCTAGTAGTTAAGTGTCAGTTCCTGGCTGTTCCTTCTTTGCCTTACTGGAACAGGTGCCATTTGAGAAAAGAAACTACAGTGAAGGCATTTGATAACATGCAAAGTTAGTGTGATAATATAAAATTGTATAAGGAATTGTAGATAGGTGAGGGTTTTCATGTTAGCCTTTTTTAAATCTCAATTTTAAAACCCAAAAGTAGAACATAATGAAAAATTGCATTATTATTGATGCATTTACTTTGGACCAAGTACTACTCTAAGAGCTCTATTTTTATTTTATTTAAATATTTTTATAATATATTACATAACAAATGTTAACCATTTTTAAGTGTATAGTTTAGTGGTATTCATGACATTCACATTGTACAACCATCATGCCATCCATTCCCAGAACTTTTTTTCTCTTATAAAACTGAAACTCCCTTCCAGTTCAACACTCACTCCCATTCCCTCCTCCTTCAGTCCCTGAAACAAGCTCTTTACTTCCATCGCTATGAACTTCACTGATCTCGGTAGCCCACGTAAGAAGGATCATAGTACAGTATGTTCTTTTGCGACTGGCTTATTTCACTTAGCATAATGTCCTTGAGGTTCATCCACATTGTAGCATGTGTCAGAATTTCCTTACTTTTTAAGGCTGAATAATATTTCATTTTATGCATATGCTATATTTTGTTTACCCATTCATCTTCGGGTGGACACTTTGGTTGCTTCTACCTCTTGGCTATTGTGACTATGCTGCTGTGCTCATAGGTATGCAAATATCTGTTTGAGACCTTGCGCTCAATTGTTTTGGGTATAACTCCAGAAGAGAAATTGCTGAACCATATGGTAATTCTATTTGTAATTTTTGAAGGTACTGTCATACTATTTTCCATAGACGGTGTAATAGTTTTCATACAAATAGTAAATGAGAATTCCAGCTTCTTCACATCCTCACCAACACATGTTTGGTTCAACCCGCTTCTCTCTCTCTTTCTCTCTCTCTCTCTCGATACTAGACATCCTGATATGTATGAGGTTGAGGGCTTTTATTTTAAATGTATTAATTTAACTTGTTAACATCCTGGAGGGAGATCATATTATTCTCCCAATTTGAAAGAAGAGGAGACAGAGGAATAGATGGGGTGACTGGTAAGTAGTGGAGCCAGGACCTGATTCCAGGCAGTATGGTTCTGGGGCCCGAGCTCCTGCTGTGCTGCCATCACAGCCTCTCTCATTGTACCGTCATCGCAGGAAAGTAAAACAATAGAGAAATGTTGTGATAATGACTGAGCTTTTCCTCTAGCTCCAGCACTATGCATGCTTTAGAATTAATCTTTGATAAGTTTGGTATGTTTCCTTCCAAACATAATTTTTAAAAGGACTCATGCTTTGTGCCCTGGCCGGATGATTCAGTGGCTTGGAACATCATCCCATACACCAAAAGGTTGTAGATTCTGTCTCCAGTCAGGGCACACACCTAGGTTACGAGTTCACTTCCCGGTCAGGGCATGTTCAGGAGGCAACTGATATTCCTCTCCCATGCTAATGTTTCTCTCTCTCCCTCCCTCTTCCTCTTCCTTTCCACCTCCCTCTCCATCTATCTTTCTCTCTCTCTACCCCTTTCCTCTTTCTCTAAAATCAATAAACATAATTTCAAAAGAGAATTTTTTTAAAGAAGAAAAAAGGATTCATGCTTTGCACTTTGTTCTGGTACTTCTGCCAAACTTATTTATTAAAGACATCTTTCTAAGTCAGTGCATGTAGGTGTATCTCATCCTGACAAATGAGTTCAGTCTGCAGAAACTGAATTTGTTAATCATTTCTTTATTTCTATAACCATTGGGAAGTGGGCTTCAAGAAACATTCTCATGCATGTACTCCATATTAGGGTGTTTGTGAGTATGTGTGAAGAATAAGCTCCTAAAAACAGAATTTCTTGGTTAAAGGGTATATACATTTTATGTTAGGTCCTAGAGTTGAAAGCTGATTCGCACAGATAGGAGTTGAAGGAAGCCCTAGGCAGATGGAAGACTTTGGCTGCCTCACAGTTGTTAGAGAAGTACAGCCCCTGGGAGGGAATTCCAGATCTGAGAGATGAGTGGAGCACCGACTGGGAGAGGCTTCAGCTGGGCAAGCCAGCCTCAGGGAGTCCAATAGATCTGCTAAATATGTGACCCAGTGCATTTGTCCAAATTACCAAGAGCTTTCTTGCTGCAAAATTTCACCTGGGCAACTGAAAGAGGCCACCATGGTCATAGTGAACAGAAATGGAAGAGTGAAGCTGATTCTTCTATTGGAAAGGTGTGGCTTTACTTGACGTTTTGGCCATTAAATTAAGTTGAGAATTAAATAGACTGTCATATAATATTATCAGAGAGAAATTACTACTAAATAAAAATATTTGAATTAAGCAACCAAACTTATGTGCATGTATGTGTATATGTATATATATGTTTATATGTATGTACCTATTTTAATTCAAGCCATCTGATATTTTTGTTTTAATTTAAAAGTCTCTAAGTAATTTTAGATGGTGTGCCTTTGGGCTTATGTTAGTGTTCATGATTGTTTCATTGTCTATTCAGATAAATTCCAGAGTATTTTCCCCATAATAATAAAAGCAAGTATGTTCTATAAAAATATTGTTATTATACTCAAATGACTTATTTCTAAGGTAGCATTGATAAAATTCCTGAATCCCTTACTGTTAGTGTCTTCTATAAATCACTTGCTACATGTAGTGGCTCATTCACAGTAGGAATACTTACTTATTCTGTAGTAAGACAAGGTGAAGGGTGGTGAAGATTCATTCATTCAAAAGTGTTTATTGCGTGCCTGCTTGTGCCGGTCTCTGGGGACGCAGCGGTGGACGAGCACACGCCCTGCCCTGGTGGGTCTTCCATCCTCAGATCGGACTCTGGAGTAAAAGCAACATGGGTGCAAGTCCAGGGTCCTTGCCGGGGAAGGTACTTCACATCAATGACCCTGTTTCCTTTTCATCAGATGAGGAAATAATATAAACCTACAATTATATAACTTATAAGTCATGTGCTACAGAATGTGGCTACAGTAAGCTTTCAGCTATCTTTGGCTATTTCTATCATTTTGTGACAAGCCCTTTGGATATTTCTGTCATTCATATCCTGGAACTATGGGGTAGGAGCCCCCCCAAACTGGAATTTAATGATAAAAAATTATGTATTTATTTTTACATGTTTAAACTTTAGTCACCCTCAAAGTACTCTCCATTTGAAGCAATAAACCTGTCAAGACGTATTTTTTCCCACTGCTCAAAACAGTTTTTGAACTCATGATTTTGATGCCTTTTAGCACTTTTGCCATTTTTTGTTTCCCCTCAAGACATTGGCAAAAAAATTTCCCTGTAAGGACTTTTTTCGTCTGGGGAAACAAACAAACAAAAAAAGGGTTCTCAGGGCAATATTGGTGAATAGGGAGGGCAGGGGAGTCATGCCATTTTTGGTCCAAAACTGCTGAACACTCAGCACAGTGTGGGCAGGTGTGGTCATAAACCACCCATCGTGAAATGGGAAACGCTTTGAAAAAGTCTTAAAAAAATTCACTGAAGCCAAATGCAGCTTCTCACAACAATGCCAGTTGACACGCTGATACAGATAGGTTCCTAGAACACTCACCTAGTGGGGAAAGCCTGCACTACAAGGGGTCTGCCCTCCAGAAGATATTTCCAGGGTTTTTTTGGGTCCCCCCTCGTATAGTGAATTAACAGTGCTCACATTCTAGTGGTGGGGGCTGAGATATTATAATCACACATATCTCTTTTCCTGACATTCTGTTTATCATTTTCTGTTTAATCCTCCCCATCCCACCTCTCCCTCTCAGTTCTCTCCTTGAGGGTCTGTCCATTTCCACGCTCCTTACCGCTATCTAGAATCTAGCTCCAGGTGCTCGCCCCTCTCACATGGTTACACCCTCTCATTTTCCTAAACAAGCCCTTCACCCTTTTCTGCACACCCCTGCTGGTTTCTGTTTCCCCTTCACAGCTCTGTTCTTCTTTCTTTCTCTCCCACGTGAGTCCTACCTGTCCTTGAAGGCCCAACCCGTCCCATTGTTTCCGTGAGCCCTCTCTACTAGTCTTTCTCACACAAATCTCTCCAAAGACATTTTTTCCTGAAGCCCTGTTACATTAATACTAATACTAAAGCCCTGTTAGCTCTACCTATTTTAGCCGTGAGCCACCTAAAATTATTCCCTACTTCTTTTATGTATATCCTAGTTGTTTTCTCCCCAGGTGGACTGCTCGTGTATGCAAGGTATGCATAGAGACTATATGGTAGTTTGTTGATTGACTCATCGTGGGCCTAAGGAATACATTTTCTTCCTTTGATGTGAACAGAGTTGCCTAGTGCTATTCTGGGGCGAGAAGGTTGTGGGGCTACCGCTGACAGCTGATTCTCAGGTTCAACAAGGCATCATTATAAAGTGATCATTGACCTGTATTAGAGTTTAACTGTCAGTCTTGGCCTGGCTGGACTGGTTTGGCCCCGTTGGACTGTCTGGCTGACACTCTCTGGTTGGCAGAGGGAGTCCCTGGCTTTCTATGGAGTGCTCTGCAAGCTAACATTCTCACATCAGGATTCTGGGTCAGGACTGGAAACGACTGATGTTGCGCCTGCCCTCTAGGGGATGTAGTGAGGACTGCTGGATGCCAGCTCTCTAGACGCCCAGGGCAGGCCAGGCCGCCTTGCATGAGCGCTCGTACTGCCAACTCATTTCATGGTTGCTTTTAGGAAAGTTGGCTGGATCTGGTTTCTGTGGCTCTCACCGGAGGAAGCAACAGCCAACAGAAGGAGCAGTTGTATTAACATACAGTGGCCTCAGAATAATTTCACTCCTCACTCCTGACTGTCAGGTGGTGAGATGTTTGGGAGAACATTTTTACTCTGAAGAGAGGAATTATTGTTTAGTCTGAGATTTTAGCCTGTATTTTCCTTTCATGTGGTTTCTGCATGAGAGTTCTTAGGCCAAGGTTAAATGAAACATTGAGGCATGTCGGGGACTTAGAAATCTATGAACCCAAGACAAACATATAAATGCTGTAATTGCATTCACTTCTTTTTTGCATTACTCTTTTTTTAATCCTGTAACTCCTGGCATTGGATTATTTATAATACCACCTTTGACTGATTTGAGTGACATAGCATTAAAATGTTAACTTAAATTTAATATGAGGCTAAAGGTACTTATGAAGAGCATTTCTCATTTAACATAATTATTATACATTCAGATATATTGCAGTAAATTAATTTTAATGGTGTGAATTGATATCATCTTTACCTTTTGTTTATACAAACTTTAAATAACATCTCCTAATGTTTGACTCATGAATGTTGCCTTACATTTGACAAAACAGTATGCTGCTTTTACATAGTTATTTAAGATTCCTGGGGGAGATGAAAGAGAATTTACTGGGTGCTTTTTTTTTTTTGGCAGACTTTATTGTTCAATGTAAGTAGATTTCAGTGGGCCTCATTTTTTTTTCCAGATAGAAGAGAAAGGTGCCTAAATAGCAAGATGTTTAAAATTATTATTATGAAAGCTGCCCAAAAATTCAATATCTATTGATATGTTTTCACACATCTGGCTAATAGACTTGGATTCCAGTCATGAGTCACACAGGGAAGAAATTCAGTTTGTTGTAAAACGTGTGGCTTTGGTTTTGGATTTTATTGAGGGCATTTGCTTCATTGTTGACTGTAGGGACATGTGAAATTACACCTCAACAGGCTGGAGACTAGATGATGTGAGGGGAATTTGGGCTCTTGGGCCAATTTTTACCTGATTTCCAGCCTCCCTCCAGAATGCTTTGTTTAAGGAGGTGTACATGGATGGCTTCCACAGAACACAATGAGAGTGGGAAAATGTGAGGTTAAAGGAAAAACTCACAATGCAGTCCAATGCCTTTTTAAATTTTTATTTTATTGATTTTTTATCTTTATTGTATTTTTCCCATTACATTTTGGCCCCCTTACACCTCCTGTCCCCCACAATCACTACACTGTTGTCCATGTCCATGAGTCCTTTTTCATTTTTTGCTCAGTCCCTCCAACCTCCCCACCACCCACTAGCTGTCATCCTGGTCTCCATCTATGAGTCTGTCCCCATTTCCCTTTTTAGTTCAGTTTGTTCATTAGATTCCACATATGAGTGAAATCACTTGGTATTTGACTTCTCTGACTAGTTTATTTCACTTAGTATAATGTTCTTCAGGTCCATCTATACTGTCACAAAGGGTAAAATTCTTCTTCTTTTTTAAGGCCAAGTAGTATTCCATTGTATAAATGTCCCATACTTGTTTTATCCTATCATCTACTGATGGATACTTGGGCTGCTTCCATATCTTGGCAATTGTAAATAATGCTGTAATGAATATTAGGAGTGCTTATGTTCTTTTAAACTACTGTTTTGGATTCCTTTAGTTATATTACCAGAAATGAGACTGCTGGGTCAAAAGGCAGATCCATTTTTAATTTTTTGTGGTATCTCCATATTGCCTTCCAAGGTGGCTGCATAAGTCTGCATTCCCAACAACAGTGCAAAAGCATTCCCCTTTCTCCACATCCTCTCCAGCCTTGTTGTTTGTTGATTTATTAATGATGGCCATTTTGACAGGTGTGAGGTGATATCTCATTGTGGTTTTAATTTGCATTTCTCTGATAATTAGTGATGTTAAGCATTTTTCATATGTCTGTTGGCCATCTGTATGTCCTCTCTGGAGAAGTGTCTTCAGATCCTTTGCCCATTTTTAATTGGGTTGTTTGGTTTTTTTGGTGTTGAGTTTTATAAGTACTTTGTAAATTTTGGATATTAACCCCTTATCAGATGTATCAGTGAATATGTTTTCTCTTTCTGTGAGTTGTCTTTTTATTTTGTTGATGATTTCTTTTGCTGTGTAAAAACTTTTTAGTTTGAGTACAGGTCTTTTATATCCTTGGTTAGGTTTATTCCTAGGTATTTTATTCTTCTTGAAGTAATTGTGAATTGGGATAGTTTTCTTAATTTCCCTTTGTGTTAGTTCATTATTGGCATAGGAAAATGCAACTGGTTTCCCGATATTAATTTTGTATCCTGCTACTTTACTGAATTCATTTATCAGTTCTAGTAGTTTCTTAGTGGAATCTTTGGGGTTTTCTATGTACAGATTCATGTCATCTCTGAGATAGTTTTACTTCTTTCTTTCCAGTTTGGATGCCTTTTATTTCTTCTTCTTGTCTAATTGCTGTGACTAGAACTTCTAGTACTATGTTGAGTAAGTGAGGTGAAAGCAGACATCCCTGTCTTTTTCCCAATCTTAAGGGGAACGCTTGTAGTTTTTGTCCGTTGAGTATGATGCTGGCAATGGGTTTGTCATATAAGGCCTTTATTATGTTTAGGTATTTTCTCTCTGTTCCCAGTCTGCTGAGAGTTTTTCTCACAAATGGGTGCTGGGTTTTATCAAATGCTTTTTCTGTATCTATTGATATGATCATATGGTTTTTATCCTTCCTTTTTTTATGTGGTGAATCACATTTATTGATTTGTAAATAAATGCATTCCTGGATTTAAATGCAACCTTGCATTCCTGGAATAAAACCTACTTGATTATGGTGTATGATTTTCTTGATGCATTACTGTTTTGATGTTTTAATGGTTTGCTAATATTTTGTTGAGGATTTTTAGCGTCTATGTTCATCAGGGATATTGTCCTGTAATTTTCTTTCTTTGTAGTGTCTTTATCTGCTTTTGGAATTAGGATAATGCTGGCCTCATAAAATGAGTTTGGGAGGCTTCCTTCCTCTTCAATTTTATGAAATAGTTTGAGAAGCATAGGTATTAGTTCTCCTTGGAATATTTGGTAAAATTCCCTTATGAAGTCATCTGATCCAGGGCATTTGTTTGTTGGGAGTTTTTTGATTACTGCTTCCATTTCATTAGGTATAATCTGTCTATTCAGATGATCTGATTCTTCCTAATTTAGTTTAGGAAGATTGTATGTTTCTAGGAATTTATCCATTTTTTCCAAGTTGTACAGTTTGTTGGCATGTAGTTGTTCATGATAGTTTACAGTCCTTCATATTTCTTTGGTGTCAGTTGTTATTTCCCCTCTTTCATTTCTGATTTTAGTTGTTTGGGTCCTTTCTCCTTTTTTCTTGATGAGTCTAGTTAATGGTGTCAATCTTGTGTATCTTTTCAAAGAACCAGCTCTTCAATGCATTGATCTTTTGTATTTTTTTAGATTCTATTTCATTTATTTCTGCTCTGATCTTTATTATTTCCTTCTACTTACTTTGGGATTTGTTTATTGTTCTTTTTTCTAGTTCCTTTAAGTTTGAAGTTAGATTGCTTTTTGAGATAGACCTGTATGCTGTGAATTTCCCTCTTAGGATTGCTTTCCCAGTGTCCCACAGATTTTGGGTTGTTGTGTCCTCATTTTCATTTATGTCTAGATATCTTTTGATTTCTTCCTTGGTCTTGTTGTTGACCCATTTGTTGTTTAATAACATGTTATTTAGCTTGCATGTCTTTGTATGTTTTTCAGTGTTCTTGTGATTGATTTCTAGTTTCATAACATGTGGTCAGAGAAAATGCTTGATATGATTTCAGTCTTCTTAAATTCATTGAGAATTGTTTTGTGTCCTAACATGTGGTCTCTCCTAGAAAATGTTCCATGTGTATTTGAAAAGTATATGTATTTTGCTGCTTTGAAGTGAAATTCTCTGAAGATATCAATTAAATGCATTTGATGTAGTGTGTCATTTAAGGCTGCTATCTCCATGTTGATACTCTGTCTGGAAGATCTATCCATTAAAGTCAATGACATGTTAAAATCCTGGACTATGACTGTATTTCTGTCAGTCTCTCCTTGTATAACCATCAGAATTTGCTTTACATATTTAGGTGTGCCTATGTTGGGTGTTTAAATATTTACTAGGGTTATATCCTCTTGTTGGATTGTTCCCTTTATCATTATGTAGTGCCCTTCTTTGTCTCTTATTATAGCCTTGGTTTTAAAGTCTGTTTTGTTAGATATAAGTACTGCTACCTCAGCTTTTTTTTTCTTTTCCATTTGCATGAAATATCTTTTTCTACCCCTTTACTTTTAGTCTGTGTGTATCTTTTGATCTCAGATGGGTCTTTTGGAGGCAGCATATATATGGGTCTCCACTCAGCTACCCTATGTCTTTTGGTTGAAGTATGTAAACCATTTACATTTAAGGTGATTATTGATAGATACATATGTGGTGCCATTTTATTGTTAGACTGTTTCCTCCCTCCCTCCCTTCCTCCCTCCCTTCCTTCCTTCCTTACTTCCTTCCTTCCTTTCTTTTCTTTCTTTCTTCTTAAAGCAAATCCTTTAACATTTGCTGCAGTACTGGTTTAATAATTCAGTTATAATTCCAGATTGGTCCTGGGATGAAGTTAGTGTAGTTTCCACTTAGAGCATTGTCTTTAATTTCATTGCTTTTAATATTGCTTTGAATTGTATTTCAGGGCCCTGTCCCTTTTTAGAGTTAGTGCAACTTTTTGTTTATTTGTTTTTTTTTTCAAATAGAAAATTTGAGTGTGGAAACTTTTTCCTCATAGCAAAAGTGAGAGTCTACCTGTCTCTTTGAAATACAATGCTCCCTTCCCCCGTCTTTGCTATTTCTTGAACTCTAGTCATTGAGTTTTGGTTTCAGTATTCTAACTAATCACTGACTTACTTTCACACTCCTGGGAAATTAGCTTTTATTTTTTTCTTTTGCCAAACACCATAGATAGGCTGTGGTGGGAAGGCAGGTTTAGTTCCCAAAAAGATAAAAAATATTTGGGGGTCAAATTGAATATATAAACTTTTGGAGGTAGAATAAATTGCACATATATTAATAACTGTTTGTTTATTTAGAAATAATGTTTCTCCTCATTTTCATGAAATAATTTATTCAAAGCTTGCATCTTCGGCATCATGTCTTAATGTTGCTAGAGTTACTGTGAAGCTATGGAGTATGGCGTGCCACGGTATAATCTCTGCACTAGAATGCAAATAAATCTCTTCCATCTAAATTGCATGGACTTGCATGTTTTTGGCTCCACATTATAAAGTTATTTCTAAATTTGATTTCAGATTTATTTTGGGTTCTGTATAGGTGTATGTTAAAGATCTCCAAAATGTAACCATTTGCTGTACTGTTTTTAAAAGAGATTTTTAAAAGGCTTGTTTTCAGTGGCATCTACAATGAACAACTATGAGGTCACAACCCTGTAAATCATTACTAAGTTTATTACAATAAATTTCTTTGCTTTCCTTAAAATAGTTGATTTCATCAGCTGATCTTTTTATGCATCCCAAACTATCATGAGATTGTTTCAGATTTGACTGTCTCATTCAAAGAATATGTCTTTGTTCAAAATACTTGAGAGAGTTCCATAAATAGGAAACTGTGTAATATATAAGAGAATATATGGCAATTTTCTCTTTTGAAGGGAGAGAAAAGAAATCCGTAATGTATGTGGCATAGTGATTAACCAAAGGGTTTTCCTCTTTTTTGCACATCTAGCAAAATTGATTATTTTTGGTTACCTATTCATATGTTTTTAAAGGTGAAAAAAAGTAGTTGCAAAGGTGAGGTTTACAGAAGAATAGGGAATTTAAGTAGGCTAATGATTATCATATAGTGCTTGTGTAACCTTAGTAGTTAATATGTGGTAACCGAAGAATAAAATGCCATCATAGAATATAAAGCTACGGAATTAATGGAAAATAGGTCTCAATTCCCCAACAGAAAGAAAAACTAATGACCTTGCTTTCAAGATTGCTCATTAATCTTCACTTCTCCAACATAGATCTATCTCTTGACCTTTTGTATCTTAATTTCCATTTAAAGTGGTGTCAAGCATTGGGGCGATACGACATAGCAAAAGGAATACAAAATCTGAGCATTTTGTTAAGATAATCTGATAAATTAGAAAGAAGAATTTTATACAGGAGAAGAGTCTTACTGGAAATGACCAAACTCTACTGTCTTGAGACCTTTTTCTGGCTTCCAGCAAGAGAAATGTGTCAGAAAATACTGAAGGGAGGAAGTGGGAAGGTTGTGATCATAGTTAACCTGACATTTGTATAGCTCTGTAATTTTCAAGGAACTATTGAATGTTATTTAATTCCATTGTCACAACAACCTGAGGTATATATAGATTAAGGAGTCAGAAGAATTCCCTCCTCTTCCTTGTCTTCTGTGTTCTTTTTAACATTTAAATAAAGTGAGGCTCCCAGAGTTTAAGTAAATTGATCCAGGTCGCCGTGTAGAAGATGGGAAACAGGAACCAAGCTGCTTTCCTGGGTGGAGAAAAAATACTGGTACCACTACACTGGGTTTTTTTTTTCTTTTCTATTCCCTGAAATCCTATTTCTCACTCATTCCTTCCAGGGACATGCAAACCATAGTTATGAACGTGTTTTAGAGGTGATTGTTGTAGAAATGTTTCCCATGGGTCATTACTTTTATAGAAAGGGCAATAAATTCTTATTCTTTTTATATTTTTCTTTTTGCCTTTTTCTCTTGCCAATAATAAGAATGCAGGTACACTGGAGAACAAAGGAGACATCAATATACTTTAAAATGAACATTGTCAGAGTAAATCCAGCTGTGAAGTACCAGGGTTTATTATCTTGCTCTGAAATGCTTCTGAATTTAAGTAGTTTAGTAACTACCTCCACCCTCCAAAGTTTTTAGATTAAAAAACATTGTTCTCTAGAAATAATACTGGAAAAGAGATCATTTGCTGACTTTCATTTGAGATATGTGCAACATTTGTTTGAGACCTTTATATGCAGTTTTTTGTATATTTGAAAATTTTTAATATGATTTGAGGACCACATGAAAACTTTAGATACTGTCTTGAACTTCACATGCTGTGCACCCAGGTTGACAGACTGGGATGAATTTAATCAAAAGCCACAAATATTTATTGCATTCTGAATACACACCCACATTTCAGATTTATTTTGGACCTTCTGTCTATAGGTGTATGTTAAACATCTCCAAAATGTAGCTATAGAAAGCTCTTTCCCTTCAAGGGGTTTAACACTGGTAATAGGCAGGCATAAGAAGAACAAAGATAACTTCAGAGTAAAGGAGAATGAACAAATGTAAAAAGAACTATGAAATGAGCCCTTCAAGGGCTCAGAGGACATGTGCATGTCAGGTTGGGGACGTGAGGACCAGCCCACTGTTTGGGTGCTGGAGGAAGCATGGTGATAAATGGAGTTTTCCATTGGAGAAATTAGAGCAAAGATATGGAAGCAGGAAAGTGGAGGGCATATTTGGGAAACAAGGACTGAGTTCAGAATGGCAGGGAGAAAGTAGAGTAGGAGATTGTGGACAGGGCACTTTCCAAAGAGTAGTGAATGCATTCTGTGACCATTAAGTGAATAAATTGAACTGTGTTTTGAACTTAGAGATATTTTAGCTATGTGAGCAAAATATGTACTACCTATGTCGGCTACTGGTGCACTGCTCCTACGACATCAAACTTGATTGGACAAAGAGCCGCTATTATCCTTCAAAAATAGGCTTTCAAATTTCTGAACAGGTTAGTTTAGCAAGAGTTTTAATACTTGATGATGCTTTATTTAATGTGTGGTTTGAAACAGGGATATTTGCATTTTTACAGCCAGTAATTCCTTATTCAAGGTCTTTCTTTTCTTTTTGTCTCCAGCAGTAGTTTTCAAATATTGGTAAAGTGTTATTTGTGGGGATAAAGGACCAGAATGGGCTTTGGAGTCAGATTCACCTGCATAAAAATCCACTTCCCCTCCTGTGAGCCTTCCTGAGACTGACTTGTGCAGCAGCAGTGCTTACCTACCTCGTTGGGTTGTTACGGTGTTTGCAACTTGCATGTGGAAGGCTTTAGTACATCCTAGCTCCCCTTCTCTGTTCTCCCTTCTCGTCTCATCATAAGCATTAGAAATGACAGCGGTATCTGCTTAGTCATGGGTAAATTTTTCCAACTTCTCATTCTGCAGTTAGGAAATGACTGTGCTTCTTGTTAAGCAGGAAACCCTCCAAGTCCGTGCTGTTTCTCCAGCCCCTTTCCATGTGTCCCCTTGGCTTTGAAGGCTTTCTGCTGCTTGGCTGTTCAGCATCTAACTCCTTCTTTGAAACACAAAGGCACCTTGATAGTATTTAGGTAGAAATAACTGTGTCTGCCTCAGTTGTGGTTATTTGTATGTTTATTCCATCCCACTTCTTGACTGAAGTTCTAGACTGTGCATTCCTTAAGGGCATCTCACCATTTTCTGTGGTACCTACACAGTGCCCTGTGTTCATTAAATCTTGGGGTTTAATTAAATGGACCTGCGGCTTTTGTAATGCTGATGCATAAACAGTAGCCAAGACAAGTTCTTACTTTTCTATGGCATAAGGCAAGGCTAACCACCACTCCATCTGTTCATCAATATACTACAAAATATCTTTGGTGTGCCTAGAAACATCACACCCCAACGGACCTCATGGATTGATTTCCCCTACTCTCCAGAGCAAATGTGGACTTATTACCATGGAATTTGAGGCTTCTTTATCAGTTTCTGCATATTCCCTACCACCCAGGACTTATTTTACTGCAGCCTACGCCCTATGATTCAACCGGGCAGATTGGCTAGATATACTTCCCTTCACAAAGGTGGATAAAAATATCCATTGTCAGCTGACATAACAGGTGGCTTTCTCTTACCATCTAGAATTCCATAAAAAATGTTGGCACAGTCTCCCATATAAGGTCATGGCCTCATCTCGGAAACAATTTGAGTCTCAATACATTTTATCTGTTTCTTTCCTTGATGTTAGCTCATGATTTAAATTGAAGTTCATTTGTATTTATTGTCAGTATTGCATGCTCATTTGCTGGTTGCTGGTTGACATCTGCTTTCTGAAGACAAAGACTGGTGGTGCATTCTGATTAAACAGTCTCCTAGTACAACGCTAGTGTTCATATACTGCAGCTCTCCCGTTGTATGGGGAGGACATTGAAAATTCTCAGATCAACACTAATTTTTGGTTTTAATTTGGTACCTTCCTGAAACAAATTTAACTCACAGGCTTTATGCTTACATGCAACTTTGAGCTTGAAAATACATAAATAGAACATTTTAAATGGCTTTTTGAAAAGGCAGCACAGATGAAGTAAATAAAATTTATTGCCCTTCTAAACCACAAAGTCATAAATACTTTAAATGAAATGTCAAGCCAATCAAGTTGATTTAGACAGGGTTCTGGGAGGCATTCAGTATGTTGTGTACATATTTTGATAGTAATAGGAAAACTAAAGAATGTGGTGGTCATAAATACCAAAGGTATTTTATAATGTAAGCATTTGTTGGTTCTTTTTTTTTTTTTTTTCATTTAAAAAGCATAAGGAGCCTTGGCTGGTGTGGCTCAGTGGATTGAACACCGACCTGTGAGCAAAAGGTTGCAGGTTTGATTCCTGGTCAGGGCACGTGCCAGGGTTGTAGGCCAGGTTCCCAGCTGGGGGTGTGCGAAAGGCAGCCGATTGCTGTTTCACTTGCACATCAATGTTTCCTTTCCCTCTCTCTCCCCCCTCCTTACCCTCTCTCTAAAAACAAATAAGTAAAATATTTTAAAAGATTTTAAAAAATGAAAATATAAAGAAATTGATTTTCACAACCTATTTTAGATCAAATAACATATTAAAGTCAGTTTAGCAAAAATTAAAGACTATAGAATTATTTAATAAAATTGAGTACAATTAAGAAAAAAGATACATAAATTATCTGCCTGCTATAGTCCTTTATACCCTATAGTTTTGATATCTTCATAAAATGTATAAGTGCTAAAATAATACTGATCCATTGCTAAAAGCAATAGCTTTAGTTTAATCCAAGTCTTTATAGCTTTAATAAAAAAAACATCCAGATCAAACTACCTACGTGTATAGACTTTTTCCAGAGGAATGTGTAGTCAAATGACATTTTGACCACCTAGAATTATGCTAATGTTCAGAGTTTAATTTAAGATTTCAGATATGTTGTTTTCTCCCAGGGAGCAGAGAAGAATACATAATAAGTATCTGTGCATGCAGTGCAGTTACTGGACATGAATTAACTTTAAATTATTAATCTCATAAATTCACATTAAGGACGTGGGGAAAAACATCTGACCTAGTGAAGTGCAGGGTTTTGGTTATTTGTGTATGCATCAAGAAGTAGACTTTGGGATTTGACCTTGGTTGTCACTTCTTGGGATTTGGACAATATTTGACTCCCAGCCCAACTTCTCCCATCTGAACAGGTCAGCATTCCAGGAAAACAGTTCCCTATAATATTGGGTTGGCCAAAGAGTTTGTTTAGTTTTTTTCCATGCACAGGCTCTAATAGTGTTTAGTTGTCTCTAACTTCATTTGAAACAATTTTGTTAGATTGCATTGTGACAGCTGTCATATCAATGTGCATTTAAAAAACTTACCAAATTGGTGAATTTTTGTGCAGCCATTTTAATATTGAAGATAGAAGAAGATATGCAACATTTTTGGCATATTATGCTTTATTATTTCAAGAAGGGTAAAAATGCAACTGAAACACAAAAAGATATGGAGAAGGTGCTGTGACTAATCGAATGTGTCAAAGGTGGTTTACAAAGTTCCTAGGTATTATTGACATTTTGGCCAAATAATGCTTTGCTGTGGGGCTGTCTTATGCACTGAAGATGTTTAGCAGCACCTCCGGTTTCTACCCACTAGAAGCCAATAGCGGAAGATAGCTGACCTACTCAAAATATCCAAATCAATAAAATTATTGATGAAAGTGAAAAACGTCTCACCTTTAACTGGAATATAATCAACAAAAGAAAAAAGCAAACAAAATATAACCAGAAACATTGAAATTAAAAGCAATCTAACAATAGCCAGAGGAGAGTGAGGAGGGGACAGTGGGGAGAAGGGTTTTCAGGAACTACTATAAAGGACACATGGACAAAACCAAGGGGGAGGGTGGAAGCAAGGGAGGGAGGTGGGTTTGGCTGGGGTGGGCGGAAGGGGTGGGGAGAAAATGCAGACAGCTGTAATTGAACAACAATAAGGTAATTTTTAAAAAAAGAAAAAAATGTGTCTTTTATGGAAAAATCTTAACAAACATTTTGGCCAATCCAATACTATATTTCCATTTCTGTTGCATAGATACCTGAAAGAATGGCTGGGCCATGTGGTAAATTTATGTTTAAATTTCTAAGAAACTATCAAATCGTTTTCGCAAACTCTTCCATTTTATGTTTCCACCAGCAGTGTGGAAGGGATCATTTCTCTACATTCTGGAAACCACTTGTATTATCTTTTTTATTATAGCCATTCTAGTGGGTGTAAAGTGTGTCTCATTGTGGTTTTAATTTTTATTTCCCCCACGAATAATGAGATGGATTAACTTTTCACAAGATTATTGGTCATTCATATATTTTTAGGGAAATGCCTGTGCAGAGCTTTTGACCTTTTTTTAATGGGTTTGTCTTCTGTTATTGAGATTTAAGAGTTCTTTATACATTCTGGGTACATGTTCTTTATCAGGTACATGACTTACAGACATTTTCTTCCAGTCTATGGCTTGTGTTTTTTTCTTAATAGCGTCTTTTGAAGGGCAATGAATGGTGAATTCATGACATGTAATTAGTTTCCAATATTTTTCTTCATGTTAATTATTTTACCCAAGCTGAGTTTTGTAGGAACTTGTGGAGCTCCTGCAATAATAAATTGATGATTGGATCGTAGTATTACACCTTTGGAAGGTTTTAATATTTTGGACATTCACACAGAGCTCTAGTGCTAGAGTTCTAGCAGCTCCAGGCTTACCTGGTGCCATTATATGTTTGCGTCTCAGTTTCTATTTAGGGGATGACCATCAAAGGTGACTTCAAGGACATCAGTAAAGGAGAAGTTATCTTGGATGGTTGGTTTCATCCTGAGGATAGCCTAAGGGGGTTCACTCTTTCAGGTCAAGGAATGGGGCTGCTCCTTTTTCGTTCTCTCTTTCCCACCTCCTCTGGCACTCATCCCTTTAAAAAGTTGTTTTCCCCTCAAGACATCTTTTTATGGTTTGAAAAGAATGATATAGAGGGGAAAGTTGAACATAAGAATTAGCTATGGAAGTCTCAGGAAGCAGTTAGGTGGCACTGTTAGCCCGTAGATGGGGTGCTATTGCATGTTGGTTAAGAGCATGGACTCTGTCTCCCTGGCTGGCGTAGCTCAGTGGATTGAGCGCGGGCTGCGAACCAAAGTATCGCAGGTTCGATTCCCAGTCAGGGCACGTGCCTGGGTTGCAGGCCACAGCCCCCAGCAACCACACATTGATGTTTCTCTCTCTCTCTCTCTCTTTTTTCCTCCCTTCCCTCTCTAAAAATAAATAAATAAAATCTTAAAAAAAAAAAGAGCATGGACTCTGTCACAAGATACATGATCTGTCCAAAAAATATCCAGCCACATACTAAGGAAAATAGACATTTACTGAAGAAGATACAAGATACAAGAAACATTGTACATGGGACAATGATACCTCAGACCTCTTCAAAGCAGGCACCTTGGAACCTAACATAGTTCTTCCAATCCCCATCAGCTGCCCCATCATATTTTACTGAATCTCATTGACGGTCTGAAATCTCTTCCTTTTCAAAGACGATTTTAGTTTTCAGAAAAGCCTGAAGTCGCAGGGTGCCAAATCTGGGCTGTAGTGGGGCTGAGTTGCCTGGGTGACTTGATGTTTCATTGAAAATCTTTGCATGAGATGCAATGCATGAGCAGGCTTGTTTTCATGATGAAGCTGCCAATCAGCAGTTTCCTGTAGCTGAGACCTTCTGAATCATCCAAATAGTTTTCATGGAGGAATATTCAAGCTTAATGCAAAATTTGATGCAGATTAGTTTTTCTATTTGCTCAGTCATTTTTAATGCAAAGGCCATACAGTACACATGCTCACTCAACAGTGTGTACTGCCTCCACTGACCTGTACAGTGATGTCGTCAGTGTTCACGCAGGTGCATCCCAGCTCACTCTACTTGGCTGCCAGCTTACATCGATGTCACATAAATCATTCTCATTATATTATATTAACAATGGTTGGACTTTTTCCGGACAGATGTCATATGTGAGCTCAGGCAAGTTGCTTGATCTTCCTATATTTCCTTCCACATCTCCAAAATGGAGTAATAATAGTACCTACTTGTGAGGATTAATGAACTAGAACATGTAAAGTGCTTAGAATTGTATGTGTTGGTAATTAGTATTACTGTTGTTGTCATTGTTAAGTGACTGGCACAGGCTTTAGCATGAAGCACCCTGGGTGACATCTTGAGTTTGGTTCCCTGCTCCTGTATTACATGGTATCGATATTCCAGGGAAATTGTAAATACATTCTGTTATCATAATTTGAATTGTTTTCTTATTAATATATGTCATTGTTATGAGATGCTATGAGTGCATGATTTGCTACAGTGACTCTAGCTCTAAATTCCTTACTGTCTGTCTCCCCACATCCCCACCTCCCACTTCCCAGGCCCTTCCTCCTTTCTTTATACAGTACAGTTTCAAACTTAAAAAAGTCTGTGATCAAAACTTTGGCAGTGTGATAAATATTTTTGCAATAATTGTTTCTTACTGTTTCCCAAAGTAGAAATATTGATGCACGTTTACTAACCTTTTTATTTGAAAAGAAAAGGGAAATGTAAGAATATAGTTATTCTTTTATTCTTGACATAATCAAACATTCTCATAAATGTTTGCATCAGGAATTCTTTATCCCCAAGTCCTCTTCAGGTTCAGAAAGGTGTCAGAACGGGCCTGCTACCCGCAGCCCCATCCTCGTCAGCTCTTCCTCCACTATTCCACTACCATGGTAAAGGGACTTCCAGACTCTTAATGACAGTCCCTTTTTCCTTGTGTTTTTTAGCCACTATGCACTGGCTGTTTCTCCTTCTCTGTGTTACTGCAAAAGTCTTTAGAGAACATGGATATTGGGCCCAAAGGAAATTTCTCTTGGGTTTGTATTCTGCCTGGTCCTCCACTGCATCTCTACTCCACCACTCCCTCACCCCAGCTCACTTGGAGAAGGGACAGGGTGTGACACCATCTCCATCTTCACATGAATTCCAGATCTGACTTTGGAAGACTGAGTTTTCCAGGCACTTTCCCCTAGTGACAGTTGGGCAAGATGACCTTGACAAAGAGGTTATGTTTGGATATTGTCACAAGCTGGGACTGCAGACAGAGAATGTGAATGACTTCTTAGAATAGGTAAGGCTTTCTTAGGTTTGCTTAGGTTGTAGCCCATCAAGAAACAGCAATGTAGAGCCATGGCTGGTGGCTTTTTGGTTAAAGCATCATCTTATACATTGAAAGGTTGTGGGTTCTATCCCTGGTCAGGGCAAAACTTGTACCTAGGTTGCAGGTTCAGTCCCTAGTCAGAGAGCGTATGGGAGGCAACCTACCAATGTTTCTCTCTCCCATGGATGTTTTCTCTCCCTATCTCTGTCTGTCTCCCTTCCTCTCTCTTTCTCTCTAAAAAGAAAAAGAATCAATAAAACACATCCTTAGGCGAGGATTAAAAAAAAAGAAAAAGAAACAGTGTTATAGATTGTCCGCTCCTTGAGGAAGGGACCATAATATATTCATATTTATATTCCCACCATCTATTATAGTAACATATCTTGCCATTTAGTAAATCCTCAATATATCTTCCTTAGAGAATGGCCATCTGTTTATTCACATAAATACAAATAGAATTTCTTCAACTTGGCTTCTCTCCATTTTTGTTGGGTGGACAGTTTCCAAGAACTGAGCAAGAGTTCATGAGGTCATTAGAAAATAAAGGTGAAATTTTACCCATGAGAATTCCATGCCTCAGGAAAGCAGAGAATTCCATTCTGGCTTATTCATATAGTTTAGAGAGTAAGATCAGGAATAGAACAGGGCCCACCCATCTCTGCCACGTGCAGAAGTAAAAAGCTTAAATTAAAGATTGTGACCTAGTGACTCCAAGTTGAATGCAGCCTGCAAGAAGTATTTTGCTTGGCTTGTATGACAGTTTATTTTTAATCAAATTAATTGCCAGCATTCATAAAAAAATCATATTTCATATAAAATATCTAAAATGTCAAATTGCCAGCTTTCTCTGAAAAGTGGGGGAAACCTGGCAACATTTGAGTTCGCATTCTTTCTTGACATTTGACTGGCCCTTACTTCAATGGGCTATTGAAACTGCCATTGCCCCAGCGCCCCTGTCACGTTGCCAGCTGGAATCTGAGTGCCTGTCGCCATTCACGCCCATCCTCGAAGCTCAGCCTGACCACCCCTGTGTCTGCCTGACCTGCCTGGTCCTCACAGGGCTGAAGTTTTCAGCTCCTTGTTTAGAGTCTTTAGGTTTGAAGTTTTTAGATGATGACCTTAAAGTTCAGATGTCTGATTTTATGGTTGTAAACTGTCTGAATGCAAAGGAATTTAAGGACCCATGAATGAACACAAACTCACTTTGTTCATCTTTACATTCTCCGTGGTCTATTTCTTCACCTATCATCCTTCACTTATAATGCCACATTGCCATGGAAAGTCACTCTTATACTTTTCACTTTCCAGCTCTGCTAAATTTCCCTCTTAACATTTTCAGAGCCACTCTTACAATGTATGGATTTAGTGTAGTAGCAATCTGCAGTGGTTTTGTAACATTAAATATTAAATAACTTTAAAACTGTAGACCAGGGAAAAATCAGAAGTCAGCCAAATCCTGACACATAACATTTAATAAAGGAGCAACAAAGAGTCACTCATTTACATGACCTACTGCTTAACCACCGCAGTAGAATGAAGGCCTTCTCTACCCTTGTATCTTCAAATCTAACATGAAATACCTGTCTTAAAGTCATGCTGTAGTTTAATAGTCTCTCCAACCATGGGCACTGGCCCATGTAGTTAATTATAAGCTTAATTCAGAAACCACTTATTGGGTGCCCGCGATATACCTGCTGTATAAAAATAGTGATGATAGTTGAGTTGTTGAACACTCATCCTGTGTTAAAATGCTATTCTGTGTACTTTACAAGTATTATCTCATTTAGTCCTCTCTCCAGCCCTTGGGAGTAGGTGTTACTATCTTTATTTTATGGATGAGGTGATGGAGGCACAGGAAGTGCCCCAGATCACCCAGACAGAGTAAAACTGTGGATACGGTCTTCCAAGCCAGGCCCTGTGAACACAGCCTCCCTGTGTTAGAACTGGGTACATCTAAGGTACAGACATTTCATGCAAAGCTGAACATCCAGCTGGTGGTTAGCCACATGAAAGATAATTATAATATAGTTGATCTTCATATTAGAACAGTGTATCAATGGGGACAAACATTTTTGCCTTGGGAAATGGACACCAGGGAAGACTTCAGAAAGATCATGGTAAGTTGAGTTGGATGAAGAGGAAAAGAAATCTCAGGAGGAAAGAAAGGTATGACCAGGGGACCTGAGACATAAATGTGAGTGGGTTATTCATGAGATGGAAGGCAGCCCTGACAGCTGGGAGGTAATGTTTGTAGGCAACTAGGTATTCATTATTTCCAAATTTAGGATTAAGTTAAAGTTTTTTTAAAAAAAGAATCAACATAATGGATCAGGAATGAGATTTGTTAAGTCTCGTTAAAGAGGTGATTCCAGGCTTGGCTGGGGCAACATTTGATTAGCTTTACCCAGCTAAGCTTTAGCTTTACCCAGCTTAACTTTACCCAGCTAAGGGAGGGGGCACAGAGTTGTTATAATTTCCCAGTGATAGGCAGTGGTTTTCTTATTTCCCCTGCAATCACAGCATCAGTGCTGAACAAATAACTCTTCATCTTCAGTCTGCTTTCAGATAAGCAAAAACAAATTACACAGAGACTGGGAAAGCACCTGATGTCCAAGGGACACATAATATTAGGTTGACCTAGAGATGATAATAAATATTTGGCTGCTTTGCCTCTACCACACACTGAAGAATGAGACATCTGCAAGTGTAGGCTCCTAAGTCATATCGACTAAATTTATTTTTGGCAACAGGGAAGAAATCTTGCTTTTATTTCTCCCCCCGCCCCTTGCTCTAGACAAGTGTTAGTTGGAAAAAAGCTCACTTTTTCTGATTTCCACAAATCATGACTACTCAACCTTAGTATAAATGGAATTTTAGCTCACAGTTATAAGTTTAGTGTATATTCAGGGGAATGAATTCTAGCAGGAATGAGAGGTAGGTAAAATGGCCTAACAAAAGTGTAATGTGTAGACTTGGATTTTTATCAGATTTAGTTACAGTAGATTGTGGGAGACTAGGGCTGGTTGGATAGACTAAAGAGAATGGACACATATTGGCAATGCGGGATTCTGCCTGGCTGGGTGCTTGACCAGGAGACGAAAGGATGGATCCCAATAAGAATTAAAGAAAGAGTCAATATATGGACAAAGTATAAAAGACCCCATTTTCCAAATCAAAATAGTTAAATTTAAGAAACTGAGCACAGTAGATTAGAACTAAGTATGAAATGCATACAATATCTGAAACACTTCCAAAGGCAGTTTAGCCTTAAATGTATGCATGTCATGACAGGAAAATGATAAAATTAATTATTATTCTTAGAAAAAGATGCTTAGGTGATTGCATGAAGAACAAGTCATTCATGGTTTCTAGGTGGAAGAGGAGCAAAAGACATAGCCACTTAAGTTTTTAGTGAGCATATTTTTCTTTCACACTATCTTTTTATAATAAAAAACTTTTAGAATGCAAGGACTAATGCAACAAAGACACACTCAGCTGTACTTAATCCTGTTCTAAAGGACTAAAATATTACAGAACTGATTGAAGCTTCCTGAATACCCAATACTGGTCTCCTCTACCCTCCAGAAGTAAATCTCTATCCTGAATTTGGGCTTGTATATCCCTTTTTATTTAGGTATGTGTATGTGCATATTCACAAAATATATAGTATTGTTTTGCATATTATCAAACTTTACATAAGTGCTTAGTCTATTTTTAAAATCAGTGATTTAGTGAGGGCATTTTTTGTTCAAATTAAGTTCACATTTGACCTGCAAGTGAAAAGTGAATAGGTTTGACCTACCTCCAACCTCAGTGACTTTGTATTGTTAAATCTGCTGCTTCTAAATCAGAAACAGCTGAGCCCTCAGCAAATGAGGAAAACTATTTGAAATCACAGAGTTAATTGTTGCTCGAGGTAGAAATAATTTGGGAAATGTTTGCTTTGAGGCTGAAACTCAAGTCTGCATAATCTGTTCATGGATAAGTAACATGTATTTCCCTAGAGTATTTCACTGGACTTGTAATCTAATGCAAGTTTGAAAGCTATCCTAGAAATTTCGATTGTACATCCAAGTTTCCAAAAGAATTTGTCGTTTTACCTTTATATCATTCTGTAAGATATATGAGATGCGTTTCAAACTCGTTACTTTTCTTTTCTCCCTAGCTCATGAGCATCTCTATTGTAATCACCTAATAAAGTTAGTGTCCCAGTAACAGCTTGAAAAGGATGCTGACCTAAAAACCATGTTACATCTTTTTAGAAAGTATTTTCTGTGATGAAACTTACCTGTTAACTAAAACTCAGGCCTATCCTACTCAGTTGAAAATACTGCATCATAAATGTAAAGAAAAGTGATCTTTGCAGGGAAACATTTTGGCTAAAGGTCTGTGGAGCAAGAAAGAAATACCTGCCTTTTGTACCTTCAGCATGATTCAGTGATGTCTGATGGCTTCGTTGGATTTACTAGGTGCAAAATAATCATAGTGCCTTACTTTGTTCTGCAAATCCAAATTCCAGCCAGCCAAACAACTACCCAAACAAACAAATCAAAGATGGAAGCCTGTGACTTTGTAAAAAATTTAGGTATTGGTTTAATTTGTGAAATTCTATGCCTCTACACTAATCAATATTACACCTTCTCCTCAGAGACTGGGCCGTGTATCAGGTATCTGCTGGTTATTTTCTGGACTTATGGAGTAGTTTTCAATTTCCAGTCTTGATTTTAAAGCCACAGAGCCACAGATGTAGATGAAGGAGACCTGGTGTGAAAAGTGCAGAGACCTATTCACCAAGTTACTTGTGAATGTGAGAAGTTGCTCAGGTCTCTGGACCCAGGGTTCTCATCTATAGAACAAGGCTGTGGATGGACTCTCAGGGGTTCCTACCAGCTGTTCAGAATAATCTCAAGTTCAAGGAAATAAAAAATGGAGGATGGATACCTCCAATTCATGTGCACAGAAATATACTAATGTTACAATAAAACACCCATAAGGCCTTGCCCTCACTGAGCTGTTTTCCCACTAGGGCAAGCAGTGTACATTCATAACACCAGCTATAAGTGGGATTCTAGCTAAGTCATTTCACTTTGAGTGTGCGCTTCCCATTATGTGGAGAAAGGAGGAAGAGACAACTGAGAAAGTCTTTGCTCTCCTACCGTAGCACAGAAAAGGAGCTGAAATGGAGATGGCAGCTGTAGGAGTAATTCCACTGATTTTGTGTAGTGTGATGAGAGCAAGAGCTGGGGAGTAATGCTATTTACAATAAAAAAGGTTTTATTTCAATTTTTGTGTTAAACAGGAAATACTTAGTAGCGAGGAGCATGGTCTCTGGAATCAGCTTGTCTGGATTTGAACCCCAAATTCACCTCCTGCTAACTGTGTTTTTAGGCAAGCTACCTAGATTCTTTCTACCCATCTCTAAAGCAGGAATGATAGCATCATCTGCCCCCTAGGGCTCTCAAAAGGTTTAAGTGAGTTGATACACACACGACTCTTATGATGGTACCAGGCACAAAGTAAGTTCTCAAGAAATGCCAGCTATTATTGTTTTATAAAAATAAATAATACTCTCCCCAAGTAGCTCAGCAGGTTAGAGTGTCAGTCCAATGTGCCAAGACTGGGGGTTCGATCCCCGGTCAGGGCACATACAAAAATCAACCAACAAATACATAAGTAAAGGGAACAACAAATTGATTGTTTCTCTATTTCTCTCTCTTCCTCTCTCTCTCAAAAATCAATAAATTAAAAATTTTAAATAAATAAATAAATAAATAAATTTGTTATCCTCAAAGAATGCCTACTAAGTAGAAATACTGTTCACTTGATAAAGTTGAATTTTGCCATCAAGCTTGAAACTTCTTCAAAACTTTGTGGAAGTGACTATGTCATATATAACACAGAAACCCTTTTGAAGGGTTTTTATAAGTCCAGTTGTACTCTATGGAGAAGTAACAAAATATGAATGTAATATATTTATATAGTAGCTTTGTTCATATCTTATAAAAATCATTAGCTCTGAGTTTTTGGTAGAAAAATAGGATTTCATCTACCTTGTGCTTAGAGATAAAATGACAGATTTATATATTTTACAGTATCAGTATAATGAAGTCTATATTAATTTTTTCAAATTATCTTCTACTTATTTATCTAACACCATAGTTTTTTTATTTGCATTAATTTTCAAGCTACAGTGGCTTGATTTATATTAAATGTTAAATTTTATGAAAAAAAGATGTAAATCCTACTTTACTTTCATGTATTGAGAAGAAATGAGTTAATCCCTGTCTGTCTATATGATGAAACACCTAAAATAAGAAATGTCTTGAAATTAAATTCCATTTCAGAATCAAAACATTACATAATATTAATTATTTTGTGCTCTAACAATCTATCCTAATTTTACAGTCAATAACAGTATTTTTCATTATTTAAACCATCTCAGAGTTGACTCTCTTTTATTCCAAATTTTATATCGATTACTTTAAAATTGCATTAGCCATATTTATTATGTCTTTTTCTGTTCTCATGCAGGTTTTGTATAGAATAGTTGATAAAATTATTTGATGACTATTTTGGTTAAAATTAATTTAAAAGTGAATAAATGAAGGAAGCAGTCATACCTTTGGTAAAAATTCAGATGTCAATTTAGGACCAATTTCTCACAAAACTCTGTTTGCTGCCAGAAAGATAAATAAGACCTAGTTTTACCCACTTGGAACTCACAACCGAGTGAGAGGCTTGTGGCTATAATCAACGATGAGATAAGGAGGTAAAGAACACATCATCAGAGAACTGCAGTGGTTTTCATGGGGCGACATTGAGACAAGGTGACTTCATGGAACAACTAGCATTTGACAAGAATCCTGAGGGGGGATAGTGTTTCTGCAGGTAGAAAAGATGAGTGACTAAGACGGAGAATGGTCCCTTGGGTATTACTGTGGGCTCCAGTTAACAAGCTCAATATTGTTTTAACTGCCATGGTATTGAAAAAAAAGGACCAGTGCAGTCCTTTCCTATCTCCAGTTTTGCAAGTAGTCAGTTTCTATTCATCAGGACAGACTATTGTTGTAACAAGGTGCAGCCAAGAGGGAGGCCCCAAATAGGGATTTGGAATGGGGTCCAGAACTTAAGGTGTCCAGAAAATATTAAAACGATACATAGGATGTCCTCACCACCCCCACCCCCACACACATGAATACAAACAGGTGTGAGTTGGGGGATGGGACACACGGAGCAGGGCCATTGAGAGCTGTTTTGCATAGGAACAGCTTTGCAGCTAGCCTCAGGCATGGTCATTTAACATATCTATAACCTTTAACTGGTTTCATAGATATGTTAAATAGCTGTGGCCAGGCTTTGAGCCAGGGGCATAGAAGTGGCTTCCACCCAAGACATAACTGGGAGGCAACTCCCCCTGGTTACAGCACCTGTGTGAGAGCTTAGAGATGATTGGCTCCACACCATGGGGCCACACCTGCCCAGACTCACTCTGGCAGCCCAGTAAAGCTGGAAGGATGCGGGAATGCTGGCACATGTAACTGACTGTAGGATGGAAGTGGGCCTGCAGAGGAAGACTGGACTTCCCCTGGAGCAGGGATTTAAACGCAGACGCGGCAGCCATTGAAGAATCACCACATGGCTTTAACAAAGAATCACCACAAGGCTTTAGCAGAGAACCGCCACTCAGCTTTGGTAGAGAACCACTATGCAGTTTTGGCAAAGTGGCAGCCCCCAACCCCGCAGCTTTGCCAGGAGAGAACCACATGGCTTTGGGGTGCCCCCTTTTGCCATATGGCCTAGGAAGCAGGAGAGACTTTGCCTGGAAGAAAAGGGGTGAGAGGACTCTTGCTGGTGGGCCAAGAGAAGGTGCCACATGACTGTGGATTAACTGGAGATAGTGGTGGTGACACAGTTGATGGTGCTGGGAACCTGAATTATGGACTTCTACTTCTTTTCCTGAGGTACGGTACCCCAGATTAGGGCAGAGGGAGAAGGAAGGACTGTGTGCGTCTGTGGGTATCCTAAGAGATTTGAATATTTTAATGAAGACATTGGGTCACTGCTTTACGTCTGTATAGCTTTAAATAAATATTTCCTTTCCTTTTCACAAATCTCTGGCATTGAGAGACATCTTTCCTCTGGCGGCGGGCATAACAAACCTAGTGGGGGGTCCTTTCAGTAATAGTATATCGTACCCACCCCAGCCCTGTTCTGTAACATTATCATGTGATATCCGTTACTGTTTCCTCTCTTAGAAACACCATTTCAGCTAAGTACGTGGTCTTTAATTTTCATGTGTATAAAATCAGGAAGAGGCAGCAGAGCTTCATGGTTAAGAGCTGGGATGCTGGAACCAGATTGCCTAGTTTCCAGTCCTGACTCTCACCTTAACACCTATGTGCCTTTTAGTTGGTAAACTGCTCTTGTGTTCATTCCCTCATCTGGAAAAAAGAGAGAGAGAGATAATAACAATAGTACCGACCTTGTTCGTGGAATAGTTTCACTAAATGACTTCCCCAGTGTACAGTGCTTAGAATAGTACCTGGCACAGAAGCAGCTCTTCAGAAATGTAAATAAAAAAGCCCCACGTGCTTCCCCTGCTCTCTCTAGAATAGTTTTCTGAGTTGAGTTCAGGGCGCTGCTCTGGATGTTTTCTCCTGGCTTCCCCCTTCTCTAGAGATTAGGATCCCTGTACCATTTGGGTGACACCTGGCAGCAAGACACAAGATCTCAACTCTCTGATTTCCTGCCCTTTTATGGCACATTTTATTGTCTTGATTTAAACAAAGATCCCTTTCAGACTTGTATAAGGACAATAAGCCAGATTCAGTGGGTGGTAGTTTTTACTACCTTTCCATTTGATTTTTCAAGTTTGATGAATATAAAAGGTTTTCATGTCCAAACAAACGTAGTGGAACACACTGACTTCTCTAGGCGAAGTGCACTCCAGTTGTGGGGGATTTGAGAGCAGGCTCTAGATTTAGTGCTAAGCTAGGTTTGTGTCCTGGTTTTGCTAGGACAACAGTATGACCTTGGGCAACCTAATCCCTTGGCTTCTGTTTCTTAAAAAGTTTCCTACGTTACAGAGTCCGTTTCTCACTTGGAGTCTTTCAGGGATTGTGTGTGCTTTTGAGCACCTCTCCCAGGAGCTCAGGGCCCACCTCTCTGTTCTGCTAACAGGCTGACATTTCCCTTCTGCTTCCTAGTCTCCAGAATGGGGTGTGTGTCCCCACTCCTGGTTTCTGTGTCCTTATGAGTTTGTGCTTTCTTAACAAAATCCCTCTTCTGCTTGCTTAGAGCTACATTCCTAGAGGCACACCGTTAAATTCATGCATTCAATTTGCCATCTTTAACCAGGAGTCATCTTTACATTTTTAAAGGAACATTTTTTAACTACATTTCTTACTATAACAACAGTGTCTTTTGAAATTCCCTGTAAAAGAATAAATTTACTTCACCCATATGTGGAATCTAATGAACAAACTGAACTCAAAATAGAGAAAGACTCATAGATAGAGAGCAGGATGACAGCTTTGGGGGGTGATTGAGGGTGGTTGAGGGGTGAAGGGACCAAGCTAAAAAGAAAAAGGACTCATGGACATGGACTACAGGGTGGTGATTGTGGCTGGGAGGGCAGTAGGTGCAGGTGGAAGAGGTTATGGGGGAGATAAATGGTAATGAAAAAAAATACAATAAAAAAACTCTTAAAAAATAATAAATATAATGTTTCCCTCTTCACTCCTGTTTTCATTAGCATAATCTGAGAATTACATATTTTATATTAAATTATCCCTTAAGAACAATAGCATTTAATTTGACAGTGAAATATAGGGCAATTGTTTATGTTGCTAACCATAGTCTGTTTATTTTAAAACTATACTTTTTGAATCATTAGTTTGTATTTTTATCTCAGTGAATTGTAATTGGCTAAGCAACTTTTTAGGAAAGGCTAAAGAGTAATGTATTTTCAGAGTCTTTAGATATAGGAGACTGTTTTTCATGTCCCTTTACAAGTGACAGGCAGTTTGACTGGTTATAGTTTCTTCGATGGAGTCTTCTCTTTCTTCTGTGATGTGGTAATACACAGGAGAAATTTAAGACCAGCTGGATATTTGTTCTTTTAGTTGTAACTTATTTTCATTTGGCTTATGTGTTAACTTGTTTTCATGCCTAAATACTGAAGGATTTTTTTTTTTAATTTTAACTCCAGGACTCAAAATTTTTGTCAGAATGTGGCTTTGAGTTGTTTGGCATACAATTTAGTTTTTTTTTTTTCAGTTCACTTTTTAAAAATTGTGTCTCTGATGATTACTTCTATTTCAGTTCTTCACTTGTGTTTTCTCAGAAAAACTATAATTAGGCTTGGTTTTTCCCATCCCCCAGATCTAGGGTGTCCTTCCACCCATTGGTTCTCTTCTCCAGCCCTATGTGGGTGTTTATCTTCTCCATCAATGAGTTAATTTTACACAGTATGTATCTACTTCCCCATCCATGTGGGTAATAATGCTGTCACTTCACTTTTAGCTTCTTTATTTCACCTATAGTATCTTTTTATCTTACCCAATAGTCTTTATTGATTGATGGTTTTCTAATTTTGATTTTTAGGGATATATCTTCTTATATACACAATGCCAAATACTTTTCTAAAATTCATTTCTGATTCCTTTAGGGAGACATTTTTAGGAGATGGTGCTTCCTTTGGATCTTTAGCGTGCCCGTTTCTTTATGTACTTACGCAGTACTTCCTAGTAGACCTATGTGGATATTTAGCTGTTACTTTGATTATTCCTGAATTTGGAAATAATCCATCTAGATCTGCTCACAGAAAGGGTGCCTGGGTTGTTCTTGGCCTCATTCTTTGTCCTCTGTTTGCCAGTAAGTCTTCTTTAGATCTGGCAGTTTATAAGCCCTGTTGCATCCTCATGGTCTAAAAGAGTTTTATCTAAAGCAACTATCTCCAGTGTCTTGTTCTTTGTTCCTCTCTATATAGATTACATATAGCATTCTAATGCCCAGAATGCAATGCCACCTTATCATCTTGTCCATAAATCTGCTTTTCTGCAACTGAATTTCCTAGGATGCTGAGTGCTTCCCTTTCTTCCAACTCGTTGTTTGAAAGTTGCAGTCACTAATTGGTGGGGTGGGGGGTATTCTCCCGCTGCCTCAAAAAACATTGTTTATCACAGAGAGCTGGCTGGGTTTCTCAATGATACAGATTTTTGTATTTCTGTGCAAGATGACAGAGTGGAGATGGGAAGATATACAAAGATTTTCCTGCTTCTTACAAGACTCATAACTTGTTTCTTGTTGCCTTTTATTACATTTTAAAAATCTGACTTATTCTTTTTTTTTCTCTTGTAAATTTTTTCTCTGATTCTTGGAACAGGTTGAAGGTTATTCCCTCCTTTTTGTGGTTACACACACCTTTATTTACCCCCTTTTATAGATACTTTTCTGGGAGGTTGGGAGAGGCTTTTTCTGGGCTGGTAGCTGGCTAGACACCATATGAAACTTTAACTTACATGAAACTAACAAATTTTAAAAGTACTTTCTGCATGTGGCAGAATGCTTGAAAATTTTTCTTTCCGCAGATATTTTTATGGAAATAAACTCTTCTGTGTAAATATTAATCACAAGTTGTTATTCAAATGGTGGAGGCATCTGTTTTTCTGTAATAGAACCTATGTCTTATGAAAACTCAGTCATTTTGTGATGAAATAAAAATGTAGATAAGTCATTGTAGGATTTCCAGTGACTTCCATAAAATTTTTATTTTATATACATAAAAACTACCTGATCACTGCCTATTAATAAAAGTCTTAGAGCTAAAGCAGCTGCTATAAATTACTTAAGTTGCAAATTCAGTTTCTTTCAGGGCCCAGAAAAGTGACCTGCAAATTCATGAAGTAGGTTGGATTAATATAACAGGGATTGAAAGGGACTAGAGAGAAGTGGAGATTACTATGTTAGCCAGTCCTTGGGCCACTAGTATAATAACAAAAGCAGTGTAATATAAACCTACTCTCCCCTAATAGAGATGGAAGTGAAGGCAAGGGATGTTAATAGATCTGTCCAGTATTTGGAGAATCTATGTGTCTTAACTAGAGCTGGCTACATTATTTGCAGGGCTCAGTGCAAAATAAAATGGGGCCCCTCATTCAACAATGATTAAGAATTTCAAGACAGCGAGAGCAAAGCCTTAAACCAAGCATGGGACCCCACGTGACTTGCACAAATTACATGCCCTTGAGGCTATCCCTGGTCTTGGCTTCTGATCTAGAATTTGTACACACAAATGGAAAGAAACACATGCTCTCACCCACAACCAACAAAAATTGATAATGGAGAGAGATGGGTTAAATTAAGTCCTTCTCTGCCTGACTTATTTCACTACATCCATCCATGTTGTTGCAAATGGCAAGAATTCCTTTTTCTTTATTGCTGCACAGTATTCCATTTTGTATTGTGTGTGTGTGTACCAATATATATCACATCTTCTTTATCCATTCATCTATCAATTGTACACCTGCAACTAATATAACCAACATGAGATTGTGTACTAACTATACTTAAATTAAAAAACTCAAAAAAAGCTAAAATTAAATCCTTGATTTTGATTCTGCAGTAACTAAGGAAACCACCTTTAATCATAAGAGAGCTTTTGTATGGGATTTTAGAAACATTGCTTCTTTACATTCTTTGGAAGTTTTTGTTGAATAATTACTGCTTCCATCAGTTTTTATTGATTCCTACTGCATTCAGGTTTTATGAACTCTTAGTTGAAGGTTTCCAACCTGAGGTTCTCAGCTCTTTTCTAAATGTTAGCTCTGACTTGAACTTCAGAATGTCTGGAGAGTCACTGAACCCGGGAACAAAACTCCAAGGGACACTGGCTGTGGGGTCTTACTCTGTCTCTTACGTGAGTGTAGTTGTCATTTCTTCTAGGAAGTTTTGTCCATAACTTGAATACTATCCTAAAATAATCCTTTTTCCACCATATTTGAAATTTAAATTGCTTGTAAACAGAAAAAGCAGTTCACTTCCTGACAAATTGAAGCTGACTAGTCATTTTCTCCTGGTAATTTACAACTTAAAACTCACAGTACCTTTAACACCATTAATAAGATAACCTGAAGAATCCCATTCAGTGAAACCTGGCCAGCTTGTAAGGACACACTCAGAAAATATAAGAAATAAAATTGGGAATTAAATACTAGCATAACAGTGCTTTTGTAGTATCTAACTATCTGATTTATATGAAGTCTACATAAAGTCATATTTTAAAAGACTTAAGCATTAAATAAATCATTTAAAATGGAAGGAGAACTTAACATTTTTTCCTCATTAAAAAAAGGAAAGTCTAACAACTAGATCTACAGCTTGGAATGGTGTGAGATTGTCATTAAGTTGTACCTCAGATGGATGAGTTATATTTCAGATGGATTCCTGTATGTAGTAGCATCCACAAAGATGTTGATAAATATCTATAAAAGACAAATGAAGAAAAATACCTTACCTGATTTCAAAATATTAAGGTTTTTATTTTTAAAACAAATATGAACTTCAGTTAAGTTAATATCTGAATCAGACAGAATTCAAATCTATCTTATAGATCTTCATATTGTTGAAATACACCCCTCCATGAATGATTAACCAGGCGAAATTCACATTAGGGAAGAGAAGATGAGCAATGGGCAAATGGGCAAGAGAAATGGGCAAATACATTAAGTAAGTGAAAGGAAATTTAAGTTGTGAATGTAACTACTAATATTTAAAATATTTGCGATAAGCCATGCACATGAGTGTGTCTGTTCTGCTAGCACTGAAACTGCTCATTAAATTTGATCTCAGGTTGGGGCATGGACGGGGTTGGGGGACATATTTAATAGACTTTTTCACTCACATGTTTCAGAATATGCAATGAAATATATAAGCCAAATGTCATAGAATTTTTTTTAACCTTCTACAGGTGGAGATTTTCATTTTACCTTTATGTATTTACCTACGGAGTCCGGTTCCTGAAAAAGGTACGGCCTGTCAAGTTACTTCATGTAATTCTTATGTGCCTGTAAGCCTGAATCTCTTTTTTCCCTATGTGACAGTGGTAATATTTTAAACAATCATAATAGGCTCCTTAAGAATTATCTGTGTATTTTTTAACTTACAAAAATATTTGCAGTTTATTCTTTACAGTAAGTAAGTTTCAGTCAGATTCCTAAAATGCTTTTGAAAGTAATTTGTTTTTTCAGTGAAAGATGTTTCTAAATCCTCTGACCACTCTAGTTGGTTATTTATTACTTGTGGGCTTAGGAGCCTTAAAAAATCCATTAAAGACTTTGAAAGAAGTTCATGTCCACATCATACAATGTGAAAAAAATCAGTTGTAATGTGTGTTATCATTGTAGTCTTCACCAGTAGAATTATAGTTTAGTGTCTGCATGGTTATTAACAGAGTTACACCAACTACTGGTAGAAAATTCAGTTGCTTTAATAGACTGTATTTCCCCTGCTGCTTTCCAGTTCCTGCGTGGACTGAGCAAGGCACCTTCAACTATGAAAACACTTCTCTGAGGCTGCCACAGTCTTCTCAGTTATTTCAGTGCCTCATGTCACTACTAACAATTGGGCTGCTTAAAGTCAAGATTCATGAAGACTGGTTTTCTCATTATCATGTACATGTGAACAATAGTTGTTAGATTTATTGACAGAAAATGGGAAGTTATTTTTTTAATATTTAATATCATTAACCTTTAAAGTTATATCCATTTTGTCTTTATTTAGTTCAGAAAATTTTTCCAAAAGAGGGCATTGTGCCAAGTGGCATGCCTTTACTAGTAACTTTTCATGTAAATATTGGTGTGAAAATTGCAAATACGTTTTTCTTTTTAAAGTCTGGGTTACAAGATATTGTCTGCCTGTGGTAAATTCTATTATAAAGAGCTGCTGTTTCCCAGTATCTTATTTTCTTAAAGGAAATATTCTTTTTACTCATCTTCTCCTTTGGTAACTACACGTAATTTTCACTCAATAACAGCACATGCCCCAGAGGCCATTTGAGTAGATTGAAAAGGATGAACTTCATTCTGTAGACTTTTCAAGCATGAAGAAATTCTCAACTTGGGTAAATAAATGTGATGGAAACTGCTTATTTTGGAACCATACTGTTCTAGTTTTTAAACTTATTTAGGGAAAATATGGGAAGAATGGCTGTAGAGCTTCTATACCTACAATTTTATTAGCTTGCGAGAGGAAATAGCTTTGCATGAAATTTTGGCTGACATGGCAGAGCTGTGCTCATGGGGATGCCAACTTGCTCGCTGAGGTCACAGCTTGGAGTTCACATTGCGCTCTGTTGGCGAAGGGCTTTGATGGTGAGCAAGGAGAGCTAGTGAGAGCCAGGAGCACTGTTTCCCCTTTCCTCCAGATCTGCAGGATATGGTCTATTATGGCTCTCATGCAGCCAGCCTGGCCATCTGTCATCAGGGCAGGAAACACTTTGACACTTAGTTCTGCTTCACTCTGTCTCTAAACAAACTGAGTGGGACAAGAATACTTTTAATCCTCAAGTCCTGAGTGACTCTGTAGAAGGCTGTAAGAGGGCCTGTCAATAGAACATTTATTTCAAAAGCGTTTTTGTTTAAACTATACCAGTCCCCTTTCAAATTGTTCCTAGTCATAACACATGCTTAAAAAATGAAAAAGAGAACTAGATGTTGTTCTTCATGTTGAATTATTTGTATCTGGGGTTTCTTCCTTTAATAGTGTCTAAGATGCAGCCAGTTGTGGATGGATTATGTTGTTTAGTCTGATCACGTGTGGTAGAAAGTGCCCATGGAATCCATGTGACCGGACTAGCGGTAGAGGACTTCATAAGCCACCTTGTCCCACCCTTGTATTTCACAATTCAGGAAGCAGAAATCCCGAGAGGGTAGGTAGCATTCCAGAGGTCACACAGTCAGTTTATTAAGGGCTAAAACTGAAATAAAACACACTGCTGTCTCTTACTCCAGGGTTTTCTCCACCTCACCAGTCTACTGTAACCCTAGCATGATTTCCAAATGACTTCCTTCTTCGGTTAAGGTGGCAAAATTTATCCAGTGTAGTCATTGTTTCTATTATAGAACTTTAAATATCTACTCTAACAGATATTGAAAGTATATTTCTATTAACGTCCTTGGAATGGACAATATATTTGTCCATCTAACCTGAGAGGAAAAAAAATATTATGGAGGCAGCAGCAGAAATAATCAAAAGAAGGTAATTCAGATTTTCACAATACCCTTAAATGTTTTAAAGTAAAATACGAGGATGATGGACCAGTGTTGAGAGGTGAGAGGCCACAGCTGCTTCTTATTTCCAGTGTCACAAATATGGATTATTATGTGGACTCTTAGAGAAATGATGAGGCAGCTTGCACTGTCTGGTTTTCTTCTGCCTTTAGATTGAATGAACCTGATACATCTCATTGTTTAGGGTGGATTGAGTATCTTTAAGAACGTTTCTACCCTGAAATTCTCTGATTCAGTTAAAAAGGTATTTATTAAATACAAAGTACCATGTACCTACAGTAATTGATAGAGAATCTTAAAAAGTAAATGCAAACAATTTTATTTTTAAATTTTTGAAAATCATAGATCTTTAAGTGTAAAAGTTATGCATTGATCTAATAACTTATTTCATAGATGAGACTAGGAGGTATCAGTCTCTGGTGTAAGAATAGCTTTGGTTTTCTCTGCCACATTGAAATACATCAGGGGGCCCCCAAAGAAATGGAATTACTGTCTGGAGGGTGGGCCCCTTGTGGTACAGGTTTCCCTTGTTAGACTAGTGTTCTAGGAACCCATCTGTATCAGGGCACCAGCTGGCATTGTTGTGAGAAGCTGTGTTCGGCTTTGGTGAATTTTTTTGGAAGACTCTTTCAACACATTTGCCCATTTCACCATGGGTGATTTACGAGCACACCTGCCCACACTGCACTGAGTGTTGAGCAGTTTTTGACCAAAAACAGCATGACCCCCATGCCCCACCCTCCCTATTCACTCGATCTTTGGTTTCCCTGAATGAAAAAAAAATCTTCAAAGAGAAACATTTTGCAGATGTGGAAGAGGTGAAAAAAAATGCATCAAAATGGAAGAGTTCAAAAACTGTTTTGAGCAGTGGGAAAAAAGTCTCAATAGGTGTATTGCATCAAATGGAGAGTACTTTGAAGGTGACTGAAGTTTAAACATATAAGAATAAATACACAATTTTTCTATAAAGAAATTCTGTTTTGGGGGTTCCTCCCCTTGTACATTCAGGTTCAATGCTGGAGTTTTATCAAATGTTGTTAACTTTTCCAGTTTAAATTGGCTTAACCCTATAGGAAGAATATATATATATTTCTCTGGATTTTAAGTAGAGTTTCAAAGTATAAATATGACTGATTTAAGTGCCCTCAGTTTTAAAATATTTTTTATACTCAGGAATACAAACAGTTAAGAGTTTTTAATTAAATATATGTAAACTAGGTTTATGTCAGTAAACATTTGTACTGTCTTAGTCTTGGTCCTCTGAGAATAAGACACCAAGGAGAGGTTAAATGTGTAAGAAATTGATTAGGGGAAGTGCCTGAGAGAGAAAATGGGAGGGGGTCAGAGGGAGGCTGGAAGAGCCTTCAGACCGCAGTGTGAGTGTGACCCTGAGTGCGGGAGAGAGGGAGGGAAGGGAAGATGCTGCATGGAGCTCTTAAGACTGCTGTGCCGTTCTAAGGACAGTTCAGTAGGGCTGTCCGGGAGTCTTGGAGCCACAGGCGATCATCAGAGGAGACCTCTGTCTCCCAGAAGTGGGCTTGCCCTTATTCTTCCTGTGGTTCTCGGTCATTGCCCTGAAGCAACCTGTCCAGCTTGGCATTCCTGCAAATGCAGCTGTGGATTTTAGAGCACAGCTGGACTCTGGGTCAATGATGACCCCGCCGTCCAAGATAGAAAAAGCACATTTTCATGGTTGCCATGTATGCTTTATTTAAAAAAAAAAAAATTCCAGGTATTCTGAGAAAAACCAAAGGATACCTCATGGAATAAAGCCCTAAGTAACAAATTATGTTTTCATATGTATAATGCCTAGAAGCATAGAGAACTATGCTCCCATTGTACTTTGTTTTCATTTGACGTACATGCTGCATTCACCTTCATTATATCATAGTTCTGGTAGTTGATGTATAATTGTATCTTTGGAGCAATACACAGGCTGACTTCCTGCCTGAGCTGGGTAGCCATTCAATCTGTCTTAGGGTTAATTCCCTTTTGTACTCAAATGACCCAGTTTGGGTGAGAAATTAAATGGTCACCCTACGAATAGTTCTATAATAAATGAAGAAATAATTGGTCCTATATTTCACAATTTTCAGACATCCTGTAAAGCATGTATGTTTGTGTAAAATTAGCAAGATGTCTCCTGTAGTTTCTTGATCACACATGAGGGGATGAGCCTCATTTATAGTGATGTGATACTGCTCGGGTGTGCATATGTTATATATTGTCTTTGTTTCCTTAGCTTAGAGCTCCCTTTATGGATAGCACTAACTTTGATCATGGAAGGAGACTCTAGAAGGCAGTCATCATACAGACATGTTAGTGAACTATTAAGTAAAGTTATTGCTATGTTAGTAGGAAATATTTAAATAGGTAAAGATTAGCCTGGCTCACTAGTCTCTTTCTATAACTGCTGGACACAAATGACTCTTTGCCTGACAATGTGATTTGGCAGACAAGAACTTTTATAAAGGAAGACTCAGAATTACTTCAAGTGCTCTGAAACCTTGCTACATAATGTACTCATACAGATCAACACTTTCCCAGGTCCTGACAGACACCACCTATCAAGCCTTTAAAAATAAAGGAAGCCATCTCTCATTTCCTGTTACCTCCTTTCTCATTTGTAAGTGGAAATTTGCATTGGATGGAGTTCTTTGAATATTTTTCCTTGACTTCCTTTATTTATTTATTTTTAAGATACTGTGTCACAGGAAGGTAATGTAGATATATATGCAACTGGGATTTAGGTAAGTTTTTTTCTTATAATCTTCCTATTAGGCTAACACATTTCCAACTTTTTTTGACCACATGGTGGGTTTTATATCATAATCCATTTAGTACACATGCATGTATATAATTAAAACATAGAATTTGCCCCCCAAAATATACCTATATCTAACCTCTGTTTCAGTCTGTGTTCCATTAGGAGACAGAAACCACAAGTTATTTTAGGAGTGACTATAATTTACAGAATTGTTAACCAAGGAGGATATGACTATGTTATTCAAAGTAATTGATCTGCTCATGGTTTGCTATGTCTATGATAAGGAGCTTGATCTGAATGTAAATCAACTCATTGCTTCTTTTTTGAGAAAGTCCACTTATGAAGAAAAGTCAGCTGAACTACACAGTATGCTTAGTGATGCGGTTCACTTACATTCTGGTGGGACAGCAGCAAATATTTCACTGTTTGTACGTGACACTTCGGTTAACACCACACTGAAGTATTACGGTGGTAGTAATGGCAGGAAGAAGCTCCCTCTCTGAGAACTGGGGCTTAGAGGAAGACCCTGGATTGTCAGAAGCTGAAAACTTGAGGGAGGAACCATGGAGCCAGACAGGACCTCTGAGGAGGGAACGCTGACCATGTGGAGTTGCCGAGGAACTGTGATGAGGCTGGTTCTGGAAATGATGAGAACTGCACACTGCAATAATTGCTGCTGTTGGAATGAACTGCCATTGCAGGGGGTGGGGGGTGAATCACCCCCTTCCAGAGGGGGTATATCACTGGGGGAGGAGCAGTGATGACAAGAACAGGAAGCAGAACAGAAAGGAGCACATCCCATCTTCCTCTTGCAGCTGTCCAGCCGCCTCTAGTGCCTTCTGAGAGGCAGAACTCAGCAAGGCGCCAGCTCCCAGAGCCAGCTGGAGGGTAGTTTGTGGAGTCCCAGCTGAGGCTGTATCTGAATAACTAACCCAACCATCCCATTGTGCTACATTCTGTGATGCACTGTAACAACTTATTGTAATTCATTTTATTACATTTTTAAAAATGCAATTGCCACCTATTATGTTGACTTCTTGACTAACTATGGGTTGAAATGCCACCATTGAAAAGTACTCTGGCAGATGAGCACTCTCTGCCCTTCTCTTAGACTATCTGCATCTGACCTGAACTAAGGAATAGCCTTTCATTATTCATTGGCGTGCTTTTCAAAGTTCAAACAAAGCCACAAAGTGTTCCCTTTGTGTCATGCTTCAAGGTGTTCTCTTTTGCTTATTGGTGAGCTTGGAATCATTATGAAATGGGAACAACATTGTCACACTTTTTGCCCATCTTGATAGGGAAAATAAAATTTGTCCAGCTATTAGAATGTGTTTATTTTAAACTTTGTTCTTTGTGTCATTTAAACATTTTTGAAATTGCTTGGAGTATGTCACCTATTTAAGGTGGTTTGACATTTAGAGTTTTACCCAAGAAAATGGCCCCCTTCAAATGGTTTTGTAAGAATTGCAAGTGACATTGATACAAACATTGGGAAGGGACCCTAAAAATCAGCTATCTCAAATTTCCTATTTCAGAGAAGAAACAACTTCAAAAGGAAGAACTGATTTGCCTCATGACAAAATCAAAGCCAGTCGGTCTAGTGGTCTTTAAAATTTCTAGGTCAGTTTAGGAATAAAACAAAAAAAGCAAACAAAACAAAACTTAGAAAACAAGTTTCAGAAACTTAGCAGTTCCCATAATATTTATCTGTTTGTTTTCATTAGTAAATGGACCCTACTTGTTAAGAAGTAAAAGTCACATCACTATGGGAGAACATGAAGTTAGACTTCTGGATGGAGGTTTCAGTCTTGCCTCTGCCAGTTTCACTTAATGGGAACTTTGCTCTCTGGAACCTCATTTTCTCATCTGTAAAATGGGAAAAGAATGTGTGCCCTGCCTTGCTCAGTTTGTTGTGTGTGGCAGTGCTGTGGAAGCTATGAAGCACTTTAAAAATTAAGACATAATAACTAATTATCACTGATTGAGAAGTGGGTTCTGTGGAAAACTGAATGCCTGAAGCTTCTCTAATCCCTTGACATGAAACCTTTAAATATACTATGCTACTCTGGTCTCCTTGCCCAGTAAGGAGACCATGACTTGATGCTTACAAACGGGTAATGCACTTTCTGGAATGGAAATGATCTGGAATGGCCTTAGGAAGTTGTCCTTCAATCTTTTCCTTATTGTATCTTCCTTTTCCCCTTCTACCCACATCTACCTTGAACTTTTTCTGATTCCCCCATACTTGTCCTTTGCCCTTCTGTGTTGGCATGTGGCTGACATTCTTTCTGAGGAGAACATTCTGAGGCCAGTGAGAAACTAAAGATAGTATGGTATGGTGGGGGTCAGGGGTCGGGGCAGCTCGTAAGAAGTCAGAAGACCTGGCCATTCATCAGTTTTACACCCTTAAACAAGTCACCTACTCTCTCTGAGACTTTATTGCCACATCTCCAAAATCAGTAATATGAACTAACATAATATTTTTTAAGCTCACACTCCATAATTCAGTGAAGAATTTGCAATAGCTAATAATTATGATAAGCTGATACAACCTGTTTAGAAATCAACATGGTTATTTAGAGTAATAGCCATAAATATGTTCATATACTGTGACTCAGCAGTTCACCTCCTATGAATTTAGCCTGAGAAAAGAACTGTACAGAACCAAAAAATATACATTTGTAAACTTATTTATTACAACTTTAAAAAATTATATGAATATACATATACATGCATAAAATTATAGTAATCCAAAGCCAACTTAAAATGATCTCAATGTATAATATTGGTAGAATTATTTAAATTATTACTATCAAAATGACAAAATAGTGTGTAACCATTTAAAAATAATAATTATAAAGTAACTATATTATTTATAGTCCTAATAAAATATTTACTATAATTTTACCTGAAAATAAGCAGCAAACTCATTTGTACATTTTGCTGTGATAATCACATATATAGATAAATGGAAGATAATAGGTAAAAATGAAAAGATTTCTTTTAGAAAGGCAGAACTGTGAATAGTTATTTTCTCAAAATGCCTTTACTATGTAGTTTCTTTTCTATTAATAAACCCCAAAGATGTAGAAATTAGAATGGAAATGACTATGCATAAATTTAGGTATATTGGGTTATGAAAGAGCTTGCAGTTGTTACTTTTAAAAAGGAGAACAATTTTAAAAAGTTCAATTTTGTATAAAAGGCAAAGAGATAGAGAAGTTTCATAGAAAAAAAAAATCCTACTGTTCATGTTTGCCTAGTTCTCACTGCCCTGGTCCCCGAATCTCCTTTGGGGGGGTTCTCTTCACACGATCCTTTTGCCCAGAATGCCCTGGAACAGCATAGACTTTTTTAGTCTCTGGTGGATTATGGTAAAATTCAAGCTCTATTTCCATAGCAGATTTATGTGCCCTATATTAAATACTAATTTGGAATTCTTTATTCTGTACAGCACTTAAGAAAACTTTTCTCACTATGAAAGTCCCACCTTTTTTGGATTTGAATAATGGACTTGGAAGCATAATTGGCTTAATGCATAGTTGGGATGAAATTTTGAATCACTGATGATACTTATAATCATAATTATTATAATGGTGACAGCTCTATGGTATCGAGCACTCACTGTGGGCCAGGCATTATACTGATCACTTAGCATTCATTTCTCGTGGGCTTCACAATGTAACTCCTCATCCTTATTGATGAAGAAACCAGTGCTACCAAAGGATCAATAATTTGCCCAAGGTCACACAGCCAGTCAGTGGGAGGGCTGAGATTTAAATTCAAGTATTTTGGGTAAATGGCCTATTGTATCCAGACTTCATTACTGACTTAGTGGCTCTACTAGACTAATCAGGATTGACCAGTTAACAAGAAAAAACGAAGGTTCTATCCTATAGCTATATTTATCTTAACACTACAGAGTTAAACTTAGTGACGATATTCAAAAGGCCCAAATTAAACACCATACTTGCTTACATATCTCCTTTCAAATGAAGTCACATTGACCGCACTTGAGAATCTGTGGTTTGCTGCATTCTTAGTATTTTTGGATCTCATCAGAAACTGCTGATTTTCAAACTGGGTATAAATGTCCTTTTTTACATAAACCAATGTAATCATGCAACACAATTTTTTTCTCCTTTTATGATACATATTCACTTCCTACATTGTGACTAGTAAACCATTAATATACTCTTCAAGCCAGTATTTTCTACATTTTGGGGAATGTGTTTTAGGGGAAATTGTTCATTGCCTAGGATAAATTAAAACACGTTCGGATAATAAAACCATTTCATCGACACTGAGGTTATACTTTAGAGATTTTTATTTACTAAGATGCAGTAGTTTAATTTTGGTTGTGTAAAAATTTTCTCTAAAGAGCATTGAGAAGCCTTTTTTTACCTAGGTTGTCTTTGCTTTGTATTCAGGCTTCGTCTGGAAAGAATGACATTTACACCAACAGCTTTCTCCAGACGGTGAAGTAGGAAGATTGTAGGATTTGCAGGAGTTCATAAAGCTGAAATGGATTTTTGTGGGAGGAAAGAAACTTGTGTCAACTCCCAAGCACAAGTGACGACTGCTGCCTTATTGAGTGCTTTGTGCAATTATTTAAACAAGGGTTTGTGGATTCAATGCTTGATCAAACCATGAATCTTATCTTTTCAGCTCACTTAATAAAATATCAGCTTTGTAAAAACTCTAGAAATAAAGAAAAGAAACTATATATCACAGGCTACTAAAATAACACCAATTTAAAGATGACATTCATTATTAGACAGTCCCCTAAAGGCATAAACTGAGCCTTCTCCAAAGTTTCGAGCAGACGTTGCTCCTCATTTTTATGCTGTAACAAGGCTAGTGCTACAGGCTTCCTTTGGCTGAAGGCAGTGCCTGAGAACTGAATCACATTAGTACTGTTTTCCTGCTCCCATGGGGAATAGAAAACTAGTTACTCTCAGAAGAGTTCAGGTAATTTGATATGAAATATCGATCCCCGTATCAAAATCTGTCCCTGCACATTCACTCTGCATTAGCTGAATCATCATCTGACATCTAAAGAAAAATCCTCTTCTGAATTCAGCAAGGACAGCAATGTTCTTATTAAGGTTTGTTTTAATAAAGTCTAAGTGCTAATGACTTTTACAGTGATCATCAGAATAAAACCTTTTCCTGATCATCAGTAATGAAACAGACCAGATGATCTTCACTTAGAAACAACAGCTTTCTGGAGGAAGGAATGAGATGCACTACTTCTGCTTTTGACATTGGTGTTCCATCTCTTCAGGGAAGGTGCAGTCTTGCCTGTGTGTGTGGAGTGGGAAGGGAGTACCAGGACAGGCACACCATGTGGAGCAGAGCAGTGGGCATTCTGGTCTGACCAGCTCGTGCTCTGATTATAGCTGCACATGCAGCTTCGAGAAAATGGTTCAGAAAGCTTTTGGATACTGGGTCTGCAAGAGTGAGCTGTAAAGTGGGACCCGTGGTTTAAGTGTTTTGTTTTGAGTTAGCCCTCTTCTTCTTTATTAATGCACATGAGAATAGGCCTGCCTACTAGAGGCTGTTGCTGTCCGTATTTAGCAATTTTTGCGCAAAGCCTGGTGATACCAGTCACCTTGGAATGACTCTTCCAAAGCTGAGAGAAGAGGGCTGTTTTGTCCTCAAGGAATTCAGGCTTCCATAAGGTAGTGAACAATGGAAAGGATAAAATATTTTTTTCAGGCAAAATTAATTTCTAGTAATAGAGGTGGTTTTATAAGAGGAGGGAGAAGGCAAGACAGAGCCCACTGGAGTGCTGGAAATCTAGGTCTTGATCTGGATGCTGATGACATAGTATATACATATACAGATACACAGTATAGGTATATACACATGTGGACATGCATCAAATTTCTGTGCACAGCTCTGGCTGGTGTGGCTCAGTGGTTGAGTGCCGACCTGCGAATCAAAGGGCCGCTGGTTCGATTCCCAGTCTACGGCACATGCCTGGGTTGTGGGCCAGGTCCCCAGCAGGGGGTGTTGAGAGGCAACTACACATTGATGTTTTTCTTCCTCTCTTTCTCCCCCGTTCTAAAAATTAAAAAATTTTTTAAAATTCTGTGCACATAGATTTATGCACTTTACTGCATGTAAGTTATACTTCAATTAAAAATAATAAACCTAATCATGATTTCTGATATTGCGTAGCTGCCACATAAGCAGTCACTGCATGTTATTAAGTGGAAATGTGGGCACAGACATTTGAGGAGCAAAAGCTATTATTTAAAGGGCATTTCATTCACAGCTTTCCAACAGCTTCTGTCAATTACTGATGGGAGATATTGAGCTCAGTTCATTTGTTCTTCATCTGGTGTCTGTGGAACACCGACCTATGACAGGGGTCATTCTAAGTATCACAGATGAAACAGCTAGCAAAGTCTGAGTTTCTGAGCCAGTGTTGTTCTTCCCTTCCCTGGGAATCAGCATAAGAATTTAATTCAATTTAGTTAATATTGAGTAAACATATACTTGGCCAAAACATAGTGGCAGATATGAGAGGGAAAGCATGGTTCTGCCTTTAAAGATCTTGTAATACAGGGAACGACTAAAAATTTCTCTGTAAATACTTATGAGACAAGACTTTGTGATAAACAGTAGAAGAACAGGGTTCTGTCTGAGCATGGAAAAGCAATCCAGTTTCCAGTTGAGGAAATTGAAGAAAACCGCACAGAGCAGCATTTGGTTTGAGCGCTAGTGAATGGGCTGACGATGATGGGGGGTTACTGAAAACATTCTTTGGTGGAGAGAGCAGAATGGGAAAGTACAGGGTCTGTTTGAGATTACATGAAGGGAAAATTGGGAAATAAAACTGGAAATGTGTGTGGGAAGGACTTGACTGTGATGCAACGAAGAGACTGAATGTTAAAGAGGGCTTAGTTCTCCTGCATGTCCTCAGTGTAATGATACCTGGTGTTTGCTGTGAGTTGTCAGCTTCTCCTTTGTATTTCTCTCCATAGAAGATCCTCATTGGGGGGTTAAAAGTAAAAGAATATCAGAACACAGAGTTTCTTAATAGGGTTCATGGTGTTCAGCATAAGCAGAAAAATTATTTGGCATGAGCCATGCAATACAAAAGGCTGGGTGATAACCAGACCACAGTGCCCTATGTGGGCACACATGCACGCACACATGTGTCATTGGCATGTGAGGCATGAGTCAAGAAGTAGCTATTTCACCTTGTTCTAACCATGGCCCCTTTCGCCCTCACCTCAGTTGTTTGTCTTAAACTAGCAGTTGAAGCTGTAAAGAAATTGATGAAGTGGTCCTTTGCTAATTATCTTGATTTCATGTGAATTGAGACAAGGGCCATGTAAAGACAGAATTAGAATACTGTGGCTGCCATTTGATTTGGGTTTTCTTGACCTAATATACAAGGCCCTAAATAGGAAAATGACTTCCCACTTGCCTTTTCTTGTTGACAAGAGCTTTAGCCTGAGAGAATGGACTCCTCTAGTTGATTCCTAGGTCGTGCAAGAAGTGTCGATGAGCATGGGGTGTGGTCAACAAAGACAGCCAAAACTCTGTTTGCTGCAATGAAAAACACCGTTCTATAGACAACTTAGGTAACTGATGTATCCTTTGTATGAGAGTGTAGAAATTAAAACTACAGTTTAAATTTTGATACTGGTTGATAATTATGGTCATCTCTTACCAAGATGTGACATCCATTCATTTGTTCATTGATTTGTTCATTCAATAAGTAGATGTTTGTGCTCTGAAAACTGGCTTAAAAATAGGTTTTGTATGGTGATATTATGTAAAATTGTACTTAATGCTGTTTTTATAAGTTCCGCCTGATATACATTTGAATTTTTTTTTAAATTGCAGTTTCTATAGTATTTGTGCTCAATGTGGCAGTTGTAGGCTGAGAAATTGATAGAAGTAGAATGAACTCCCTCTGAATAATAGAGAAATTGGCTTTGGGAGAAAAAGGACTAATTTGTGGTTCTATTAACTTCAACTCTCTTTTGCTTGCAATGGAAAAGTGTTTTATTTAGTAGTTAACTCCAGTGAGTGTATTCTTGCATTACTATTACTGGTTCAAACATTTAAGCATAAATAACATAGACTTTCAATTGCTGATAGCTTCTATTGTTGTTATTTTAAGACTTTTGAAAATTTATTGTGCTGCATTATATTTGGAATGCCCTTGCTGTTTTTCACTTTGTGCTCTCATAGCCTTCTGAAGAAGTGATATTCTATTAAACTATTTTCTCCTTTCAAAATGCATGGCATCCTGTTAATTCCTAAGTTCAAAGAGAAAATGTTCCAGGAGTCATTCTCAAACTTGAATGTGCCTCAGAATCACCTGGAGGCTTGTTAAAGCACAGATGGCTGGGCTTTCCCGGAGAGCCCAGTAGGGCTCTGATTCAGTAGGTCTGGATGAGGCCTTAGAATTTGCATTTCCAGCAGGTGCTTAGGGAGTGATGATGGCAGTGCTGATCCAGGGACTGCATTTTTAGACCTACTGTGTTACAGTGTGGTTCCCAGAAATGCTAAACACTCACCTACTATTTGTATTAGTTTTATGCAGCTGCTGTAATAAATTACTATAAACTTAGTGGCTTAAAGCAACAGAAATGTATTCTACTTGTGAAGGTCAGAAGTCTAAAGTCATTTTCACTGGGCTACAGGCAAGGTATTGGTAGGGCAGGCTCCTTCAGGAAACTCTAGGGGAGCATGCACTTCCTTGCCTTTTCAACTCCCAGTGGCTGCCTGTCTTCCTTGGCTTGTGGCCCCTTCTTTCATCGTCAAAGCTCATCACTCTAATCTCTGCTCTGTCACCATAGCCCTCCTTTTCTGTAGTCAAATCTCCCTCTACCTTTCCCTTATAAAGACACTTGTGGTTATAGTGGGGACCCATCTAGATAAAACAGGATAATCTTCCCATCTCAACATCCTTTTCCTAATCATACCTGCAAGTTGCATTTGCCACATAAGGTAGCATTCACCAATGTCAGGGATTCAGACTTGAATATCTTTGGACCTAATTATTCAGCCTACATAGTGTGAAAATCCGCTCATAGTCCATATCAAAACCTGCTAGTCAAAGTCTGCTCATCTCATATGAAGCTAGAGATGCTTTGTAGGGGCCTCTGACATAAATGTTCATGTTATTCTCTTAGAAAAATCATGGAAAAAGAGTTTAATGAAATTCTCTGACAACATGTTGATTTTAATTGACAACTGAGATAACACAAAATCGAAAGTTTTTCTATGGAAGGGTCACATATTTGTCATCCTTAAAGAGCTTACAGACTAATGGACAACAGGACTTGCTCAAGTGCCAATGGTGTCAGGCAGCACGTGATAAAAGCACTGCCATGGTGGCACACACAGTCCTAAGATCAGAGGAGGAGGAGGGAGAATTTTGGACACAATGCTCAGCAAAAAGTGAACTAAGTGTGTGGTGTTGAGGATGAAAGATGAAGAAGGCTCCACTGATGACAAAGGAGGTGAAGGGAAGAACAGTGTCTGGAAAGAATAGACAGCGATGGGTTGGAACTTGAGGGGGGCTGTGGGTTTAGGGGTAGAAGAGGGCAGGCAGCAAGCACGATGATGGTGATGAGAGGCCGATGGGCAAAGGCCATGACGGCCAGGTCAAGAATTAATTGCTAAGCAGGAAACTTAGGAAAGAAAGAATGAAGAGGTGACAGATGATTGAACTAGAGCTGGAGAAAGGCCAACTGTGTACAGAGTGAAGAATGAATTAGACAAAGTAAAACCTGGACACAGCAGAACCTGTTCTGGCCAGTGCAATGGTCACACTAGCCGTCAGCCGGGCATCAGCTCTCAGGCCGCTGAAAACTAACTGGCTCTGTGTATCCGTGTGGGGGCTGTGGCTGGTACACCCAGAAGAGGTGGCAGCAGGTCAGTTGCAGACAGGTGAAAACATCCCCTGCTTGTTGCGAAAGCTTATCCAGTACCGAAGAGTTAATGTTGAATTTTTAAAAAGAGAAAAGTGAAGACAGGCAGAATGTTCTCAGTGTATTTAACATAACTTATAAAAATGAGAAAAGAAAAGTGAAACTTTAGAAAAGATTTCTCTTTCTTTTCCAGAAAAATGACTTCTTATGACCTGCCTCACCCTCTGCCAAAAAGGAGCTCTTTCTATTATGATCTTTTTTCCACAGAGGTAGAAATACTTATTTATTTATTTAATTATTTTTGTTTAGAGTCACTAAGCAGAAGGGGGAAAAAATCAAAGTATATCCACATTTCAACAATACTTTTTTGAGGGGAGACCAGACTGCTCTTTATCTTTTTGTTATCCTTAGTACATAATACAAATAATTTTAAAATACAGTTTAGTTCTGTGATATTTGGAGGAGAGCGGGCAGCTGACTTCCAGGGAATGAGAAGGAAAGGCGCTCAGCCATGGCCACCCGGTGCTTCCTTAGCCCACTGCCCTGTGCTGTTCAGTGCTGAGCCCTGCCTTGTGGTATTTCTTTTATCTTCTCCCTAGCCCTAAGCTCTGTGTTATTATCCTATTTAAAAGAAAAGGGAAAGTCTCACAGAGGTTAAGGAACTCTTAAGTGGCAGAGCTGGCATTCAGCCCCAGGTTGTATGATTCTTTGCCTACATTTGTCACTGTTAAATGACCTCTCAGTGAAAATACTCCATCTCAATGACTGGTCAAATCCCAAAAAGCAAACCTATTCATTGATATTACTTTTTGTTTTCATGTGGATATCTAATGACAAGAAAGAATGGGAGAGAAATGATAAAATACAAGAATATTTTTAGTTTTAAAAGTATTTATTTCTACTAAAATTATATAAGCATTAGGTATTCAGAAATCCTATTGCTATATTTTTTAAGAGAGGAAAGTTTTTAACATACTGTACCAGAAGGTGGAACATTTCACTCCACAATGGGAAAGATCTGCTTCCCTCCCCTGATACCAGCTCCGTTTGCCAGTGGTAGATACGAATGCTGTCATCCCTCCCGGACCGGGCTAACTCCTGCCAATCACATAAATCTTTGTTACAGCTTCAACTCCCTTTCCTTTCCCTTCCACTTCCCCTTCCTCCCCCCCACCCCCACAAGGTATCTATCCTAAGTCTCTGCCCCTCGCATGCCACAACGCCTTGCCTCCATAGTGAACTCTGGAGAGTGTGATTGCCGTATTTGTCTCACAGTTACCATGTGCTTCCCCAGCCTTACTTTAAGCACCTCTAGGTCAGTTCCTGAAAATCAATAATAAATAGTTGTTGAACCAGATCTGCTATTTGTCTGTGAGGCAGATAAGATCTACCTCACACTGATGGCTATGTCATGTTAAATAAGGTCTAGTAAGAAGTGAGACAATTTTCAAAATAGAGAAGGGGGAAAAAGCACTAGGAAATAAACATTCTTTAAATTTTAAAAAAGGAGCTGCTATTTATAAATACGACATAAATACTAGTATTTTGTCTGTAGTTGCCTACGTGCTCCAGGTTTAATTCTGATGTTAGGGGAGTAGGTGGTAAGAGCCAAAAAGCATCTGTCCATTTGGGTAGGCTAAGGAGTATCCTGAGTTTCCATTTTCCAAACTTCCGGCATTGCAGTTGGTGTCTCATGAAAGAAGAGAAGGGACAGGATGCCAAGAAGTATCCAGTAGTCCCAGGAAAGAGCCAGAGGAAAAAGGGCCCTCTACTCTATTGTCATGTCTGTCTCTACCATCAAATCATTGACAGAGCTGGTTAGTTTATTCCTGCAGCCTTCCCTCCTGCTCTGAACACTGAGAATGGCTGAGCGGTGATTAATCCCTTTGCATTTCCTTGACCCTATGAAAAAAAAATATCAATGCCATACTTAAATGAAACAACCCAAATTCTGAAGCACTTAAATCACCACCAGATTAATTTATAAAGAGATCATGAGGCAATATAAAGTGTCTTTACCCCTTTTATCTATGTATTACATTCCCGAGGCAATCTCTGGTAGCTTTTATCTACTGCATCTGACTTCCACTGATTTTTGAATGAGGGTTTGCCAGAAGTCTACTTACCAGGTCTGTGCTAATGGCAGTTCATGGTGGTTTAGAGTGGCCCTTCAGTTATCATGAAACTCTCTTTCCGGGACTTCTGTACAATTTTGAATATACAGTTTTATTTTTCCTGCTACCAAATAGTCATCTTTGTAAAAGCATTAATAATTATTCATTGCTTCATATCTCAAGTATCATTCTTCTTGAACAATGTAGCATAAAAAATTTTCCTTGTGCTTTCGGGATTGTGGAAATCCTGTGGATTGGGTGAAGAGGTAAGCGAGTGGGCAGGAGTGAGGAGTAAGTAACATAAGGGATTGGGTAGTAAGAGAAAGGGGAGTGGGGATACTAAGGAGAGAAAGTTTCACTGTAAAGGAATGAAGAAGTCTTCAGAGGCAAGTGTTTAGTAGCCTGTGTTGTAATTTATCTTAAATGATGAGTATTAGACATGCTAACTACTTATATATATAGCAATACTGAGATGCCTAAAGAGAAGTTTGACTTGTGGTATTTTACAGTGATGCGCACGGTACAGGGGTGCGCTTTTGTGTAACAGTCTCGGCTGTATTTTTACCTACGTTCTCATGTGTTACGAAGGTAGCACTTCCTCTTCCTTCTCTTAAGGACAGTCTGTTAGGGCTACACAATATGTTTCTCTTCCAGATGGTTATTTTACTCATGCTAACTATCTCCTCCATAGCCTTTGGAGCAATACTAACACAGGGTCCGGCAGAAGCAATGCCTGCTTGACCGTAGTTGGTAGGGTAATAATATGGGTGTAATAATTTATAGTTTTAATTTGAACATTTCAACTAAAATGTGACATGGGATACTTGAGTGTGATCTGGTTATGTTACAGAATTACATGCTTATGATTTTGTAATAAAAGATTTTGTAACAAAAGATTTTGTAATGAAACAGGAGTGTTATTTATGCTGGACTCTGTGTATTAGTTCAGTGAATTAAAGGGAAAACTTAAGAAAATAACTTATTTAGAGATTTCAAAGTGACTTTAATCTGATTGAGGTCTAATACATATAAGCCCTGGTTCTGTTTCCAAATAGGTATCTTTTTTAAGATTTTTTTATTATAGTTTACATTCAGTACTATTCTGTATTAGTTTCAGGTGTAGAGCAAAGTGGTTAGGAAATCATGTATGTTACAGAGTGGTCCCCTTGCTCTTCAGTACCCACCTGGCCCCACCCATACTCATCCTGCTGTTACTGACTGTATTCCGTAGGCTGTACTCCACCTCTCTGCAGCTGTTCTGTAACTCGCAGTTTGTACTGCTCTATCCCTTCACCTTTTTCACCCAGCCCCGCACGCCCCTCCTCTCTGGCAGCTCTCAGTCTGTTCTTTGTATCTATGAGTCTGTTTCTTTTTGTTTAGATTCCACATGTAAGTGCAATCATACAGTGATTTTTCTGATTGGCTTATTTCACTTTAGCATAATACTCTCCAGGTACATCCATGCTGTTGCAATAGGTGAGATTTCCTTCTTTTTTACTGCCAAGTAGTATTCCATTGTGTAAATGTACCACCAAATATTTATCCACTTGGCACTTGGGCTTCTTCCAAATCTTGGCTACCACAAATAATGCTGCAGTGAGCATAGGGGTGCATATATTCTTCTAAATTAGTATTTCAGGTCTCTTTGGATATAATCCCAGTAGTGGTTTCACTGGGTCACAAGGCAGTACCATTTTTAAGTTTCTGAGGAACATCCACACTGTTTTCCATCATGGTTGCACCAATCTGCATTCCCATTAACAGTGCACTAAGGTTGAAAGGATGGCCAATAGCCCAGTTATCAGGCAGTTCATAAAACAAGGCCCTGCTACTATAAGTGACTGATGATTTATTAGCTAGTAAAGCATTTCTGTGTGGTGTATTGTTTACAAGTCTCCCTTTCATATGTATTATCTGACTTTGTGTTTCTGCAGCTTCACAACAACCCCTCATATTATTATACCTTATGTAAGACCTATGAAGAAAATGGTTATAAGTGACTGTAAATTATAGTCACATTTGCTGACAGGCAGTGATGATGCTAATCACATAAGAGAGTGTGGTTTAAGGAAACCAGTCATTAGAGTCACCAGTGGATCTGTAGCCAGAAACTTCATTAATTTGAAAGATTTCACTCTCTGCTGCCAGTAGACCTCTGGATTTTTGCCTCCATTTAGGTGGATGATCATAACATTGCCTCTGAAGATGGAAACCAGCTAATGACAGGAGCAAGTTTATGAATGACACTAATAAATTTAATTTCAAAAGCTAAATGTTAGTTCAGTTACTAATTTATTGCCTGATCATAGAGATTAGGTCAGGTAGCCATTATCTGGATCAGGTCTTTTATTTTCACAGGAAACTTAATAATATATCATAAACTGCATTAATTCATTAATGCTTTCTAAGTTCTGAGTCCTAACCTGATAAACAGGTTGAGGCATTTAAAAAAAAAAAAGGAAACTTCTGGCCAAGATGGAGGCATAGGTAGACACACTGTGCCTCCTTATACAACCAAAATAAGGACAACAACAATTTAGAAACAAAATAACCAGAACTGACAGAAAATTTAACTGTATAGAAGACCAACAACCAAAGAGTTAAAATAGACACATTCATCCAGAACAATAGGCGGGGTGGAGTCAGACAGCCAGGCGGAGAGGGGTTGAGGCACAAAAAGCAGTGGCATAGAGCGCACAAGGCACCCTGGGTGCACAAGACCGCAGTAGGCAGACCCTGGGCACGCAGGTGGCGGCAGGCAGACCCCACGTGTGGGGTGGCAACCAGCAGACCCAGTGAAGCGGCGATTGTGAAGCGAGGCAATGCTCGCAAGGCAGCTGGCCGACTGGGTGGTCCCACATTCGTGTGCAGATAAACCAGGCAAAACTGGGGAGCAAGACAGACCACACAGCCCAGGGTCCCAGTGCCAGGAAATAAAGCCTGAAAACACCTGTGGAGGTTGAGGCACAGGGAGAGACTCCCAGCCTCACAGGAGAGTTTGTTGGAGAGACCCACAGGGTCCTGGAATGTACACATGTCCACCCACAGAGGAATCAGTGCCAGAAGGGTCCAGTTTGCTTGGGGGGAGTGGTGGAGGGAACTGGGATCCGACAGAGAGCAGAGCAGGTGCCATTGTTCCCTCTTGGACCCTGCCCCCACATACAGTGTCACAACCCAGCAACTGGGTTGTCCTGCCCTGGTGAAAACCTAAGGCTCCACCCCTCATATGTAACAGGCATGACAAGACAAAAAGAAAAAATGGCCCAAATGGAAGAACAGATCAAAGTTCCAGCAAACTAAGCGATGAAGCAATAGCCAACCTATCAGATGCACAGTTCAAAGCACTGGTAATCAGGATGCTCTCAGAATTGGTTGAATTTGGTTGCAAATTAGATGAAAAGATGAAGGCTACATTAAGTGAAATGAAGGAAAATGCACAAGGAACCAATAGTGATGGGAAGAAAACTGGGACTCAAATCAATGGAGGAGATCAGAAGGAAGAAAGAAACAACCAAGCAGAAAAGAATGAAGAAATAAGACGTCAAAAAAATGAGGAGAGGCTTAGGAACCTCCAGAACATCTTTAAACATTCCAACATCCAAATTATAGGGGTACCAGAAGGGGAAGGGGAAGAGCAACAAGTGGAAAACTTATTTGAACAAATAATAAAGGAGAACTTCCCCAAGCTGGCAAAGGAAATAGACTTCCAGGAAGTCCAGGAAGCTCAGAGAGTTCCAAAGAAGTTGGACCCAAGGAGGAACACACCAAGGCACATTATAATTACATTGGCCAAGGTAAAAATGAAGGAGAGAATCCTAGAAGAAGCAAGAGATAAGGAGACAGTAACCTACAAAGGAGTTCCCATCAGACTATCAGCTTGTTTCTCAAAAGAGATGTTGCAGGCAAGAAGGGACTGGAAAGAAGTATTCCAAGTCATGAAAGGCAAGGACCTACATCCAAGATTGCTCTATCCAGCAAAGCTTTCATTTAGAATGGATGGCTGATAAAGTGCTTCTCAAATAAGGTGAAGTTAAAAGAGTTCATCATCACCAAGCCCTTATTATATGAAATGTTGAAGGGACTTATCTAAGAAAATGAAGATAAAAATATGAACAGTAAAAAAAGACATCAAATTCACAGTTAGTAACAACCATTCCTAAAACAAAAGCAAACTAAGCAAACAACTAGAACAGGAACAGAACCACAGAAATGGAGATCACATGGAGGGTTAGCAACAGGGGAGTGGGAGGAGGAGAGAGGGGGGAAAGGTACAGAGAATAAGTAGCATTGATGGTAGATAGAAAATAGGGGGAGGGTAAGAATAGTATGGGAAATGTAGAAGCTAAAGAACTTATAAGTATGACACATGGACATGACTAAAGGGGGGAATGTGGGTGGGAGAGAGTGTGCAGGGTGGAGGGGAATGAAGGGGGGAAAATGGGACAAATGCTCCATTTGAAGGGAGACGCTAGGAACTGTGATGATAAAAGACAGATTAAATGTAAAATTCATATCTGGAAAAAATAATAATAAAATAAATTTTAAATAAAGGAAAAAATAACAAATTGTTCAGTCTTTAAAAAAATTATCATTCTATATTAGTTGTATTTAAAATTTAAATAGGCTGGAACATTTACAGATAGGTAAAATGATGAGATGATGGGTTAGGCTACAAAAAAAATAAAGTAACAAAAAACTAATTTATTTTTACATAAGCAACAACAAAAATGTCCTGGGAAATCTGGTTCTTCCCTCACCCTCTCTACGTTAAGCACATAGGAAGCCTCTTGCATCTATCTTAAAGGAATCATGCTCTCCCTCCTGCGCTGTCTCAGAAAGACACAGATACACACTCTTTCACATTAGTTCTGTTTTGTTCCTTGTAAGAGTAAATGAAAAGTCATTTTGGAAAGACAACTAGGACACATGTTTTAATTCCATGGCCAGGTGACATTTCTCTTTTTCTGGTTGGTAGTAACAATATCCAGAGACATCTTTGTCCAACTATTAGCCTTTGTATGTGTTATATATTCGGACACATGGAGTGAATAATATGGACATGAAGCCTGTCTTCTTCAAAGGTAACTGGGCAATAGCATAATCAGGCCATTGGAAGTAAGGTAGATATGAAAGAATATTTTTAACAATATTGTCACTAGAATTAAATAAAATCATTTAAAGGTTTGCAAGTTCCTCGGAAGCATAATGGAATATAGTAAATGTTATGTTTGTAAATGACTGTTTTTCTAATGACATACTGAAGGGAAGAGATGTGAACCCCACGATGCACCCCAATGGGCTCGCCACAGCTACTCTTCCCAATGACTGCTCCACTTCTGTTGATGGGACACATTTTTCTGCTAGACAGATCAGACACAGATAATGGCCATCTTGATTGCATCAGGGAACTATTCATAAACAAGCACATTCATATGCAGGTGGGGTTTTTTTTCCTGCAGTACAAAGAAGAATTATAATTCTCCTTTGCAAGAGAATATTTTAAAACCTAGTCTTAAAAGTGTGTGTCCTGAGGACCTTCTGTGGTATGCTACAATAGTTTGTCTTAGCTAACTACGAGTTGTTGTTTCAGTGATCTCTGAAGTCCTTAGGTTTATCAACTACGCATGACTGTTTTTAAAGCTTTACCACTGTTACTTTGGTTCCCCTAGTTTTTATCACTAATCTAGGACATGTCTTCTGTGGACTACCACAGCAGAGAAATGCTATCTGATGCTGGCAAAGTTAACAACCGTGGTAGTAAAATTCTGCCAAAAGCAATAAGCCAATTGCAACTCACAAATCCCTGTTTTAGCAATTTGCTCTGCGACATGAAAAATATTCCTCTTTAATAAATAGTTAGGAAATTGCCTTCTTGGAACTGATTTTCAGATGGCTCCTTCTGCCACCTGTTAACATTGGAAAGAAAAGATACTGGGGTGAAGTGATTCTCATTATCAGCCATTCTGTAATGGGCCTCTCTCAATATATGCATTTCTAATGAGCAGTAAAATAAAATCTTTTGGTTTTCAATCACTGAGCACTTAACCTCTTAACTAGGGTTCTTCATACATCTCAGGAATCAAGCTATCAGAGCCTAGATATAGAAATTACTAGTTGATATAGTAATATCATGTAAAATGTTAGGCAAAATGATTTTACTGGATTTTGTTTGTAGTCATGGGAATAGTGTGTGTCCTGAGGAGTATCACTAAATAGGTGACAGATGCCTGTCCATCATCAAGGTCTATGAGCTGCCTATACGTTTTTAAAATGTGTGTAGGAACTCACAAAGCAAGAGACATATGGAAACATATGGATGAATCACGGTGGCCATGCCAATGCAAAACCAGCTCTAAGGACACTCTGGCTATCAGGTACTTAGTGGAAGCCTTTTGTGTAAAAGTATGTTTTATGTCATGACATTTCAAGTGCTGTTACCTGAAGATAAGCAGTGGTCCCAGTGCCCAGCTCACGCTTTTATAGAACACATTTACTGCTCCAAAGTACCGACAATACATACCTACTGATCATCTCAAGAACTCTGAATGAGGAAGTAGTATCTGAAGTAAATGAAGTATCAGAAGACCAAGGAGGTTGATGTGACCATGCAGTATTGTGTTCACACAGCTTGGGCACAACCAAGATTTTAAGCTGAGCCTGTGTCCTAAGTTGGATGGAACATGCTACAGGGCTGCAGCCTTGCACACACCCTTAATAATATAGACAGTGTGCATTTTGGCCTCCCAGGGGAAAGGACCATGTTTGCCTGGCGATTCTTAGTGAGTGTTAGTTTTCTTAAGGTTGATAGACCTTTTTTGCAAACAGAACCCGGAGGGTTAGGAGGCGCGAGTGTGCCTTGACGGCAGCACTTATTGATCCAAACATGGTGGTAGCTCTCATTGTGAATTGACTTGTGTGCAAACTGAGAAATATGTGAAAGTTTTAAAGTGATAAATGCACACTTAGGAGTTGCCAATGTTCTTTGCTATCTGGGTTTGGAATGGAGTTTAGGATTCCAGTTAGTATGTCCAAACTACATGGGTGGATTTTTTGTGGTGTATCCTAACTCCTCTGGCTGTGGATTTCTCCTTGTTTTGTAGCAGGTAAAAGACCCGGACTTATGATTACATTAACAACAACACATTAACAACATATATACATTAACGACAACAACAACAAAAAGAACCTGTCTCAACCTGGACCAAAAAACTTTTTAAAATTGATAAAATGTAGAATCAAAAGAAAAATCAAAGTACATATAGTCAAAGTTCAGAAAGTAAGACTGAAGAGTCAAAATTCCAGAGGAACTTCTGGAGTTCCTAGAGTTCCTTCTAGCTACCTGGTGACAACTATTTTACTGTCCCCTGTTGTACCTGTTGCCGGACAGGTGACAGCACTTACTTGTAAATGCTTGTATGGCCTATCACAGTATTGTGAATTTTTAGAAAAATCAGCGTACGCTTTTCTATTTCATATGTTAAGATAATTGAAGGAGAATTTAGAATTATCCTCATTACACCATTTTCACTACTTCCCAGTTTACACTTGGTCCTTTGTGGTAATTAAATGTACTTTCAAATGGAAACGTCGGGACATTGGCAGAAGCATGGAGAGGTTGCTGATTTCCCCAGAGAAGCTGTTCTGAGCCTACCCACAGTGGACAAGCTGTATCAGAGACCAGTATTCATGCTTAAAGGAGATGGAAATTTTGATAAGTAAAGGCCTCATTTCACCCCTTCAGTAACTCATGTTAAATTACCATGAGGGTAGGGTTTGTCTGAGATGTTCAAAAAAAGCAAATTAGTAAATGTGGAACAGAAGACAAAGGGGAAAACAATTGAAGAAGAAGGTGATTGTCTTATGAATGTTTTCATGAATGATTAGCAGGACCAACTGGAGGAAAATAATTACATGAACAATTTGCTTTTAGAGTCAGCTGACCTCCCTTTTTGCACACTCCTATTTTTCCCTTCAGCATTGACTTCAAACCTAGCTTCCTGTGGACACTGAAAACATTCTTGGTTTTCTAACAAAAAATGGGGTTCTGAGAGGTATAATTTGGATATCAGTATGTTGGGATTTTGAAGACATTTTGATAGCTTATAAAATAGCAGGGCAGAATTTTTGATCACTTGAAATGTATTGAGAAAACTCTAGATATATAATCTCTGCAAATAGGCACCTACTTCTTCCCTAAATCTTCTATTAAAACCTTTTAAATCCATTAAGGACCTTGTTTTGAGCTATATAAGGAAGGCTGCGGTACCTCAGTGTTAATTGTTGGTAATAGTTTTATCACTCTTCCCAGGACTATTGGCCTTTCTTTTTCCTTTTCCTTTTTCTTGTTTCAAATTAAATAGATGGTGTTATCCTTCTGGAATGTATCTGAATAGTGGGGTTTCCACTTTGGTCAGCAAGCATATGGGAGACACCGTGAGTGTCGCTGGGTACCATTCTGTCGGAGTAGCCGTGTGAGGTACTTTTCAGGCAGTGACTCATCGAATGGCTGGTGTCTTCGGGAGGACCATCTGTCAGATGAGGTGTTCAAGTTTTGGCAAAAAAAATCTGTGTGGCCATAGCTAGGAGTTTCTCATATGCTGCAAAAATCCATAACATAAATTATCCATTAAATCTTTTTTTAACCCCGGGGAGAATTTCAAAACAAGTAGTAGTTATGTTGGAAAACTGACCAAACAGTGTGTGTGGAACATGCCTTGGGTATAGATCATGTTTTAAAATAACTGCCTTTTTAGTCTTGGAAAATACTTTGGTAGCAACCCTTATATTTGGGAAGTAAAAATGTTCCTTTTCAAGTTAGAATGTAGGAAGTGTGGGGGTGAGGATATGACTTGCCCATCTCACTTATTCTAAAGAAAATTCAGGGTGCCTCCAACCCATTCGGCTCCATAAACAGTTGTTGAAGACTTGGTATGTGCCAAATACTGTGCTGGTATTAGGTATATAGGAATAAAAATATAAAAAAATAACATCTCTGTTCCCAAGGAGTTTACTAGGTGTCTGATAGGACAGATCAGAACTTCTGGCTTGTCATGTATTTGTAAGGACGTTTTAACCCATTTCTGTTCCCTTCAAATTACAGACTTCTTTCCTTTTAGCACATTTTACATTACACCCAAACGTTACACCATCTGCCTGCCTGGCAAATTGCAAATGTGGATTAGTAAAACCAAGCTACACAAAGTGCCACTGGACGTTGACACTGTCTGCTCCCCAGACCCCTATCAGGTTGTTTAATCCCCACAGAAGACATCCAGCAGAAGCAATATGGGAAGCTGAGTACAGGGATCTGCTGTGAACCAAGCTGCATGAACAGAACACAGAGCATTTTGTCTGCTCTGTATAGACCTTGCGTAGCATGTCATAAGAAGCAGAGCTGGTAGAAGTGGCCTTCTTTTGGAGCAATTAGACATTTCTAGTGGCCATTTTCTGATGCTTCTTCAGCTTGACATGGTGGGATTAGTAACTGCGTGTAAGCCCTACCCTGACACCCATCACTACCAGTCCTGCAACCCAGAGATGTGGAACAAGCTTACCTTTATGTGACATTAATATTTTACTTCTTAGAGGCGGCAGCCTAAATCTTGCAAGAAAGCAAAGCTATTCTTTGCTAAGCCTTTATACTTTTGTGGTGGCTGTTTCAATGGATGTAATATTTGGTATAATACAAGGCCACCGTTAAGAGACAGTCTCCTGGATTGGAGTCTTGGTTCTATCCCTTACTAGATGTGTGACATGTAACAAGTTTCTTAACTTCTCTGTGCCTCAGTTTCATTATCTGTAAAATTAGATGATAATTGGACCTACTTAAGAGTCTTATAACAATTAAATGAGCATGACCTAGTTCACAGTTTACACTCAATATAAATACTTATATAGACAAAATAATAGCTGTGCAACAAGTTATCTCTATTAGGGACCTAGGATGGATCTCAGGGAAGTAGATTTGAGCTGCCCCACATGGTAGAACTGAGGCCTCTATTGCTTTCATCTTGGTGAGATGGAACACATTCAGCACATTTTCTAAGAGGTAAACTGGCATTGTTTTTATGACTTCCTTACAACAGCTTGTAGGTGTTCCTCTCTGGCCTCAGCTCCATGCTAGGCTCCTGACTCTCTTCAGACGAGGGAACTCTTGGCTGGGGCATAGGAGTCAGCACTACTTACAAGGACCACAGCCCGCAGTTTCAGCACACTCTATGTCCTGTTAAAGGCTTAGGTGAGAGAAAATTTGAAAATGAATGTGTAAGTAGCTGTACAAATTGTATATTTGCCTCTTGGCCTGGTACTGTGCATGTATTTTGTGCTAAATTAAATGGAGAGAACATGGCAGATGAAAAAATGAATGCCATTGTCTTTGTATAGAACGTTCTATAAAAGAGCCAATAAAATTTGTGCATGTATTTATTTTTCCTAAAACCTTATGGGATAAGTAAGGAAACTGAAGGACAAGGCAGTCAAAGAATTTGACCAAGTTCTCATAGTAAATTTTATGGTGGAGCCATCACTTGAACTCAGGCCATCTGGTCCCAGAGCCATGTTATTTTTGAAGGGAGTCCTCGGCCTTTAGATTGAACCATCCCTCTTTGGGAATGCTTGACATTTGATGTATTGCTTTCTTTCAGCTTCTGCTGGGAGTCATTATGAGAAGCCGTGAGAAGCCTGTCATTGTGCGTGTTAGGAGAATAATATGAGAATGTTCTGTGCTGCACAGTATCTTCTTCGTGAGGACTCCTAAGGGAATTTTTCTCAGTTCTTAATAATGAGAATTGGTAAACTTCCCGAGCAAATTAGTCTGCTTTTATTTCCTGGGTGTTGTAAACTTCCTCTTTTGAGCTGATCACTAGAAAGCTAACAATCGTATTTGTGGCCCACCTTTGCTTCTCTTTTTATTTCATTTCATGTTGACAAAGTCATTTTACAAATTCAAACTATACATGCACATGAAAAAAAGTTCAAAGTGTATAGAAGACTATAAAAAAGAAAAATCTTCCCTCTCCCTCACATCAGTTCCTACCCTTAGGTTTTAAGTTGCTTCTTGAATATGTGGAAGGTATTTTATGCATAAACAGCATATATCTGTATTATTTAAAATAATAAAATTATGCTATATACATTGTTCATCATTTTTTAAATTTCTATTTTAACTAGAGAAATTATCGTAAGATTTGTAAATGAAAGAGATTAATACTTACCTCCCACTCACCGTTTCCCATCTAAGGTATGCAATGTTAACACTCCTCAAGGTACCTTATCTTAATTGTAATACTATCTTACAACTTTATCTTTTTTTTAATCACCTGAACTGTGAACTCTTTGCAAACCTGGAATGTGGCTCGGTGATTATAATGTCCCTGATGACTGTGCACAATGACCAGCACGGAGTGAGTGTTTAATACACGCACAATTAAGGCAACCACCCAAGCGAGAAAACATGCAGATGAAAAAATGAATGCCATTGTCTTTGTATAGAACGTTCTATAAAAGAGCCAAAATGGAGCCTGAGTATTGCATTATGACACAAAGTCAAGAAAACAGATTTTTCCCTATTTAATAAAGGAGAAAATTCATATGCAATCAGAGTGCAGAAATGGTCTGCTTGGAGTTAGCATGTGCTGTCTGTTATCAGTAAAACAATTAGGGCACTAAGCCCATCTTAAATGACTAGGTGATATAAATGAAAAATCTGTACATGTTTACCTGGCTGGCTGGGCAATTCACTCAGTAAACACTGAACACATCTACTGAGCAGCCTCCTCATATGGCCACGGGTTGGGCTCCAACTGCACTTCAATCCAGTCATAGTTTTCGCTTTCACGGCATCTACAGAAAGAGAATCTAGAACTCAGCTTAATCCCCTCCTTTTCATCGAAAATAAAGGAGATGTGAGAGAACCTTCTAACTTTATATCACCACACCATGTCTGTGCGATTATCATCTAATGAGTGTTTTTCCCCAACTTTGTAAGAACTTCTTTTTTAAAAAAAATAAGGTTCCTTATAATGTTTTCACCTGTAACTAGTAATGCCTTGTCACAATGAAGCTTTTTATCCCTGAGGTGTGGGATCAGAACACAATCTAGAAACATTTGTCTAACCACTTTTAGACTATGTCCCAACCTCTGTGAGAAATACAAAACAAACATATGGTAAGAAGAATTTGTTCGTAATGTATTTTGACTACGCTATCTCTGACTTTTCGAATATGTTCATGGGAATTAGAATCTTTAAATAGCACCTAGTCTCTGTGAGAAAAAAACAATGGCAACACTGCCATTATCTTTGGGTATCCGTTCTTTCTAAAGATTTCATAGTCACTGTCATGTTGCCTCTTTTTAATTATTTCTTTTTGCTTTAGCTTGAGTCTAAATTTTTTTGAAAGAAAAATTTTATCCTTCCCTTTTTAAAAATAGGTAAATTTGGCCCTGGCTTGTGGGGCTTAGTGGATTGAGTGCTGGCCTGGAAACTGAAAGGTCACTGGTTTGATTCCCAGTCAGGGCACATGCCTGGGATGTGGGCCAGGTCCCTGGTTGGGGGTGTGCAAGAGGCAACTGGTTGATGTATCTCTCACACATCATTGTTTCTCTCCCTCTTTTTTCTCCCTCCCTCCCCATTCCCTAAAAACAAATAAATAAAACCTTTAAAAAATAAATAAAAAAATAGGTAAGTTTGTTTCACTATGGAATGTAAGTATATGGCCTAGAGCAATTGCAAAATTGACCACCTCTCCTAGGGTATATATGCTTTGGATCCCTTGAAATTTAACATTTAAACATTGAGGCATGATAATTAGAAATGTCTCCTGATTTTCATGTAACAGAACAAATAAGGTTGCATTGTAAGCGCAGACAATAAATCTGAAAGTTCCTATCTGGAGTGGCAGTTGGGGCAGAGGGCTATATACAGCCAGGGCTATCTGGATTGCTTCTTAGCATCAGCAGTTTTGGGGTACCTGTGTCCTGGGAGGATGCAAGGTGTGACTCAAGAAAAGAAGGGGAAAGGTGAAACCAGATTAACTCTCATTATAATTGTATCATAACAGTGAATATGCTAGAAAAACGCTTATTTGGATTTGCTATCATTGAAGTTTTTAATTTTTTAAATGAAAAGATTAAGTAATCATTTCAATTAAACATGTGCGATTACCTGCTGGAGTATCATCTGGAGAATTATGATGTCAATTAATTATAAATAATTGCCCAAGTACCAGACGTACCATTTGTAGACAGGCTGTAATTTACTTACAAGTTATAGGGAATGAGAGGAAAGGAACAAAGTGGTTCACATTTTTCATTTCTGACAAAACCTTTTCTCCTATTTAAGGTTTTGGAAAGGCACTTTATATTTCTTATCTTCTGCTTATATTTCCTCCAGTTACTCATTAGTAGTTCAGAGGGTTATTGAGAGCAAATTCAATCCTGACATTTTCACTCCTCAGATTTAGAATTAGATTTTGTCTTTTTTGCATGTGTTCAGGGCCGGCAATGTAAAGGTATCAGGGTATTTAGCTAAGAATCACTAGGACCTTTGCAAACCAGAATCCCTGTGGAGAGCCAAATACACAAAGTAACCAAATACAGAAGCAGTAATATTGCAGGCTTCCCACTGGGCAGTGCATTTGGGTTCCTTTTTTTCTGAGTATCTTTTTGTATTAGATTGCTAAGGATCAAAGGGTAGTTTTTAGACTACTTTACCAAAAAAAAATGCATGTAAATTGATTGGCTTACAGCTATATTGTTATTTCTTTTAACTAAGAGTATGTATTCTGTTCTGTAATAAAACAGTTGGCAAAGCATCAGGACAGGGTATTACGATAACTGAGTTCTCAGTAATAATTATTTTCAGCTGAGATCATTGAGCCCTGGTGTATGATTCAATGTTACCTCTATTTTTAAAATATTATACACAATTTCTCATATTCCTGTTCTCGTATTTTTGCTCTTATTTTTGCTAATTAGAATATTCTTCTTCTTACTAACTTTAAAAAATCATTTTAGAGCCAATACATTTCAGATACTTGGTTATCTTTTACATTACATTAGATGATTTCTTGAATTCACCCAATGATTTCTTTTTGGTAGTGCCATTACGTAATAAATGAAATGGTGGGAGGGGAGGGCTGTCATAAAAGAAAGGAGCAACAGTGGTGGGAGGCTGGCTACAGCAGGGTCTGAAGGGAGCAGCTGAACTAGTGGAAACCCTGCAAAGAGACTACTAGACTGCAGAGCTGGGGTCCACCAGCCCAGGCTCCTGCAGGGCAGGGAACATGGTATAAAGTCTTTGGAGTCTCCTGCCACACATGTTCACACTATTGACCTTAAGCAGATAGCCAGCCAGCTATTTCTCCCACAAAATTGACACATTGGCAGACCACAAAGAATCACAATTCAGGATATGCAGTCTAATGGTGAACCATGTGCAAGTCCCAGGAAAAAAAGGAGGGAAATGCTCTTTTATGGACTTGGGAGGGGCTGTTGTAAAGAAAGAGTTCATTGGAGGAAACCAAAAGTTTGAAGTATGGTGACTTTTCATTGGCTGAGTTATGGCAGTCTCCCATTGGCTGAGGTGTTACTCGGGGGAGGAATCTTTTTTTCTCCTGCTGAGGTAGTCAGATATCACTTGCCCTCCAGTTGGGATGGGTAGGGTGCCTGGACTGACACCTGTGTGGGAACTCTGTCCTGCATAGCAGAAGATAAGCTCTAGGAGGCCAGGTATCTGTGTGTGGTCACTGCTGTGTGCCGCATACCTGCCTCAGTGACCGTGGCTCACAGTGGTCACTCAACAAACTCTAAAATGAAATAGAGAGATTGTGTCACTTGTCAAGAAGTTATATTATCTTTCAAGTTGCTTACTTTTTCTGTTGACAAAGTGTTGTTCTGAAATAGTTATTAAAATGACTTGAAGGTTTTAAGGTGGTATTCTCTCTTTAAAAACATTAATAGACTGTGTTTTTTTAACACTTTTTTTAGGTTTAGAGAAAATTGAGCAGAAAGTAGGTGTTCCTTTATGCGTCCTCCCCTCCCTTTCCCCCCAGTTTCCTCTCTTCCTAACAGTTTGCATTAGTGTACTTTTTAAGCCATAGTTTACATTACGGTTCACTCTTGGTGTGCATTCTATTGCTCTGACAAATGTATAGTGCCATGTACCCACCACTGCAATATTGTACAGATACTAGTTTCACTGCCCTAACAATCCTCTGTGTTCTGCCTCTTCATCCCTCACCCCTAACTCCTGGCAACCACTGATTTTTTTTTTATTGTCTCCACAGTTTTGCCTTTGCCAGAATGTCATATAGTTAGAAACATACAGTATGTGCCTTCTCAGATTGGCTTCTTTCACTTAACAATGTGAATTTAAGGTTGTTCCCATATCTTTTTATGGCTTTATTGCTCATTTTAAAAAATCACTGTGCAGGCAGTTAGGGACAAATACCATGTGATCTCACCTTTAACTGGAACATAATCAACAAAAGAAAAAAGCAAATTTTGTTTGCTTTGAAGCAAACAAAAGGCATTGAAATTAAGAACAACCTAACAATAGCCAGAGGGGAGCAGGGACGGGACAATGGTGGGAAGGGTTTTCAGGAACTACTATAAAGGACACTTGGACAAAACCAAGGGGGAGGGTGGCAGCAAGGGAGGGAGGTGGGTTTGGCTGGGGTGCGGAGGGGTGTTGGGAGGAAGATGCAGACAACTGTAATTGAACAACAATAAAATAATTTTTAAAAATCACTGTAATATTCCATTATACGGATGTACCACAGTGTATCCATTCATCTATTGATATCTTGATTTCTTTCATATTTTGTCAATTATAAATACAGCTGCTTTAAACATTTGTGTTTCTGTGTGAACATAAGTCTTCAAATTATTTGAGTAAATACCAAGGAGGTGATTGCTGTGTTGTATAATATTCACTTTGTGTCTTTATAATGAGCCTACATTGAGAACCAATACAGAGAAGCAGATGTTGTAAGTTTCTTTCTTCAGGCTATTCTCTTGAAAAGTTTCCTGAAACCCTATTTAGATGTCTTACATATAAAAGACCTGAATCATATACATAAAATATAAATAAATTATTTCACAAGGGCTGAACTCAGTTCTCATGCTGTATTTCATGCTACTAGTGTGACACATCTGTGTTAATATTGCACCATATCACATTAATTAAAAGGCCACTTACACAAATTCAATTATTGTTAATTTTCAGCAAAAATAAGAATATGTGTTGAAGAAAGCTGGCAAAAATTTTCACATATGACAGACATAAGGCTCCTCTGTTTTCTGTGGCATTGCATTATTTCTTTGTATTACAAATGGGAGAAGCTAAACAATTTCTAGATTGGTACAGTCCATGTGGTCCTAGTGGCATTTAGAAAGCCTGTAAGCAGGGAGACCCCAGACCTCACCTAACTGCACTCCATCCAGGTTGGAAGTACAGCTGAGGATGCACAAGTGGCACTGCCCATACCTGCTCTGCTGAGGGGCTGTTTTGTAGGAAAGTGGCTGCTATGTTCTGGTGACTTGGAGAGGATTCCTGTTGTGCTTTTCTTTAGCCAGCCTGGCCCTGCCACTTGAGCATCCCAAGGCTTTCCTCCTTGCCATACTCCTGCCTTCCTTTACCAAACGTGAGCTATTGATCCCACCCTCCTGATGTATTTTGCTGCATCAACTAAAAGTATCAGACACTTGAGTGTATCTGTTACCTCTTTTCTTTGTATAAAACTCTCGTAATTCTGCAGGCTATTTTCACAAGTGTGTCTATCCTTTTCTGATCTGGTTTCTGCAGATTAAAAGTCACCGTGTTATTATTCACCCAGCCCTGACAACTCAGGGTCATCATTGATTCATTTTGGTGTTCCAAATAAGGAAAACAGAAGCAAAAATACAGAGGCTTGGGGTGTGAGCATCTGCTAATTAAATAAGTATTGGAGGACTTACCTGTTTGGATATGCTATAGCCAAGATAATAGATACAGCCTTCAAATAGTTTTGTCTAGTGTGGAAGGTGCTATTATATTTGTAGTGGGTATGTTATGAAAGAAATATGCATGGGCTTCTCTGAGCTTGTTTGGGGGGAATTATAAACTGTCGTGTGTGACTTGGGCATAAGGTTTGTGTCTGTGTTTGGTTGGGCCTTGTGGGCTTTGTGTGCAGTGAGACAGAGATGCTAAAAGACAGATCTGAAAAGTTAGGTTGAAACCAGGTTTGAATTGTCCTGACATCATAAGGAGCCTGGGCTTTACTGAGTAATCAATGTGGAATCATCTAATGGTTTATTTGTTTTTATTTAAAGCAGAGGAACAAGTGAACTGGGTTCCCAAACTGTTTTCTGACTTTCTCCAGGACTTTGCATTTGTATCCCACACACATCTCCAAAGCTCTTCAAGGTTAAAACCAAACTCATTATCTTCCCTTCCCTTCTACTCCTCCTCTGGTGTTCCCCATCTTGTTGATGGACTTGGCCATGGGCAGCAACTAACCAAGCCACAGATCTTGGGCAGATCACTTCCTCCTTATCCCCTCCCCCATGGTCAACAAGACAGCATGTGCCATTGCCTGTTTCTATCACATGGCACCCTTATCTCCATTTTCAGATCTAATCTTCTATCAGACTTAGTGCCATTAAACTATACTAATTATTCTTCACTTTACAGAGATTAGGTAAGTTATTTTGCTTTATTGCTTCAGCATGTGAAACTGAATTTCTGTTAAATGTTTTCATAAGCTTGGAGTTGTGCAAATGCAACATGTTTTCTAAGGATATTGGAAACAATATTATTGTACTAGGAATTCATAGGATGGGTACTATACACATTTGATACCTCTCCCTGACCTCATATGTCCTTAGGTATTCCCTCTATTATATGAATTCATACTAGATTTGGAGCACATAGAAATAATTAATAATAATAATAATAATGGCTTAAATAGGAAAAACATTTCTCAAGTAAATAAGTCTGGAGGGAGGCAGTGGAGTCTGGTGTGATGGCTCCATTAAGTCATTAAGGATACAGAGATATTCTGTCTTTTGGCTGCACAGCACTAGTGCACAGCTTTCATCTTCATGATGACTTACTGGTACAAAATGGCTGCTGGAACTCCAGCTATCTCATCAGTGAAACACTCCCCCAAAGAAGGAAAAGTGACCAGTCAAAACTTGCTTACCAGCTGAATCATCTCTCATTAAGTTACCTTTATGGACATCCCACACACCATTTTCACTTCATAGGCCAGCACTGAGTGAGACGCAAAACCCTACCTAAGCTGCAAGAAGGCTGAGAAATGTCTTCTCTGTTTTTTCAGGAGACAAAATACTGCATGTAAAACTGGGGTTCTATCACTGAGGAAGAAAGGAGAGAATGAAGCTGTCATAGGCAACAGCAGGGAGGAGGACATATATACCTGCTCAAGATACACAAAACTCTCTTGATAGGGGGCAGGATAAGCCTGTTCCTACTGGTACTCTTGAGTGTCTCCTTCAAGTCTCAAATGCTTCTGCTGTGTGGGTACCATTCTGGAAAGCATTTTTATGAAAATAAACAGTAAAATCACCTTCCAGGTTTTACTTTCTACTCCCCTACTTGTGAAGTGGCAGATACTCAGAACGTGCACACCACTCTTCACAAAAAAGAAACATGCAGAGGAGCTAAATTAGATGGTGACAAATTATGCTTCCATAGAATTCCTCCCTTAATTCCTAGGTATTGTAGGTACTGTAGGTCTTGGCAGTTAAGCTCAGTGGTTCTCAACCCTGCAGCAGGTGAGAGTCGCCTGTGGAACTCGTAAAGATTGTACATAAGTGGGCACTACCCCCCTCCCCCAGAGGTTCTCTTTTAATAAGTCTGGTGGCAATCCCAGTAATCTATATGTTAAAAAATAAAAGTGATCTTGATCGTTGCCCTTATGAATTGACAGCACTTGATGAACAAAGATTATTCCCCTTATATATTTCCCAAGAATAAGAGTCACTGCATGAAGTCATGTGCTCTTGGGTTACTGAGACATAAACTTGGAAACTCTCATTAGAGGTCGGAATCAACATATGTGTTTGCATGAGAAGAAGGCATAATGTAGAACAGCAGATCTTTTAAAGACCAGAATGATTAGATGTACTGGTCATGCATGTTGAAGAATTAAGTATTCATCGTACAGTGTCTTCAGCATGCAAACATAGCTTCAGAGTCCTGAGTCTCATCATGCAAGTGTGGTGTCTCCAGTGAACTTAGTTCTATATTACCGTATTTTTTGGACTATAAGATGCACCCTCCTGCACCCCCCGCCCGCCAAATTTGGAAGGAATAATGGTTGTTAATGCTGCTGCTGAGTTATGTTTACATTTACATTGGTGAAATATTATGTTATTTATGTTATTAAATATTTTACCACATTTTTTCCTTCAAAATTTTTTTTCCTATTTTCCTCCTCTAAAACCTAGTTGCATCTTATGGTCCCAAAAATACGGTACTCACTGTGTTGTCTTCTGTTATCACAATATATTGTGAGCGGTGTAATTAAGGAATAAAAGCAGTGACTTCCATTTCTATGGCATTTCTGCTTTCAAAATTCTTACTTCTATTTAGCCTCAGTTTCATAAAACCTAGTACCATTGCTCTTTCATAGAGAAGAGAATTGAAACAAAGTCCTGTGACTTCTCACTTTATAACATGTCAGGGTAAATGAGGAAGCAGGTTCCCTGAATCAAAAACAGCACATTAATCTGCAGTGGTTTTTTTTTCTTTTCATTTCTCCAGTTTGTCAGGTTCCCCTAGACCTTATCACCCCTCATCTCAGTTCTCTTTTCAGGAAAGTCTTAAGTGGAATTAGCGAGGACAACACCTAAGGGTGCAACTTACTACTAACAAAATGACACAACAACTGGTAAATTTGGAAAGCAGAGGTGAAGTTATTGCCAGTTAACAGCAAAATGTCTGCTCTTCTGCCCTTATTCATGCCTTCCCCACTCTGTGTGGCTGGCTTACTTTATTCACATATAGATAAAGGTAGAAGGTAATATAGTCATGACAGAGAAGTGAAACTTCTAACGACAGATGATTTTCTCCAGGTTTTTATTGAAAATATCACCCATTAAGTGACATCTTCCTTGGCCCCTTTATTAATGTCATCTCCCCATCACACCCTCTGACATTTCATATCCCTTTTCCTGTTGGATTTTCTCCCCTTAGCCTTCATCACATAAAGCGTACTATTTATTTTTGCTTGTTTATCTTGTTTATTGGCATCTCCTCCACCAGAAAATAAGTTCCACGGGAGCAGTACTTTTCTGCCTGTTCTGTTCACTCCTACATCCCCAGCACCTAGGTACGCACGGCCTGCTGAAGAGCAGGTGCTGGATACATGAATTTTACTGCATGACTAATAAGAAGAATATATTAGGAACTTAATTGTCCCAGCATTCAGTTTACTTCTGTACTACTTGTTTAAGTGGGATCATTTAAATAAGTATACTCTTTAAGGAAATCCATGGTTTGGCTGACCTGTTCTGTCTGGTTACTCTTGGATCTTATTACAGATGCCAGTTTTCCCTGTTTGAGGCAGTTTTTGATTACTTCCTGTTTGAACTAACTATAAATTTTCTTCTCCTGGGGTGTCCTCTCAGTTTTTCCAGAGATATAATCACAGTTGGTCCCATTATAAAACAGTCTGATGTTACAAATTTGGTCCTGGGTTAAATTCTTTTCACTGGAACAGTAGTTACATATAATACAATTCTGTTACAATACTGTTAGGTAAGAATGTACATTATTTCTATTTGAAACCAGTGGTGTGAAAACGGGACAATTCTTTCCAGATGTATGTTCTAGAATCAGAAGAAACTGATGGATTCTTACTCAGTTTACCTGATAAAACACGTGTACATAGAATCAGTCACTGGTAACATTTAAGCACTCCAAACTGAGATATCCATATAGAGTTGAAAATATATGGATAGTGGCAAAGTCCCTTCAGTGGAGTATCTTAGAAACTCTAATTGAAGAACAAAAATACCATTGTCATTTAGCACAATGGTGCTTCCACTAAAGGATAATTACATCGTAGCTCCACGTGAATTTTCTCTATAATACTGCCCAATAGTAATAGAATAGTGTGTCTTCTCAGCTCACACACATGCTTGCGCTCTTTGTATTGGAGCAAATGAAATGTCATTTTCTTTGGCTTTTTCCCATTTAAAGATGACCTTGTGCATGTTTTCCGACCTGTAGAACTGAAGCCATGAGGTCATTTGTATTCCTTAGTCTGGAGACTGATGCTCCAGGTTGATTCAATATCATGGCCTTTTCAGCATTGCCAATAAATAACCTTGCTTTTCACTTCTTTGCACAGGCAAATTCTGTAATTGATAGTATGTGTGCCTGGAGAATCAGGTATTTGTCAAGTAATAAGTACAAGGCCATGAAAGCATGAACCAAAATACAAGAAAGTAAACACTGATGAGTTAATATCGTGGACATCAGTGAACTGAGGCAGTCATTGGGTGTTGAGGTAAACACAGCAAAGAAGCATTTCAAAATTATGGCAGAAGATAAAAAAGGACGTGGTTCTATCTACTTGCACAGAAAGGTTGGTTGTACTGTGGTTTCTGCTTCCTGGTAAATAGAGAGATAATTTTAGATTATTATCTTTTTTATACCATGCCAATTTCATTAATCACCCCGTCTTTCTGTCTCATTGATTTTAAGAACTAACTCTCTTTCTTCACAGAGAGCAGGGCTTTATCTTGTTTTCAGAACTGCTTCTGTGTTGCCGGGGCAGTTCTCGATATCCCAGTTGCTTTTATCTACCCTACTTATATCTTGCAGTCCCCTCCCCCCAAAAATGATTACACAGTTTTGAAAGATCAGAAGCTGGGAAGGCACAAAGACAGGCTTGATTAAAATCAAAAACTGATGATCAAAACTTAACTGCACAAAGATCAATTCCTTCTTTGTAATTTTCTCACAACTCAAAGGATAATTTCTCTGTCCTAATTAGAAGATAAATAAAATATGAAGATGTACCACTCATTTAAAGGGTACAGTTTGATCATTTGTCCTATTACTGTTGAGTAATGCTAAACTGAATTGTGAGTTCCCTTCTGAATTTTAATGTATGGAAGTAGCTGTAAGAGAAAAGGGGTAATTTTTTTCCTGAATTAAAATATCAAATTTTCATCAGTGTTTAATTTAGAAAATTTTAATATTTAATACCAAACATAATATAAAACTTGAACCTCACAGATAGAAAACACACTGGAAAGCAATTACTCACTTTGTAACTTTTGCTCAAACATAAAATTGGGAAAAATTAGCTTTTTATTATACTGATTACTAATAATTCTCTAATTGGATTGAATAAGAGTGACTTAATTTTTTCAGTGATTCAAAAATATCTAAACTGCTGTGGAACCCTTTCAAAAGGACAGAAAAGGGGGGTCTCCCTCTGATGTTGGGTTTCCACTTGTGAGGTGCCAGCGTCTGTAATATGATCCAAGCCTGGGCAGCTAGGATTTTGTCTTCTGGGAGAAAAAACAGTGGCAGAGGGTGGTGAAATTTAGGACTTGCTGTGATCCTAGAAATCATGCAGTCCAACCCCTAATTTCACACACCAGCCACCAGAGGGTCAAACTGACTTAGCCACCGTTACCCCGCTGCTCAGTGGCAGACCGAGGCCTGAGAGTGGGCTCTGGTGTCCTTCCTGATGTCTACTTTCCTGTTTTGTGCTCTTTCAGTAACCACAGAGGGTGGGGGTTTAAGGAACTTTCACTTCTCTACTTTTGCATTCTCCTGCCTTTCATAAAAGTGGTGTTCGCTACTACTACAGCTGAACATTATAGATACTGGCTGCTTGGTAGATATCTAATTTTTTGTATTTTCCTGCAGCATTCTCCAGTAATAAGTAGCACAATGCAATTTTTTTCTTCAAACATATTCACTCATGTAAAATACTCATCTTCCATGGCCACACATGGCCACATTAGATAGAAGATTAATGATTAGGAGTTTGGGAAACAAAATCTTCATACTTACCCTAGCTGGCATAGCTCAGTGGATTGAGCACAGGCTGTGAACCAAAGCATCACAGGTTCGATTCCCAGTCAGGGCACATGCCTGGGTTGCAGGCTATGGCCCCCAGCAACCGCACATTGATGTTTATCTCTCTCTCTCCCCCCCTCTCTTTCTCCCTCCCTTCCCTCTCTATAAATAAATAAATAAAATCTTTTTTAAAAATCTTCATACTTAATACCTTTGGATTCATGGTTCATATAATAGGGGCTATTGTAGGTTTTCAGATATAGTACTCAGACATGGTGGCAAGATAACAATAAAAAGCAAGTCAGCTTTCATACATAATAAAAATGAAACCTAAAGTGCCCAATATTTTTAAACATACCCTTGGTATATAATTACTTGGATTATTCAGGAGATAGTAAGTTCTCTGAGAATGGAGAACTCATCTCTTGCATCTTCATGCCTAGCAGAATTCCTGATTCACAGAAACCACTCAGAAAATACTTGATTGAGTGAAGACAGTGCCATAACATTAACATGAAGATGTTAGAGCCTAGGCAAATTGGTTGAAAACTGGTAGGGAAGAGGCATTACTGTGACGAATGCAAGGCTTATTCTATGTTATTTGCTCATTTTATTATGTCCTGCTGCTACTTTCTGTTAATTGAGAATTTAGAATTAAATTATTAATGATGTGTTTATACTTGAAACATCACCATCAACATGTAAATACTCTGAAGGCAGCTATTTCATACACTAGCTTTTAGTTTAAAGTTGATTAGAATTATTGAATAATTTGAGGATGACAATGTATTATTAATGATATTAATGTTGTTTGTAAATAGAGTAAATGTGCTTTTTAATGAGACTTGTTAAAAGTACATGAACTTTGGCTTTTTATGATTTAAGTAAGACCTGTTTATTGCAAAGAAACATAGTTAATTACTTGTTTAAGAGTGATATACAAACATTTAAGAAAAACAGTAAAAATCACCTGAGATAATCATTACTCAGAGATAATCACTAAGTAACTTTTAGTAAATACATTTGCCAGGCATGTTGTGTGCATGCACTTGGGGTGCATGTGTGTCTAAATGTATGTCTACTTTAAACATAAGGTACACTGTGTATGTATTCCGCATACGATCTGATTTTAACTCAAACTGTGAATGTGCCTGTTGCATCTCCGTAGCCCATCTGATATGGTGGACAGTTCCATGCACCTCTAACAGCGTCTCACTTCAGGTGCAAACTGTGCTCTATCTCTGCTCTGCTTTTCCCAAAGCTGCCCAGATCACTGAAACGTAGGAAGCTACAACCTAGAAACATGGAACGGTTAATACTGAAACCTGAATCAATAGGGGTGGGAGTTGGTGGATAAATGCCCAGCCTCTCCCCGCACCCCCCACCCCTGCCACCCCCATTCCTGTGTTGGGATAGTTATGAGATACAGGCTACATAGTTCTGCAGAGGCCCCCGGTGGAACTCAGATGCCTGCAGCAGTAATCAGCTCAGCCCTGAAAACCATAATGGACTACCTCCCTCATCTATCTCCCTTTCTCTCTTTCTCTGTTCTGTTTCCTGGATGCCCTCTGGAATAAACAGCCTGCTCCCACGCCCTCGTCTCAGGATCCGCTCTCAGAATCGCATCTAAGCACGCGCCAACCTCACATTATTGAGCAGTTAGACTTATTTGTATTTTTAGTACTAGAAAAGAATTATAGTGCAAATCCATGCACAAGTGCCTTTGCAGTTAGTTCTAGTTACTTTTTTTTTTACAATGAATGTTGGGTCCAAGGATATGCAGGTTTTAAAGAGCATTTGTAGAGTGTTACTTAAATTTAGAGTTCTATACACTACTGCCCTCTGTGTACTAAACTCTTTAAATATTTTCAGGATGTGGATAAAAATCTTCTATGATTTTTGCATGTTTTCTGTCATATATATTTTTCTTTATTGTATTTCCTGTTTGTATTTTCTCCCCATTTTTCTCATTGGGTATTTTGATATTTTAATATTTTTGTGGGCTTTTTACAGGTTGGAGATAGTAAGCCTTTGTAATATATTATAAATGACTTCTTTATCTTTTGACTAATTTTATGCAGCTTAATAGCCACTTTTATTGACTTCATTCCAAGTTTTACACTGGTCCCCTTTCTCTCTCTCTCCCTCCCTCTCTCTCTCTCTCTCTCTCTCTCTCTCTCTCTCTCTCTCTCTCTCTCTCTCTCTCTCTCGTCTCTTCCAGTGTTGAATTTCTCACCATTTTCCCCTCCTTCTGGGCCTTTCCATCTCATTTTTGGTCATCTCTTTCCTTCATCTGGTTCCTTTATTCCTAATTACTGTTTTAAACATGGAATTAATTAATCAGTCCATTCTGCTTTGCAGTGACTCTCACTGGGTGTGGAGAGTTCACATGTGAATCAGCAGGGGGGATAGCTTTTTAAGCTTCCTGTTACTCAAACTCTTGAGAATCACAGCCACAGTTTCTGTTCAGGGTGTGTGTGTAGCCCCTCAGCCAAGCAGAGGCAGAAACCATTGGGAATCACTGGCTGGAAGGTCTTAGAAAGCATGGAAATGTCACTCACATTTCTCTTCTCATTGTTTCTATGATTAAACCCTCATAGAGACCCTGTGACTTCAGGGCCCACCTCCAAGGAACTCCTTCTGTGTACGTATGCTTGGCAACTCGGCAAATTACTTTCTAAATGGATTGCTGAGTATGCTGAAGGCACATGCTTGACCAGGTCTAGAGGACCAGCATCTTTTTAAAAGCCTGATCAATATGAAAGGCTGCTATCTTTATATAATGCCAAGGGGTCAAGTCCAAATTATATTTGCACACCACAAGAGCTTTCAAAGCTCAAGCAGATGCCCAGGGCCTCTAGGGAGGAGTCACCAGTCTGCCTGGTGGATTTACAGGCACGCTTCTGCTGACCCCGGAAAGGGGGAAAGGATGCTCTTGCGTTCTGGGGAGCACTCTGCACAGCTCCTCGCTGACCAGCAGCATCTTCAGGCCTCATTATTTTCAGCCCAAACACAATTTACCTATCAACTTTTAAACTCACAAAACATGAAATATTTTTTTCATTCTGAATTATTTTACAATGTGTACTAAATTAAAACTGTAGGTTACCATTTTGAATGGATCTGCTTTAATTTATTTAACTCATATAGTTGAATGTTTCTAAAAGGAATTTACAAGGTTTATTAATATTAATATATATTAATAACATCATTAATATAGATATTAAAAGTTACACATAAAATGAAAAATAAGCAAAGGTGTTGAAAGGCAATCACAGTTGCTATGACTGAGCCTTAGAATTATGTTTCAGCTTCCCAAAACCAAAGTAAAAAAGGTAATGGGGTAACATAATTCTCACTTAGTGAGAGGAAACACACTAAGCATTCACTGAAGGGAAGTACTTTTTCCCCTTGGACTAAATTTAAAAGGAAAAATATCATGTGGATTTTATACATTTGACTTACGGTAACTTAATGGTAATCTCTCCAGTGCAAACCCATGGCAGACATGAAAGCACTTTTCTCATGTTTATTTCTTACAATAAATCCTCAACATAATCCAAAGGTAAACGGTTTAAGTATAACTCAGTTAAAGCGCTTTCAGTGAAAGTAGTTTCAGAGTAGGTCAGGGAGCTCACTTTCTGGCATTTTAAAGCATAATCCAAGGCTCTGTATATCTCATACATAAATTATGCAGATGCCAGCACGTCTCATAGATCATATTCCTTGACCGTTACCTTCCCAGCTGGGCTTTGTGAAAACTATGTAGGATGTTGGATGGAAACAGCAAAAGATGAAATTTTGCCCCTAAGATGCTGACTTTGGGAAAAGACCCAAATACCTTTCACATGTTTGATGAGGCAACAAAGTCTCTTGAATACTTTAAATGATTCATGTTCTTTTGTTAAATCAAAATAGTTATTCAAAGAAACTACTGTCATTCAGCTATAGGTATCTATGGATGCTTGAAAAAAGTATATATGTGTGCATGTGTATTTATATTTGTATTCAGTCATTTAACACTTGTCTGGTTAACTGAGCATCCTTTTCTCTGGTCTTTCACCTCAACTGCTACTATTCATTTAGCTCACAGTAACATAAGCATCAGCGAACTAAAATAGCCCAGTTACCTTAATTTTTTTAAAAAAGACTTCCTTTTTAAGCTATTTTACATTCACAGACATGGAGGGGAAGGAACCAAAATTTCCCATGTACTCCCCACCCCCCACATGCACAGTCTCCTCATTAAGCCCCACCCCCAGTCAGGGCAGTGCCTTTGTTCCTTGATGAGCTGACAGTGATGTATCGTTATCACCTACAGCCCACAGCTTATGTTCAGGTTCCCTCTTAGTGTCGCATGTTCTGGGCTCAGACAAAGACACCTTGATTTTTTCCTATTCTATGAACTTTTTATTAAAAACATATTAGTTGAGCCTATGACTGTGTACCAAGCAAAGTGTGCTGTGTGCTCTGCCTGCCACACCTCATTTAATCTACACAACGCCTTGAGTTTTAATGATGATCCGTCATCATGACAGGTGGTATGGAAGCTGAAAGGTAGATTCTTAAGACTACTATTTTTAAGAAGTATGTCACATGAAACTTTGAAAAAAATGACCAAACCTAAATAACTCCAGATGGTAATGTGAAATGATCAGACATGATCTATTTTTGTTAGTTCTGTTCACTTGAAACCTCTACAGAACAGCTGATAAAAGAAGAAACCCAATAAAAGAGCAACTTACTGACACTTAATAAGGCTTCTCTAGTTTTCTCCTTAAAGAAAAGTCATAGAAGAAATAGCACTTGAGTCTTATGCATATGGTCCAAATGCAGATGAAGGCAGCAGGGCGACCACCGGCAGCGCGCCTGCCCTCCGTGCTGGTGCCGGAGTCGGGTGGGTCAGGGTAAGAAGCGCCACAGGAGCCTTCTGTGGGACACTGTGTTCCTGATCGGAGTGCTGTTGCCAAGTTGTGTCCCAAGTGATGTACCTGTGAGCAGATGTGCATGATAATAATGTTAATCCAATACACATTGTGATTCAGGTGGAGAGCGTTAGAAGTCTTTTCCAGCCCACTATCTTATGGTGTGTCTTAGTTCTGCTCAGACACTTAATATCTTTTTTAAACTGAAATTAGTTGATGTGTAGTTCAATAACTACTAAGCACCATTTATTAAGCATTGTCTTACGATGCTATGTGATTCAGCTCAGGCTGCCGTAACAAAATACCATAGATGAGGTGGTTTAAACAACAGAAATTTATTTCTCATGGTTCTGGAAGTTAGGAATTTCAGATCAGGTCCTGAAGGGCTGTCCCTGGAGGGAGCACCCTTCCTGGCTTGCCTGTCTTCCTGACATGCCACCCACTCACCGCGGCCTTCACTTGGCCTTTCCTCCAAGCATGTGAGAGGAGTGAGAAATCTCTCATTTCCTCTTCATATAGGGCCACCAATCCCACCAGGTGAGGGCCTCTCCTTTAAATGCCATTCACCCTTAATTACCTCCTACAGGCCACATTTTCAAATACAGTAACATTGGGTATTTAGGGCTTCAACATATGAATTTGTGCTAGGTGGGGGAGAGGGGCAGTGAGAGGGCACAATTTAGTTCATAGCAGATTCCAAAAACAAAGCAGAACAAAAAATATTGATACAATTTCTGTTGACCAAGAAAAAAGCAGGAAGTAGGGGATCTTGTCAGTGATTGATAACCGTGAAGCTCTCTGACAAGGGAGGCGTGCTGATCCCTCTGGATGTGCAGATCTTTCACAGGTTAAACTAGGCTTAGAGGGCCTTTCTAATCCTAAAGTTTGACTTTTTATGTAATAACTAACTTCGGGTAATCAGTTCCAAATGCCCATGATGTTTCTCTCTCATTACTCATTCTTTGAACACCCTGGGTACCTTGGGGAAGGTGCAGTGGAAGAATCTGGCTGGCCTGGGTTTCAATTCCAGCTTCTGTTTAGCAGCTGGGGAGACTTACTTTTGGTACCTCTTTGAGATGGCTTATTTGTCTATAAAATAATTAATAATACTCACCTTGATGCATATAAGAGTGAGAATACAGACTTTGCTACTATATATGTATATTTTGAAAAATAGAAAATGAAATAACTTAAATATAAGGAGAATAATAGGAATTTATCTATCACATATGAAAAATCCAGAGATAAGCCAGACCAGGGCAGCCTCAACAGAAATTTCTATCTCTGGGTCAAAGTTGTCATTTTCTGCCTCTGATAGGAATGGAGAAAAGGGTAAGAAGTACTCCTTCACATTAACTTTCAGGAGCACCATCCCAAAGTGGACCGCATAAATGCTGCTCACTTGCCTGCCCCCAGAGCTTAAAGGTGTGGTTATATCACAAAGGAAGATTGGTTCAGAAGCATTGTTTCTAGCTCAGTATTGTTTTGCTAGCAATTTGTGCCTCATGGTTATTGTGATGATTTGGAATAGTTCATTAATTTATTCACTTAGTACAGAATTGTGGAATATTGTAACAAAGTGCCTATTAGGTGCCTTACATCTGTGAATACCAAGAAGATGGGCTTACCATCTTCCTTTCCCCTGACACCTTACTTCTTAAAATGAGATCCAAGGTCCTCCAGTGTCAGCATCGCCTGGAAGCTTGTTACACATGTAGAATCTTAGTCCCAAGCCAGTACTGAGTCAGAACCTGCATTTTCATATTTTGAGAAGACCCATGCCACCATGTTCTTTGTCATTTATGGCATCTGTTGCCTATGTTAAATTGAATACTTATAATGGTGTTGTGAGAATTAAATGAGATAATACGTATAAAATACATTAAAATCTGTAAGTGCTTCACAGCATTATTTAAGTATGAGGGGGAATATAGTAAATCCTAAGATATTGGAATGACAAGATTTGAGAATCCTAGGGTTTTTAGATATTTCATCCTTGATAACATTCCTTGATATTGTAATGCCATATGAAAAAAACACATCTATATCCAGGAAATTTGCTTAATTGCCATGCATTACCTTAGATACAGAGCTTTATTTTACTATATAGGAAGTTGCTAGGCCCATTCTTTTGTTTGTTAATTTTAAAAATTATTTTAAAATGTATTTTTAGGGAGAGGGAGGAAGGGAGAAAGAGAGGGAGAGAAACGTCAATATGTGGTTGCCTCTTGTGTGCCCCCTTCTGGGGACCTGGCCTGCAACCCAGAAATGTGCTCTGACTGGGAATCAAACCTGTACCCTTTGGTTTGCAGGCCAGCACTCAATCCACTGAACCACACCAGCCAGAGCTAAGCCCATTCTTTTAAACTGAGGGTTTTCAGTGTATTTTTCATCACCATTATTTTTTTTGACATGTAATATTTCAGCTTTTTGAGTTCTTAGTTGTTACTATCCTTTATTTGTATGACGCATATACAGGTTTTGATATGAATATGAAGATCTAAAATAGATACCTAGAAAAATGGACTTAAAAGTGATAGTTTCATGATATCAATTCAAATTAAAGAAGTTATACCTAGTGCGTTAAATTACAAGCAGCCAATCCAGATTCTTATACCACTGTTGAGTGAGTGAAAATTGTGAAAATCACCTTCTCATGGGTTTGTTTTCCCCACTGTACATTAGGAAAGATAGTATTCTGCCTATCTCAGAGAGTCTTGTGGGGCATGCAGCATGAGACCCTGGAAACATGTCGTATGCATATAGAAGGTGATGTTAGTTTCTAGTGTTGTCAAAGTGAGAGGCATATGTAAGTGTACATTGTAGGTGAAAGAGCCTTGTAAAATGTCTGGCGAACAAGCTTGTGGGTTGAGCTAGAGCCCTATAGTAGCTCCATCAAATTCACAATGTCTTTTGCTCCTGCTTCAGGTGGGTGGGGCCCCAGTGAGGGACAGTGACTCACCCACAATTTCTGCAGGGCGGTCAGGCATTGGCATGTAGTGGAAGCACGTGTAGGTGATGTATATCTGATGCATGCAGGGGAAAGCCTGGATGTTACAAGGAAACCAATGAGCCAAGAAACTTACAGAGGAAGGGAAGCTGTAAATGATGGATTTTCCTGGATCACTGGGCGTCACACCGTTCCTCTCCTGACTGTGACTGGAACGGGTGGCCGCCGTGGAAGGGATGCCCGCAGCATCTTTAGAAGCTGGCACACACGTGCTCATGGGCTTGGGACTGATAAATTCAGAAAAATACTATGAGGTTTGTTACAGGCTTTGTATTTGACTACAATCCTTTTCTTTGGTGTTCAGTAAATGAATGCTGAACTGTGAATGTGGGCACAGATGCTGGAGAATAAACACATGCCTATGGCATACCTGTCCCTCTCAGGCTTTCAACTAATTGTGGAGATCATAAACACCTTTATCAGAGAGAAAAGTAATAATTAATACTCATGCTATAAAATAGATTTTGGTGTGTTGTGCCCAAATTTAAAAACTGTACATATGTGTGTATGTGCCGTTGAGTGGACCCTGCGAATGAGTGCCATCCACCGTGTCCCGCCCTCGACTGCCCTGCTTAGCTCCTGTGCACTCACCCTGTGGCTTCTCTAATGGAGCTGGTCCGTCTTGTACTTGCTCTTCCTCTTTCCCTGCTGCTTTCCATCTCGAAGCACGATCATCCTTTCCTAAGGACCCGGCCTTCTCTTGATGTACCCAAAGTAGGGCAGCTTCAGTTTTGTCATTTTTGTCTCCAGCAGTGTTTTCAGGCTTAATGTGCTCTAGGACACACTTATTCATCTTTCTGGCAGTTCAGGGTAGTCGTAGAACTCTCCTCCAATGCCGTGTTTTAAATGAATTATTATTTTCTATCAGCATTCTTCTCTTTCCGACGTTTGTATCCATCCATAGTAATTGTGGGGATATGAAAGTATGGATAATCTTAGCCTTGGTCTTCAATGATACCTCTTTGCTCTTAGTGATCTTTCTTAATCCTGTGTGTTTAAAAATAAATCTACCTATGCATTTAAATCTATATTATATAGAAAAAAGAACAAAAATGGGCCATACATTAAAATGTTAATAGTGATGAAAATTCAGATTAATTTTAATTTTTATTTTTTATGTCTTCCTCAATGGGCATGTAAAGACAACAACATACTAAACTTTTGAAGCCTGCAAAGTATTTTTAGACATGCTATCTCATTTGATCCTCACAAGCACGCTGTGAGGTAGATCAGTAAGGAACATCAGTGTCGTGGATAAGAGAAATGGAGGAGACAGGCACACAATGCAGGCTGCCAGGATGTTAACTGCAGTGAGATTACATGGTATGTAGAGAATTGAATAGGTGGCAAATAGCAAAACCAGAAAAAAAAAGGCGGAGGGGGGGGGGAACAAGGAGATTTGGTTGTACCTACTTAGGAGGGGAATGTAAAGATCCCTGAACAGTTTTAAGTTTAGGGCATAGAAGGCCTTTTGTTTCCATCTGGCTCCCTGATCTGAGTCCCGTCCAGTTTTTAGTAGACTCAGAGACAGGGTTTGAGATCAGACAGTCTGAATTTGGTTTCCAGCTCTGGCACTGCCTAGCTATCTAACCTGGGCAGTTATTTATGGACTTGGGACCTCAATTTACCTATCTATAGGATGAGGCAAATACTATTAGCTACTGTGAGGATAAAGTAAGTTCATACATGAGATCCTTTAAAAGTGTGTGTAACAGTCGAAAGATAAAGTTTTTAACTAGTTAAATAAATAACATCATGGTAAAAATCCTTAAAAAAGTACATGGACATAGGAGGACTCAACTTCTATTAGGTAATATCATTACCATACTTGTTGATGTAAGAACATCCAGACATGTAGAGAATTTTTATACGCGTTTATTTGAGCCGAGCTGATGATGTACCAGGAAGCAAGGTCTCAAATGCTCTGGAAAAGACACTTTTAGAGTTCTTTTCATACATTTGGGATTAAGGAGGGAACGTAAGGAAGATGACGTGAAGGAGGGAGAAAGCAAGGCGGAGAAGTCTGTATGATTGATTACAGGAGAGTTGACAGATGCTGTGCTCTTTTGAGGGCGGTTACCCCTCCGAGGGGTCTGAAGAAAGAGGGTTACCTCTGGCATTTCGAAGGTGTATTTATGCCTTTGAATGAGAACAATGGACAGGGCTTGCTTACAGCACAGATAAACCTTTTATAGGGCTGCAGTGTGAGCACTCATCACAACTGCCCAGTTAGGAATTTATGATCAGATGGCCCCGTGAGCTTGATTTCAGTCACTGAATTTGTCAGATTTATTTTCATAGCCCCTTTCACATCCTAACCCTCACGGGTACAGGTTGAAAGGATATGTATATCGATTTCAGGGAGACAGCTGCATTATTACAGTGCAGATAGAGCAATAGCCTTGATCTTATAGGGTCTGAGACAAAATAAAGAGGTTGTCAGTACAAATATATCTGACACTAATCTTTTCAGTGACATTATCATTTTGAGATGCATAAACCTATGGATTGGATTAGTGATTATGTTCCTTAATAATAAGAAATATACAGATGTGTATCAAAGGTATATAGATGTATACTGAAAGTACTGATAGCTATAGATTAGAGATGCAAAAGAATTAAAAACTTACCACAAAAATATGAGAGAGTCTGTGTTGGTATTATTGGATTATTCAGTAATCTATTTAAGTCTTCACCAGTTCCTCCCTGTTCATTACAAATGTTTTGAATCTGTGTGTACACTTAGATGTTCTGATTATACACTGTTGCAGGCAAGTGATTGCTGTCAAATTAAGAATGGTTGTTTTGTCTTTAAAAGACCTTAACCATGGGCCAGGGAGTGGAGTGTGCCCTGAAGGTTAATTCCCTTACACCTGGAATTAGTCTGAGGTGTCCTACTGAAACAAGTAGTGTACCTGCCTATTATGGACCCTGGTTAAGGCATGAAACAACTGATTAACACTGTTGCCTTATACACATTGGATAGGAGTTTTAGGGTGGTTTCCACCAACTGTTAGCACTGTTTATTGATAACTGTTAGATTGATGATTTGCATCTCGTCTAGGAGAGACCGCTGAAGGGCCCTGCTGTTGAGGCCTATTCCACAGCAGGACTGTGTCTGTGGGACCCACAAAAAAATATAAAATCACCAGCTAGGACTCCATCCCAGCCATAGCCTGAAATACTACCAGATGAGTGCAGATTACCCAGTGAGAATAGATGATAGGATCCTAAATACTTTTTAATATCTTATTCCTAAATCCTTCAGTTCTTACAAAGGTAGATTATAAAACCCAAACATTGGGGAACCTCTCATAAACATCTCTTATCCTGCTTCTTTTTGAAAATACCTAAAATGTGTTTCTTCGTCCTTTTTGCAGACACCCTGGCTGTGGAATACAAAGCACTGCTGGTACAACTACCCCTATCAGGTAAGGAGCCGTTACTGTCTGGATTTCCACACACGTACAGCGTCTTCCCTAGGTGGGATTTCTGACTTCAGGCAGGTCCCAGGAGGTTTGGCAGCCATCTTGCTTTTTGGCCCCTGTCCCCATCCTTGTTGCTTAATGCTGCCTGTAGCCTAGTGAGGGAGGTGGTCTGTGCTCTCAGTGAAGTTCAGAATCAAAGCTTAATTGCTTTAGTAGATGGAGTAAATGTGGAAAGGTGCATTTGCTGGACAGTAAGATGCCATCAGTCCAATGGGGGATGATTCTTGTTTCTAACAGTTGATCTGCTTCTAATTACTGGAGCAAGTCTGATAGTAGGACAGGCCTATCTCAGTTCCAAGTGGAAAAGGCTCGTGTGGAGCTGGAGCAGGCGTGCTGACTTCAGTTCATTTTGTGGCTTAGGAGCAGCTGCTAAATATGTAAATCAAACACCATTTTCTTGAACTCAGAAAAATGGGCTGGTACCATTACACATAGACCCCCCCCAAAAAAATATCACTGAGAATGAGATTAAAATAGTATTCCAGAAGGCACATCAGCCCATAGAGGTACCTTTGCCTCTGTCCTTGAATTCAGTAATGTTAGCCTGTGTTCTGGTCCCTAGGTCAGTTACTATTTGAATATCAAAGTTGGGACTTTTCTAGAAATTTCTTGCCAAAAAATTTCTACATCAATTGGGATATGTTTGTAAGAGAAACAAATGTAACTAGGTTTTTGGTGATGCAATAAAGAGACATATATTATGATAAGCAACTTATAATTTTGAGTATGGTATTTTGGGGGGTTGTCCTTTTAAAGGTTTTTGGTCTTTTGGTGTGCATAAGGTTAACAGGGAGCAGGCATGCTCTGTGACTTCCCCATCACCCAGAGTGTCTGAATGGGGTGAGAACTGACATTGGCTACTCTTTGGCCAAGTTCAGGGTTAGGGACATATTGTGATGGAATTCCACTTTGCATTTCCATCCCTTTCAAGTAGTTTATTCAGATTAGAAAATAAAATAAATAAGCAGCATGACATGTTTAGAGAGGGCTGAGTATTCCAGGGCTATTTCATACAGACTAAAGCAACACTGAAACCCAGTCACTACTAAGAAACATTGTAATTCTCAGGCCCAACTGCTGTTTTACTATCTTACATACTTGGAATATTATCATTTACAGCTCTCTTTGTGTCCTGTAATGGTATACTGAGTGGAAAAATCCATACATATAAAAATACATCAAAGCCTTCCAGGAACCTTAACTCGAATGCTGGGGTGGCAGCTGCTCTGACACACTGCATTTATGAGGTAAATTCTGTCACGTGAGCAGCATTGAGACAAATGCCCCATGAAGTGTAATACCCACTCTTCTTCATTACTACAACATAGCGTGGAATAACTTTCACATTAATGGCTGGAGCTGAGAAATTGCTTATTTTCCAAGAAAATTAGTTACTGGAGCAGTGGCTCTAAGTGGAGCTGCCGACTACTTCACAGGCAGAACTGCAGATTCCACCTGAAAAGTTGAGGGTCTGGTATATACAGTCACATTTATCTAAAAGAGGAAATGTCATTAGTATAGAAAGAAAGATACCATAGGTGGGAATTCAGATCAAGATTGGCTTCCACTGCTAAGACATCATTGTTTATCAATGAATAATTCAGCACATAACTCCCAAATTCCAGGACCACTTCATGATCTCTCATGGGAACAGTGGTCATTCTTGATACATTCCTTATACTAATAAAAACAAAACTTAGCAGCTTTCTTTTTGTGTGTGTGGGAAAAAATATTAAACAGCATATAATTATTGTGCGTGCAATTATAACACTTTGTGGGTAGTTCCAAGTCAGTCTCAAGCCTGAGAGCACTTTTAAAGATGGGCCATGCTCATTAAACAGATTTATTGTGTCTTTAGCACATACGTTAAATAAATAATTGAACAGATTTATAGATGAAAGAGTAGTAGTCTATTTGAATTTTATTAAAGATGCACTGCTCCTTCTGAATGAGAATATATATTATATTTTTACTGCATACATAATGATTTTATATACACGTGTCTGGTTTAAGTTTAAAATAAGGGGACGTGGCCCCCGCTGGCCCTTGCACAGCCCATCACGATGAGCACAGTGGGGAGTGAGGAGCCCTGGCTCTGCAGTCCCAGCGCCTCCCTCGCTGTGAGCCCCGGGATCACCTCCCAACCTGAGTTAACTGGCAGCAGTTTCCTGTAACCATACAATTTAGAAAATGATAGTGCTAATTTTATATGATTTTTATGAGAATAAAAGATTAGCACATGAGTAAGCTTTGTCAACTGCAAAGCACTCCACGAATCGGGCAGTTATTCTAATATGACACTCTGTTACTAATTCTGCAATTTCTACAGTGCTCTCACTTGTTCTCATCACCCGCCTTGCCATTTTCCCAGGTGGCGATGCAATGAGAAAGTGAATCTCATTAAAACTGAAATTTAATCTTGGCTCCGAGGGTCCTAAAGCCAGCACTCTATTTTCTAGACTTTATTGCTGTCATATGTCTACCCTGAGTACCCATCTCTAATTGCTAATGCTTTCAAATTTTAAAAGAACACTTGAGCAGGAAATATATTTCTCCAGGGTAGTGCTGAGTTTGATGAACACATTGATGCTGAGAGTTTAGGATTGCTGGTAGGGAGAGTATCCTGTCTTCTCGTGTTCTGTTGCCAAAGGTCAGTGAGCGGGGCAACTGTTTTCCGAGATGCCTATGCACGAAGTTGGTAGGGTCGGTAGTTAAGTGAGTACCGTCTTCTTGTGAAAGTCATTTGTTTTGCTGCTATTGGTCTACAGAGCATTTAAGTTTCCTTTGTATTTACTGCATATCCCACTGTTACCCTCTGTGTAGTGTATGGATACGTTTGTGTAATGAGCTTCAAAGGTCTTTGATTCATTCTGGTAGAGTTAAGACATTTTGTTACAATTCAATAAAACAAAAACAACTGGTCAAAAACAGTTTTTTAAAACACTGTTTTGTTTTCATGGATTTATGTGCAAAGTAAATATTACTGATCTTTGCTGCCTCTCTGAACTCCTCATTCCTGGACCTGTCAGGCAGACAGAGCCAGTGTCACCTCCATTTTACAATAAATTAACTAAGGCCCAAGTTCAGTACCTACTAATCTGTGGAGGTGGGAATTGATCTCATATTTTCCTGGCTGAGTGCCTAGCCCAGTATCTCTTGGCAGATTCTTTGCCCCTCTGATCTTTTAAGAAATATTTTTGAATTGCCTTTTTTTTTTATGTTTGCAATCTACTAAAAGAAAGATCTGATTAATGCAGAACTTAAAACTGTGCCTCAGCGACTCATTCTGTACTCCAGGCTCTGACACCCACCTCCCTTGTCCCTGTGCTGTGGAATTGCTCAGCAGTTATCCAGGGTTATTCTTTTTGTGTATGCGTTAGAATACTTTTTCAGGTTGCCTAAGGAATCTCGCAGATACTCATGCATATCAAAGAACCATAAATGCTATTGTTAAAAGGAATAATGAATTGGTAAATGTTCATATTGACTGACACTTTTTTGGTTGGAGATAAATCAAAACTAATGCCATCAAACTGAGCATTTGAGGCATCCTTCAAAGCCCCCTTATCCAGAAAGAGATCAGAGCTAGAAGTTGTGGAGGCATAAGACCATGTCACGTTTCAGCCCTGAGCTTGAGGTACTTGGGACCCAACTAGGGTTCCCTGTCAACTATTAATCTTTCCTTTTTTTTTCTTTGGTCCTCAGCCACTCACAGCTGACCTTCACTACTATTATATCCTGGAGCTGTCATTTTATTGGTCTTTAATGTTTTCCCAGTTCACTGATATCAAAAGAAAGGTAAGTGGGGTTGGGTTGTGTTTGCAGACATGTGCCTTTAATGGCCCCTGGCAGATGGGCGCGGAGTCTCACGGGCACTTATCTCTGTTTTCCCAGCAGTGCCAGCCAAGTCCCGATTTCTGCTTTGATACATAAAGTTCTCTATTTTTGTTTGCGCTGGTTTGTATTTTGTTCCCATCATCTCTTCACTCTTCCTTAGTGTTCTTTTCTCTATGAAAACATATAGCAAGCAATGAGTCCCGACAGCAGTAATTTCTCTCAGTCTGATTCACAAGTCCCTCTGTTCTCCAAATTTAAGAAGAAAATTTTTATTTGTTGCTCCTGGGAGAGAGTAAATTCTCAGTGTTCTAGCCCTAGAGAAAGAATTCTTCTCCAATTTAAGAGCTACCTCACATTAAACATATGTCATGAAAATAACAACATTCTTACATGCACCGTGATGGGTTTCTCCCCTCCCTCCCTCTGGCTTTTGTGGAGGGTACTCTGGACCTTCTGAGTGTTAAACCGCTCATCCCAGCTCTCGTCCTGCCAGCCTCTGGACGGAGGTGACACTGGTGACTATTCACTGCTAACTTGTTTTTCATGATGCCATTTTCTTCACATTTTCATATTTGGATCTTTACTTCTAAGTTGTGTTTGCTGGCCTGCATCCCAGAGCCCCATCTCTACATACCTGTGTGTTCAGGGCATACCCCTTTCACTGGGTCACAGCAGCGATGTACTCTGCTGGTCAAAGGCTGCCTGTCTGACCTCTCTGGAGAAACAGCCTTAATGTCGTGTAAGTCGTCTGCTTCCCAGAACTGGGCGGTTCCTGTAAGAGTTAGGGCTTAGATATAGCAGATAATTCATTGGCACCCATAGCTTGTGGTTTCCTTACTCATGGCACCAAACACTCTGGATCAGTTTCTGGGAATGTTTAAAGATCCGTCAGAACCAGTTAGATCTCCTCTGTCTTACAGGAGAAGCCTTCTTCGTTCATGTAGTCAGTACTCGTCGTCTGCTCATCCACGTGTCAGGCTCATTGTGTATCTTACTGCTTTGTTTTTTTAAATCTTTAATTTTGGTAAAAATATAAAATTTACCATCTTACCCATTGTCAGTGTACAGTTCAGTGCTGTTTCACACATTCATATTGTTGTGCAACCAGTTTCTAGAATTCTTTTCATCTTATAAAACTGAAGCTTTATACCCATTCAACAACAGTGCTGCATTCTCCCCTTCCCTCGGCCCTCAGCACCAACCATTTTACTTTCTGTCAGCTATGAATTTGACTGCCCTCGGTACCTCCTAAAAGTGGAATTAGCATAATGTCCTCAGGGTCATCCATGTTTGGCATGTGTCAGAATGTCCTTCCTTTTTAAGACTGAGTACAATACATTTTATTTTCTTTTGAGGAACATTTTTTGGCTCAAAATATGTGTATAACAACAAAGGAGGTTTGAATATTCTTCCTGTTTTGTAGTTGAGAAAATTGATGTACAGTAAGCTTATGTAAGTTTTTCGAGGTTGTGCAATGTGGGCATGAATTACAGCCCCAGCTGACCGAGCAAAGCCATGTGATTTACTCTCAGATTGGACATGTGCACTGTTCTTGCATTGTCCTGCCTTGTCATACTCCTGACATTAGAGGCAGCAAGCCTTTCTCGGCTCTTTGACGTTTTATTGGTTCCTCTTTTGCTTAGTGAGAATTAGCAGTGCCATCTGAGTCAAAGAGGTTGCAAGACTGCCCGTCCTTGGCCCCGAGGAGCCTAGTCCTGGCAAGGCATTGCTGAACCAAAAGTGACCAAGCACCTGCCCCCCACCACCGCTCACCTGAGCTCTCTCATCATGTGTTGACCTGGTCTTTTCTGTGCACCAGGAGAACGGACAGAGTCTTTATTGTTTCAGGCCAAGTGATCGTTATCTTAATAGTTATCTCAAGTGGATTATTTTCAAGCTTTGAAGTATATCATTTTGTGTGGTTTTAACACATCTTGCATTAGAGTAGAAAACACCTATAAAAAGGGCCATTTTACAATGAGGTTCATGGACTTGATCTCAGGCCTGTACATATTGTCAAATTTTAGAAATTAATTATATATTTTTTTCTTATTTAACACCAAGAGCTTATTTTAGATACCTGGCACCTCTCCCTTCTTCAGTTGGTCAGAGGACTTTTGTATATTCCTGATACAGCTGGCTTATTCTTATTTCATGTGCAAGGTGGGGATATGGCCACTGCAGGACTAAAGGTTGCCCAGCCCAAATTTTAATAAGGAAGGCCTTTTCCTCTGTTGACATCTCTCATTGGTGAGCTGTAGCCCTTGCTTTTCTCCTTTGCATCTGGCTATCACTACAGGTCCTTGGTGGTCCCTTCTCATTGCTTTACCACTTTAAGGACCTGCTGTTCCAGCCATCAGCTAGGATGTATGGAATGTTCTGGCTGTGAAATACACTCTGCACCTTCTAGATTGCAACTATTAACCAAACTCTCTAAAACAGAGCCTGCTTCCTAATTAGAGAATAGAAATATTTGAAGACACCCATTGACAACAGAGTATTAAAATCAACTTCTAAAGGTTGTTTGTAAGGTCATTAATAGAAAGGCTAGGAAAACATTTCCTTAGCTTCCCAATTAAATGAAAATGAGCCTCAATGGTCATTTACAGTAGAGACCAGGATTTATAAATACTGGCCCCAAATGTATACCTCAAATTGTTAGAATTAGTACCCTAAATAAGGTTTAGAAATCATTTTTGTGACTGAATGGGTTCATGAGTCTTTTTTTGAGTCTTTCTAAAATGGCCTTTATATTCACAGACTCTTCCCCTATCTAAGGGTCCTAATACTGCCATCATTTTTTTTAATTGTTCTGCTTTGAAATAGAATATGGAGTCTAAACGTGAGTGGAGAGCATTTCATCCTTGTGGTGACAGAGCACATGGCCTCTCCCTTGATCATTTCCACAGTTGGTACTTATTTCGTCAGTGACGAGATATACCATCCATCTTCCCAGAGGGAAGCGACTGGCCAAGATGTGGTCATTTGGTATAACAGACTTATAATTCAAATACTCTATTGTAGGCTACCAAGATGTGTAAACCTTTTTGAGGATTTTCCTTTTTTCCTTCCTTCCTCCCTCCCTCCCTCCCTTCCTTCTTCTTCTTGTTTCCCTCCATTCCTCTCTCCTTCCCTCTTTCTCTCTTCCATTCTTCCTTCTTTTGTAAAGAGAAATTGTTATAGTATCTTATTAAAACAACAACTGTATTCTTGGTGTTCAATATTGTTTGAAACATTTATTTCCCAAGCCTTCATTTTTGTGAAAATTCTGTTTGTAGCACCTGTTCACAATGAGTATTTCTCCTGCACACCTAAATTTTCTAAGGGAAACTAATAAATATGACTACACTGGAGCTCAGAACAGCTTGCTTGTGTCTAAACCCTATGTTCCTCTTAACTAAGTGGCTGTTGGACTCAAGGCCTGGGCCCTTGGCCAATGAGCTGGGCTCGTGTTTAGAGTCCTTTGCAGGAAATCATCCATGGCTGAGTCCCAAAGCCCAGCTGGTAGAATCAGCTCGTTGTTCTTCTGGTCTTTAGCCTGAGAGAAAAACTACATCTTGTAAAAGATTCCTGACAGAGAGAGGTATTATGATTAAGTTTAGCAAGAATCTCATTGATGGACTTGTGTTTGCTCTCTGGTAACTCTTGTAGATAATAACTTGCATCCATTGCTATGGGTGCTTTACCCACTTTTTAGGGGCCTGTTATGCTTCAGATCTTTCCTGCTTCAATTGTATTTAGGGTAGAAGAAAATGCATGCTTTAATCTTTTTATAAGTATGGCAAAGAATTAAATGAAATGCTGTCCATGAAACCATGTAGTGCAATGCTTGACAAATAGAGCTTAGAACAATACCTCTCTTTGCCACATAATAACCAAAATTTTGTTGAATCAAAAGAAAGTGCTAAAACCAAAAACAAAAGAAACCTTCAAATTTAGTGGTCACCAAGTTTTATATTTTTGGTTAATTAAAGTGAACAAAAATAATTAGGAAGAGGAACTAACTTAAGGTTGTCAGTCTTTTTTCCTAGTATTTCCTACCATTTCCTACCATACCATACCAACTAACTTAAGGTTGTCAGTCTTTTTTCCTAGTATTTCCTACCTAGTATTTCCTACCATTCCTAGTATTTCCTACCATTCCTAGTATTTCCTACCTAGTATTTCCTACCATTTCCTACCATCAATTCTTAAAGGAAAGGACATTTTAATGTTTTAAAGGAGACGGGACACCTTGTAATAAAGGATAATCCTTTAAATTTATCATTATGAAAATGTTCTCATTTTTCTCCTTTTTTCTAGAGTGAGGAAAATTGTGGGCAATATGGCTTTGAGGTTAAAGGTGTGGGCTCTGGAGTCCATCCACCTGCCCAGCACCACTCCTGACCTGGTGTGACCTTGAGCAAGTTACCTTCCCTGTTTGTGCCATGGCTTTCTGATCCGAAGAAGGGAGTTCACGTGATCCACCTCAAGGGAGTGTTGTCAGCATAAAGTAATTCATGCTGTGAGAACCGTGCCTGGCACGTAATTAATGCTCAGTAACTGTTAGCTATTACTGTGGTCTTTAATGTGGCTCACCACATACTGCTGACTCTCCACCCTCAGGCACATGTAGGATTGTGCTTCTCAGCCACGTCCTCTCTTGTGGTTGGATGGGGCCATGTAACTGGTAGGCTGTGAGCAGAACTGACTTGAGTCGCTTCTGGACCAGAGGATTTAATTGCCGGTGTGATACTCTCGAAGCTCTCTTTTCCCAAGTAGGGCAGTCATTGGTAACATGTGAGGTGGAGGCTGCTCCCCAGCCTGGTCCCTGAGCGACTATGGTGAACAGAGGGCAGCCCCCACCCTCCGGCAGGTGGTAATATGCAGTGAATAAGAAGTAGGCCTTTGTTTTAAACCACTGATATTTCAGGGCATTATTACTGACTGTCACATAATCTAGCTTATCCTGACTGGTGCAGTTATTAATAATATGACTAATAATTTCCTAAAACAATATTTGGGAATAATTTGTCTAGATCAGAGTTCTCAAAGTGTGGTCCCTTGAGACCTTTCAGGAGACCTGCAAGGTCAAAACTGTCTTCATAACAATAGTAAGATGTCATTTGCCTTTCTCACTGCATTGAAATTTGCACTGACCGTGCGACAGCACCAGTGGCAGCATTGCTGGTAGTGGCACCAAACTGTTGTAGCAGTCACTGTGTTCTTCACTGCCCCATGCTTCAGGAAGAACACATCAGTTTTACTTGAGACTGATCTTGATGAAGCAGTAAAAAAGTGTTCGTTTCATGAAATCTGCATTCTGGAGTAAACATTTCAGACATGTTTTGTGTGATGAAATGGGAAATAAACACAGAGAACTTCTGTGGCATAACAATGTACGATAGTGTCTCAGTAAAACCTCGTACAGTTAGTGCTTTGCATCGTGAGCTGAACTAGCTGCTTTCTTCCCCATAGAATCTCACTTTCACTTGAAAGAATGACTGATACACTGTGGTTATTACTTGTGTTTTTGTAGACATTTTCCTGAAAATGCAGGGTGAGCTTCTCAAGTAGTTTCAAGAAAACAATTGACATTATTTGCTGTCGATGATAAAACTCAAGCTTTCAACCAAAATTTTGATTTTTGGAAAACTTGGGTTCACCAGCGAGAGCTTGATGGCATCTCAATACTTTAAAACTTTTCTCATGAGATTGGTAGTGATATTAATAAATGTGATTTTTAAAAGACTGTGTAACTAAATGTTTGAATCAGTACTGATCAATATTGATCAGCGAATCAATATTGTGACTAGTGCATGACGCTACAAAATCATGCATGAGTAAAAGATCCATTCCAAAGGTCAAGATAGACCAAAGGATTTTATGTAACAGAGCATGAAAAGTTTATTGATCTGGTTTAAATTCTACATTGCAAGTAACCTTGAAGAATATCTTACTTCTCAAGTTCTGGTACAGTACCAACGAAGAATATCCATAACTATCTGAAAAGACAATCAAGATACTTCTCCCTTCTCCCTTTTCAAACTGTGTGGTACTGGGTTTTGTTTACATCAGCCAAAATAACATACATCAACAGGTTGAATGTACATGCACTTATGAGAATTCCACTCTTTTGTCTTAAGCCAGACATTAAAGAGATTTGCAATCATGCAAAACAATGCCACTCTCCTCGCCATTTCTTTTTAATTTTGGAAAATGTAGTTATTTGGGCACAGATATTTATATTGATTAACAAAGAATAAACTTTAAGTTAATAAGTGTGTTTTTACACATTTTAAAAATGTCTCAATTTTAATGTCTAATGTGTTAAATACTGATAGACATAACCCACATATAACAAATGTGTTTTTGGTGTCCTTAATAACTTTTAGGAATATAAAAGGGTCCTGAGATGAAAACATTTGAGAACTGCTCATCTAGCTTATTTTGAAGTCTTTCCAAAGAATATGACTCCAGGGTAGTGTCTCAGACTGTATCAGCATGTCCTTTTCTTGAAAACCTGAAATCACGCCAGGTGATACCTGATCATTCTGCGAGGGATGAAGGAAAATACAGAGTTCTCTCGCAGGAGCCTCACTGCTGCTGCTCATGCACCCAGGCAGGCCACGTAACAGCTCTTTGCAGGGGGCAGAGCTGCTCGCTTGTGTGTCCCTTTCTAGCTGGAGTGGCAATATCCTGCACTCAAGGCTTAGGTTGCTTCCAAGGCAAATATTCCTGACTCTTAGGCCACTGTTGTGGGTTTGGTTTTTTCCCCACACTACAGAATCTTCACAATATAAGACGGGAAGAGCAGGCAGCTCATTTTCAGTAAGCTAGAGCCTGTGATCAAAGCATTTCAACCCAGAGCTGTGTGCAGGCTGGTGGTACAACAATAGAACAGTATTGTCTGGAAGAGAAATACGGTTTATGGGGCAGTTTTTGTGGGATTTTATTCAAAGACTGTCTTAACTTACTCTGGTAATCAAACTCCCAAGTTCCTTTGTCAGGGGAGAGGCTCTTAAGCATCTTTAGATGTCACATAGTTCTGTTCAGGGTGTGGGTAGGTGACAGGCAGGGACCTCTTCTTCCAGTGAGGTGCAAAGGGCCACTGCATTGCTGCACTACAGCGACCTACACCTAGGACCCACACAATGCTGCTGGTCGGGGGCTCTGGGTCCTTAAGTCCAGGCCTCAGGACTCCCCCCTTCTCTCAGGAGGTACTGCTGGCACTTGGAAGGTTCCACTTTCATTTGTGAGATTCAGTCATTCGGCTTCCTTTGGGAAGTTTCCCACAAGTCATCCTAAGCGCCTTAGGAAAATGCCCACTTTGGTGTATTGTAGTTCTGTCTTCCTGACTCAGTGAATTACCTCCTTTTCTTTGCTGTAGATATAGACAGGCCCATCACATGTCCTGCCCTTTAGCTTCCAAACAGGTCATGTGTCTTCTACTCACAGCTAATTCTGCACCTTTGTTCTTGATCCCCCTACTCTTCCTGTCTTCTCAAGTGGACTTTGCTCTATTTGTTAGTCTCTCGCTGACATGTGTTTTCAGGGGTCTCCCTCCATGGCCTCCTTCCTCAGTCTTTGCTCATGCGTTTGTTTCTGAGAAGCAGCCTGCTGTGACAGGAGCCTGCGCCCGGGAGTCGCACAGAGCTGGATCCAGATCTGGCTCTAGCCTGTCCTCGTGATGACTTTGGAAAAATGATGTAGGGTCTCTGCGCCTCAGTTTCTTTATTAAATGGAGTTCAAATAGTACTTGCCTTATGGGGTCATTGTTCAGAATAAATCACAGTGTCAGACAGAACCTTTGGAGCTTGAGAATTAGCAGGCGAATCACAGGGTAGACAGAAGTTCACCAGGGAGTCAAAGTGGAGTACGGCTTGGAGAAAAGAAGAGAAAACACGAGCCTTCTGGGGGCAGCAGGGGGGTGGGGGAGTGGCGGGTGGGGGAGGTACTGCATGGCCAGAGGCCTGCATGGGAACAGGAGGTAACTTAAGGAGTAAATTCTACAGGTACACTTTCATCTGTTTATAAAGGCAGGTGGAGAACTCAGACAGCTGATGGAAAAAAGAGTTAGAAGAGGAAAGATAAGGCAGATGGTAATAATGAGTTTCTCTGAACCCCTCCTGATGATTTACAGCATCATCCCAACCTGGTTGACCTGAAGGGAAATGTTTTCATCTACCATCTCAATGGCAAATTGAGTCCTTGATTGCCCATTGTCATTTCAGTCACATATTTAAAGTAAATATGAGAATGATAGCTTTTGAGTCCTGGGATATTTCTGATTTTAGTTGGGCACAGTCTGCCCCCTACTGATCATTCTGGGTGTTTTCAACTTTAATGAGTTTACTTGATATCAAGTGTTGGCATTGCCTTTGTCCTCAGGGAAATATATATATAGTGTGTGTATGAGAGAGAGAGAGAATAAAGTCTTCATAAAGTCGTCGCTGAAGACTGTTATATCGAGTATATTTTAAGTGTTTTAGCAATGACTCAGTATTAAAAGCTGTACAAATTAGTGTGGCTGGGCCAAGAATAATTTAAACAGAGCCCAGAACATGTACATAAAGACCTCCATCTCCTGGTGCTTATGATTTGGCAAGACTTGTAGTGATGGAGGACTTCTGAAGACCCAAATTTCAGTGAGAAAAAAAGACATGCGTGTATAATTAAGAAAAATATCTCCATCATGTGAAAACAGAGTGCATGTGGAGAGAGGGTGCTGTGGATCAGCAGAGGAAAGCAGGAGGGAGGGAGGACCGCAGGGAGTTGCACGTTCAGCGCCGCGTTCTGGCCAGGCACACGGGAAGGGAGTTGGTGGTGCGCTCTCTCGGTTCCGTTTTCTTTTGTACAAACAAAATTTTGTTGCATCCCCTGCCGTAGTAATAAAGTCAATTAAAGATTGATATTAACTAAATAATTCATCGTAGACAAAAGATTAAGAATTCTTGATCTTGAAATGGTACCATAAATGTTACACAGGAGACAGATTGGATAAAACTACTTACAAAGCAGATCTTTACTTGATTTATGTAAGTTCCCAGAGGCAATAAAATAATGGCACCTCTATCAGCAGAGATAGTAATGTTACATTTAGACTGCTCTTATTTTAAAATCAGTGAGGAATCTCCTTGGTTTTCAGATTATCTTGAAATTGTAGTTATAATTTACCATGAGAAGTTTGGTGAAGATACCTGCCCAAACTCTTTTTTTATAGTGAACCTGAATTTTGAGAGTCATATTTTATAGGTTTCTTCAGAATAGCTATGAAAAGTAAATGTCTCACATATTCTTTATCTGAAGAAAATTTGATGAATTTGGCCCTGAGACTACGCAGTTGCCACATCTCAATAACATGATTGAGAGTTTCCCATAATATGCCTTTTGATGTGGCTCTAAGGCAGGGGTGTCAAACTTATTTTCCCTGGAGACCGCATCAGCCCAGTGGTTGCCTTCAGAGGCCCGAATGTAATTTTAGGACTGTATAAGTGTAACTACTCCTTAACTAGGGGCAAGGAGCTCAGCACTGCCACCGGGTAGAAACAAGGTGCCGGGCTGAATAAAACAAGGTGGAGGGCCGGATTCGGCCTGCAGGCCTTGTGTTTGCCACCTGTGCTCTAAGGCCAGGGTCAACAGACTTTTCTGTAAAGGTCCATATAGCAAATATTTTAAACTTGTGGACCATATAGTCTCTGTTGAAGCTACTTACCTCTGCCATTGTAGCAGGAACACTGCCATAGACAATAATTAAGTAAATGGATGTGGCCAATGTTTTAATAAATCTTTCTTAACAAAAGCAAGTGGAGGGCCAGATTCAGCCTGGGGGCCACAGTGTGTCTCTCTGTGCTCTAATGTAGAGCACTCTGGATGTGCACGTTTGGTGAATGGTGAGGACGTCACATTTGAGAATGGGTAGTAGAGATATTTACATCATAGCAATATGCATTTAAAAAACATTTTGATAGTAACAATGGTAAATGTAAACTTTTTAACCAAGTAATTACTTAGCATTTGGGATATTTGTATGTGACAGTTATCTCTTTCAAGGACCTAAATCTGTATATATTCAGTCTGAAAGGGGGAAAAATCTAGTCTATTTAATCTGATCTATTTAGTCTAAATTTAACTGTAGATTTAGTGTGAATGAAATTCTATTCATGGACTGAACTTTAAGGAAGAGATAATTAAATCATACCTGCCAGGACCCCTCCACTTTTTGATTGAACAGATGTTTCCCAAATAAATTACACATTTTCATCTCTTTCCAAATTTTCTCATAAATATTTACCCTAAAGTGCATAGGCTATGCATGAGAATAAAAGTGAATTTTAGTTACAGTTTTTGAAGAGGCTTGTTATTTGAAATACCTTTCTTTAAGTGGCACATTGAACCAATTCTCTTTATATTGAGCCAAAATTCAAGGCCACTTAAAAGTATAATAAACAAATAAATTGTGGGAGATTATAGATACCCAAACATTTACATTTGCATACATTGAGGGCTATTCACGTCAGGTGCTGGTAAGAGAAAGGCATAATGTTCCTCATTACTTAATATTGGACAAATCTAAATCCTCTGATTTTTATATAGGGCAATACTTTCATTTCAGTCATTGTCTCAAAACCTAGCTAGTTTTTTAGTCTCTCGTTTTTCTTTTTAAGAGAATACACACACATATATATATTCTTAAATACACACACACACACACACACACACATTTTCATGCTGTTAATCAGGACTTTAGCTATCCATGCATAGACAAAGGTTGAGGGTCTATTATACTTTCATATTCCCTCAGTGGGAAAAGTATTTAACTATGAGTATTCTTGACATATGTAATCTGTGTTGGAAATCCTTCCCATGCCCATCCCTGCATTCACTCCGGAGAGGAGATGGAGCCTGAGCAGCGAGTCTCCCCTGCGTGTTGCTAAGTCACGTGCCTGAAGCCCACCTCCTGCACAGCCATGCTGCTCCCCAGTGCTCTGGGAGTTTTACCTCCAGCTGTAAAAGCCCAAGTGAAGAGATAACAAGACTGTTTGTTATTCATTTCTAGAAAAAAAAGAGCATGGTACTCTGCTGAAGGTCATATACATTTCTATGTACCTTGAAGGCTTCAATAAGAAGCCCTTTTTATTCAAAAAAATAAAGTTAATAGAAATGAGAGATTTCTATTATTGCTGCAGTTTTCATAAAACAAAATCAGCTTTAAATTATCAGCTGTTGTCTTTCTCTTTTGTAGAGGGTTTGAAAACCTGTTAAATGAATAATATGGTACAAATTAACTGATTTCTATTCATGAGTTAGATTATAAATCTATTAATTATATTTATTGATTTTATTGAATTGAATTCAGAAAGCTAATTCATGCCATTTGTATCCGAGAGAGAAGAATCTTTCCCTTGCCTTGCAGTTTAGAAGTATTTCATGTTCTTCACCATCCGTGCACACCCAAATCAGCTAGCACTTCTAACCTTAACCTCCCTTTTTTTGAGAAGATTCTTCAGTGTTTTTCTTTATTTGTTGGAAAGATTATTCCCAAGAGAAACTGCATAAAATTATTGGTGCTTTATCAAACAAATGGGGACTTAACAAGTTTCTTGGTGTTTGTGATGCTTTGTTTTGTTTTTGAGAAATGAGTTCATTTTGCATTTATGAAAACATGTACATGAAGATGAATTTCTGGTGCCTCCTGAAAACACAGTCTTAATTCAAAGACTCTCTGCAGTCTGATTATTCCAAATGGAGTTTCATCATATTGAGCATCAAACACAGTCTTATAGAATATGTCTTAATGAGAGGTTGATCCCTCTGGCTAATGTTTTCTTGTGCATAAATTTCCCCTGGAGACCTGAGTTAAAGATGCTTATTCTCACTCTAATTATTGGGGAAGGAGCCCAAAGAGTTGAAATTTTACCACTTCTGATATTAGTATGGATGATCTTCCTTGGATTCTTTCATTTCAGACCTAATGGATTTTGAGTCAATACCACATCTAATTTCCTATCTGTGAAAATTAAGATAGAAGAAGCCACTGGAATGAGGGCTTAGATTGGGGTAAATATTAGGCAGAAATCGTAGAAGGAGCCCTTGACAAAGCTATGAATATGTCCAAAAACAAGATGAAAGAAAGGCGGGAGGTTGGGGACACCACAGAAGTAGGTGGCCGGGCCAGTCTGTCTGGAACAAGGGCTTTTGGAATCTGTCTTCAGTCTGAGAACCAACAAAAACTCCCAGTATCTCTACCTAATTGCTGCCACTAAAAATGCAGTGGAACATTCTCAGCCTACATACCAAGGTCCCTGCAACTGTGTGTGTGTATGTCTGTGTCTATACACACCCACCACTCTAGCAATAACACACAATAACAGTGAGGGTGGGAGTGTCCCGCCCTCCACTTATGAAGTCCAAATTCACAATTTGTTTAAAAACTGTCATTTGGACCAGATTTGGTGTCTACTTAAAAAAATGTGTCAGGGTGAGATAACACATAAAATAATTATTGTGTGGCTTTTACTAAAGGTATTTCATTGTGTATCATGCTTTTCTGAAACAAATGTAAGATAAAATTCAATATTTGCTCTTTTTTCATATTCATACAGATATGACTGTATAATGAAAATCAGTCGTCTGCCATGGGCATAGCTCTGAGTCCCTAAATAGTAAATATTTTCTAGGAGGAGAGGATTTATATGTGGAAATCATCTTCACAAACCATCTGAAAAACAAGGCTCTCATTTTTGGAGGGTCCTTGATACATTGCTGGGCTTTGTGGTGTTTATAGACATTTATATCAGATACAAATCAGGAAACTTAATTATACAATAGTTCTAATCCTCCATAAGTGAATTAATTAAAATGTAAATTTTAATTTATTCATTTTAAAATTAAGTAGAGACCTCTTGTTCTCTTTCAGTGAATCAAGAGCAAGCATTCAGGGCTGAGCAATGGAAATGTGGGAAGTATTATTCCAGTTAGGTGCTCAGCTGGTCACACTTTGAAGTTGGTGTAATGAGCATGGACAAATATAAACTCACTAAAATGTTGAATTAAACACTATGTTTTCATTTCATTATGTTTAAGAAATAATTTAACATATCAGTTGATAGGATAGCTCCACTTTAACTGATTCATTGTTTTGAAATAGCTATTGTCTGCTGCGTGATGGAACCTAATACATTTTGCATAACAGCCTGGAGAGAACAATCTCAGTTCCAGTGGGAAACACTATCAGAGTAATTTTTATTGATTGCCTCAAGCATTTTGGTATTGTCCAACTTTAATGATTTAGGAAAATCTCAGATGCTACCAAAACAGAAAGTCAGGAAAAGTAGACAAATCTTGTCAATCGAGTTGATACATAATCACTCATTACACTCAGAGCATGCTCATCATTTCTCTCTGTCAGAGAGCTGAGAACTGGATGTGAACATGGTTCTAGAGGAAGGAGCCTACTGGCAAGTCACTAGGTGGCTGAAGTTTGCAAGACTCATTTCTACAGTTCTACTTCAGGCAGATAGAACTGGCTGATGCAAGACAGATGGTTCTTCCAACAATAGTATTCACCGTCAGTGAAGCACAACCTAGTTAACTGAAAGTAAGAGACATAGTTGCACTTCACTGAAAAAATTATCTGACCTGATTTAGGCAACTTTTGCCGCAGCTCTGTAAATAACGCCATTTTGTTCATTCGTTTTGTTATAACAGTGAGATGCTATAGGAACTTAATTCTTCTTTATATCAGTTAGCCTGTGGTGAAATTGGTTTTGTTGTCCACTTCACTTAAAGTCACAGAACCTATCAACAAACTTAAATGAGGGCTTATTGTACTAGTAATAAATCAATAGGTATGGTTATCAATAAATGTTTGGCACTTTCCAAGGCAGAAAAGTAAACTCTGGACATGTTCTCCAAAGTGTATTCAGAACCCAAATATTGTGGGTTTTTCTTCAAACATACACATTTAACCTTACTTCATGTTTTTCTTTTAGAGCTTGACATTATAAAACATAAAGAGATGATTTTAAGAGTTCTGTATCATGGGAATTTAAACAATATCCATAGCTTTGTAGGTTCAAGGTATAAAAATTAAAGTCCAATAATTGTAAATGTTTTCAGTATAGGAACTGTACAATAAAATAAATGGCAAAAGGACATCATAGGAGCAATATGTTATTTCTTGTAGATTATCATTTTACTTTCAGCATCTAAACAAGGACCATTGTTCAAATGTTTTAAAACCATTTAAAAGTCATTGAGGCTGACCTTACAAACTTCAAACTGTGTGGCATCCACCTCTCCTGAAAAGAGGGTGTGTGTACATACACTTGTTCTTTTCCTTTCTCTCTCAGCTTCATAATATGCTTTACATTTTGGCTAATTTTTTCGGTCTTTTCATGAATGGTACAGGGCTTTAAGTAGATCACCATTAGAGCCAATCCTGGCATTTAAGTCCCTGAGAAGTTCAAGTTTATTCTGAGAGAAATGTGGATTCAATGGGAGTAAAAATGCCAGTAAAAGAGAGACTGTATTTCTTTTTAAATTTTTTATTGAATTTATTGGTGTGACACTGGTTAATAAAAATACATAGGTTTTATGTATGCAGTTCTGTAATACATCATCTGTATATTGTATTGTGTGTTCACCAACCCAAGTCGAGTCTCCTTCTATCACCATTTACTGCCCCTGCTTTTACCCTCTTTTAGGGAGACTGTACTTCTAAGCAACAGAAATTCCATATCACAAGAAACGGTGTCCAGATGGTCAGGAGATAAATCAGTATCTGAGAAAAATAATCTATCTTTTCACATGGGCCAAGAATTAGCTCCCTTGAAGTTAACCAAAATAAAGATAGCCAGTATTTCATTACTTTTGCTAAATTTTTAATGACTATACACAGATACTGGTTAAAATTCAGAGCTTGTTTGTGTAGGATTCATGGAAAAGCCAATATATTACTATTCTTACTTTAATAGCCCAATGAGCATATTCCAGGAGACGGGCGCAGAAGTAGTCAGAGGAGAAGTCCAGCTGGACTTGCACTGCTGCCCGACAGGTTTTCCCAAAGTATATACTAATTCAAGTCGTGTCTTTCTTTGCTTAAAATCCTACAGTAATTTCTCCCATTGCATCAAATTCCTTGGGTTGGTACAAAACATTCTTTATGATATGGCCTTAGCTCTGGCTTTTATTACATCCTCCATAATTACTGGTCTCCTATGTGTCTCTCCCACTATACGGTGAGCTTGCAGAGTGTCTTACTCCACTATCCCCAGTGTTAGGCACATAGAGAGCCTCAGAAAGTATCGGTCGAATGGTTGAACAGATACATGGAAATGCTGTGGTACTGCTAAGCCCTAACATGACTGTTTTTTCCTCCCCAAGGACTTTGGCATTATGTTCCTGCATCACCTGGTGTCTATTTTCCTAATTACCTTTTCATATGTCAACAATATGGCTCGAGTAGGGACCCTGGTTCTCTGTCTTCACGATTCAGCTGATGCTCTCCTGGAGGTAAAGACTTTTTTCACCTTTAAGAGTATAAACTCTAGAATTGAGGAAGGTCCAAAGATCATCACTCCTTCTGTGTTGTGCTAATGGTGCTGGGGATAGTAGAATATGCCTGCTTTGAAACTGCAGAATATTTCTTTGTAGGTGAAATTGGTGAAAATGAGACTTTAAATTAGTATATAAATTTTTATATAAAAAATATTCATCATGCTAGTATTCTTTATTAATGGAATAATGAATACCTTTATTATTTCACACTTAAGAAATGAATACATAGGAAAAGTATTACTTGAATATGTTTTATTTCTGGTGTTACAAGCTTCACACTTTGTCCAAAAAGTGTATATAATTCAATTTACTTATTAATGGGAGTTGTATATGCTGATGAAATCAGTTAGTAGTCATAGTTTTTATTGCCAGTACACATATTATCTAGTTTTTTACGGTGAAAAGTATATACAAATTGCAAATTGTATAAAAATTGTTTTCTGTGCATATAAATAAAAAGGTATCTGAGGATACACTGGTTGCACTTGGAATAACTCTCCAAACCACCATCATTTAGAATTATTAAAGTAGGAAAAAAAGAAAAATGCTTCTAGTGTCTGTCTTTCTTTTTTCTTTTTTCTTTTCTTTTTTTTTGAGGAGGGGTGTCTTTCAAAAGATAAAATCCTCAGCAAAATTTGGATGTGGTATTTACTCTTAATTACACACTCAGTAATGTTATATAATTAAATAAAAGTTTACTTTAAACTAAGAAATTTATGTAACTTGTCAAAAATAAATTTACCAGAGTAAAAGTTCCATGTAGAAGTGGGTCTTAGAATCCGTATTCTGATTTTTGATTCCTGATGGCCTACAGTCTGCCCCTTTGAAGCATCTACTGTCACTGTGGATACAGAATAAAGGTGCCCTCAAATAATGATCTGTTACTGCAATAAAAGCAGAAATTTCCTGTACCATGAAACTGAATTTATTATAAAAACAGGCAAGGTGTGATGTATGTATAGCATTTTTTATTTTTTTATTTTTTAAATATTTTATTTATAATAATTTTAGAGAGGGGAGTGGAGGGAAAAAGAGGGAGAGAAACATCAGTGTGTGGTTGCCTCTTGAGTGCCCTCTACTGGGGACCTGGCCTGCAACCCAGTCATGTACCCTGACTGGGAATCAAACCAGAGATCCTTTGGTTCACAATCCAGTACTCAGTCCACTGAGCCACACCAGCTGGGGCTATGTAGCATTTTTTTTAAACTTGGTCCATGTAAGCTTATGAAACAGAAAAAATAGTCCTAATGGGCTAGGATATGTCAGATGATAGCTTGGCACTATGATTTTTAAGTGTTTTATGGTAGTCTCTATTCCACATTTTTTAAAGGAGAAATATAATCAGTATAAGGGCAACACTTTGAAAGTCCATTACCATTTGATTAAATCCTAAGCATGCTTGAAATTCAAAATTTCTACAGCACTCTACAGTTTTGAAATCAGTCCTGTACAATATGCCAACGCCAGCCTATGGGAAAATGGCTGGCATGATGCTCAGCAGAGCCACCAGTCTGAAAACGCTGGTTGAGTCATCACATACCACTTCAATCCAGAAAAGAAAAACAATCCAGAAATTCCAGCCATGTGGCTAAAAGTAAATGTTCTTCATTACCTGGATCCTCTTTGGTATTATAAAATATTTCCTGATAATATCCAAATAATAAGATATGTTGACTGTCAGCTCTTCAAAGTGGAAGCTCTGACTTAGGCATTTCCAAAAAAAAATGGATACTTAATGCTTTTTTATTGAATACTGGTGATGAATATATAAAAACAGTTACATGGCTGCCTAGCCAGAAGGAGGCAAAAGATGCTTTTTCTCAATGTAATGTGTGGTGTCATGCCCAAAGTATTCATGATATTAAAAAACTTCCACCCAGTTAATTGATATTTCCCCTTAGGAATATAGTTCTCTCATAGCTTTGTGTTTTACTTAAAGCTATTAAATTATAACTTCTATGCACACTGTCAACAGTCTTTCCAAGTTGACTCAGCTAATTCAACTTTCCATTAAGTAGAACATAATGTTATGAATTCAGAAGACATCTTCAATTTGTCACCCCATAGGGAAGGTGCTTGTGAATTCTTGGTGAAAATGTAAAAAAGAAGTGACCAATCAAAATGATGTTTTCAGTGTCACTTGTTTTGACTTAGAATCATCTGCAAATAGATGGTAGAGAAAGGGATGTGATTTCTTCCCTAGACTAACTTACAGTATAAAAAGTAGTCACTTAGTCCCAGCTGGTGTGGCTCAGTAGATTGAGTGCCAGCCTACAAACCAAAGTCTCCAGTTTGATTCCCAGTCAGGGCACATGCCTGGGTTGTGGGCCAGGGCCCTAGTTGGGGGCATGTGAAAGGCAACCACATGTTGATGTTAATCTCTCTCTCTTCCTCCCTTCCCCTCTGTCTGAAAAAAAAGTTTCAAAAAATAAATAAAATTACATTTTTTAAAAAAGTAGTCACTTCAGTCACTACCAGAAATATTAGAGTACTTCTTACAGACACTTGCAGCATTAGTGACTTTCATCTAGAAGATGGCCCATTCATGCAACATTGAAAATTATAACTAAATGGAGTCATTAAAAAACCATGATCTTGACACATTCTTCACTTCTCAATTTATGTGAATGAGTCAAAAACTATCTCCCCAGAATACTCTTTATGCCTATTTAAAGAAAACCTATAATTCTAAGTAGAAAGAAGGAAAAAATACAGAAAAGCTTCATATATTCTATATATAAATTCTGTTATCTTAGTGTTTAGAACTCATTAAAGGTTTAAAGGATTATATAGCATGTTCTGTTTTGACCTGTCATGTTACATTCCTGTTCTGATGTGGTTGGCTTGCTAATATCATCTATAGTGCAAGAATTTTCTTATTTTTCTATTTTCCTGAAATCACCCATATAATTGAATTTTTCAGGTTGCTGAATATTTTATTAAATCTGTGACAGTCAGTAGTTCTACTTATAGCTAATGCTGCATTTCACTGGACTTATGAGTAATTTATGAATCCTGATGCATGGCATTTCAAAGTAGCGGGCAATTTTATGCGTCTAATAAGTTATAACTTATAGGAGACTCATGCATATTCAAAGAAGCTTTTTATTTTTCAGTTTAACTAAATTAATATGTCATATTCCTTCCTTTCATAGGCTGCCAAAATGGCAAATTATGCCAAGTTTCAGAAAATTTGTGATCTCCTGTTTGTTATGTTCGCCATGGTTTTTATCACCACACGACTGGGTATATATCCTCTCTGGTGAGTACGCCAGTCTTCTTTCCGACGGAGCCTCCCTTCCAGATAGGCTTTGTGAATCATTTTCTTTTTGAATTTTACTCCAAATTCTTAGTAAGTGGTTTAACGAAAGTGAAGGAGTAATACTGTAATAACTACGTATGGTGTCAGAAGGAGTCCTAGGCTTACTGGTTTATAATTTGAGGGCCATAAGTTATATAAATGTTTAATCACTATGTTGTACACCTGAAACTAATATAATATTGTATGTCACTGTAATTAAAGAAAATATTTCAATTAATAATGAAACAAATTACATTATTTGGGGGGGAAAAGTGAGGAAGGGACTCAAGAAACAGCTTGGTTTCTTCTTCCAGAAGAGGGTCAAACTCTTTACTAATATTTCCCATAGGACACTTAGAGGAGATGTGGCTGTGTAGGTTCTGAAGCCACAGAAAGCTGTCTTCCATTTTTGGGTCCAGCCTAGAATATGATTCAAAAAGCTTAGCCATGAAAGTTGGAATTAAGAAAGGAAATATGGCGTTACAACCAGTTATCTATCAGAGATGCTTCTGTACCAGGGGTTCTCAAAGGGTTGTCCCCAGACTGGCAGCAACAGCATCACCAGAAATGCCGCTTAATGGGCCCCAACCCAGACTGACCAAATTACAGACTCTGGAGAAGAGGCCTCGCAATCTGTGTTTCCAAAGCCTTTCTGCTGATCCTGCTCCGCACTAAAGTTTGAGGACCACTCTCCTATATAATTCCACTCGCCAGCTGCATTTATGGCTAAAGAAGATGGAAGGAATAACATAAAATGAATCCCTAAAACTCTGTGGCCCCTGAATGTTTGGGTGCATTTGTTTTGTTGAGAGCTAAGTAAACAATATGACAGATTTTGTTGGAATTTGATAATCCTTTCTATAGAAAATAGGTCCACTGTCATTAATCAATTTTTGGAAGGCTATTACTTAAAGAAAACCAGAAAAAAAAAATGATCCTTCCACATCACTTAAAGTCTACCATTGATGGCAGAATTTTTTTTTCCATTTTGAGAAATTGATTTCAATGGAAAATTAAAACAGTGGAAAGGGAGACAGCTGAGAAATGAAGGGATGCAGTGATTCCTTACTTTTCAGCCCCAATAAGAAAATAAAGTTGGGGCTTTTAAGTGAGTAACATCTATCACTGGGGTTCCATACACAAATTAACCACACATACACACACACACATGCATGCGTGCACACACAGCTTCTCCTTGAGGCTTGCAGCCCTTTTGGTCATAGTTGGTGTGAGAATCATTTCCCAGCAGCAGCACTGTGTGCAGCCCACAGGCATTTATAATACCTTGTTATAGTTGCATATGGTTGTAACGAGGAAACACTGAAGTAATTTTGAGTATAATTTGTCTCTAATTATTTTGGGATTGGGCAATCTTTCAAGATTATTAGCAGAACTAGTGATAAGAATTTAAGTAAAAGAAATTCAAGTAAAACCCAGGAATTATATCTCAAAAGAATACTAGGAAACTTTTCCTGCTTTATATTTCTGAGAACTTGAGTTTTAAAGAAATAAGCTTCACTCTCAAGTACTTTGATTTATTTGTTTTCCTTTAAGGGTAGAATTAAAATTGAGATGTACCTCTTCTCCTTCCCAGCAATTAATGTATATAAAAAAAAAAACTCTTCATGTGTAACATTAATGAGTTACCTAGAGTATAGACCCCAAATATAGAAAGTATGTAATGCTACTAAAAAATACCTCATGAGTATGTCCGGTATGATGGTGTAAAGTAGCTCCTTAGAAAAATCCTTGTAATCAAATGCAAAACCAGAGCTTATGTTGCATTGCTGTAGGGGTTCTGCTACCATGCCCCTCAGTGCAGGCAATTCAAAAGACAACCTGAGAAGAGAAATATTTTATTGTTTGTAATGTGAGAAATGATCTACATACCTGCTGCCTTTATAATTGTACACCCAGGTGTAGCTGGGCACCCGTAGTTTTCAGATGTGTCCATAAATCATGTTAGTGCCTGGGTGACCTTTGTTTTGACCCTGTTTCAATTACTAGAGTTTAATGGATATTGTTAGTGTTTAAAATTGTAATGCAAATCACAACAACAAATAGTGTTTCAAATATTTTCATTAATGCTGTGAAATTATTCAAAAGTTCCTTTTAGATGGGAGAAATCTTAGAATTGGGAGGGACTCTGTGGGTTACCGACTCTACATTCTTCCCACTCCCTCTTCCACTCCCACTCCCTCTTCCCAGGCTAGGAATCTTTCTATCAATTTCCTGACCAGAAGTATTGCTTTATAAGTCAAAGGAGAAGTAGTTTCTTATTGTGAAACAGAAACCTGGGTCCTTCTAGAAACTTCTAAACTACAGTAGTTCTAACTCTGCTTTACAACCTCCGACAATTTTAGGAAAAACATGTATGTGTGTAATTTTTTTCCTGGGAGTGGCTGGCCCATGGCTTTATCAGATTCTCAAAGAGACCTGGGAATCTGGGACCTCCACCTTCCTTAAAAACATACCTTTGGAAAAGAGATTCAGTATATGCTACCACTTCTAATTGAAAAATCTTAAGAATGTGAAGATTTCTAGTTTGTCATTTGTAAGCTTCCCCTTCATCTGAAAGCTTCTTTAATCCTTTCATTTGTTTCTGCTTGCTGTTCTCCTTTGTTTCTCAGCATTCCTCTTGTCATGATGTGCCAAATGTGGCCTGGCTGGTACACGATATAAGAGAGCTAAGAACAAGCTGCATTACTGCATTTCTCCTGATGCAGCTTGCCACTGCACTGGCTTTACACAGCTTTCACTCCGTGCTGGCATGACCCCATAAGTGTCTGCGCCACCACCAGACTTGGTCTTCCTCCTCCTACATTTACTTCATTTTTGTGCATTTTTATTTCTAATTATGATTTATTTATATACTTTATTATACAAACTACATTTCTTCCCATTAGATTTCATCACGCTGTTTTCAGATACTCTGTTCTTATAATCCCTAATAGTAGGGTCTTCTGAACTACTGTGATTCCTCCACCTTTATGCTACTCACCCGTTTGCTGTTCCTGCTTCCCTCAACACACTGCAGAAGACGTTGCCGCAGAGGAACCCCTAAAACACGACTGAAGGATTTCCTCATGCTGACCTCAATTTCTCAACCACCAGTCTTTCTTTATGATTTCTTTACTTATTCACTGCTGATATCATGCCTACTATTTCTCCACATTTTTAATGTGTAATAAAAGACTTATGAAAGGTTAAAGATCTTATGAAAGTCAAGATTTACTCTGCGTTCTAAGACATTCTCTGCACATGTAGGCAGGGTGAAAAAAGAATACGAGTCCCATCTGGCATAACTTGATTTTAGGAGACCTTGTTGGCTCCTGGCTCTTTTTGTCTGAGGACACACCCCACGCGTTTGATCATCCGTCCGCAACATGGGGCTTGCCAGTCTACAGCTTCTGCTCTTTGCCTTCTCCACATTGTGTAGGTGTGGACTGTTAACCTTCCAATAAACTACCATTTTTAATGTATGTAGTGAATTTATTGGGCATTTACAGTGTGACCAGTACTGGGCTGCGTGCTGAGGGTTCAGGTAGACCTTAGAGCTTTTCTTGGAGCACTTGAAGCTGAATCCCTCCAGGTGCCTTCAGGTTTCTGGTTTATAATTTGAGGGCCTAGAGATGATTAGTTTTTTTGTGGCCATTTATTGGAGATAAAAGATATAAATGGATCCCCAATATTAAATGGTTTGGTTGAGGTATACTAAGGAGTTCCATCTGCTGACAAAGCCTTATAGATAGAGCTTTGTGTGATGCATTTACTGGCGACTGGAGGGAAAGTGTGGGACGTAGATTGGACTTCGGTTCTGACAGGCATTTCATCTCATTTCTCCTTCAAATATTTGTGCCTCCGCTGCAAGAAGACAACTGCTGTGCCCTCCACTTCTTTTAGTTTTCAGTCCAGCCACTTTGGAATCACCGGCTGTACCTTTCATGTTTCTCCTGACTATGTTGTGTTCCCATGTGAGCCGTCGGAATTTTTGTGATTCGTGGTTTTAATAACTCTTGGTTCACTCTCTGCTGTGTCTTTGGTCCACTTGTGTCTTTGCCACACAAGGACAGCATACACATGAGCAGCCTTTTCAGAACCGCACACTGCCCAGACTTCTGCTTTGGTTTCAGTATAGCCTTCTAGAATAACAATGCCCAGTAAAAATATAACTCGGTCTTCATAGTGATATTAAATTTTCTAGTAGCCACATTAAAAAAGAATAATTAAAATGTGACGTGCATTTAAATGTTTTATTTAACTCAGTATATTCAAAATAATATCATTTTAACATGTAATTCATATTAAAAACTGAGACACTTGTATTCTTTTATTAAATACTGAATCTTAAAAATTGGGTAGGCGTTTCACATGACTGCATCTATTCAAAGGTCTGTGTAGTTTAGCCCTTACTTTGTGGTTAGACCATCAGTGATTTGATCCTTTTTGACAGTAAGCCCATCCCGTCATTGTAAACTGTTACTGTTCTCACTGATCTGCGCCCTTTGTCAGCTCCATCTGTGTGTAAGCTCTATGCTCCTAACTTCCCATGTTTTATAAAACCGTGGTTCCAACTGGCATAGAGTAGATTGTGTTCAATCTCATTATAGCATCTGTCACAATGCCTTGCTCCCAATGGCTACTCAATAATATCTGTAGTGTGAGTTAGGTACTCTTTATTCTAAATGGCCTCACATCTGTCTTCCCAGTTGAGCTCCTTAAATCACTGTGAAGTGAATAGGTGCAGTTTCTCCGGTATTTAACAGAAAAAAAAAACCATTTAGTCAATGATTTACTAGTCTCTCTGGACGCTGGTCTCCTGATAGCAGTTCAATTCAGCAAGTACTTACTAAGTTCCAGTTGTTCTTCCTACGATGTAATATTATCATCTTTAAGAGGTAAGCCATAAAGCTAGTGATAAATATATTTTTGATAGTTGTTACATAAAAAAAGAGTCATTTTAAAATAATTGTCCTAATCATTCTGCCCCAGCCAAAACACTATGTTGTAAGTATCATCTCTTAGCCATACATTAGAATCTGGTAACCAAAAAAGCCAAATCCACAAAGATCTTGAACGTGATGCAGCACACTGCAGCCCATAGAAAGGGGGCTTGCTGTGAGTCATGGTTCTCCCCTCACTGCGTGTCTGAAGACCAGGTGTTTCACTTCTCTGCATCTGTGTCCTTATCAGAAAAGTGAGAATAATAGCAGCTGTTCCACCTATCTTCCCAGGAAATGTTCAGGATCAAATGAAATACTGTTTGTAGCAGCGATCCATAACTATAAAGTACTTCATAAATATTAAGCATTTTAAAAATAAATTGTTAAAGATGGAAATTCCCATTGTGGCCATGTGGTCAGAAATTTTTATTATATTTTATACCCTCTAATTAGCCTAGATTAATGAACTATAACTGTAGGTATTTAGAAATAAACTTTCAAATTTCCTTTTCAGTTATGAGACTCAAAAAGAGTGGTCTTAGTCACTTCTGTCCTCCGTACTCAGCAAGCATGCACAGGGTTGCCCTATTCCCTCAAACCCTACGTGACCGTCCCTGTCCTCAGCCACCACAAATGACCAGTACTATTCAGAGAATCTCACGGCATTTTATAAAATGCAAGTACACATCAGGCCAGTTCTTTTCTATAGCTCAAGTTCACAAGCCATTGCCCAGACAACAGTGGGCATACCACTGTGGCCAGAGCCTCTTCCTGTGGCCCAGTGATGACTTTTCACTTCCCCATTCATGTTTTCTCAAGTGCCAGCCCCTGGACTGCAGGGAAGTTAATCAAATATGTGCCTTAAATGGTCTGCTTCTGTTCAGACAGAAAACGCGTGACTTCTCAGAATGTTTCTATTGTTCTGTATCCTGCAGAATAGGGGAATTATTTGCTGATTTGTACTCTCTGAAGATCTCTGCAATTAAAAAGGAAAAAAGACAGTACAGAGTGTTCTAGATCATTATTTTACCATTTTCCATAGTAAGATTTGAAATTCATCCAGATGCATATGGGAATATCATCTTTTTCTCTAATTGTTTTTCAAAATACATTTTACCACAGTAGTTGGCTATTAATTATATGCTTTTCTGAATATCCAATAAGATTAGTCTCAGAGTTCACAAATTTGGAAAAGTTGGATTTTTTTTTCCTCTCTCTCTAGAATTCCTTGATGGATTTTCTCTGAAATTTTCCTTAGTGCTGCTTTCTATTAAATATATGTGAAAGACAAACTGTGAAACCTGGAATCTTTGGCTGTTAGGTGCTTGGGCATGTTTTTAATAATACATATATTAGTATCAGTAAATATCTTTTTAAGGTGGGGTAGAATGGGTGAAAACAATATATCTTGAAATGTATTATCTCTTCATATGAACATAATAATTTTAATATGATTTCAAGATTGAAGGGCTAGACCAAGAGTCAACAAACTGTGGCCTGTAGGACAAATCAGCCCATCACCCGTTTTCATAAATAAAGTTTAATTGGAATATAATCTTTCCCATCTGTTACATATTGTTTTTGGCTGCTTTCTGCTACAGTAGCTTGAATAGTTGGGACAGAATATATGGCCCATTAACCCTAAAATATTTACCAGCTGGGTCTTTATAGAAGTTTGTTAACTCCTGGGCTAGAGCATTAAAAATTAGTCTGATGAGTAGGCAATGGAGTGATGTATTAAATGTATTCAGCCTTTGGGTATTCTCTAGAAGTACTGTCCACCTTAAGCAAAAACACCTTTGTTCTTAATATTGTCTCTGGAGGTGCAAGGGGACAGATTGTGCTCTCAAGGGGGCTTTTTCTTTTTCTGACTTGAGTCAACAGAAAAATGCAGTATGCTAGTACTGCTCTCCACACAGAATTAATGGTCTTGAGTGATCCTTCTCTCCTTCCCTATCACTGCAGAGAATCACTTGCTGGGAAAAGAGAAAAACATTAAAAGATCATTTTCAAAGTGTTAGAAAAAATTAAAAATAGATGGCCATTACATCTATTTTAAAAATATGTAGCATTGTAATAAAGTCTAATGTGAAGGTCAGAGATTTGAAAATTGTATAGTTGATCAAGTTTCTCACTTATTTGAAAGTGACGCTTAATAGAAAATATCGTAACAGGTGAAGAACCCACACCAGCTCTTTTCCATTTGCTTACACTCTATGAAGTGCAGTTGTGTGTGAGGCTCGTCGTCTCCTCCAGCTCTCAGCCTCACCTCCCTGACTGTGGTCCTGTCAGGGTTTCTCCTGCCAGTTTGCCTCTCTATCCACATGAAGCCCCTTTTCAACAGTCCTGAGCTCAACCTGGGCACAGCTTCTGCCTTCCCATTGCCTCCTTCCCAGTCTGGACCAGTCCCTGAGCCATCCCAGAAACCCTCCCTGCAGAGTCCCAGTGTGCAGGGCTCGATGGCACTGTAGAGGGAGGCCACCCTGGCTGTCTCATGCTCAGAACTTCATCCATGCCTCTGACTGGCACCTCTGGGATGTGCAGTATAGCCAAGGAGACAGAACCACAGCACCACCAGCATCCCTGGAGTCACCTTATTCTTTGGGAGGATATAGCTTATCAAGTATTATTATTCAACCTTTTATGTCTTTAGGACAAGGGAGCAAACACTTTGCAAATTGCTCATAGGGAAGGGGCCCCTTATTCTTTATAGCTCTCTCCAGTGCATTTCACAGTGAGCCTGTAGTGCGTCAGGCACAATGTGGGTGAGGGACGTAGATACTGATTAGGTCATGAGCCCAGGAACATCCAGCACTACATCAAAAAATATTTGTTAGGTGAATGAATGAAATCTTAGAACTCCCCATGCATTTGGGCACAGTCACGACTGAGACTTTGCAGCCCACGTATGTCTTCCCTTAAGATACACAATAGGCCAGTCAAGACAAAGAAGACAATGACTCAGTAGCTTTCAAAAGCAGGAGCATTTCAGTCACTAAATCATTTTGCTCAGAACTTATAGGCAGAAAGTCATGCAGTTATTTCATAAATATAGCCTTTGTCCTCAGCAGATAATAAACAGAAATGCTTAATTACAAATACAGGAGATGTAGATAGATAGATCATTTACACACACAAACACACACACACACAATCATAAACCAAGTGGATATGCTGAAAATGCAGACTGTGACTGCATTTCCAGCCGGTCAAGGGTATGGTGAGTACATGTGGCTTGGTGGCTCCTGACTAGTGGGGTACAAAGAAGAAAGGAAGTTGTTGGGAGGTTCCAGGACAGCATAGGAAGAGAGCACCTGTCCAAGAGAAGGAGGAATAAAAAGAAATATAGTATCTTTCCTCAATCTATGGAGGAAGTGAAAGTGAGCAAGAAAAGACTATCCCAACCTAGTACTTTTTAATGACATCTGAGGGCCCTGGACAATTTGTTGTTCAGGGACTTCTCACCTGGCTTCCATCACTGTCAGGTTAGGTGCCAACGTCAAATTCATAGCAAACTCTGCATCGCTCAGCAACTTGCCCAATCCAACTTCGCTGTCTTAGATCCTTTTTAATGGACAGCATATAAATGCACACCTAACTTTCAGACACTGCTGTCTTATACTAGTCTGTATTGAATACAGTCCCAACTTGTGCTTTAAGTAGAGTTGTCAGAAAATAATATGTAATTTGATTTGTCGATTGCTATACATGGTATTGTGATCTTTGAGTTATATATTTAGTGGTTATGATGATCTGTAGTAGGAAGCATTTATTGAAACAGTTATCAAAACTTGTTTGAAGAAATGGTTCTGAATACGTTCCATTTTTTAGTGGCATATAGCAATGGCCAGACTAAAACAAGCCCAAACAGTTTTAAATTCTGAAAGATAAAAAGGTACTATTTTGGTTATGTAACATTTTTAGTTTGTCTTTTTTATATATATATTTTTTATTTATTTATTTTTAGGGAGGGAGGGAGGAAGAGAGAGAGAGAGAGAGAGAGAGATATCAATGTGTGGTTGCTGGGGGTTATGGCCTGCAACCCAGGAATGTACCCTGGCTGGCAATCGAACCTGGGACACTTTGCTTCCCAGCTCACGCTCAATCCACTGAGCTACGCCAGCCAAGGCTAGTTTGTCTTTTTAATTGAAATGTAAACACAGTGAAGTATGTTTAATGAAATGGAATGGTCGATTGAATGTTATTTTACTGCCCAATGGTATATGCTAGTCAAATAAAGAAATATTTGGGATTATTTCCCAAAATAGCCTCCAGGGAGCACCCTGGGTCACCTCTGTTCCAAACTAGTCTTCTAGCTTCTCCACTGCTGTGTTCTGCAATCATACTTGGTGGTAAAGATATGAACTTGAAGTAGTAGAACAAAAGAAAATTTTCTGGTTATCATTATATTAACCTGGGTACTTCCACTAATCAAGATTTTAGTCCAACAATTGTTTTTGTTCTTATCCCAAGGAATCTCTTATCTCTTATCCCAAGAGATAATAATATCTCTTATCTGCTACTGAAGGGCAAAGACCTTGATAAAGCAATTAATATTTTAAGTTGATTAATTAAAGTACCATTTGAACACGTCTCATTCAGTCAATTCGTAGCTAACTAGAAACACTAAAGAAATTTTCCGTTGTGTACGAGTCTCTTAAATTACCTCCCTTTCCCAGAATACCACATTATGTTAGGAGCACAATTTGCAAAGTCAGAAACTTATTTAAAAGGGTCAAAACCCTTTCCTGCACATTAAGTCTACAATATCTCCCAGAAATAAGCCAGGTGCCTCACAAAATAGGTTAAAGCTGCTGAGATAAAGTACAGAAGAAAGAGCTTGAATGTCTCTCTCAACAGTGAATTATTCATGGAGCTCATGCCTGTCTCCTTTTCCTAGTCATATAGTTGTATTTATTTCAAATTGTGTCCCCCCAACCCCAGTCAAAAATTTAATTAGATGTTTGAGTCCCCTACTCTCAGTAGCAATCACATGGCATTTTCCTCAAGCGCAGTTCTGGTGCTATTGTTTGATAAGTATTCATCTCTTCATCACGGGTCTCCACTCAGGAGTGAATTCCAACAGGGCTGGGACCATGTCTCACGCTCCCTCTCAGACCCAGCACTGTGACAATACCATATGCACTGTGAGTTTGCCGATTTATCTTACAGTACATCTCTATGATGTATTCTAGGTCTTGATTTGGAAATCACTTTCGTAAAGGTGTTCTCCTCAGGCAGGTAGTTTGTTTACTTATTGCACTATGATAGAATATCATCCTTTTAATTTTCCTTCTTCCTAAACCAGGGAGAAACATTCTGAATGCCAGAGCAACGCTTATTTAAATTCCCTCTTCTCTTAAGCCACATATTCTAACTAATTCCCCTACCATAATTGGCCACCCCAGCATGCTGCCCCTTCAAGCTAGTGTTTGGAACAAGCTCTCTTTCAGGCAGAGTGTAGGGGACTAGACTTTGAGTGGCCCACACTAGATATACTGACTTATGACTTTGTGACTGCTTTTTTTTTTTAAGCTTGATTTCTAACCATTCTTCAAAGATTCGGGGAAGATGATGAAAGCTTACCTTATTCTGGAAATAACTGCATGTACAGCTAGGATCATTGCTTGTTTTTATCTTCTGGCCCATTTTCCTTCACAAAGGTGAAATAAAGTGGTGTTTTATTGTGCATACATTAGATGGATAAAGATAGATGGACATACATTTTACATTTTTCATTTTTTATTTTATCTTAATCCTCATCCAAAGATATAGCCCTTGATTTTAGAGAAAGAAGAAGGGAAATAGAGAGAGAAAGAGAGAAAGAAACATCAATGTGAGAGAGGAACATCAGCTAGTTGCCTCCCCTCCCCTGCCCCACCCCCTGTACATGCCATGACTAGGCACTCGAACCTGCAGCCTAAGGGTATGCCCTGACCAGGAGTCACACCTGTAACCTTTTGGTGTATGGGACAATGCTCCAACCAATTGAGCCATCTGGCCAGGGCATTACATGTGTTTATATATTTACCATATATGAACATATATCTCATTTATCTACATCTAAACAACTATGTATTTATACATAAATATATTATTTATTACATATACATTTATAGGTATAAATATCTATATCTCAAGTATTCTTGATATTTATATGTTTTATTTATGTATATCATTAGTGAAGCTTTTGCTTACTCTTATCAACATCAAATAAATATCACACCAGCTGCTTCCATAGTTCCTGGGGCTTTTCTTTTTAGTAATTAAAACTTGGAGAGACTATTGATTGCTGCCTGCTGTAAAAGGAGTAAAAGAAATAACAGTGAATAATGTATTTTCCACATAAATTGACCTTACTGGCTTTGAGATTTCAGGTAAGGCAATTCCCTTGCATGTACATGAAAACCTAACAGTTTTATCAAAACTGTACTCGGCTGACACTTTTTGTGCCTGGAGAGTCTCTATACTACCTGTGGGCCTCAGGTGTGAGCACCATCATTTCTCGCTATGCTCAGGATATGCTTCCCTGGGACAGTGTCTTGAGAACCTTGAGCAACAGCCAGTAGATTTCCATACCACTTGAGAACAGGTCCAGACTGTTTTCCCCTGAGCAAAGCGGGAAGAGAAGTTAGTTTCTTCTTTTCAAATTAATGCCATGTCCCCATTCTGGTGTGCAGTGATGACTTGCTGCTCCTTATTGTTGCTACATCCGAGAAATCCTTGGCAATAAAAATGATGCACTGTCTTTTTGGAGAAAGGAGAAAAAATGTTTGGCAGCAAGGTATGTTTGTTACTAGAATGATCTTGTAACTAAGTGAGTATTCATCTAATAGTTGAATAGCAGTATATAAAGTTATTTTTTTCTAGGGTATAAACAGCTCACCTATAGCACAGGAGAAAGGCTAAGTACATTTACATTGAATTCATCCATCAAGAACAAAAGACTTTGATGGTTTTGAAAATGAATGGAAATGTGATGGTGAAGGGGTTGTCAATAGGGGTAACAGGAATCTCACTCAAGAATCTGGATTGAAACAAACACATGTGATAGTCATCTTGTCTCGTGACTAAGGTGGCTTGTTTCAGGAAAGCTTCTCAGGCCTTCTGTTTGAACCAATGAGGAAAAAAATCATTGACAGTAGTTTATATATTTTAACCGATGTTCAGAAAAAGGAAGGAGCCTACAATATCAAATACTGCAAGGGAGGTCAAGACAAATGAGACCAGTGGTCATGTGAAATTGTATACATGTGCCCTTCTTCGTTTGTAAAATGAGAGAATTGAGTAAGTATCAAAGATATCTTCTAACTCTAAAATTTCTTGCTTCTATGATTTTACAATTACAAGTGAGTAGGTGACCTTCCAATGAGCAGCCCTGCAGGGGATTCTGAGGGTGACAGGGACAGTGAGTGGTGGGCAAGAAGAGACAGTGTACACAGATGACTTATTTAAAAAATTTGCATTGTACAGAAGGAAAGAAATAAGATGATCATTAGATTGATTACAGTGTTAAATAAAGATTTTTATAGGATACTGGACATCTGTGCTTTCTTTTAGAAAGAGAGGGAAAAGAGTATTTGCTTTTCAGAGAAGTAAAGGAAGAGAGGCAAGCATCCAAGTGTTGGTTCAGGTTTGATGGCTTCTTCCACACCCATAATTCCTTGCATCTGTGGAAAAGAAGAAATTGATGATACTGATGATGAGGAAACAGGGAAAATCTGAGCAAGCAGGATCCCAGAGGATTAACAGCCAGGTGGAAAGACAGGCTTCTGAGAGTAGGAAACTTGTCTTTCTGAAGCATGAGACAAGGAACAAAAAGAGAATGAAAGACTAGAGTGGAGAGGCACGTGATAGAAAGATACCTGATGGTCTCTAGTTTCCTTAACAAGAAAACTGGGTCATATCTGACAAGATCTTGGATTGGGTGAGAGGTTCTGGGGAATGGGAATAGAGCTATAACAGGACCTCATTTCCCTTTGAGCCAATTGTCAGTAAACTACTGTCACTTCCTGGGGACCTTGACCATTGAATACCAATGATTCAGCTTAAGTATTGTGTTGTGACTGTCCAAATTGGCATACCTACTCTCTGAATGGGTAGTAGCAAAATTCTCCTCGTGACCTTGGGGCCACAAATCAAACACCATAACTATTTTTTGTTGTATAAGACCTCAGAGAAAACTGACACCCAGAAAAGTTAAACGACTTGTCCAGGGCCACAGTGAGTTTTCTTCATGATCAAGAATAGAAATACGTATATCTTCTGTTTACTAGTGTTCTCTGCTGTAATTCATTCTGCATGGGGAATCAATAAGGCAGTGTAGTCTGAAGACTAAAGCCACAAACTAGGCTAACTGTGGCCTTAGCCTTGGCTCTGCCACTGACTTTGGGATGGCTCAGTATCGCTAGGCTTCAGATTCCTTATTGTTAAAAAATTTCCCGTTCAATATATTAGGTCTGAAAGAATGTAAAACAGTTTCAAGGACCAATTGAAGTTAAGTACTAAAGGTCCAGGCCACCTGGAATTTCATCAGCAATTAGGGGATTGTAGAAGGAAGAAAAATCCCATCATTCCACATGTTAATGAATTAACCACTTAAAGATTAGTGCCCTCTCAAATATTCCTCTCATGCCGTTAGTGCCTTTCTCATTGGTCTAGTGAGATGAGAGAGGAATGTAAAGCAACACCAGTCAGTTACCTGGGGAGGCTGTACATGATTCATGATATACAAGAATCTTACGAGGTCAGTGAGAGTGATGCTGGAGCTCTGCTTAAAACATGCCAAAGCCATTGCCACAGGAGGAGGTGGCAGACCGTGTAACAACTGAGAAATGCAAAAATCAGCAAGGATGGTGACATGACAAGTACTTCAAAAAAAGAAGGATATGAATTTCAAAGAGTTGTCAGGAAAAAGGTTGAAGCCCTCAAATATTCTTGCATCTTCTTTTAAAAAGTCATGTACTACACCACTCTATTTGGAGGACAGTTTTATGACCCTGACAGTCAACATTTGATTCATCTTTAGTTTTCTCTAAGAATTAGAACATAGTTGCAATTATAGCCTGAATTGGGTTACATAGAAGATGAAAAAAATTCACTTTTATAAATTTTATCTTATTTCTCAAAATAAAAGTCTTTACGGGCCCTTTTATTCACTGTTTTCTTTGAAACTTATATTCCATCTTAAGTGGAGTCACTTTAAATGGCTTTTTCTTGGTGGCAGTGTTGCTTTGAATGGGATGACCTCCTGTACTCGGAACTTAAAGTGAGTGCAGTGTTTCTCTGACTTTCTAAATCTAGTCAGTATTAGCCTAAAAATAGAATAAAGAAGACAAATGAGCGGGTCTTGCAGGAACGGCTTGTTGGGTGTTCATGGTCCACCTCCAGCCGAGCAGGCCAAGGATGCTGAGTGTGTTCTGGTTCTCTGTTGTCGTGACTGGCCGTGGGGTTCACCCTGTGGGGGATGCTCAGAGGTTCTCAGGATGCACCAGGTAAAAGGAAGGGATCCCGTATTTCAAAGTTTTATGTTTTCTCCATGGTTTTTATTTTTTATTTTTCCTTCTGAGTTTACCTTGCATTCTCACATTCTTTATCACAGTGTTTGGCAGCCTATCAGTTACAAATTTCAGTAGTCAACAGGGTTGACCAGATTGTATTTTGGGACTATACATTGCTTTGCTTCCAACTTAATTTTATTCTGAAGAACATGGTGATAAAGAACTCACCCTATATAAATAGTTTGCTTTTATAAATTGCTTAGAAGTGAGACAAAAACAAAAGAGAGAAGCAATTAGGTTTATATTTAGTGATCTATCTGTGTGCATCTGCAACACATTTAAGGAGTAATTCAGAAAGGCCAATCCATTTCATGCTTCCCGCTGCTAGTGAATGTGGGAGTCGAGCTGCTATTTTCACAGTGCAAGACATTTATTGTTGATAAAAAAAAAAAATCTTCCCGCTTACACATAATCAGTATCCTGGCAAATGATGCTGGAGAATTTCAGCTCCTTAAGCATAAAATGGGACAATCTTTAAAAAACTGAGAGTTAGGCCTATGAGTCAAAAAATTAAAAATCAGCCAACCACAAATCCAACCATTTAAACACGTCCATTGAGCTCATGCAGACCCGTGCTTTACCGAGTATGCGTTCTGTAGGGTGACAGCAGTGACCTCGAGGTCTCACCCCTCCTCAACTGAGCAGAATAGCGCTTCGATGACTTAGTTAACATAGGACTATGTAGCTCTGGGCACGGCTCATTCACAGTCATCAGTGTCAATACAGCTTTATATCATACGATGCTCACAGCAAATTCTTCCCCATTCCCTCCACCACCTCCCAAAATGCATATAAAGTCAATAACTAATTCAGCTGAGGTTATGATAGATTTGGCCTATAAATTATTGTACCCATCTTAGTCATTTCTGCTTCCTAAAAGTTTGTACAAGAACAGTTGGCTTCTGAAGTGTGTCAGGGGTGGGGGTGACATCTCTAATCTGTTTCTTCTATTTACATTGAATGTGAAAACATTTTTAATCAGACTGCTTCATTCAGGCCTCCGCGAAGGCGATCTGTGGACCAGAATGGTTTCTGAGTGCAGAATACAAAATGCTAGTGAGACCAATAGCACTTAGAAATAATTTTTCTAGGCTGACATAGCTGAGAAGGAAAGGCAGGGAGGTATGGGAAGTTTAAATAAATTGATTTTCCACTGATAGCTTACCGTTACCCAGTATACCGTAGGACACAGTGAGTGTGTTGACCGCCTGCAGCGCACTCAACAGGGCGCTGGGGGACTGTTTGGAACATAGATAGAGCCACAAGCCTGTCCCCTACTCCCACCCACAACGATGACAGTACACCTGGAGATGAGAAAACTTTCTTTATAGGCATGGAGGGTGTTTGCTATGGAAAACGGAAGGCACTTGGATAAGCTTAGTTGATGGCTTGAGCTGAGCTATAAACTAAAGGTGGTCATTGCATTAGAATTAGGTGCTTTTCAACCTGCTGATTCCCAAAATCTAAGTAGATTTATTTTTTATTTAATGGAAAGGTAGATTTAGGTTAAAATTCTGCAAGATTTTTTATGCTGCTTTCTGAAAATAAATCTGGAAGTAGATATTAAAATCTTCATCAAAAGCATTTTAAGACATTCTCTTGTGGATGTTCATTTGATCAGGTGCCCATGTCATTTATAAATATAACTCTGAAGCACAGTTTTTCAACATTAGTGCTATTAACTTTTAGGCCAGATAATTCTGTGTTGTGGAGTTATCCTGTTAATTTTCACAGCGTCCTTGGCCTCTACCCACTACTTGCCAGCAACATACATACACATGCATTATGAAAACCAAAAATGTCTCCAGGTATTGCCAAATGTCTTCTGGGGGCAAAGTTGGCCTCAGTTGAGAACCCCACTTCTAAACCAGAGGTTCTCAAAATTGTTTCAAGAATAAAGACCTAGACATATTATGTTCTTTGTAGAACACTATGACCTATTGTCATTTTTTTAAATGCCATCATTCCAATTCTGAATGACTTTCGAAGCATAAAATGGCCTTGTAATAAAATTATCACCAAAAATTCTCACTTCCAATACACATGCCTAGGATAAAAACAAACTCATATTAAGCACGATCAACAATTCCTTGTATTTTTCTTTAATTCTAATTTTAGTAAATAACAAAGGTTTACAGAAACCTTTGTTTATCTACAGAATTTCCATTTAGCTAGTTAATAGTTTCAGCAGAAATTGCCAGTAAGTCATGGTTTTCCACTGGGCTGAATGAGCCCAGGCCTAAGAATCCTTTCTATTCCCAGTGCTCTAGGCAACCAAGACCTAGGTTATTCTCTTAATTTTCTACTGAGAAACCTGAGTCCCAGGTAAAGTCAAACAACTTACCTCAGCCCATCAGATGCAGAGCCAGCGCTCTGCCAATCTTTTTCTTGCTAAATGTTCTTTCTTCCCCAAAACACTACTTCCCAGGAAAAGACAAAACAGAAACACTTGGCCATCTTCTCCGTACCTGCCCCTCTTCCCTAGTGGACAGACAGTCTCCTTTTCCCTTGGCGCGTGGCCGTCGTGAGGCGCCCAGCACTCTGTGGGGTGCCTGAGAACCTGCCCCAGAGGTGGAGCCTCATGCCTCCCAAGAGTCAAGTGGTTTGCAAATCCTTTGTGCTGGTTATATGTTTTATTATTCAGTGTAATAAAATACTAAATAACACATGAGCATGTAAGTGTAAAATCAAAATGCTTCTTCTGAAACTATAAAAACTAAATAAGAACTAAAAGTATCTTTAAAATTCTGTGTATGTATAGATGCAACAATTTTAAAAGACTGGGAGGAAAATTACAAAAATACCGAAGGTGTCTGCACTCAGATTGCTTCCAAGTGGCTTAAGTTTTCACTCAACTTTAAAGAAGCCCAAAGTGGAAATTGTAGACTGTGCGTTTTAAGAATGTGGCATGCAAGAAAGGTCAACTGGAGAACCCATATTCAAAAGGAAGACCCTTGGCCCCCAGTCAAAAAACTGATGAATGAAAGTGTGTGTGTATATAATATGTAATATGTAATGTACTTCTTTAAGGTGCATATATATCATTTTAATTATTGTCCTCTTTAAACTGCATTTTAAAAATTTTATTTATCTTATTTTTAGAGAGAGGAGAAGGGAGGGAGAAAGGGAGAGAAACATCAATGTGTTTCAGTCAGCTGCCTCTCGCATGCCCCCAAATGGGGACCTGCAGACATATGCCCTGACTGGGAATCAAACCAGCAACCTTTAGGTTCACAGGCTGGCACTCAATCCACTGAGCCATACCAGCCAGGGCTACACTACTTTTTCATTTGCTAGATCTATTACTCCCAATTGAATCAGATGATAATAAATGTATAGAATATATGTATAGGATGTCATTGAAATCACATCAGCCAAGGGTATTGGAGAGCTGTTTCCCAACAGTCTGGAGGCTGTTTTATAAAATAGCCTCTTAAATGAAATAACGTAGAAATAATATTGGACTAGGAATTAAGAATCCTGTTCAAATTTTCATTTTGGTACCAGCTTACTCATAGTAAAGTCAATCAAATCACCACTCTTTTCCCTACTTTCGCTACCTCCATGGTAAGCAAGTGCAATAAAGCTCTCCTTGGCAGAGTTTGTGTGTGTATCAAATGAGAATGCACGTAAAAAGTACCTTGAGAAGTTCAAAGCATTGTACAGCACTGTTTCTCGCTCATTTGAAAATGATGGCTCTTATATGTAGATGAGGACATTATCTGACACAAGTGGGTGTTAGATGAGGGTACTGAGGCAGAGGAGGGTTCTTTGAGAGAATAAGGTCAAGTCAAGAAAAAGTCTGACTATTCAAAATAGAATAGGGAAAATGACAGGTAATTCAGCTGCAGCCTGTAGTCAGAGTCCTGATAGCTAGCACCTTCCTTTCAGGTTTTCAGAGTGAGGTGAATGATGTGCGTGCATAAAGACAATGCTGGCATGCAGGTGGCAACGTGAAGACCACGTCACTAGTACCTGACTCATCCCATAAACTCCTTTGTCTCACTCTGTCTTGCCTTTAGGAGTCACCACAATACCCTGTTATGCTGTCTTGCCTCTGTAAATGTGTGGATCTCATTCGATGCTTGGACGCATTAATCTAGAATTTATGCTACAGTCATTAGTTGGTGGCTGTACCATCTCTCTCTACTGCGCTTTTCTGTTCCCTGTGAAGAGTGATGCTTCTTGTCTTTGTACATTGACCCCTTCTTGACCTGATAGCATGCCAGCCTCTTAAGAGGCAAGAGCAATCGTGACAGAGGCCAGACTGAGTAATGGGATGACAGCATCTTCCATTAGAGCTGTATTCACTATGAATGTGTCTGTAATTCATGAGGGTTGGAGGAAAAACACAATGAAAACCTTTCAAGCCCTGTTCAATTAAGAGATTCCCAGGAGAGACTGAGTTCCAGCAATGGAAAATTCAATATTAAGCTAACCAAAAAAAAAAACCCACTTCATCTCATAACTGTCTTTTTTCTCTGCTGTGTAAGGAAAAAATTCTACAATGACCTTTTGAAAAATATGGTGTTTAGTTTTTTTTAAGAACTACCTCTTTCACATTCTTAATACCAATATTCATAGGAAATTTATGGGGGATGTAAGATTATAAAATGAACTATTGCAGTGTCTAAAATCAGTTACTCAAATGTACAATGGAAATTCAGCATGAAATTATCTGGATCTGTGACCCTAGGCAAGGCTGAATGAGAAGAATGGCTATTGAGTTTGATGTGGTATTGTGAATTCCTGTGACTTTGTTCTTTATCTTGTGTGTGTGTGTAGGGGAATACAGTACCTATTCCAAAAACTGAATTCAGTGTTAAGCAGGATTCAGGAAATCGGTTGTTTTCATTTTCCCCGGAGGTAGCATTGCAATAATTGACCAGCCTGTGTACCATTTATAAAAGCCATTTGAGCTGTTTAGAGGGAAATGTTCAGTAAGATCCATTTCTGTATCAGGATCAAAATGGGCTCAACAGGTGAATTTAAATTATTGTTAACAGGTATCATAATGGGTGATAATGGCGTTGTGGTTAGGTTTTTTCAAAGACCTTGAAATATTTATAGATTAAATAATATGGTCTCAGGGATTAGTTTCAAAATAATTCAAGGTAGGCAGAAGGAGGGAAATGTAGATGAAAATACATTGACTGTGAGTTGATCACTGTTGAGTTGCTCACGATCGTGTATTGAGGTGAGGTGGTCATTATACTGTCTTCTTTCCCCTCAGGTACATATTTAAATGTTCAGTCATAGAAGTTATGGCTGAGAGATTCATGACATAGAAGTTATGACTAAAAACCAAATTTTGAAAGTTAATTCTATTTTACATATACAGAATGAGAGACTCGTGTTATGGATTGTTTGACTTAACATAGGATTCTTCCTGTGACAAATAAAGTTGAGCATGGAAGTCAAAACATTATTTTCTAAAACAGTCATTCACCCAGAGCTCACTACATCCGACCAACAAGGAGAGGTATGACTCAGTTTTGCTCTGCCGTGTAGTGGCAGATAGTATAAGGAAGTTAAGTGACAGGTGGCAGTGATTATTAAACAGTAAACAATGGCAGTTTATCAGGAACCAAACAGAAAATAGATGCTTTTGTTTCTGATGGTGTGTCTCAATTATCCTTTTTTATATAATTGATATTTTGACATTGAGATAGGTGTACTCTGCTAAGACCATAGAAGTCTAGAACTTCAGAAAGTTTTAAATTATAGTTTAAGATTCACTGTTATTCCTCAGAATAGAGCTCAGATATATTAAACAAATAATCTAGTGAGGTATGGACTTTGAAATAAACATAAAACAAGATATTATAATGGAAAATGCATCACAGATGTTTTAATAAACTATGGATCAAAGAAAATCTCATGAGGTTCTGTTTTTTAACTGAATATAAATTATCGTAGGATTGCTCAGACTCAGGGCTAGCCACCAGGGATACAAATATGCATGTGACACCCTCACCCCAAGGAGCTTGTAGTCCAGCTCTGACTTTGGACAACTAGTCAACTCACAGAGGGATGCCAGAAGCAGGCAACAGAGGTACATAGTTTTACAGGAAAGGCCCAGTGGATATTTGGATGGACTCCGATCAGGGACACAAGGATGGTTTCACTGAGGAAGTGATATTTGAGCTTGGCCTTGAGCAATGGATACATAGTAAATGGGAGGAAGGACAGGCCATCCTAAGGTAACACCATGTGCAAAAGCAAAGAGCAAAAAAAAATATGAAATGGAATTGAATGTTATTCAGAAAATAGGTTCCAAGGTTAGGTCATATGGTAAAAATTGAGTATCTGTAAATTGGCTGTGTGTGCAATCAGATGGTCTCACTCTGAAAGGCTGAGTAAGATAAAAACTAAGAATGTCCAAGGATGCAAAAGACTCATGTCCCTTAACTCCAGTGAGCTAAGAAAATAACAGTTGGATTCTTTCATGTGATTTAAATGTGTTACTTTTGTTCTCACTATTTTATGCTATTTTACTTAATTTTATATTTGCTAAGCACAAATGGTTGGACCTTCAATTTTATATTATATAATACAGCTGATTCTAGTGTCTAGCCAGGTGTGGAGAGGATGGGGAGGAATGTAGGAGAGGAAGTAGTTTGGAAAAGCCAGCATTTAGAGGGATGTGCCTTAAACCCTCCAGGTCAAATTAGGATACGACTTTGAAAAGTGCAGTATGGTAGACAGGAGTGAGGAAAAGGTCAGTGTTATGTCCTTTTCCAGAATTTAAGCATATTTGGTGCCCGATGAGGGGGAGGAAAATCCCATGGATTTTCAGTTACATACACATTGTTTAAACAGCTCTTCGCACAAAGCTGGTTTTCTACAGATGAAAATAAATATGGGCCAAGAACAATTTTAAGAAAAAAATGGAAAGGAATTGACTTCATTTTGTTAACTTTTCCTTCATAGCCTGAAATATCTACATGATACATATTAGTTTTAGAATTAGAAAATATTAAAGCCATTCAAATTATGGAAAAATTCCATTTATCCTACAAATATTTGAAACTTGCAATTTGTCAAACACTCTAGTAGGTAATGAGACCATTAGCGAAAAGGCAAACATTTCAGCCCCTGCCCTTATGAAGCTTTCAACCAGGGAGGCAGACATCAATCACAGCGTTACAGCAGTGAGCATTATGAAGGTGCACTGGCTGCTGTGAGGATCCAATCTATTCTTGGGGTCAGAGAATAATTCCCTGAGGAATGACTTGGAAGCTGCCATCTTAAGAATGAGTTTGGGTTAGCTTGGCTGCTGGGGGCTCATGGATCTACTCAAGACTTGAGAAAGTGTATTGAAATTGTTCATAGTGACAGTCTAATTTTTAAAAATGCACGTCTTCTAGATTAGCTGGATGATTGCTTTCTGACCAAATAGTGCCACATGATTTCATTGTTCTCATGGTCTTTCTGTTTATGATGCCTTGAAACAAGGTCTGTCTGGGGGACTCGTTAGAAGCCTATTACAGTAACCGTCTAGGTAGGAGTCGAAGACGGTTTAGAGCAGAGCTGTAGTAGCAGTGGTAGACAGAAGTGAGTGGATTCCAGAAGACTGGGAGAACATGTAGCCACACTGGTTATGGGGCAGGGGGTAAAGTTGATGGAGGTGTAAAGGGCAGCACCACAATTTTGATTAAGTAACTCAGTGAGGGTTAAAACCATTGATGGAGGAAGGAGATGGTAGTTAACAGAACAGGATCTGAATAACCCTGCACGAGCTCAAATCCTGGCTCCGTTGCTCTGTACTCATTCATTACGTACTCACTCTAACCTCTTCTGAAGCATTTTGGGATGGAAACAATGGTATATGTCTGGGGTTATAATGCTTAAAATGGGGTTGGCAATAGTGGTGGTAGTGGTGCTATTTGCAAGAAGAATAGGTTTCAGGGAAGAAGACAAATTTGGCTTTGGAGGTCCCTCATAAATACCAAAGAGGAGGTGCCAAGCAGGCAATTATTTATAGATAGATAGATAGATAGATAGAATCTTTGTACATATAGATACATACATAGGGAAAATGATTCTGTGTGCTCAATTGTTTGATTAGAGCATGGTGGTAATGAGACCAAAGTCCACACAGAAATAAAAGAGTTATTTCGGGACCGCAGCCCCAACTCAGGCGGCACACTTTAGAGGTGTGTCACTGTACTCACTCAAAGACCATGCAGGAGCAGCAATGATAGCATTCTAAGCATTGGTTCCTTGGTGCCAGGAACATGTAAATAACATGTAAGTCCCAGTATTATACAGTTGGCATCTGAAAACATCACTTTCAGCATAGTATCTTTTTCAAGGCTGAGCACATTCTTGCAACCCCACAGTTACCAAGGGCCCCGCCTTCAGTCAGAGCTCTAAAGAAAAAAAAATCTGAGCTTTGAATTGACTGCCATTTGTCTTACTCTGCAGAGAAAAAACAACTCATGAAGTATAATGATAAAAATGCAAAGCATTTTGTTAGTATCGCAATTTACTTCAGTTCTGCCTGTGATGGTGTTCACTTGAAATGGCTTCCAAAGTCACTTTGTATTAGCCTCAACGTGAGCTTTCAGCCCTTTATGCCTTCCATTCTAATAACTTTATTTTCAGGGCCTAATGTTCTCATTCGTTCTTCTGTTGCGTGTCTAATGCTTTTGCTGAAACTAAAGTCTTGGCAGTAAGCAGACCAGAAGCAATTATCATGGCACAATGCACTGACAAATTATGCCTATGAGTATCAATATTGCAAGGCAAGTGCGAGAAGCAGCCTTGCCTGTCTGTACTTGTAGATCAGTGTATCCAGCAGGGATAGTCTGTGGGCCACTGAGGTGGGGCCATGCTTGCCATCAGTTTTCTTGGAATGGGGGTTGATTAGTAGCCCCCATTATCTTATCAGCACCCAGTTACTACAGAGTTCACAGTGCCCATGAAGATCCAAAGCAGGTCAAGTGCACGTAGTCATTGCACTATCAGAGCTTATGCTTTAAGGTGAGAGGCAGTGAGGCCATGGAAAAGTATCTGCAATACAATGAAGTAGACACACATTGAAGGCCAAGTTGTAGGAAGAGGCCCAGGACAGGAAACCATTGGCGCCATCCTCCTGAGGTGAGAACAGTGTTGGCCTATTCCTGGAACAGGAAGAAGCTTGATGAGTAAGAGAGAGAAAGAAGGTAGGAAATGGAGTTGGAGAGATCCAAATTAGAGACTTCTGTGGACCTTGGGAGGTGTTTGGGATTTCATTCTAATTCCAGTGGGTGATGATTAGAAGGTTTGAAGAAGGAGAGTGAGTCTGACCATTGTGATTAGCCTGAAACCTTTCCGCATATCTGCTGCCGAGCAGTAGGACGGCTCCCCGCTGCCCTCAGCACCCTCCGCCTCCCGGTGGCTGCTCACTCGGGACTTAGGTGGCCTTTCCAGGTAAACTGATTTTTCACCTTAGTAATATCTCAGGTGAGGAAAAGATGGTTTGCCCTAGGGTTTCCCACATACTTAGGGCCAATCTACCCTCCCAGTTAGAGAAGCAGATGAATGAAGATGGCATCTCAGTGTCCATCTTTGTATTTTGCCATCCCGATGGGAGAGGCACCTGCGGGGAAGGTGAAGAGATGGTGCATTACTAGCTGGAGCCTTCTAAGAGCTGCTTTTTGAAAAGCAACACAAAAATCTCCCTGAATATCATCTCAGGTGTTTTAAACATAGTAAGCCCAGTGATATATCTTAGGAAACTTGAATATTGATCAAATCTGAAGGGGAATATGCTCCCCAGGTAAAAATCTATAACAAGCATTGCTCTCTCTTTAGCAAACGTTGATGTTAAGTGACCCGAGTCATCGAGGGGTGGGTGCTGAATCACACTCACTCACTGACACTTCACACTTGGTACCTAATGGGCCAACCAAGTGTGTGTGCTCACAAGACATGGGCGTAGTGGGCCATAAACATTGTTTAAAAATATTTTTGTATTTTAATAAAAATTGACTTGATCTCCCATGTCAAAAGAGATAAAAGAGTTTTAAAGGGTATTTGTACATTGTTGCATGGTGAGTAATCATTTTTGATATGAACTACACGTGGATGAGGGAGAGGGCACTGTCATCTTTTGAGGCTTTGGGCTTCTTTCTCTGTGGTGTGGACACTGTCCCTTCTCTGCCTGGGGCTTCGCTTTTTAGTCTGGATGGGTTTACAAACTCACGCTTCAGATGCTGTCTTCAAAGGAGGATTTCTGCAAAATTCTGGGAGGCTAAACTTAAGTTTTGAGTGGCTAGAAGGAGGGTAAAGAAGAGCTGGGAAGAGTGAGGTCCGCAAGTATCTCTGAGTTGGGGCAGTTTGAAACCTCCAAAATTGGGAATTCTGATGCTCAAAAAATAAAAGTGGGAGAGGAAAAGGACAAGATTTAAAATATGCTGTGCAGAGCCTGGTAAATTTCATTCAGGCACACACCGTCATAAATGACCCCTAACCATCATGTCTACTAAGAGCAGGAACAGATCAGAAAAGTTACTCAGGATTGCCTGTAGCTTTTTAAAAAGAAAGGAAGGAAGGAAATAGAGAGCAAAAGAAATAAAAAGCCTACAGAAGTGGTTCCCAAACCTATCTGCACACTGAAATTGCCCAGGACCTTTTAAAAGACTTCACAACCTAGACTACATCTGAGACCATTTGAATGGTCTGAGGGCTTTGGAAGCCAGTCACAAGCGTCAGCGTTCTTCATGCTCCCCAGGGAACTGCAGTGAGCAACCAGGCGGGCAACTGTCCTCCTGCAGAACAGGCTCATTGCAGCACGTGGCACAAGGCCGAGTGGAGAGACCAGGTCTCTGAATCCTGCAGATGAAGGGGAATTAGTTTTACAGAGGAAAACACTGTTTCGATTAAAAGTTGACTTTGAATCATTTCAATGGACATGTCATATATAGTGTAAACAAACTCCAGGAATCACATGCATGTTTATAAATTAATCAAAGATATTTGCCCCCGCAGCCCAGAAGAGGTGTTATAGAGCATCTGCTGTATGCTTCACCCCAGACTATTCACCCTCACACTGGGAGCCCTGGGCCCAGAGCACAAGTGGAAGCTCATCTTTCTGCCATCATGTTCCTCATGTGACCTCTGTCTAAGAAAAACTTGGGCAGAATAAGCTAAGGGGCTCTTCTGGCCTCCCAAATTTTTCTTCTTAGACTTGTTTCTTTAATACCGTCCACATGCCATGCTAAGGATATTTGGTCATAGGAATGAGAACCTAAAACTGATGCCTGTGGCTCAGATCCAAGTTCCACTCCACGTGTCCACTGTGGGCATTCCTGACGGTGTTCTACCCTTGCACTCAACACTCAGCCTCTCCTCCTTCCATCTGAGGGGAACTAACATGAAAGAGTGAAAGGTTTTCTTACATAGTCACTCTTGAAAAAAATATTGTTTTCTCTAATTATAACAGCACATCTATTTGGATATGCACTACAGCTAACAGAAGCAGAGAGGACATCTTGTCCTAGCAGTGAAATTACTTTTTTGCTTTTAAGATGAAACCTCCAGGACACTCTGCAGACTATCTTTGACCACTCAAAGGTGACTTACCGAAGAAAACTGCCATCCCTAGAGCCACTGCATTGATGTGTGTGCAGTGGGGATTTCTGCAAAAGAACCAGCTCCTGAATCCACATCCCTTCACTGAGTGGTCAGTGCCACTTCACTGCCTTCCCTCTGTCCCCAGCAAGGAGCTCAAATGCCTTTCTTCCTCAGTAAACTGCTTGAATACTTACCTGCCCTGATCCCCAGGTGGATCCCACCAGGCAGGTTCCCAGCCTGGCAGTTACAGGCAGAGGAAGCTTTCAAGTTTCAGGCCCTGAGGTTAGGTTGCAGAGACATCCCTCTTGTAAGCTCCAAGACACAGCTATTTGTCTTGCAGTTCTCTTTTCATTACTGTAACATTTAATTCCAGAAATGGGGTGGTATTAAATGCCACGCTGAGTTTTTGCAAGGCCCAGCCTTGATTTGAGATACAGACAAACGCAAGTGCTGTGGGGAAGAGGGTCTCTCTCTGTCTCCTTCTCTTCTCTGCCTGCCTTTTGCCCATCCCTCCATTCCTCCCCTTCTCTTTCCCTCCCTCCATTTCCTTTTCCATTTCCCCCTGCCCCTCAAGACAAGATTGTGGGGATTGTACCATAGTTTCCACAAGCTGTGCCTTGTATCTCAAAATACGTTTCTTTCACAAAATCATGAAATAAAATAACAGAGAGTGCAGAAGCCAGGCAGGTTTTACAGTTCTTAAGTCAGTTATTAAACTGTAAATATTGGGAACTCTGACAAAAACAGCTCCCAACATGCTCACAAACCCACATTCCAGGGACAGGAGTGATCAGATGCGCTTACAATGTGTGTTTAGGTTGGCCCCACTATCCTCTCAGAGTCCCAACACCCATAGCCATGAATGAATGTAGAGAGTGGCTTCCATGGTTCAAATGGAATCACATCTGTTTTCGCAGTGAGCAATGTGAACAGGCCTGTTAGAGACAGACAAGGACTTCACTGCCTCTGGTGTGCCCTGCTTCTCCTGAGCACTGAGCCCTCTCCTCCTCGGTACTAGCAGGGAGCTGCCCCTTCTCCCACTCTCAGGGGAGGGGCCGGGGGCAGCAGCTGCTGTGACCACAGGCAAGTGTTATCCGCTACTGTCTCGGCATCCAGAGCAGGAAGCTGGGACTTTGAGGAGAACCACATCTGGCCAAGTCAAGCTGCCCCTCTGTGGCTGTGAGACTCAGCAGAGATGGCTTTTGGGAAATCCATCTGGCTCTGGGAAAATCTCTGGTGCTCTTTGCCCCAGTTGAGACCTTTATTGGTTTTTCTTAGCACTTGGCTATGTATTATCATTCTTGTATGGTCTTCTCAGATTTTAGCTTAAACTAACATTTATGTGATCATGCACATATTATAAACAAACATAGAAATTTTATAAAACATGGGAAAATTAAGAAGGAAAAGTATATCCCAGTACTGCAGTTCTGAGGTAGCTATCTCTGTTGGCAGTTTGATGTCTTTGTTCCTAACATTTTATGTGCTTTACATGACCTCTCTCCCTTTACCAAAATGAGATCATTCTGCACATATTGTTTTATAGCTTGGCTTTTCTCATTTAACATTGCACTGTAAGCATTTTCTTATTTTATTAAGTAGTCATCTATAACATAATTATATTGGCTACATAATTATATTGGCCATCTTATGAGAAAGTCATTGTTTATTTATCATTGCCCTATTTTTAGACATTATTTAGGATGTCTCCAGTGGTTTGCTGTTATAAATAATATTTATATGAATTTCCTTGCAGCTAAATCTTTTCATAAATTCCTTATTACTTCCTTAGGACAAATGTTTGGAAAGAGAAGCACAGACTCAGTGAATATGCTCATGTTGATATATGTTGTAACATTACCCACCACACAGAATATACTAATTTATATCCCAACCCCAGTGCCTCAGATGAATTAGATTACCTTTCTGAGACCCACTAGTGTGTACCCCCAACAGTGTTGGGCATATAGCACAAACCTAATAAAAATAAAGTTAATTCCACTTAACTTTCTTGGTTACCAAATAATTAACCAAGCTCCCCTTGCTACCTTTGCTTGCTTTCATGTCATATGTGCAGAAGAGAGGTGTGTGTTACTGGTCCAAATACCAGTGACAGCAGTGACCCTGATCAAAGGCCTAACCTCAGAACTGATGCTAATGGCCACCATAAGTGTCAGATCATGACAAGAGTGTCAGACTAACAGATTCCAGAAGCTGGCATATGAACCGAAACTTCTTATTTATTACAAAACTAATAACCCGTTCTGACAAATGACTCAATTGCCTGTCCTAGAGAGGAAAGGATTGAGGATGTGGTTCAGGATGCAGGCTGCCACCATCCAGGCACTGCACTAGAACCCAGAGCACTGTTGGATGATGGAGAGGGGGAGGAGGGTGTACACTCCCCTATGAGACCCAGTGCCACCTCCATCAGTAAATCAGGGCTTCCTTCTCACATGAAGAATCTCATTCTTCCTAGTCGTCTTCCTGCACCATTCTGGGGTACTTATTTCTGTGAACTATAATTACTGGGCAGTGTTTTTAAAGAGGTACATTCCTCAGAGTTGCTCGTGTTTCTGAGACCCTCATGTCCTCTCGCCAAGATCTCTGCAGTTGCCTTCTTCCCACCATCCCCACATTCCCTCTCTCTCCTGATGGGAACCATCCCAAATACAGTTTTATAAGATTCTTCCTAAATCAAGGCCTTAATCAAGTCCTCCCATCAATGCATCCCCAAATTATCTAGGAATTTCTCTTGTTTTCCAATATAAATTCAGACTTAGAAAGAAAGACCTTCCACAAAATGCTGTCAATTAGCATTCCTTCTGTCACTACTCCTAGGTGCCCAGTGTAACTATGATTCCTTGTATAGGCCCTTTGCTTTCCCAGCCTACACATACCTTTGCTCAAAATGTTGGTTTTGCCTGGAACACCCATTCTATCTAAGATATTCTTCCTTAACATCCAATGTATTTGATCCTCCTACACTTACTTTTAATTCTTTGAGTATAGATGCTGATTCTTATCCATCTTAAAGTCCCTCTCAGGTAAATAGTTGCATTGGTTGGTGAGAGGGGACCTAAACGCCTTGTTCATTTTAGAAGACATCATTTTTGCATTCAACATAAAGTAGAGTTGTGCATTGGTCACAGAGGGGGCTTAAGAATGTTGACTGTATTTCATACTAGTATGTGTCCAGTGGTGTTGAGTTTATGCACCCAACACGTACACACATTTGATGCTTCAAGTCTGGCACCAAGATTGAAAGATAAAGAGAACTACGTAGTAACAGTGGTTGCTGATAGCTTTCAGCTTCACTGAATTAAACAGGAATGAGAGCCCAGGGCTGGGGACTCACTTTCATGGACAAGTCACACCCCGCCGTGTGTGTTCCTGACTGCCTGCTCACACGAGTATACAAAAGCTACTGATGGGGTGTGAGCACTGGCTTGGCATGCAGCTGGTGGCTGCAACAAACTTGAGCTGAGTGCTTACTAAGGAATCCCTGTGGCTACTGTCATCTGATTCAAATGCGCTGCTGCTGGTGGCTAAGGCTCTGCACGCTGTTTCAGTGTGTGGTGGAGGCAGGGGGTGCAGAGGTTTGCTCTCATAAACACAAAACTTATTCAAGGCCCTTCCCTGGCCCCTTTCTAAAGATGGGGTTTTATGCTTTTTTTGCCTTGTTTTCTACTTTCTTACATTTCCCATTTTCTAGAAGAAAAACAAAGAAATGTGAAATCTTCCCTTTTGTTGTCTTGGCTTAGTTGTCTGGTTATTATTAAATTTAGAGAAACGAATATGAATTTCTTCAGAAGAATGTATCTGTACCTATGAAGTGTCTTATAATTGAGAAAATAATCAGAAAAGGTAAAATTTTAAGTAAATGTGAAAATCTAAGAATTCACAAAGCTATTTATGTTAGCATTCAAAGAACTTTTAGTAGTCATTTCATCAGAGGCCCTTACTTAGTAAATGAGAAAACTTAGCCTTGAGGAGTAAAAAGACACATAACATCGTGGTTCCAGCAAAGGCAGAAACAGCCTGAAATCCCAGGACTTTGACTTTCAGCTCAAACATTGTACTCAGTACTGTCAGCTCGTTGCTGAGTAAGCTCACTTCCCACCTATATTCCCAAGCATGTCTATTCTACAGAAATTATTTCAATAATTAACATTATTTCAATTCTTTTTTAACCAGAATGCTGTGATTATAAATGCTTTTATTGGTCAATTGCCTTGTTACCATTCAATACATCTAGTTCCATATTTGTCATTTTTCTTTTATACTGTTCAAGCCTACAAAGTGAATTTTCTTTTTCTAAATCTCTATATTCACTCTCCTTGGGTTTCCCCACCCCTTTTTGATTTACTTGTTTCCTATGATTTTCAGCATCTTATGACCAGGTTTTATCAACTCAGGCTTACTCTAGAGAAGAAAGTCTTTGTTAAAGACGTGTTTACTGTATCTCTTGCCAACCAGAAGCTAATAAAGATAATGCAGTTCAATATCCCCCAACTGAGGGCCTGTGATATGTTTTCTCTTCAAAGCAATGCTTCCAACATTTTTAGGATATTTCTCTATAAGATAAAGTTGAAGACTGAACCCCAGAATTTTTTAAATAAAACAGATGAAAAATGTGCTGGTAACCCTTCTCAGAGATAAAGTCAGTAGAATTCAGTACAAGGTGGCTCCTTCTGGCCTGTTTAGAAATGCCAGGCGTGGAGCCGGCTGGAGGAGAGGCTTCATACGGCCAGGGTGGAAGTGAGAGACACCTTCTTCTTTCCTCTCCCCCCATAGCCCCTTTCCCCTCTCTGTTCACCCTCAGCAAAAAAGGAAGGAGTCAGTGTGGCTTAGTGTGGGGGGAGTGGGGTCAGAGTCAGGATGCGGGTGCATCGTGCCAGTCAGAGTTTCCGGAGGCGTGGAAGCTGCCATCACACACTGGGGAGACCATATGGAAATATGACCTGGAGAGGCAGGAGCAACTATGGCCAGAGTCTCAGAGCTGAGGAGATAAGAGATATAAGACTAAGGAAGTCAGGAAAGAAGTGGAAGGAGGGTCTGTTTACCAGGAACAACAGATACTCTTAAGCTTACCTTTTGAACCTACCAGCCAGTTGGTGCATGCTAGGTGAGTGTGCCTGCATTTCTTAAAGGGCTGTTGTTTGGTTTTCAGAATTTTGGGGAAAATTCTACTGCATTCTTAATATGGCAGAGAAATCTCACAACCAGGGCTTTGAGGCAGACAGAGGTAGGACCAACCTGAAGTCCTGATACCTATACTACACACACAGTTTCTAAGATGACACAGACTCTCTTCATGCTTCTACTAAACAAAATGGATTGGGTTTGATGCATGAGTGAGGAAAGTTGAGATTCTCCAAGAGCCCACACTCTACTGGAACCTTCGCAAGTGATTTTAGAAAGCAGAGAGATTGCATTCTTCCTGTCTTGCCAGCCTGCCAGCTTGAACATGATGGCTTCTGAACCTGCCTTTTAGCTCTTATTTGCAGAAAGGTTTATCAGTAGTACACAAGCTGTATTTCCATATAATTTTTTTAAAGATAGGAAGAGAAGGAGACCAGGGGATAATGTACTTAGACTAAAAACTGCCATATTGTGACCTTGCATAATTAAATATTATTTGAGGATCTTGATCCCCTGAAAAAAATGTTGGTGTTATATCTGCCCTTTCAACTTTACAGGTTAGTAATGAGATTCAATCTAAAAGCAAAAATATTCTTTCAACATCTTTCCAATGAAAGTATTACTCAAGCTCTCTTAAAACAAATATTTCAATGGACTAGAAAGTAACATATTTTACTGATGCTTCCTTACCATTCATCCCTAGAGACACTTACTTTAAATCCCCATGTAGCAGTCCCAGGACACAGGCTTAAGTTTGGATGCTATGTTCCTCGTTGCCTTCTCTGGGCAGTGTATAGACCGCCTTGCTCCTGGGGGCTGTACTCAAACGGATAACCATCCTGCAGGCTCTTCTGACCTGAAAGCCTTTCCCACACAAAAGTCGCTGTTTAAATACCTAATAAGAAAACACAGCCCTGGCTGGTGTAGCTCAGTGGATTGAGTGTGGGCCTGCGAACCAAAGGGTTGCCAGTTTGATTCCCAGTCAGGGCACACGCCTGGATTGCAGGCCAGGTGCACAGTAGGGGTCATGTGAGAGGCAACCACACATTGATGTTTTTTTTCTCTTTCCCTTCCCTTCCCCTCTCTCTGAAAATAAACAAGTACAATTTTTAAAAAAGGAAAAAAAGAGAAGAGAAAATACAAATGGTCCCAGGCTCTAGCAACTACCTGTATTACCTGTATGGGGAGCCAAAATGGAAGATACTTCCCAAAAACCAGAAACTAGACCAGCCTCTCAAAGTTCTTGTTGTAAATAGCGACACTCTAGATGAGATCTTCCTACCAGGCCACTAGACTTCCCCTCTCTGCTTCCATGTCAGAATCCCGTGGGTTCCCTCAGGGACAAGATCATGAACTCCATGAATGGCCAAGCTTTCCTTCTTTAAACTGAGTTAATTGATTCAGAACCTGCAAAGGTAAAACAAGAATCTCACAATCAGAGTTCCAGATCAGTGTGTGTGTGGTTGTAGTTTTCTCTCACAGCTACAAAAATTACTGTTCAAACCCCCAGAGGAACGAAAAGGGAGAAAAAGGCAAGGGAACCCAGGGGCAAGCTGTAAGCATTCTGTTCCGCCTTGGCCCAGAAGCACTTAGCCGGTTGATGGCCTTGTTAGGAACAGTTTCTACACAGGATGAGAGCAAAGAGCAGCCCTTCACGGAAGCGCAAAGAGGTTTGGGGAGGCTTCAGAGCCTGGTCTTCCATCCTGCCCCTCTGCAGGGGTGAGGATGGTTTTATGCTCTCTTAGAAAACATGCAAGGGTGTGTTCCTGGAATCTCACTGTCTCTTGGATTCCTACCTACCCAGCAGGCTCCAGCCTGATGAACCTTTTTTTGAAGTAAAGAATATTTGGAGATGCACATGTGCCCCAACCTTACCAAAGAGAAAACCAAATAAAAGGACACAGGGCTGGCTCTCCCATAATCTGAGCTGAATTCAGAAAGAAACTTTGATTTTATATCTTAAATCGTTCACATACATGACAAGGTAGTAGTGAAAGGCATTATATGATGTTCAGTAATGAAGACCATTCTATCAAGACAAGGGTTGAGTGGGGTGGGCCAAAGTGGGGAAACCAGTTAAATGAACCCAATTGGGTAATTTAAGCAGAAAGGGCCTCCCACAGCTACCAGAAACCAGATAGGGCCCAAGAGATAAAAATCACAGGAGAAAGGAGCAGGAAAAGAGAGGTCGGGGGAGCACAGAAGCTAAAGCAACTGGTGTGGTGGTTAGTGTCCTTCCCCTGCCATCACGTGCTGGTGGCTTGGCCCTGTGCATTGGCCAAGGGTACAGAACTAAGAAAGGTCTGGGAGGGCTGGGTGCAGAGTCAGCTTAGAAACAGCAGGGCCTGAGGGCCCAGACCAGGAGACAGGGGTTCAAATCCCAGCTCACTCCCACCTGCTTGATCTGATCTTAGGAAAGTTACTTATACTCCCTATGCTTCAGTTTCTTCATCTGTAAAATAAACATAACACTACCTACTTCAAAAGAAAAAGAATAATTTTCCCATTGTTCTTATTTCATGAGCATTAAATGACTTGGCGCGAAAAAGGGTGAGCCCAGTTCCTAGCATCAAGCTGATGCTCAAGAAGTAGCAGCTAGTGGAAGTATTCTGTCTATAGGGGTCTCACAGGAGTGTTGAAAGGACTAAGTGAAACAATGTACAAAGCGTGTTTGGCACAGTGCCCAACACATAGTAATCACTCAGCAAAGAGCACTTACAGAGAGCCAGGTAGAAGTGAGGTTTAGGGGCATGTAGGCAACCAAGAGCTAGGCAGAAGGTTGGAAACAAGCACACAGAAATCGAGATGCACCCAAAGGAAATGGCCTTGGCTGGAGGGACTCGGATTGCGGGCAGGTCAAGAACATAAAAAGGCAGACCAGGGGGTTGGGCATTCAGGTAGACAGACAGGAAACGGGGTGCCAACAGGGCAATGGCTACTTTTGAGAAAAACACCTGTCCTATTCAGGATGTCACCAGTTACAAACTTCCTGTGATATAAGGGACCAATGGCTAAGTCTGGCCAGGCTATGACTTAAAAGTAAAAATAACTGAATTGACCTCATGTCTTACTCGGGTAGGAATACAGCAGAAATGATGTGCCTGTTGCTAAATGGAAGATCTATGGCTCATCCCTGTTCGAGTTTATCTTCCTGTTAGGGATAGAGGAATCACTCCTGTGTGAAACCACCCTCCTAAAAGAGAGCTTGCCGACAGACACCAGTGTTGTGGAGAAATCCGAGCTGCGGGCGAGTCTGTCTTGTTGACAGAACTTTGCAAACGAGGTTTTCAGCCTTGTAGCAGCCCTGACTACCCAACCCTTGACCAAAATGTTGCTTAATCCTGGAGCTTTTATTACCTTAGAAAAGCAGGATGAAGAGACTTCATTATAACAGTGAGTTAATTAACTGACTCTTTATCAGGTGTTAGTGCCAGTGGTTTCTGCTCAGAGTAAAATTTAATTGCTTTTCCATCAGCCTTTACTTTTAAATGAACAAAACATGTCAGGAGATTATTGATAATCTTTAGGTAGAATCTACTTTTCGTTTGCGTTTTGTGTCGAGCAAATGAAAATATATGCCAGAGAAATACACATGATGAATATATTGAGGTTTGTCTGGAAAGCAAAGTCAAGACCATTCAAAAGCGCTGAAGCAAAACACACACTAATTTTGATTGTAAAAACAAATTTCTCTTTTTAAGGCATCCTCATTGGCGTTATGCGGTGCTCCTTGAAGTGACCCCCTGACCCTAGCTCTCCTAGGCAAGCACTCTTGGTTCTCCTTGGATAGTTGATATGAATCTCATTTTACTGCTGTAGGTTTTATAGAGATCATTCCAGAAATAACAACCCGAGGCTCAGAGGGAGGTCTTTGGTGGGGGTGGAGGGGAGAAGGGGCAGAGGCAAAGTTTGTGTGTGCTGTGGGCTGTGTCTCATCATAAGTATCCACTGAAAGTGAGGCTGTTCATCTAACTTTCCATATTAAAGAGAATCAGTTTCAGCTTTGAGTTGACTCTCATGGTTAGTCATGAAAAAATGGAGCACTGGTTGGAGCTTTTCTGAATGAGTTGCCATTGAAGATCCTTTTACACTGTGCTGTGTGACATTATGAGACTTCCTGAATTCAGAGGCTTATGGGAAAAGCAGATGTAACACTGATGCTTAGAATACTAATGAATAAGGCCTTATCATAGTAAACTGAGACTGTGTTTTCTTTGCTTAAAAAAAATTATAAACTTTTCTGCATGAATGTATGCATCTCCCTTCCCCCCACCTCATATAACCTGTATAATAACTGTGATAATCAAATTTAAGATGAAGCACCCATTAAAGGTAAGCATGAGGGAAAATAACTATAGGGCATAGTCATTAAATTCTTATGATTCATTAAACATCCATTAAAGTAAGCCATGAAGGCCAAGCCCTCAGGAGTGGTCACCAGTGCATCTGCAGGTCACCAGTGAATTGCACAGGCATCCATTTCTTTCAAGAATCTTGCAGGAAGAAAGGAGTGTAGACTGGAGCCATTCATTCCGTTGTTAGACAGGATTCATGGAAGGAAGGGTGTAACCTGAAAAGCAGGTGATTTCTGTGCTGGGACCCACACTTTGGCAGGAGGATCTGGCAGAATAGATCTAGGGGAACATGTCTGGCACTTGCATGATGTGCCATCTAGTGGCTAAGTGAGCCCAACATTAAGGCAAAGGAAGATGATCCTTTCTGGTATCTTACACATACAAACTGTCCCCCACTTTATCTGGGCAGCTGTAGGAGGTTTGATACACAGGCTAACTAGTATGGGGGGCGGGGGTCTGTTTACTTAGAAGCCACATGTGGAGCACAGAGTGCTGGGGGTGGGGGGAGGACACCAGTATAGTAATTATGCAAACCAGAAGTTGCAAACTGGCAGTGTTCAGCCCACAGAGTACTTTTTTCCATTTTGTTTTATTGACACGTAATTCACATATACAGTATAGTACACAAATCTTCAGTGTACAGCTTGCTATATCTTTACCTTTGTAAATGTTTACCCTTGTATACTCCATGTAATCACCACCTAGGCCAAGCTATAGGATGTTTCCAGAATCCTGGTAGTCTCCTCCCAGGCCCCTCCCAGAAGTCCCGCCACATCATCACTGCTAGTTGGAACTCTGTAGCCAGAGATTTGCAATGGCATCATGAAGGTACATACTCCTAACTCTAACCTCTGAGAAAGAATAAAAGTCTATAATTACCATTTTAGTAGTTTGCCACAAAAGAGAAAGAGAGAGAGAGAGAGAGAAAGGGTTTTCTTACTCAAAACTTTCTGTGGCTTCAGTCCCTCTTTCCTGGGTTTATTTCAGAGTCCAGGAGACATAAAGATCTCTTTCCCTGGTCTAAATACCTAATACATTGTTTTTCTTACCGAGCTTCTCACTAAAAGATACATCCATTCAGTGCACTCACTGTATTTTCTGCAAGCAGAGTGTCTCTGCAGGCAGCCAACTGAATTTTCAAAGAAATCCCATTACTTTTGAGCAGCATGTCAGAAGTGCCACAGATTGTCATGGTAAAGCCTATGAATTCCAATGCAGCATTGCAAAAATTCACATGAATGCCGTGTCACCAGTGACTGTATGACATTCTGTTCAAATGAAGCCAAGCAAATCATAATGGTGAGAAAGGTTCTCAGCCTCTAATCCAGCAAAGGCTGATGCATACTGAATAGCATAATGCAATCATTGTTGCTATTTCTACAGGACCTCTTTCTGTGCAAATTAAACTGCAGTCTCACTAATGGCAAAATTAATAGCATGTCAAGAAGCCGAGGTAGTTTTGAAGTAAAATTATTGTTACAATAAATAAGGCAATAATATAGGCATTATCCTAATTTATTCCTTTTTTACAAATAACTTGCATTTTTTTTCTAATTATTTGACATGGATTTGGAAAATGGAAGAATGTAAAGAGGATAATATACACAACCTCTAATCCATCAAAGAAAGTCTATAATGACTTTGATTAATTCCTTTCAAGGAAATCATATTCCTTTTGTGTGTGCGTGTATATGTTTTTTATGGAGTTGAGATGATATGTATTTTTCTCTATCATAAGAAACTCTTAAAACATGTTTAATACTTAAAATGACTTCATAATTTCTGTGTTAAGAATGAAAACTAATTTTTTACCATTTTGTGTTATTGGAAATTTTGATTGCTGTTTTTAAAATAGTTATAAAGATTTAGTCTAAATATTTAAAATGAAGGCTTTGACTTCCTACCATACTTACTGGCCAGAATTTCCAGAATAGTGTTAAATAATAATGGTGATGTTGGCTGTTTGTGGCTTGTTCCTGGTTATAAAAGCAAAAATTGATGTTTCTTAAATATGGTTACAGCTGCTGATTTGAGTTGCTTAAAAATCCTATTAAATAAGTCCTATGAGTTCTAAATTTTAAATATCAGTGATGTAGAATTGAATATTACCAAATGTCTTTCATTGCTGTTGAAATAATTAGGTTTATACCCAGATGGATATATGATATATTATACTAATAGATTTCCTAATATTGGTCCCCCTCCACCAGAACAAATACTGCTGCAGCACAGAGTAATAAACTTCCAATGAATTGTCAAATTCAATTCCATACTGTTGATTTTAGGATTTTAATATCCAAGTTTATTGTTCTTGAGAGACAACTAGTGTGGCAGGGTTAGAGATACACTCTGTTCTCATTCTGGTCTGTGCATGTGGGCTGCTGAAATTGGAGGTAGGGAACCTGTTTCTGTCTATTTTTTTTTCTTTATACCTTATCCCAATTGCAATAAGTGGATTTTTTATTTTGTGGACTCAAAGTACTTTTCTTAACCTCTCTCAAAGCACTCATGGCACTCGTTCTCTTATAAAACTCTCTGCATGTCTGCCTTCTGTTCTTGCGTGAGCAGTTTGTGCCTTAAATTCAAGAGTTTTTCATCCCTCCCCCTTAGCCACTAAGTATTGTCCACCTACCCTCTCCTGTGGGGTGCCAGCAAAGTACTGCAGTGGCAGGTGGTGGAAATACACTTAGGTGAGTTTTATCAACACTCTTGGATTGCCAAACTAGCCCTACAGCCAGCTAAGGAGAAAAACAAGGAAGTAAGAGGGATTCCAAATTTCTGTGGGTATTGTTCTTGCCTGTGGCAACAATCTGAGCCCAGGAGGCCTGAGTCAACTTCCAAAGCCTTGGGAGCAGACACAGCAAGAAAGCACTGAAACCAGCTCTCCTGTACCTGCCTGGGTGGCTGCTCCATTCTGGTCCTGATGGTGTGTTACAGAGAGAATCAGTGACCTCAAATACTTTTGCCTACCTCAAGTACATGCTCTTAAAACTAAGTACGTTCATTACAGTCATAATTTTTTAACATCTTTCTAATACTCACCTCAAGGCATCATTTCAAAACCGTATCTTTCAATCGTCAATTCTTTCCCAGGGGAAGGCTTACAAAATTAAGAACCATCTGGGGGCTCCCCTACAAGACTATAAACCACTTGAGGACAGGAAATAGGACTGAAGTATATTCTAGCTCCCACTGTACTAGGCATGTGGTTTAAACAGTGTTTTTGAAAGTCATCCTTTTTTCTTGAAGTGTAATGTTACTGAATGGTATTCCTCATTTATTTGAAGACCAAAAGCAACTTCAAAAGCCCTTTAGCCAACAGAGGTAGAATCACAACTGAAAACTTAATGGAGATTAATGGAAGAAATGCTAACAAAAGTAAATGGGGAAGTACCCTGTTCAAGCCAGAATCAAAATGAATGTTTGCCATCAGGGAAATAGTTCTGGTGGTGACTCTTCCAAATACCCAGGCGGCCTCGTGTGGAGGGAGTGGTTACTGGGTACAGCTGACTTCCTGCTCCTGTGCAGGCACTGGAGTGTCTCGGAAGGCAAAGTGAAAAGTTGTGTTCAATGACACCTTTCTCCTTTTCCTTAGGGTGTTAAATACCACGCTGTTCGAAAGTTGGGAGATCGTTGGACCTTATCCTTCCTGGTGGGTTTTTAACATACTGCTGTTGCTAGTACTAGGCCTGAACTGCTTCTGGTCTTTCTTGATCATAAAAATAGCTTGCAAAGCTATTTCAAAAGGCAAGGTAAGATAAAATTCACCATTTCTCGTATGTCCCAGATCATTGTGTTACTTAATTGCTCTGAATCAATAAGAATATTATTCTTTATTATTTCAAATTTCATCAAAATTGATTTTTTCAAACTTTAAAATAACCTCCTAGAAACACAGACCAAATGTTTATTGACTTCTGTTTATTTAGTTCATATTTTTAAGCTGTAGCATTGCTTTACTGATGATTCCCAGTGTTCTGCATTTATAATTTCAGATTTAATAATAGATTATTTGTTATGTTCTTTCCTTCTCTCTGTCTCCCTTGGTCCTTCTCTGGTTATACTTATACTGAACACAAATTTAATGACTTATCTGCTTTTGTAAGAAGGGTTACTATGCATTTATCCCTTTTCCAATAAAATTTAGTTTCTTTGGTTAAAAAAAATGTACTCATGAGGCTGATTTGAATAAAGCTTCTTGAGCCCCAACCTCTCTGTGTAGCGCAGTGACTTTTCTAGAACGTTCTCTATGACATTTTCTTATTTTCATTGTTTGTTCTCTTCCTTCTGCCACCCTGGAAGGCTGGGAAGTGGAACCCTTTACATGTAAGTTTCTCACTACTCTCTCTGTCCTTATCCTGGATGCCGCGTTAGCCTGCTGGAGGGGCACTCAGATGCTTTTGTTTTCATGCATATTGTTCTGTATAATCTTTGGCACTGGCTGGAGGCTCTAACTGAGGTATGGCTCCCACCAGCTGCAAAGGGATACGGGGAACAGCTCAGTTCCTGTCCTTTTGTATGAGTTTGCCTTCCGCTGAACTTTGCATGATCCCACAGAGAAGGAGAGGAATTTTTTCAGCGGTGTGTAGCCAACAGGAATAGACTAGAGTGAAGCAGGAGAAAGAGAAGTAAGTTGAGGAGAGGAGCAACACAGTCTCAAATGGAGTACTCAGCATTAGCTCCTTTGCCTGGTCTGCCCTGGACCACAGGGCAGCACTTAACCAACCACCTTGTCCTCAGTGAGGAAAACAGAGCTGACCCTCCCACAGAGGGTCTTGGGGCACCTCGTCATGGACTATGAAGCCAGTTCTCAGTGTCAGCTCTTATATAATTCCGCATAATCGTGCATGATAGAAATGTACACCCGAACCCTATATGATCCTATGAATCAATGTCACCCGAATAATATAATAAAAATAAGTCCAAAATATTTTGATCAATGCATTGTTTAGAAGCAAAAGGCTTTTTTTCCTGTGAGCTCTTACTCTGTAAAGTTAGTATGTACTTCTACCTGCATGCACAGCGCTGTCAGCAGGATAACAATGACGGAAGGTACAAGGAGCGATGATTAGATTGCGTGTATCCTCACTGCATTGCTGTTTCTAGCAGATGTATTCTCTATTCTCTTCTCTCCAATTTATTCCTTCAACTTTACGAAGAGACAGTCATTAGTTTTATTCCACATCTCAGGCTTCATAATATTTTAATTGGTATTACTGCTCACCTAGGACAGTAAGGTTCATGGACATAGGTTGTGGACTCCATTTTTTTGTGGGTTATTTTAAGACATTCCAAATTGTTTCTTTCTTTGAAGGTAGCATAGCTATAGATTTTTTTTCCCAGTGCAGTTACAAATAACTTTACTAATCATGCAAATGTAAATTAATCACTCTCTGAAACTGGAGTTTTCTTTTCTACTAGCTGCTTAATTTATGACTAACAGATTTTTAAATGAAATGGAACCCTACTGTAGTGCCATCTCTGTGACCCTGGTTTTTAAGTTAGAAGTATTTTTACATTCTACTTGTTTTAATATTTCAGTATCTAAATACCAAATCTTCTGGGAGACGGTCCTTGTAAGTTTAGCCTCACCTCAGGTGGCATGGAGTGAGGTCCATCTTTACACTGTTTACCCGGCCATCTCCAGTCCCCTTGCACCTGACAGAGGTGATACTGTCTCAGAACGGTGGCTTCTTCACTTGGAAGGGCACTGGATCCCAGGGTTCTAACGGTGGGGAGTCGTGGTGGCATAGAGAGGACATGACGTGAAGAAACTCCCCCAAATGGTCTCATATGCTTCCCAGGAGACTTTGCCACGTCCCCCAACCCACCTCCCAGAGAGTCTCAGGTGACTAGACTGGGAAAGCTCTGTGAAGCCAGGCCACCAAGTGCTGTAGGCACCCCACTTAGAAAGGAAGTCGATGGCACTCAGCTACTCAAAGGTCTTAAGATCTTTAGGGTAAAAATGCATATGGTAATTTAGACTTACAGAGTAGGAGTTTCAAACTATTTTATGTTAATATTAAAAGCAATAGAATATTTCCTTAATTTCTACTGAAATTAGAGGGAGGACCAAAAAAAACAGAATTTGTTAAAAAATTGTATATTCTTACATGTTTAAACTTCAGCCACCTTCAAAGTTCTCTCCACTTGATGCAATGCACCTGTCAAGACATTTGTTTTCCACTGCCCAAAATAGTTTTTGAACATGTCAATTTTGATGCCTTGTAGTACTTCTGCCATTTTTTATTTCACCTCTTCCATATCAGCAAAACATTTCACTTTAAGGACTGTTTTCATCTGGGGAGACAAAAAAAAGTCACTTGTGGTGAGATCAGGTGAATAGGAAGGGTTGTGTCCAGGGGTCATGCTGTTTTGGTCAAACACTGCTGAACACTCAGCATAGTGTAGGCAGGTGTGCTCATAAATCACCCATCATGAAATGGGCAAATGCTTTGAAAGAGTCTTCAAAAAAATTCACTAAAGCCAAATGCAACCTCTCACAACGACACCAGCTGATACAGATGGGTTCCTAGAACACTCACCTAGAGGGAAGCCTGCACTATAAGGCGCTCGCCCTCCAGAAGATAATTCAGTTTTTTGAGTCCCCCTTTGTCCTTCCATGCTAGACAGTCTGATTGTTTTTCATTTTTTATGATAAGGTATAGGTTTCTATCTGTTGTCTTATGTGACCATCCTCATTACTTAATGAGACTGAATGGAGGACTGAAGAACCCAGGAGTGACGGGAACCAATTCATGATGATTCAGTCAGTAAATTTTCTTTGGGAAATATTTAAAACTAACCCTCAGCCAGCAGGTTCTCAAAATACTCCCTACTGCCATTAGTTATTATATCATATATAAAACAAAATTTCTACTTAATTCTAACAGACAGGAAAGAAAGCCAAATTAAGTCCTGAAACAATGCATTGCAAAAACAAATAAGGATGATGTTTTGATTAACTGAGTTAGTGAATGTCTCCATTAGTGTAGTCAATTGAGAGCTGACTTTAACTGATTCTCAAGGAGAATGTGATCATCAGAGCGCAGACTGACTCACTCGTCCAAATTCCTGCAATGCCATTCCAGTAGTGCAGTAGGCCACTTTGCTGGTCAAAGCACAACTCGTGGTCTAACACATTCTCAATACAGAAAGGTCAGCAACCATACAGAAGTCAGCAAGCCCTGACCTGTGTGACTCAGTTGGGCGTTGTCCCACAAAGTAAAGGGTTGCTTGTTCGATTCCTGGTCAGGGCACTTGCCTGGGTTGTGGGTTTGGTCCCCACTTGGGGCATGTGTGAGAAGCAACTGATGGATGTTTCTCTCTCACATTGATGTTTCTCTCCCTCTCTTCCTTCTTTCCTTTCTCTCTAAAAATAAGTAAATAAAATATTTTTAATGAAAGGTCAGCAAATCTAGCCCACATTTCTTATTAACTGACTTTGTCACCCAAACTGTGTATCTCCAGTAAAAGAGAACTAATTACTATGGCAAAGTTTTTGTCCTCTTTGATTTTTTAACATTTTAACTGTTTCACCTTGTATATGATTGCATGTGATTCTGAGCATGCCTACCTTGATGACTCCCTAAGAGCTGGTTACACTTACCTTCTTGTATTCCACAGGTGTCCAAGGATGATCGAAGTGATATTGAGTCTAGCTCAGATGAGGAGGACTCGGAGCCTCCAGGGAAGAGCCCCCACACTGCAACTGCTACCAATGGAACCAGTGGTACCAACGGGTATCTCCTGACTGGCCCTTGCTCCGTGGATGATTAATTACTCAAAACTACAAGTCCGGAACAAAGTGAACTATTTGTTCCCAGAAGTATTTAATAAGTTGCAAATGCAGTTCCTTTCATAATATCTCAGCACCAGAAACAAAAATTAGGATTATCAAAGCATTTTGAATAGTGCACTGCCATATGTCCCGTCTGTGAATGAAGAAGAATTATCATTCTCTATATGTAGGCATGCTGTATGTAATTGACACAAGGGAACAGTATTTGCATTTGTATTGTCTTAGAATATTATTTATTTTTTTGTATTTGTTTGTAAATCTGTGGGCAAAAGAGGGTTTCCTCACCCCTTCCACTTTCCGGGTTGATGACAGTGAGGGAGACGCTCCATCTGCTTGTACTCCTTTCTACTGCTGTGGGCCCGTCTGCTAGGAGCATCAGCTTAGTTAGCCTTAGAGCAAGCAAAACCCAATGCAAGATTCTCGTGCAGCTCCGGATAGGTTTGCTTTCTTAGTGTCAGTGCCCATTTAGAAATTGCCTATAGTCTCCATGACCATTCTCCCAGTGTATAGTTTAACCAGGATGAGCTAGGTTTTTTTAATTATCACTTTTCATGGCCATTTAGCAGTTTGGGTTAAAGAGTATAGTTGTAGGAGGGCTTTTTAAAAACGTTCATGTTAAGTTGTTTTGGGAGAGGCTTCATTTCTTATGCACACAGCCCAGATTTCTTCAATGAGTGTGACAGCTAGTTGGGGATTCCCCCTGTCGGTCACAGAGACTTTTTTATTCTCTATTCTGAGGTCAGTGCTCTGGCTCTGAAGGAAGACATTTGCTTAAGGTCACAGTTACAAAGAAATCACTCCTACTATCTGGAATTCTTTCATGATCTGAGAATAGCACAGAGAGCCACTGATTGCAACCACGTTTTACCGCTGCCCCTGAAATTGGCACAGTCTTGTGTGGTGTCATGAAAAGAAAGAAGCTGAGAATATTTTGCAACAGAAAAAAAGAAGAGTTTCAAGAGTTGGCAAAGGTCACCACCTCTAGTGCAAAGCACTTTATTGCACCAGCTTTCAAGGAAAGTGCCCTATCCAGTATTTGATTTTGATCTTCTTATTTTTCTGAATCAACTTGAGCGAATGGGAGAAAGATTCTTCCACCCTTTGTCTTTTCCCCTGCGCAGGACTCAGAAAAACCTTCCTATTACCCAAACAGCACGGCACTCTGGGTCCCTTTGTTTGCTTCTTTGAAGACCTGTTCTCTTTACAGGATTTTGTACTCAACAGAAGCTATTGCCAGAGAAATTAAAAATTCAGCTGGACACTGACAATACTGGCAATGAGCAAGACTATTGAAAAATAAGTCTCTGTCGGCTCCTAGATGGCAGCATTATTTGTATAGAGATAAGAAAACAATACCCGTAAACCAAAGATTTTGTCTCCTTTCTTCCAACTTTCGGTGAGCAGGAATTAAAAGGTACCACAAATACTTACTTCATAAACCAAAAAGACCATCCTGTACAACAAGGGTTCGAAACCACAGTGCGGTGACAGAAGTGTGCGAATCAGGGCAGACAACAGCCAAACCCCAGGGTGTGAGTGTGCTGCTCGGAGCCATTCACCTTCCATTCAATTTTTTGAAAAAATGAAAGCTTTGTGCTCACAATTTACAACCTCTAATTAAAATGCTCTGAAACAAAAAACTCACACAGTGATATTAATTTGAGTCTTTCCCCACTTAGTTACAAATAGTATGATTCTGGTATGGTTCGTAGTAGTAATTGAAGAAGCTTGAAAATGTGCCTGCCCGTTTATTGAAACAACTAATTCTTCATGTAGGTCCTTATTTTATTTCGCAACACTGGGCTATGTCTAGGAGTGTAATTCATGGATGGTTTGAGTTTGTAAGACCAATCATAAAACATCAAAAGTACTTGTTAGTCATCTCAATATCTGCTAAGATGCAGATGAATAAAAAGCAGCAAGCATGTTATAGCTGACACATTTCAAGAGGGTGAGAATTTACTACTTCATCAACTAAAACATGGAAGAGAAAAGTGGATCATCCCCTGCTTGAGTGTGTAGAGCGAGTCCTCTCCACAGGTGGAATAGACCAGAGAACCACAGAGGGTGCAAGTTCGGATTATCTGACACCCTTTAGCTCAGAAGAACAATTTCAAAAGGTTAGCTTATAAATGATTAAAGAAGAATTGCATAAAATTAAGTACATTGAGTCCATCCTTAGCAAAGACAAACCTAAACAATCTTTTGTTTTCCCAGAAATCAGAAGAAGGATTGGGAATACTTAGAATGATGGCATTAATTTAACAAAGTCCCCCATGGATCTACAGATTTTTATTTCATTTTACATCTTAGAGCAAAGAGTTCTTTTTGATGAATGAAAACGGTGTTTGTGGGCCTCTGGAGGTGAAGAATCATATATCTCTGTCTGCTGCTCTCCCGTGGTGGCCTAATAAAAGAAAAATCTGTGAAGTGTCTTCTACCTGCGCCATGCCATAGTTTTAGAAGTGTATTATGTAAATTCGCCTGTGTTTAGTGAGTGTTTTTCCATTAATTAACTTAGCCTGTGCTGCTATCTCCTTCCTCCTGGTCACATTCAAACTTTCCCAAGGTACAAAGGGATATGTAGGAAGGAATCTAGAAAAAGTATGTTTCATTCTCTGATGTTATAGCTTTTCTATATCTCTTAGTGGGAAAAAAAGTAGAAAATTGAGTAGAACTTGGCCTTGGGTCAATACATAATAGAAATGTGTGATCTAAGTATGTATATGTATGTTTCTCCAAAAATGCGATAAAACCAAAATGTCACTGACTCGTTATTATCCACATTCCTTTCACAAAAACTATTTACTATATACAATAGAAACTTCCTGCCTCTCTCTCAACTTCCTGTTCATTCTGCCCATACCGCTGAGAGTCGTGAAATCTTTTTCAGTGTCTTAGCCTCAGAACTAAATGTTGCAGAATTAACATCATAGAGGGCCTAAGGTCAGCATGTAAGCCAAATACAGTTCTCATTTCTAAATGTAGTCATATGAATGCTGAGCATAGGGAGTAACTCTCATATTTTGGATATTAAACTGTATGTTGGAAAAATGCATATGATTGATGCTTCACCCCGGGATCTTATGAACACTGACTCCTGCTAGGCTGCTAGACATAGGTGTTCTGAGGTACCATCAGATAATGAAATGCACCCGACGGAGATACTAGGCAGAAAGGTCGTTTCTCCAAAGAAAGTAGGCATTTGGGTGAGAGAAGTAACTCTTTAATGAGATAGATTAGATCACCTTTAGCCAAAATGGTGGGTGAACCTCAAAATGCCCACTTCTGTTTGCCAAACTTTCCACTCTGAGTGTGTGTATATATATGGTGGAGTTTGAACTTGAGCAAATTGAATGCTTCTACCTTAGAAGGGATCTGGATCTTCCACTTTTGAGTATTTTAACCTCATTGTTATTTGGGCCAAAGCAAAAACCGAGATTTTATTTCAGCTTACCTGAGTCTTTGCAAAAGAGCTCTTCATCAAGAACTTTATGGACACCTATGATTGTTCCCAATCTGTTCGTGATTGTTTTTATTGATAGTTCTTTTTATCCCTTTCTTGGAAATGTTAATGCCAGAGTTGCCTGAATATTTGAATTTTTTAATTTGAAGTATAGAAAGTGTACAGAATAATTCCAAAGGTGTTAAAAGATTCCGTTGTCAGTATGTGTGACCATGTCATTATGTCCGGAGAGGTTCAAGAAACCCTTTGGGAAAAAAAGGTTCTGTGTTTACATCTCACTTGCTATTTGAGATCTTAAGATGCCAATTAGCTTACTTTTCTTTGTTTTTGATTCCTGATTTGTTGATAAACAATAATAGCCCTGAAATGTTTCTAATCTTCAAATAAGAAAAAATCAGATCAAAGTCAGACTGATGATGCAGTGCTGACAAGGCACTCCCAACTTCCCAGTCACTTGTGTGGACAGAGCAAATGCGGTTAGCTCTAGTTACTGCATTCACTGGCATTCTGTCCATGGAAGAATACTCTCAATAATCATGAGTTCTTGAAGTCATGCAAAATGCAGCAAGATAGGTTCTTAATAAAGATATTGTTGTCCCCAGAGTCAATTTAAGTTTTTCTCAGTAAATTGAAATTGTGTCATTCTCAAATTACCAAATAGATTAGCACTGGTTCACTATGGCCACATTTTAGTTCTTCATAGTAATAGTCCAGAAGAGTTCTGTGGTTTGCCCTTGTGTGCAGGGTCTCCTACTCCCCCATAGGGGGCGCTCAGGAGATGCTGAGGAGGCCTACCTATTTGTCCACTCTATGCTTTTGGAATTCCTCTAATTTATACTCAGAGGGAGCGTACCTGGTGCTGGCTTTCATGGAGAATATTGTATTAAAGGACATAAAACATCATAAGTAACTGTTAAGATCTGCAGACACCCGAAAGAGAACCTTGGTCTTTTCCGGGTATTTCCAACTTGAGTTCAACCTGAAGCCTTTGAAAGGAATGCATTACCAAATGGTCACAAGCTAAGACCTCATCAGATCAAAGGAATAAAAAAAAAAATCTCTGCAGCCAGATGGTATATCGTATGGTTTCTCCAACAAGACTAGGCATTCTCAAGATTTCCCAGGAAGTGATGGGAGGGGACATTCAGCCTAAATATCTGGGTCATTTATCTCATTCACTCATTTCTTTCAGCCTCCTGGAACTCTCGAGAAAAAGAAACCAGAATATTGTCACATTTTTTTGCTATCAATTTCCCAATAGCCTTTGAATCAGTTGTACCTCCACCTCCTTCTGATGTCATTTTTCTTTAAATAAAGTGTAATTAAGCCTGTTTTTCATAACGAGGGGCCATGGAAGTTTGCCTTCCTATTTTGGTGTATTTCACATGGCCTGGAAACCAGGGACAACAGCAGTTGTATGATTGGTATGTTAAGTCAGAAAAAAAGGACTTTACAGATTATTTCTTTTCTTCGGGATCTACAGTAATTTATTTAAAACCGTCATTGTAAAGCTACCCTTTAAAAATTAGGGATTTTTAAAGATCAGTTGCGAAAGAGAAGTTAGCTCTGTAATGGGAACAGTTATGCGATGATTCTGGGACTTTACCTTAGAGCTGCATCAATTTAAATGTGGAAAAAAATGCCCTCCAAGTTTGATTTCCAAGTCTTACAGTGCTGCTAAGCCCATGATTTCCACCAGCTCTTTGTTCACCCACATAATCAGTTACCTCCACAGCCCTTCATTGTCATGCCAGGGGGAGGGTGGCTAGTTTTCGGACTTGATTTTTTTCCATCCTGCAGCAAGGAACAGGATAGGTGGCAAACCTTAGTTTTTTCTTAAGACAATTCAGTGCTCGAGCATCTCTGTTGGAAATGGAATGATGTGCTGTTAGCCAGTTAGAATTATTTTATGTACTGTTACTATGTTTTGCTGATTTTTATATGAAAATATAATTATTCATTCTTGATCTCTGGACACAATCGTTATTATGAGGATCATTTTACTTTGGAAACACTTTCATAATAAAGATAAGTATTAAGAGCACAGTGTAAATGCCCTTTTCTGTAAGCACTACCTAGCTTGCGTTGCTGATAGGCTGCACCTTTTGGACCAGACTCATTTCAGGGCTTACCTCGTCCCACCAGTTTCTCGCATGCCTCCTCAAATTCCAATAATCGCTATGATTACTGAACAAGTATGTTACATTTATGTGTCACGTATGGTGTTTTATTGGGAATTTAGCTAAGCTGCTCCACATACTGTTGCTCCAGCATTTATTTCATTTGGCCATGTGGCCTCTAGGGCCTGAAACTGATACCGGCCCCTCATGCCGCTGCATGCCCTGGACAGCAGCCCACAGCGTCACAGACAACTGTAAGTCCCTGATATGACCTTCCCAGCAGCCATTGTGAACAACAGCCCCCCCTCCAGCACCTGTATGCCTTATACACCCCTTACCTGACACCCCTGTGGAGCTCACCAAATCCCTGTCCTTTTGACTTAAATTAATCTGGCCTCAGCCAGGAACCCCAAAACACTCCACTCAGGGACCCTAATAAAGGCATTGCCCCAGGTCCTGTCACTCTCTGCACCCTCCCTGTACCTCCCTGGGTGGCCCTTGCGGCATGCTGTGTACTTCCCCCAGGAGCAGTGAATAATAAACCTCTCTGTTGCAACTTCTTGCATGGTCTTTTGTTGAACCTCAGTTCACCCTGTGCCCTACTTAACAGATGTTCATGTAACAAAATCATGATAGTTATATGATATATATACACATATATATTATAATATATCTCTGAAAATTAAGCTATAAGAACTTCAATGTTAAATTGTGTGTATAGCACTGCATTCTGGAAAAACTATAATTTATGGAGATACCCATTCAAATATATCAGACTGCTCATTTTTCCAAATTTTAAAGGAGGCACTCAGGACTAAGAATGCAAAGCCTAACACCCCAGAACTGTCCCTCTTAGTCTCCGTCCAGTGCACCTCGCTGGAGCCTGGCTGACGTCGTCTTCTCTGGGCCTGTACCCCACTTCGCTAGACCTTCTCTCCCTCCTCTGTCAGTCCTGCATAACCCTGTCTTCCCCAGCTGCCTTCTTATCTAAACTTACGTCACCTAGTATCTTGAGAGCCATTAGAATAGCACTGACATTGCACCAGACATGCTACCACCACCACCAGTATTATGAAAATAAGCAGACACCCCATGGAAAATCTTGTCAACATTTAACCACCCCCAACAACAATCTGACTCCAAGCACGAGTTATTCTAATATAAACTACCTAAATGTCTCCAAGGCATGAAAATATACACAGTAAGCAAAAGCATCACCTTGGGAAGCCATGAAGTCTCTGTTCTGCAGGTAGAGCAGAGTCTAACTCAATGCACCTGTCCCCCAAAGGGCCACAGTGCAACTCAGCTTCTCTCTAGGCCCCTTCCTTGTTGCCAAGCCACCTCCTCTCTTCCACATCCAGCCTAGACACAGGTTATTTCTGCCCCCTCAGTCTGTTCCCCCCAGCCCTGCACTTGCTGCACCAGGAGCAGTGGCGACAGTGCAACAGCAGTGAAAGGTGGCAGAACAACCGAGGTTGGGTGTGCACCAGATCTACCAGGACGCAAGTGGTCTCAAAACCTCCCCACTGACTGGAGCTCTAGCGCCACACCCTTGATTAACCCCAAAGCCACTGAAGCCTGAGGACACCAGAATTATATCATTCCTGAACTTTATAGAGTCAAAAAAGTATACAAAACCTATATTGGTCAGAGTCCGGGCAGGAAACACAAATCACTGTCAAGAGGGCTGAGTTGGGGAAACTTCAATAAAAGGACTATTTTCAGAAGCATGGGTAGGATCACAAAACCAAACACAGGAAAGTGAGGCACTCAGAGTCCAGCAAGCATGGGAAACCATTTCCACCCATGGCTCTAACCAGGGGCCGAAACAGGTAGCATGGAGGAGAGGACACCCTGAGGGGGCGGTAAATCTGGGTGGGAAGCATATACCCTGACATCTCTCTCTTCCTGCTTTCTCATGCCACCCATTGGCTGAATGCAGGAAGCTGCCAGTGAGAACCCAGGGAGATGTGGGTGGCAGGGGCCAGCCTCCCACAGGGAGAGCGGAGAGCGCTGCAGGGAGCAAACAGAATAAGCATCAAAAGGCCACTGGTATCCTGGGAGATTCCCTAGGGCCCAGAGGAAAATAGGGCATGATAAATGTTTGTTGGAGAAACAAGTGAACCCACTTAGGAGAGTGCTGGTACAATATGAGTTTTTATACCCTGGCTGGTGTGGCTCAGTGGACTGAGCACTGGCCTGTGAACCAAAGGGTCACCAGTTTGATTCCTGGTCAGGGCACATGTCTGGGTTGCAGGCCAGGTCCCAAGTGGGGTGTGTGAGAGGCAACCACACATTGATGTTTCTCTCCCTCTCTTCCTCCCTTCCTCTTTCTCTAAAAGTAAATAAAATCTTTAAAATAAAAAAATGAGTTTTTAATTTTTTATCGATTTTAGAAAAAGAGGGAGAGAGAGAAACATCAATTTTACTGTTTCACTTATTTATGCATTCATTGGTTGATTCTTGTATGTAGCCTGACCTTGGCATATCAGGACAGTGCTCTAACCTATGCTCTAACCTGGAGCCACCCAGACAGGACTAGAATGAGTTTTAGCAATTGATGTTCCATCTGCTAGGAAGCAAGATAACATGAGGATGCACTTCATCTCTAACTCTTTGTGAACTCAGCATTTCCCTGCTGTGAGCGCCTGCTTGTGTCACTGGTGATGAGGGGTTTGTGGCAAACTCAGGTAAGGGAAGCCACCTGTGGTACCAGCTTCCCAGACCCGGGCACAAAGGGCATCAGGGGAGGAGGATGCAGTACTGAGGCTACAGATGGGTCTACAAACAGAGAGGAACTGAGAGGAGAGGGTGTTGGAGAACTAGAGAATTAACGAACCAGAATTGTGGGGGAAAAAAAAAAAAAACAGAGTGAGAAGGTCTTAAGCCCCAGCACTCATGACTAATTTCTGAAGTAATTCTTTAGGCAATAGGTTTATTTTTCAACTTAATGAATAATGACAACATTTGCATAGCCAAAGATAACTTACACAGCAACGGCTCCAGTCCCTGGCTGCATCATCCAATCAGTTAAAAAATATTTATTAAAGAGCCTACTAGATGCTGAGAATTGTCATAGGCACTAAGGATAGAAGGATGAAGACACTTATGGTTCCTGTGTTCATGGAACTTACACTCTGGAAAAAGAAGGGAAAAAACAAAACAATGAAACCAAAAGTACATTTGCCAGGGCTACCGTCACAAAACATCACAGACTGGGCGACCTGAGCAGCAGAAACTTACTCCGGTTCCAGCAGTAGCAGCCAGTCCAAAACGAAGGGGTCAGCAGTGGCAGTCTCAGAATCCTGTGTCCTATCTCCTTGGGTCACCTTCTCGAATGTCTCCACGTGGCCTTTTCCCTGCAAGTCTGTCTGCATCCTCGTCTCCTTTTTTAAGGACAGCGGTCACAATGGGGTAGGGCCCACCCTACTCATATTACCTTAATCACGTCTTTTTATTTTTAAACACTGATGACATTTTTATTACATTAATTTTCCCCAAAAAGGGACAAGATAAAGTTTCAAGGGTATCATAATTTGTCAAAAAGTTAAAATCCTCCACCTTCTGCAATAAACACTGATTTGTATGCACAATTTATTTCTGAGGCTTTTAGGGATATGCACATCGAATGCATGAATGGGAAAGGTCCCTTACTTCATCACCTCCTTTGAAAATGTTTTATTAAATGTTAGCGGTAACATTGGTTAGTAAAATTATATAGGTCTCAAGCATACAGTTCTATAACACACCATCTGTGTCTTGTATGTTTACCACCCAAAGTCAAATCTCCTTCTGTCACCATATATTTGACCCCTTTTAACCTTTACCACCTCTCCCCACACCCTAATCAACTGTTTAAAAGCTTTATCTTCAAATACAGTCACCTCCTGAGGTACTTCAAGGTCAATCTGGGGGACACAATCCAGCCCACACCACAAGATAACTTCACCCGGGGACAAAGGACAAGAGTAGTGAAGAAACAAGGTGGCTGCACGGCGACGGCCAGGGCTCTTCAGACCGGATGGTCACAGGCACCTCGCAGATGGGGGGCTTTGCACTAAGACCTGACTGACAGGAGGTGCAGGAGGGTCTTGGGGGGTTGCAGAACAGCCAGCGGGAACCTCAGATGCTAAGTCTCCAGGCTTGTAAGTTCAAGAAGCAGCAAGAAGACCAATGTGGGTAAAGGGAAATCCACAAAGGGGAATGTGCAGGTGATGACATTCAAAAGTCAGGGGGGTGCAGGTCATGTAGGGCCTGTATCCCACGGTCAGAAGGGTGAGTTTTAGAGCAGGAGTAATGGAAAACTTTCAGGGATTGTCATCTTTAGCAGGAAGAGAAAGAACATGGGCTAAGTAAGCACTGTCCATCCTGACCATGACTGAAAAAAAAAAGACAACTCCAACTTGGAGCGGGTATCGGTGTCCACAGGGGTGGTGGGCAATACATGACAAGGCAGGATGACCGGAACATGGTGGGATGATGAAGAATTAAATGACTAAGTGTTACTGAGGCTTCAACCCACAGTCAAAAATGGAAGTCAGGACGGAGAATGAAGGTAGGTTTTGCTGTGAGGATGCTGAGACCCAGGAGAAGAAGAGCCTCCAAGTTACTTCAAGGAAAATAACTTGCAAAAAATATGACAAATTGGCAATTATCAGCCCAGGGAACCTTAGGGAGAAGGGCAAACTTCCTGACTCAATGTAGTTCCTTTTTGTTGGTACTGTTAGTCCCTTTCTTTGTGTAGTTCAAAGGCATCTATCTCAAGGACTGTGAATTGATGGATGGTTGCAATTTCCAAAGCACCTCTCTAGAGGAGGCGAGCATCCGACAATAACAATACTTGCTTTGTAGGTTCTATAACTTCTGGTTGCATCTGAGTGCCTGTCTGGATTAGCATAGCACTCAAAGAGAAGGTGAGATGAAGAAGAGAAGAGACCTCTTAGGGCTATCCTATTGGGTGGCAGGCAATGTGCTAAGTGCAGAAACAGCTCAATCAAGCCATCCCCTAAAAGGTGGATACAACTTCACTCCTCTTATCCACAGTAGTGATGTTCTGTAAAATGACCATGAACCACGGCTCCAGGAAAAAATACAGGGTTAGGTTCCTGCAAGCCTCTGGTCACAACATTTTCATCAATTGATCAATACATAACCCTGTTTTATGTGTGCTCCTGTTTAAAGGCACTTCTTCCAGCATATGTTGTTAATGCATTAACATCAACCACACAGCCCACAACACTAGAACACATGCCTGAACAAAGCTCGACTGAGATGGATTCTTAAATTTCATGATGTTTTGCAAGATGCTATTAAATGACCATCATTAAAAATCATATACTTATGATTTAAAATTATGTTTAAAAATATTATACTCAAAAATATCTCTTCTGATTATTTTCTCACACTTTACTATCATCTGCACTTTTGAGATATTTACACCTATTGTATTTGCATGATGAAAATATTGTATAAGTGTGTACTACTATGCATTCCTTCCCAACTCTGTTCAGCGACAAAACATTGGTAGCTGGAAATTAGCCAGCCATTGTGGGAGTACTCACTGTATGGAAATTGCAAAAACTGCTAATCAGTTTTACTTATTTGTTTGTTTGTTTATTGAATGAGCCAGTTGTTAAACATATACCAGCATGCTATGTTACCCAATACCTATAGACGCTTCTACGAAACCATGGCTAGAAGAAGTGTTTTCCTTCTGTTGCCCAGTCAGCAAGCAGTAGAGTTGAGATTTGCCCCTAGGCCTGAGTGATTTCAGAGCTTATGCATATATCTTCCTGGTATATTAGTCTTCTAATGTTTGCACTTCTTTCTGAAGACTTGGGCTACCCAGACTTCGATTGCATTTGAATTCTCCAATTTTTTTTCTTATCTACCTCCTTTAACTTTCCCTTAGATCTCAGATTTTTACCCCAGTTGTTTTTACCCTATTTTCCCTCTTTTGAATATCATACTGTTTAGTGCTGTCAGCTGCATCAGGGGCCTTTCTCAGGGAAGACCCTCCATAAATACATCAAAGATCAACTCGGTTTTCCAAGTCCAGTGCATCATTCCAATTAACAAAGCATACATCTCCTTCCCCAACCTAACCCCAGGGAGCTTGCAAGTACAAATTTACAACCCAGAAGGTAGGTTTCAAAGGAATCAACTTAACCAATGTATTCAAAAATTAAATACATTGCAAACTAGAAAGATGGAAGATACGTAGGTCGTGGAGCTACTTATTGAGATGTCTGCATTTTATAAAAAGCTGAAGCCTTGGCCAGGCAGCTAAGTTGGTTGGAGTGTTGTCCTGGTGCACCAATGGGCTGTGGGTTTCATTTCTGGTCAGGGCATATACCTAGGTTGTGGGTTCAATCCCCTGTCAGGGAGCATATGGGAGGCAACCTGTCAATGTTTCTCTTATCTCTCTCTCTCTCTTTCTCTTTCTCCCTCTTGCTCTCGCAAATCTCTCAAATCAATAAACATATCCCCAAGTGAGGATAAAAAAAATAGGCTGAAAATCGCAGAGGGAAATTCTCTTAGGAGTGGGTAAGGGATGGAGTGCTGCAGAGTGAGGAAATGGTAGGAAAGGACAGGGCAATGACCAGTCCCACTTTTTTTTGAGTCCTAGCAGTTAATTAAGTTCACCAGGATTAAACTCTTTGCTCCTGTTAGTTTTGCTGACCTGGGATAATAGTAACAATTCAGTAAAGCCAATAAGCAAGAAATGTGTAGGGTGCCAGGCCATTTGGAGTTATATCACCAAAAATGAGTTCAAAATGCTCCTTAGAATTTTTAAGAGTAATTATTGTCTTTTTTTTCTCTCGGTTGAGGGTACTAAATGGTTCATAGAAAAAAGCCCTGACATACTATACTTACAGTTATATCATTTTATTTCTTAGTTATATTACTTGCAAGTCATCTCTGAGAATGTATAAAGCAGCTGATACTGAGCTAGCTAAAAACAGAGAATCACAATGCTAATGAATTCAATAAAATACACATTAAAATTGAGTCAAAACAGGTGTTCAGCACCAGTTCTCTCTGAGACATTATGTTAGGCACTGTAAGTGCCATTATAAATAAGTCAAAGGCAAAACTGCTGAACTAGAAGTTTCAGTCTAGTTAGAGAGGCAAGGCACAGCAGTGGTTATTTTAATGGGTGAAGGTAGCTCTGAAAGAATGATGCTTATTTTATCATGTACATCAAACTTAGTGATAAAGGTAAAAGGTTTCTAAAAGCAGTAGTAACTCCACAGATATGGCATTGTCATCATCATATGGATATTGTTAGTATAGTAATTGCTAGAAAAGTTCAGAAAAGAGAGATGTTCCTCAAGATCAGGTGACAAAATGTTTCAAGGAGAAAGACAAGAAGAAGGAGGATTTGGATGAGTCAACTTAGAAGACAAAGGGCATTTGAGACGAAGGGCATGGTGTGAATCTGGGAGTAAACCCCTTAGCGGCATGCCCCAGCTGCTGGTGGTCTGACCCCTATCATTTCCCACTCCATCCTCCTCTGTCACTGTGGCCTCTCTCAGCCCAGCTCTCAAGGCCATGGTCTCAGAATGCACCACGCCAGGTTATGTCTCCAGTACCTGGGTCATGCTGCTCACTCTGCCTCGAAGGCTTTTTTCCTCTTCTCCACTAGCTAACTTGTGTTTGACCTTCAACACTGACATATGAACACCTCATCCCAGAAAGCTTTAGTCTCTCGGAATGCAGTGCTCTTTCTAGAGAAGAAAAGGTACAACCATTTCACTCCATCAGAGTGCATATCATACTCACTTCCACTTGATTGTAAGCATCTTGAAGGCAAGACTTTGCCTTTTATAACGATTACTAGCCCCCACGTTTGCTACAGAGTATGCACTCAATAAAAGCTTGTAGAATGAATGTATTTATTTACAGAAATAGGAGCTTCAAGAAGATGAATATGTTTTGGAAGAAGAAAAATGAGCTGATTTTTACATTTAACAACTGAACTGATGAGAGCCTATTCATTTGGAAGTGTCTAACCAAAAATTGGAAAGATGGGAATGAAAATAGGTTCCACTATTATTTCCTTTTTTTTTTTTTTTCAGATAAGGAGACAGATGCACAAAGGGGAGAACCTTGACAAGGCCTTAGGGTCAGAGAGCAGATATGCAGAAAACTTAATCTGATCTCTGAGTCATTTCTCTATTTCCTACTAAAGCAGACCTTTGGAAATGGATGGATGTCCATGCCAGGTGAGGGAGTCATAGTTGCCCAGAGTGGGGTATCAGAGGCCATATGGGGTTGAGGAGGCATCTGCAGAGGACAATACAGCATGGAGAATCAGGGTGGGATGAGGAGCATGTCCATACAAGGGGGGAGGGGGGCAGCATGACAAATCGAGTCCAAGCAGGATGATGAGGGTGTCTCTGCAGAGGGGCAGCAAGTGGAAGTCCGAGTGGCTACAGTATGGAAGTGGCTACAGGGAGGGGGATGGATCAAATATGTAAACATATTAAGAGTAATGAAAACCAGTTTCTCATTGTTAGAAAAGAGAGTTACAAATATGGAGGGCAAGAAAACTGAATGAACTTAGTAATATTGAATTAAACTTATAGGTATCTATATGAATGTGTGGTTTCCAGTATATAGATATCAAAATATAGATGCATGTGTGTATCTGTGAATGTGTGAATGAGTGCATTATATATACATTCCCAGCTGTCCACTTCAGAGCCTATAATCAAAGACTCCCTAGTAAGAACATGTAGGCCTCCAGCTCTTGGTTTCTAAACCCATCCTACATCCATTCTCCACTAAAATGACCCAGGGTTCCTTGAGGGGGTGCTGAGGCAGGAAAGCACAGGCTGGAATGGAATATCTTGGGCCAGAAGGCAAGAAGGTGCTCGCAATTGATGGGAAAATGGTGTAAGGACACAGAATAAAGTTGAAGGGGCTCCCACAGGTCAAATCTAAGACATTTTGTGCACCAAAATTGTATCATATACCAGATCATAATGCACCGAATAAAATGGGAAACAGGGAGTTCATTCAAATTAATAAATCAGCCCTGGCTGGTGTGGCTCAGTGGATTGAGTGCTGGCCTGCCAAGCTAAGGGTTGCCAATTTGATTCCCAGTCAGGGCACATGCCTGAGTTGTGGGCCGGGCACCCAGGAGGGGGCACATGAGAGGCAACCACACATTGATATTTCTCTCCCTCTCTTTCTCCCTCCCTTCCCCTCTCTAAAACTAACTAAATAAAATATTTTAAAAAAATAAGTGAGTAAACTGAAAGTTTAGTGAAGAACAAAGTGTTAGCATAGCTTCAAGGTACATCCCCAGCAAACATTTATCAAATGGGAAGGCAAAAGCAATAATTTCACAGCCTTGCAGACACCATCAAGTAAGCACCACCAGTCCCGGGACAGCTGTGCATGGTTCTGAATGGGACCCGTCACTGCAGAGAACATAATCAGGACAATTGGCGGAACTGAGCTGTAAATAGCAGTAATAAATTAATATTAATTTCCTGCTTTTGATGGTTATATTGTGGTTTTTTTGGAGAAATTCCCTGTTTCTAGGAAATACACACTAAAATATTATAGCGTGAGAGAAATTTTGTGTACTGAACTTACAATTTGTAACTTCAAGATAATTTTTAAATCAATACGTATTTGTTTTCAGAGCCCTAATAATGCCTCAAGTGAAACAGAGGTTTAGATGTTGTGAGGTCTATTTTTTTTAATGAAAATGCCATCTTTGAATTCCAAGTGCAATAAAGGGATACAAAATGCCTCTGCCTGCTAAAAGTAAATTTGGCGAAAGAAGAAAATGTGTTAGCTATTATAAAAATTGTTTGATGAACAGAATACTCATGTTAGCTTTTATAAGTTTTTGAGTTACTATAGTTGTAGTTTTCAGTATTTTATATATAATCATCTGTAAATAATGTCTTAATTTATTATGTAAAAAATTAAAATGATGATAGCAGTGATAATAGCAGCCAGTGCTTACTGAATATTTACTACATACAGTCTGTTATTAGGTATGTGTTATTATTTACTCCATTTTACATAGCAGGAAACCGAACCTTAAAGGAATTAAGAACTTTTCTCCCAAACTGGTATACTAAAGTAAAGTGTAGCCAATTTTTGAACCCACATTTTCCACACTCTGAAGCCTATACTATTAATTCCCGCCGGGTAGTGCCTCCCGCAGATGCCAACGGGAAGAGGGTTTAAGAAGATACCAGAAACTTGGACTTCACCCTAGATCTTCCCTCTCCTCCACTGTTTACTCCCTACCCAATCCATCACCAGGTCCCTGGCCCACGTTAAAACTCTGCCCCTCCCTCTTCACATTATTAAGGCCTCACCATTGGTCTCCTAGGTCCTGGCACCAGGCTCCCATGCTTCGTGATTCTTACCTTAGCCCCCCTTAGAGTTTTCACACTGCTGACAGTGATCAGTCTAAAATGCACATCTAATTATTTCAAATATGCTCAAAATGTTAGATTAAAAAAGACCCTTATGTGGCTCCAATTACATTCGGCTAAAAGTTAAAACATAGCACCCACAGCTTTTTGTGTGTGGCCTCAGGGCCTCTAGCTTTGTTAACTCTAAGGTTCTAGACAAAGTAGTGCTCAAGGCATGCTTGAGGGATTTATAATTCTCCGAATACACCAGCACACACCTCTTACACACGGACAATTAATATGTGCCTCAGCCAGTGGGACCATCTCTTGCCATTTGTTGGCATTCTCCCCTTCCCCCACCAGGCTGAGTGGGGTGCCTCTTCAGAATTCTCATCACAATTCTGTAAAGACTTTGTTTATGTAACCTGTCATGTTGGGAACCGCCCTGACTGGTATCAGGAGCTGAAACCCCCGCCTAGGCTAAAGCTAAGGGAACGCCCTTGGAACTGTAAGCCAGCAAGGAGACAAAAGCTTATCTTCCTGGCAGGAATGCTGCTTCTGCTGCTTTATTCATAACTGAACCCCAAAAAGCTTGGTCGGTTAGCCAAAGATGGGTAAGATTCCCCACGGGGGGAACGACCTAAGATAGGCACAATCACTTTGGAAGACCCCCCAAAAGAAGGACTTGGGGGGCTGCAGCAAAAGGGGGTGATGGACCCTCGCTCCTCGGCTTTGACATAGCCTGAGTTCTCAGCATCTGGGAAAAAAACCTCCTTGTCTCCCAGTTGCCTTAGTTCCCTTGCTCCACCTAAGCCTGAAACAATGACAGGGTGGTGCAGCTCGGTACTGAGAAGTGCGGATTCCCCAGGGTGATCAGGCCTAAGAAAGAACATGTAAATTACTGTGAAACCTTCTTTGTTTAGAATGCTCTCAGTTGAATGAGAAGGGTCTTAGGAGGAAGTTAGTTTGTTCCTCAGTCTTACAGCTCTTTGACCCCCAACTCAATAGACCAGCAGAGTTCTTTGTTTTCTATGGTTCCTTACTTCCCCTAATGAGTACTGTACTTTACCTGAATTATTATGCAGAATGAGCCCAATAAAAGCAGGTATGGACTGTAAATCGGTGCGCTCCCCACTGGGGGGGTGGCCATTTCGTCCCTACTTCTCCACAGAAACTAGTTTGTCTCTGTGCATGTGGTGTTTTTTCTCGCGTGTTTATCGTCGAGCCATCCACAGCGTTCCGTGATCACTGCTGGCCGGTGACCCACGCGCAACACTGTCACGGGGTAATGTAACCTCCCTCATCACACCAAGCTCCTTGAAAGATGCGGGCGGGTTCATCATTGTATCCCTCATAATGCCCAGATCAGCAATTTTAAAACTTTTTCATCTCATGGCACACATAAAAATTAATAAAATTCTGCAGCACACCAAAAAATATGTTATATTTTTTGCCTATCTGACAAAAAATATAGGTATTATTCTGATTCATGCACACTGGATATAATTATTGTGTTGGCTGTTGTCATTTTTCAATTTGATGATTGAAGGGAAAAGAGGTCAGAGCTCCTAACTGAATAGTCAGGTATTACATGTTTTAAAAATTCTTAGGGCACAGACGTTGAAAATCACTGGCCTAGATCAAAGACGACTCCACCTACAACCTTACTGAAGTGAGAGAATGAACTGACACCAGTGATCAGTTGTGTGAAATGCTAGAGAGAGGCAAAATGGAAACAAAACAAAACAAAACAGTGATTCTTCCAGAGAACCTTTTCCAAGAGTTGTGGGAAAAGCTGACTAAGGGGTTAATCATTTGAGTAAGAAGACATGAAGGGAAGATTTTTAATACGTACACAGAGGGCTGGTAGACTAGTAAACAGGCTTTATACATTGTGGGCTTTAACGTGCAAGGGTGCGCAACAGCTTTCAAAAATAAATTAGTTTATACTTTTGAGAAGGTGATCAAGCACATCATAAAAAATCCCACATGTGCAAAAGGAAATAGAGTGAAGAGAAAGCTCCTCTCCTTCCCATGCCCATCCCCCCCAACTCCTCAGTTCCTGCTGCTAAAGAACTATGAAAAATAACCATTTGGAGTGTTTTTATTTTCTCTCTGAGATTCCATCTCCATAACATGGCAATGATTTATAGTGAATAACTGTAAGTCAATGATTTATAACATGGATATACAACCAAGGTGAAAACACAAATAAATCCTGCCATGGCACTGTATTTACATATGCAAAAATGCCAAACTCATATTTTGCCTGATAACTAAAGTAATTCTATACTGCACATTCTAGTTTGCATTTTAATTAAAATCCCTAAGACTTATCCTAGATGAGCTTAGAAAATATAAGTAATGCCACATGAATATTAATATAGGTGATCAAATGAAAATATGTAATTTGGACTAATCTGTATTTGTAAAATATCCTTATTTTTATGTTTTTTGGGGGAAGTTAAAGCCATAGATCATGACTATAGAATGACTTCATGTGAATTAGTTGTCCATTAGTCTTTGTTTCCTAGGGCTCATTAGGGAGAAGCAAATTTATGCTAATTTGTTTTATGCAAATTAATCTATTCGATTTCATTTTTATTCTCCATTAACACCTGGAGACTGTAAATTAATGTGTATGAAATTTGGATGTGCACAATGAAAATTCAGCCCTAAGTTAATTATGGCCATTTGGACTTTGATTTAAAAATTAGGTAATTTTTATAAAGCAGAAAGTAGCAAAAAGCTAATTTTGTGAAATTTAAAAACCACAATATAATTAGTGCAAACAGCATGAAAGTTACTTTAGATGCTACAAATCGGGCTGGCTGTTGACAATAATGATATCTGCATATGCCCCCACTGTTCCTGCTGCAGTTTAAAATACCCATTATTGCTTCTAAATTAGATTTTTTTTCCATCCTGAGGCTTTGGGCAACAGTACATTTAAAATATATACATACACACATACACATACACATACACATACATATACATATACATATACATATACATATACATATACATATACATATACACATATATGCATTAAGCCAAGGCTTTAGAAATATATCTTCCAGCTTTGGAGAGATACGGAAATTAAGGAAACTAATTACTGCAACAACCAGAGACTAAAACTAAAAAGTAATTGACCCGCAGTGACAGTTCGTCTACATTCCCCTCCGAGGGTGATTGGTGGAAGTAACGTCACGTCTGTAAATCCGGTCTGCGGCTCTCACGAGCTTGAAACAGCACTGAGGCGGTACTGGTCCTCCTCCAGGTCTAACAGGCCAAGGATGAGACTTCGTCCAGGACCCAGAAGTGAGATGAAAGATGTGTCAAGATGTGTTCTCCGTGTCACAGCCTGTCCTGGGAGGCAAGTGCCCCCACACTCCGCTGGAACCCCGCAGCCTCGCAGAGCCTTCCCGCTCGCCCTGTCCTCGGAGCACGGTGCTGTCCCAGGCCCTGGTGCTGTCCCTTTACATTTCTTGTGCTTCCGATAGAGGGAAGATTGTCTCAGATGTTTTTGGCAAACTTTGCAGAACTTGGCTCATTTTAGACTGCTTTCCCAAATTTATTCTTACTGTTAAGTCACTCTCTGATTTTATCCTTGGTTCCAAGGTTCTTTTTACTTCATCTGTTTATCTCTTGAACCAACAGATCTCCAAGCAAGTTCTCTAAGGGGTCTCTTGGGACTGTTTTCATTCCTTCTCAGTTTCCTTCTTGTCAAGGCCCTTTTCAATCAGAGTGTCAGGGACTCCCAAGTGCATTTGAGCCATTTCCCGTTTTAGAGTTCCTGTCCTGCAGGTCACACTTATCTTCACTCTGTGTTTTGAACTCTGCTTCCTGAGAGCTGAGGATCCGGCCCACCCATAAACAGTGTTCCCAGTCTTGTCAATGGAGAGGAGCCAGCCAGCTAATGGGGTCATTTTCTCAGTAGTATTGAATTCAGTCTAATGAAAACAATTATTTATTGAACATTTACTCTGCTCCAGGTACTTTGCAGAGCTCACTGAGTAGTGTGGGAGGCAGACCATTAAATACGTGATTTCAACATAATGGGATAAATAAATCAGAAGAGGTGTGTGTAATAGATAGCAGAACAAAGGCAGAGTGTGCTTACTGTGTCCAAGGAAAATGACAAAAGCTGGACATCAGAGATTAAAACAAGAGTCAGCCAGACCACATAAACGCAGAAGGACACAGTCCGGGCGATAGGAAGGAAGCCTACTGCCGCCATTTTACTTATCAGTTTTCCTTCTTAAAAATCAAAGTTAACATAACTGTTATTCTTTTAAAAATTGTCTTCTCTGGTTTCTAAAACAATACATGTTTTTTTATTCTTTTTTAATGTATTTTATTGATTATGCTATTACAGTTGTCCCATTTCCCCCTTTCACTCCCCTCCACCCTGTACCCCCTTTCCCACCCACGTTCCCCCCCTTTAGTTCACGTCCATGTGTCATTCTTATGAGTTCTTTAGCTTCTACATTTCCCGTACTATTCTTGCTCTCCCCCTATCTATTTTCAACCTACATTCTATGCTACTTATTATCTATACCTTTTCCCCCTCTCTCCTCCTCCCACCCCCCCCTGCTGCTAGCCCTCCATGTGCCCTCCATTTCTGTGGCTCTGTTCCTGTTCTAGTTGTTTACTTAGTTTCTTTTGGTTTTGCTTTAGGTGTGGTTGTGAATAATTGTGAGTTTGCTGTCCTTTTACTATACATGTCTTTTCTTTATCTTCTTTTCTTAGATAAGTCCCTTTAGCATTTCATAAAATAAGGGCTTGGTGATGATGAACTCCTTTAACTTGACCTTATCTGAAAAGCACTTTATCTTCCCTTCCATTCTAAATGAGAGCTTTGCTGGATAGAGCAATCTGGGATGTAGGTCCTTGTCTTTCATGACTTGGAATATTTCTTTCCAGCCCCTTCTTGCCTGTAAGGTCTCTTTTGAGAAATCAGCTGACAGTCTGATGGGAACTCCTTTGTAGGTGACTGTCCCCTTATCTCTTGCTGCTTCTAGGATTCTCTCCTTCGTTTTTACTTTGGCTAATGTAATTATGATGTGCCTTGGTGTGTTTTTTCTTGGGTCCAACTTCTTTGGGGCTCTCTGAGCTTCTTGGATTTCTTGGAAGACTGTTCCCTTTGCCAGATTGGGGAAGTTCTCCTTTATTATTTGTTCAAATATGTGCTCAATCTGTTGCTTTTCTCCTTCCCATTCTGGTACCCCTATAATTCGGATGTTGGAACGTTTAAAGGTGACCTGGATACTCTTAAGCTTTTCCTCAATTTTTTGAATTCTTATTTCATCATGCTTTCCTGCTTGGTTGATTCTATTTTCCTTCTGGTCCACTGTATTGTTTTGAGACTCAGATTCCTTCCTTTCACTATTGGCTCTCCTCCGCGTATCTTCCTGCATCTCTCTATGGTAACCTGCATCCTTTCATCTAAGTTGCGCCCAAAATCAACCAATTCCGTGAGCTTTCTGATCACCAGTGTTTTGAACTGTGCATCTGATAGATTGGCTATTTCTTGGGAACTCAAAAGGATGAGTCCTGGGGGACTGATCTGTTCTGTTGGAAACATGTCTTATGTCTTTCCCTGTCTCTCCTTTTTTTTTTTTTTTTTCGGTCTGGTCGCTCTTGTTATGGTGGGGGGCGGAGCCTTAGGTGTTCACCGGGGCTGGGCACCCCGGTCGCTAGATTGTGACTTTATATGTGGGGGCGGGAGGGAACAATGGCGGTAGTTCCGTTCTCCTGGGCTCAGACCCTTCTCTGGGATCCTGGGCTGCGAGCTCTGCCCTGATCCACAATCGCTGCCTCACTGGGTCCGGCAGCCGCAGCTTGCGTACTCAGGGATCACCGCTACGTTCTTGCACCCCGGATGGCTGTCACGCCGATTTTGCGGCAAATTTCCCCCGACCTCCGCGCGCCGCCGACCTGCGCCAGCCCTGCGCCCGCCTGGCTCGTCATCTCCTACCAGTCTGGATGTACGGGTCTATTTCAACTTCTTGGCTGTCCAACTTCCATTCAGATAAATCCTCTATCAGTTCTGAGTGATATTCTATCTGTAAATTATTGTTGTTCTAATCTTGGTTGTGCGAGGAGGTACGGTGCGTCCACCTATTCCTCCATCTTGCCGGAAGTCTCACAATACATATTTTTTAAATATTGAAATTATACAGCAATATGTGTCCTGGAAAGGGAATCCTCCATAACCCCAACCTTCAGAGATGCACTGCTGTCTGCTTCGTATGTATGTGTCTACATCTCTTTTTTCATCTACATGAACCAAACTAGAATCATACTTATCCTCTTGCAATTTGTTTTTAATCAGTACATGTAACTAAATCATTCCGGGATGTTTTGTACGCCATTGTCCGGGTTAGGTGTCAGGACAGCATCGTAATCAACCACGGAAGCACTGGAGTCAGGTGAATCCCCGCTCTGGCGCCACCAACCACATGACCTTGTGAGTCACTTAACCACCCCATGCCTCAGTTTCCCTATGTGTATGACAAGGATAAAAATAATATATATCTACCTTAAATGACTGTTATAGTGATTAAAGAAGTTAACTTTTATAAAAAACTTAGAATAGCACCTGGCAGATGGTTAAGTCCTCTAAATGTGAGCCTGTGTTACCATAAGGTATTTAATTAGATCCCCATTTAATACATAGAGATTTAATACATGTGCTGTTTCCAATTCCTTGCATCTTCTGGCTACTCAAGAAATTTCCAAGCCAAGTTTTAAATTGCTCTTAACCTCTATTACATTTGGGATCCTGTTTCTTACTAACTTACCAACACCCAATCCCCCTTACAAGCATTTAACAAATGTGTACACATGTTATTGACTCCCTTGGAGGCTGCCCAACATAGGACGGGTGGGGTGCAGTGGAATGGCTTCGAGGCCAGACCCCAGGGAGTCCATTGCAGGTTTTCTTTCTGCAGAGAGGCCATGCCAGGAAGGCAGATGCTGAGCATAAACTGAGAAAGGAAGCAGGAAGATTGAGATCAGAGAGGTCAGACAGTAGCTGAAGCTGGAGGCCAGGCTGAAAAAAAAAAGCCTGTGAATGAGTGTGGACCAGAAACATATGGCCAGAGACAAACCTGAGGACAGAGAACTCAAAAGGATGCCTTGGGCACCAATTTTTTCCAGAAAACAAGTGTAGTGTACCTTCTTTGAGACATTTCCCTGTATACAGTTCTCGTTAACCTGTAGGTACAAATAAGATGATGTTAACATTACTTCCAAAACTACAAGGTCCTTCTCCCCCTTGCTTATACAGGAGCTCAGCTTCCTTCTGCCTGGCTCCCTGGACCATTTCTGGGAGTCAGGGGTCTTGCGGGGGTTCTTACATGGACAAGGACAAATTTACTCACGTTGGCCTGCTCTGGCCTCCTTGCCAAGCTGCCCTTGCCAGCCACAGCCTCGGGCGCTGGAGGCACATTAGAGAACCTGCTCTGCTCCGTTTCCTCCTCTGCCCTCCACCCCAAGGACAGGTGTGCTTTGTTGTGCTCTTTGGCAGACTGGGTGTAAGGTGGGGTGGGGAGTCAGAGGGGGGAACAACCTTATCTCCAAATCTGTGTTTAGACTCTCTGTGCATTTAACTCCTCTTATTTTTCTCCCTAACTTCAATCTTGCTGAAGTTCCAGACACAGGCCCTGAAGCTGAACTGGGGAAAGAAAGAGAATGACAAGTATCGGCCACCCCCTCCAGTGTCCTTTCTCCCTTATCTCTGTAGCCACTGAAGATCAAATATTGACTGGCCATTGCAATGGACTGAATGTAAAACTAATTCCAATTCCCTGCCTCCTTTCAGCCCTTTGTAATGAGACATTCAGCTCCTCCCATTAAGGACTAGAATCTCCCCACCCCTTTGAATTTGGGCTAGCCTGCAACTGATGGCTTTGATCTGCTGAATGCAGTTGCAGTGATAGTATGTCATTTCCAAGCCTGACTTCCACGTGCTCTCTTGGCTCCTCTGTCATGCCCTGAGAACAGGCTGGGTTAGACTGCTGGCTGATTTTAAAAAAAAAAAGAATTACTTCAGCCCATAACCAACCACCTGCTTAGCGGAGCCCAGAAGACCTGCCCTCCCTTCCAAGCTCAGCCAAAATCAGCAGAGCTGTAGAGATGACCTGCTTTTTCTCATAAGTGAGACCAGGAAGACCAGAAGAGCCACCCAGCTTAACCACAGACTTGTCAATTAAATAAAGTGTATGTCATTGGGTCTTCTGTTTAATATATCACATTATTGTGACGAGATAAGCAATACAGCCCCTTTATGACCTCTAAACTCAAAATATTTTCTGCATGCAAACACCCTTCCAAGAAGATCAACGAGTAACCAAGCTTTAATTCTTAGTCCAGACAGAGCCAGGACACCCTGCTGCCCTTTCAGCAGCCTGTGAGAGAGATACTTGAGTAAGATGGAGATATTTTCATGGAGCAGGTGTCCAGGAGGCCTGTGGGAAAGCTAGTCAGCCTGCTGCGAGAGACACACATGAGGAGTAAATGTGGAAGAATGTCCTACCAGTCCACATGAGGGCCACAAACACCACAGCAAGTTTGGTGCGATGACATTTCTTGTAGAAACTGGCAAGGGAAGGCTATCTCCTCATTTTGAATTGGGTTGGCACTGAGCTAAGACCAAATGCAGCAAATGGCAGGGGGAGGACACTGAGAAGCCCTGGGCCTCAGAACCAAGGCCTTGGTCCAATTTATCTGTAACCTCTGAGGGCAGCAAGGCCAAAAGGCTTGACACCATGGCTGACCTCAGGACCAAGAGCCATGACTAATGATCTCCTGCCCTAGTGCTGACCAATCAGTGGAGGTCATGACCCTGAAAGGACACACCTGGAAAGTTGATGAATATTCTATTAAGATCCTCCCTGGGACTTCTTCTAAGGTCCCTTGCCATTAGAGAGGAGATAAAAACCCTCAGGACAGAGGACTTAGCACAGTGAGAGCTCGCTCTCTCTCCATCATGCCTGCACCTTTCTCCAACCCCTTCTTCCCCAGCTTTCATGCTCTCTGAAGCATACCAGGCCTTTACCCCTTCCCTTCCTTCTGGGAGCATAATCCTTGCTTTCTTTCTCCTAAGTTCCAAGGGTCCTTCTTTTGCCTCTGTAACTTGTTTCCTGAGCCCATGCAGCCCAACTGGCTCACTTCTATCTTTGTGGCTTTCTAAATAAACATTTGTTTGTCTTTGAGTGTTGGCTCTGAATTCTTTCTTTGCCACAACTCCGGTACTGAGGTTGCTGAACTGAGATCCAATCTTCAGTAACATCTTGGTGTCATTTCACCACTAACATGTGCAGCCTGGTTGCAGGGCAAGTTCTCTTTACTAATTATTAACCTCCATTTGTTATTTCTAGAGACTTTGAATGGATCCTGGCAAATGAATGCAGCCAAGGCGGATGAGTGAAGGATGCCCACCCAGACAGCTCTGAAATGCCCCACTGGGCTCTGCTGATGGAGCTGTGTTTTGATTCAGGATTCTGCCAGTCAGAGAAAGGCTACCCACACTCAGCAAATCACTGTTACAAAGGCCATTAGATGGAAATCTAAGGATTGATAACTGGAACCACACACAGCTGGAGAGAAAGCAATAAAAAAAATAACTTCCCAAAGGCTTATTTCTAGGTCTGTTTATCCTTTTGAGGGAATAAAAAATATGAGGGTGAACATGGAAAAATCCTTCTTAATTTGATAGTTTAGTCTCTTGGCCCTGTTGGGCTAGGAGTGAGAGTTGGGTTGAGTTAGGGCTCCAGAGGTGGCTAATGTATCCTATTTAGGGGAACTCACTTTAGAGAAGCAATATGGCTCCAGCAGCAAAGGTGTCTGGAAGATGTTAAATGCTCTGTGACTGTTTAACTCTCTGAACCCTCATGCTTGGCTGACTACCCTGAAAACCCAATACTGCCCAAAGATGAATGTCATGGTTCTGGGAAGGAAGTCAGTGAAAGTATAGAGTACAGTGTGGAAGAAAAGGGGCCACATATGAAACCCAGCAAGCTCCGGGGAGGCCTGAGTGGCAGCCTTACAAACCCAGACACTTCAGGTAACCACAAAGAGTGGTCTGAAATGAAAACTTATTAATGAAAAGAAATTCATGGTGGGTAGCTCTGTCCTAGGCTGGTATTTTCCCTAACAAAGGTCAATCTTTACCTTAAATGAGACTGTGTGTTGTCTTTTTGCATCTATGATGACAACATACCTTTGGAACATCAAACTTCCTTTTTCCAGACCATTCAAAGCACAGGTGGCACAGGTGGGGAACAAGGAGGAGACCATAAATCCCCTCATTGTTATTGTTATTATCTTAATTGTAACTGTTAATTATCCTATACCCACCCGTGTAAAAGTATGTGTTTATCATTTTGCATTTTATCTATCTACCTTCAGAGGTTCCTCCCCCCACCTTTTCCTTTCTCCCACTTCCCTAATCTGTCACCAGTGGATTTTGTGTGACTCCCTCCTGTCCTTTACTTTGATTCTGATGTATGAAATAAGGTACTAAACTGCTATTCTCTGGAGCATTTTCTTAATTAATTGAGATTTTGCTTCCCAGCAATTGTTGTTAGTTTGGGTCAAGTAAACTCAAAAATTCTTACAGGTTTAGAGGTTTCTTACGTTGACAGTAGTAACTGCCTGATACCATGTTTTAACTTTTCTTTTAACTTAGTGATTTATTGTTCTCTAGGGAGGTCCACACAACTACCTGCCAGCTGGTCTTGTTATTAACACCTTCTATTAACCCCCTTTGAAAAGGGACCCTGTACTGGGAGGGGTGTGGCTCTGCCCAGGCCAGCCACCACTGGGAACAGCTGCTTTGCCCGTCTGTGTCGTGTCTCTTCTATTAAAGCTCCTGTGACTTTGAACAAGGCTGCATGTCAGTCCTTCGGAATTGATCCTGACCTTAGAGTTGAGGGGCTTTCCCCCAACACTCTGCACCTTAAGAGCCTTTTCTGGACATTGTCCACTATAACTGAAACTGGAAAAGCCAGCATTCATGCTGCCTGTCACCGACCAGACCCAATAAGCAGAGACAGGGATTGAATCTTCATGGGCACCTTATTCAGATGGCTGGCCATCTGAGAAGACAGTGGGTTTGTACCCTAATCGTAGATGGTCTTCAATTCCATTTTAAACCAACACTTTTTATAAGAAGGAAAGTGTAGGTATAGGATTTGGAATTCAGGGGGAAGTTAATCGGGTAAAAAGCTGCAGCGTTCTTTCATGTGTCCTGGGAGGTGGGCGTCTCACCCTCACCCTAGGGCACAATGGCTCAGATATCACCTTGACTGCTTGCAGTCCTCCTGGGGCACAAAGTGGAACTGCTTATGGTCTCTGGGAGTCAGGGGACCTGGGTCATACCTTCAGTTCCTGAAACAACAGCTTTTTACACACATTGATTACTAAGCTTATTAGCTATTACCTGAAACTAAGATTTTCCAACATTTGACTCTCCTATCATAATCATAGTTATATAGGTGTGGTCCTGATTGGTGTCGGGGGCTGGGGTGATTCAGGGTAAGGGAAATATTGATTTGGTGTGTGAGCTTTAGACAGAGGATGGGGAAGGGGGTCAGGGCTCTGGATTGATTACTTTGCATATCAAAGATGTGCTCAAAGGCAAGTTGCTATTTCTAGGAATTAGCTGACTGTAGGAGGGACAGGCCCTCTTAGGTCGGAAAGGCCTCCGTAGGTCCAAGCATCATACCACACAGAAAATTAAAAATGTGGTTAATACAGCAAGCTAAGAGAACGTGTATCAGCCCTGAGAGTGCCCGAATTATGGGGACACTTCTGGGTTTTCTCTTCAGGCTACAGGGCTCAGGACTCTGCATTCTGCCCTTTAAGTATTTACAGAAGTCTTTCTCATCATCTCACGCCAGCTCTCTTGACCCGGAGCAGTTCTCTGCTATTTCAGTAAATAAACAGGAGGCAAGTTCAGGGTGGGACTTCCTCCTCAGGGTGTTTGACAAGGCCCTTTGAATCCAGGAAGTCTAGGACACACCCAACCTTGGGGCAGTGTCCTGACTCTCCAAAGCTGAAGGCTGGAGCACAGCTTAAACGGACAGAAGCAAGAAACATTTCAGCATGAGAGACCCACTCGCAAACTGTTCAGTGAGTACCTTGGTGTAGTTTGCATCTTTGTGGGTGAGAAGGGGGCTGAGGAGTAGATTTATGTACTATTGTATTTTAACTTAAAGTTTGAGATGCTCAGGAACTAGACATGTTTAGATACTGGCTGTGAGACAAAAGTCTGGTTTTTCTCTGGCTTGATTTAATTGCCCTTTCTCACAAATGACGGGGCAGGTCATTGTCATCTTTCATTCTCATATTCTTAGAAAAACTTTGAGTGGGTATAACATCATATTTGCATGGAGAGGGTAGCCATGTAGAAAACATTAAGACGTACACCAGTGGTGCCAACATTATGCACACAGCAGACACACAAACACGCAGAATGTCTGCAGCAATCTCAGGCCCTGAGAAGGAATTTAGGGTGGAAGGTTTTTGCATATTTTCCCACATCATAGAGAGTCAAGAACTGCCAAGTCCCAGAAGAGGAAGAAGAGACTCCCCATCCTGTGCAGTGGTTCTCAGACAGCTTTACTAGTGTGTTTCTTTCAGCCCCGGGAAAGCAACCAAATCTAGGAGATGCCCAAAGGCATCTGAAGTTCTTAGCAGCAATAGCAGAGATGTACTTTAGAAAATGTGGAGCAACTGAAACAAAGGGGAGGAGGATGTATTCACTTTGGAAATAACGTTATCAAAGATTATCAGTGTGTTATCCTAAGACATGGTGCCAAGAAGCAACAATTGATTGCAACAGAAGTAAGGGGTCTTTCAAGTATTTTATTTAAAAAAAAAGTTGAAAAACAGATAAATGAGAACTGCAATAGAGCCACAGAAAATGTCCAGTGGATGCAGAGAGCACAGGCTGAGAGAAGAAGGACCCATAACTGCAATTCTACAAAACGAGTCCATGACTCGGATAAGCTAAATGAGATGAAGTCATAATGGCTGGTACTATTAATAGTGACAATGTGGTTGCACCCTCTGCCTACTTTAACTTTTTAAATGCTAAAGTAATGTCTAATGTAAAAAAAAAGAATCCAGCCATATGGTTGTGTATAGACTTGAAGGAAGAAACTCTCCCCTTTTAATTTCCTCCAGTCTTCATTACAAAAATGTTTAAAGAGCCTTTTATCATTTATTTATTTGCTGTTTGTTTATTTTTCATTCCTTGCATTTGCTCCCTTCTAAAATGTTAGCGCCTTTCTCAGCATTGATACTTTGATCATGTTTTTGCATGGGGGCGGGGGCGGGGTTGAGTGGGGCAGGGTTGAGTGGGGCAGGGCCTGGAAAAGTAAACGCAAAAACCTGGCACCAACAGTCACCAGAGAAGAAAGTCAAGCCCAAGGAAAGAGTGACATAGAAGAGAGGGAAACTTAAGCCCAACTAAGTTTAAAAAAAAAAAAAAAGAACTGACAACCTAACATCCTTTTCTAAAGCTGTCTTTAGGTCAGGAATTGGGTGAAATCTTTTCTTTTGAGCAGCTCAAAGACAACTGTCCCCACAGCTCTTTGTCAGTTTAATGTCCCCTCCCTGACATGCTGGCAAGTTCTTGACTCCACGGCAGAACCATTGCCCCAGGACTCCTACATTTGCCTGCAGCTTTGAAGGTTATCTCTAGGGGCCCAGTGCCACCAAAAGCAGTCTGGGAGTCAAGAGGAAGTGCCTAGCCTGTCAGCCAGGATCTCTAAATCCTCTAAGTCGTGGAACCTTGGTGATATTTATTTGTTTGCACCTGTTTATCTTCGTCAACTGTTCACCTTGATACCCTGGAGCAGCCCTAGCTGGTGTCTGGGGAGTAGTACTGTGTCAAGAAAAGGCTGCAGTTTGGAAATGGGTTATATTAAATAAAGCAAAGGAATGCTTTATGAAACACTTTGGCAGTTTTATAAAAGAACCCAAAGCTTCAACCACCTGCTAAATGTCCCATTTCATGAGTGCCTAGGGTTGCACAGAACACAATTCATAAAGCCTCAGCTTAGCTACAGTTATCAACCCGTCTACCCCAGTGGATCCTTGTATGGAAATCAGTAGGTTGCATGAATTTTGATGAGAAAAAGATGATCTTTTTATTTGTACTAGGTTCTAACTGAAATTTAGAATTTCCTTCAATTTTTTATATAAGCAACACCCCAGCACCACTCAAGTATCTGTGACTTTGTAGCCAAGAAAAATCATGCGTATTTTTATATAATTTTAAAGTCATTCACAAATATCTGGAAATATTGTTCATGCTCAACATGGTTTAGAAATTTGAGTAATTCCTAATTAAAAAGCACACATAATTTATGATTTTAAAATGTTTTTATAAATATGTATATCAATATCATTAGTTTTCTTTGTAATCCTGTCATTTTATTTTATATGTTTGAAAGTATTATTTTGAGTAAAATCAGCTTCACCAGACTGCCAGAGGGCTTATGATACAAAAAATTTTTGATCTCTTATTTTCAGTCTGGCTCTAATGGGCAACATAGGCTGAGGGGTGGACCATTCAACCTCAAAGAGCAGCATCAGTGTCTGTGATCAGATCATTAGTCTCCAGGGTGGTGCAAAGATTGCCTAAACCCCGTATAGGACTTTTACTCAACTTGGGGTATCGGAACTTATTTTAAGAAGATTTTTAAAATTTCTATCTTTTTTTTAAAGATTTTATTTATTTATTTTTAGAGAGGGAAGGGAGGGAGAGAGAGAGAGAGAGAAACATCAATGTGCGGTTGCTGGGGGTCATGGCCTGCAACCCAGGCATGTACCCTGACTGGGAATTGAACCTGCGACACTTTGGTTCACAGCACGCGCTGAGCTACATCAGCCAGGGCTAAAATTTCTATCTTTAAACAGGAAAAGAATTGCCCCTGAGTGTTGATGCCTTGATGCCTGTTAGCTGAGCTTCAAACCTAAAAATAGTGCCAGTTGAAATCCTTTTCAAGTCCATGAGCAAGGAAATAGACAGGGTCAAATTATCTCCAAATGAAATAATTTAATCATTAAAAAAATGTAGCACCTTCCTATGAAACAATGCCATAGAAATCAAGGGCGGATAATAAGCTGTAACCGAGTTTTTGCTTCACTCGCTCCTTCAGCATGCAGGTAGGAGCCTGTCAAGGCAGGCCTTCAGGGATCCATACCTGAAACTTTTATCAGCTGGTGAATCAGTAGAAGGCTGCAGGGCTGTTCCTCCAGCCTCGTTCAGATGCCAACCTGAGCTTCCTGTCTTATTGTCTCCGTCTGGGTCACAGGTGTTGACAGGCACTAATAAACAAAAATGCTGCTGTTGTGATGGTCCATGGCCCCTGAGGGGCTCTGCTACACTGCAGAGACCAGGGACCTGTGGAGTCTGGCATGGGGGTCTGTGGCCCAGACCACCCCCAGTGTGCATCACTAAGATGTGTGATGTGTCAACCCACACTTCCTGCACCTGTTTCCTCATCTGTAAAGTATGTGGAGGGGAGGATGAAGTAGACCATGTTTTTTAATGTTCTGTATCTTGTAATTTGTAACAGCCTGCCATGGGCATTCCAAGCATTACACAGATGTCTACTACATACAAGAAGCCCTTCCCTGGAGCGGCAGTGCTCTGACATGTTGCCGCAGGTGAAATCAGTAGTACTGTGCCTGGCATTGAAGGGCATTGAGCAAACGCTTATTTAATTAAATTTAAGCAAAATATCATGGTTTATTTAACACCATGAGGATCATCATTATCCAAAAAAGAAAACTTGTAACACCTAAAATAAAAAATGGATTTTTCCAGAATAGATTAATTTAACCTTCTTAATCATTCAAATGATGGAAAATCAGAAAAAATCATCTAAGCCAAGGTTTATAGAGTGCATTTTATATTGATTACAAGTCATCTGTCTAGTCATTTCATGTGCCAGTTGCCTAGAATTTGCTTGCAAAAACTGGGCAGAAACATTTTCTTGATGGCTGAATGGGAAAAGACTGTGGATACTAGCTGTCAATGTGAAGGAATTTTTAGGGGCTCAGAAAGATCCCAAATATTCTGTCACCAGCCAGAAAAAACCCATAATGTTTTTTCCTAGTAATTAATAACCCTCAGGAAAAACAACATGCTAAATTCATATGGAGATGTAAGATCAATAGTAGTATCTTTCCTGGAATGAATATTTAATGTGGGGTGAGGTATTTGAAAGTAGAAGAATGTGAAAAGAAAACCAAAAATTTACCTTCTGCATGACTGACTGAGCAAGCCTTTCCTGTGCAGTTTGATGACGTTAGGAAACCATGTATCTGTACTGCTCATAACACTTACCGACAACTATCACTCTGAGTGAACTTACTGTAAGTATATGGAATAAACCATTTAGAATATATTTGTTCTGATGGAGTCTCTAATTGATTTGCTTGCCTAAAATTTCTAATCACAGTTCTGTCCCTAACTAATAAGATTCTTTCTCTAGCTCTTTGGGCGTGAACTATAAAATAAGGAGATTGGACTTGGGTGGTTTCCAAACTCTGCTCCACGGAATCCCTTCAGATGGCCTCACTGAGGGTGGGAGTGGGGTGGGAATGGAGGTGGGATAGGAGAGGGAGAGCCAAAGCCAAGGTCAAGAGATTTCATCCCCTCCAAGCAGACACATTCCAATATGTTCTGATTGCACACACAAGTTTGCTGGACAAGATGGTCTCTGGGTTCTGCTTTAATATCTATGCAAATCTGCTTCTCACTGCTTTTGTCTTCACCTCTGAGTAGATGGTTCATAATGAAAGGAGCAGAATCATGTTTCTAAATAAAGGGTTATGCTAAACTAATGGAAGTATTTTTAGCAACTCCTTTATTTGTTGATGCTACCTTTATCTCAGCATAGAACAAGATTCATTGGGGAGTGTTCCGTATAGTGTATGCAGGGTCAAAGATAAAGATAATTTCCATTGTTATTATGAGCAGAACATCCTGCTCTTATCTGATCAATAAATTACCAATGTAATGTGCTGAAGAACTTCTGTACTTGTGTGTGCCTGGGCACACTGCAGATTGGGGAATGGGTTGCAGGTGTATCTGAGACACAACTCCCCTCAGCCCTTGAATTGGTGGGGTGTAGCTGGGGGAGGGGGCAGAGCTCAAGGACCAGTTGCCTCTGCCTGGAACAATTTTGTCTATTTATTACACTGTCTGGTACAAATATAATTTTCTAAGCATGCCATGATGTACAAAATTTAGGAGGTATTAGTCTATTATGTTTTTCTCTTAAATTATATTTTACTGATTATGCTGTTACAGTTGACCCAATATTTCTCCCTTTGCCTCCCCCCCAGCACCCCAACTCCCTCAGGCAAACCCTGCCCCTTTATTAATGGGTCATGCATATACGTTTTTTATCTACTCCATTTCCTATACTGTACTCTACACCCCCGTGGCTATTCTGTGACTACCAATTTGTATGTCTTAATCTCCTCGCCTCCTTACACAATCCATCAAATTCCCCTCCCATCTGGCAACCATCAAAATGCTCTCTGTATCCATGATTCTGTCTTTGTTCTTCTTGTTTGCTTAGTTTGTTTTTTAGATCCAAGTATTGATAGGTGTGTGTTCATTGTCATTTTATTTTTCATAGTTTTTGTCTTCTTTTTCTTAAATAAGCCCCTTCAACATTTCATATGATAATGGTTTGCTGATGATGAACTCTCTTAGTTTTTTCTTGTCTGGAAAGCTCTTCATCTGCCCTTAGATTCTAAATTACATCTTTGCTGGGTAGAGCAACCTTGGATGTAAGTTTCTGCTTTTCATGACTTTGAATATTTCTTGCCAATCCCTTCTAGCCTGCAAAGTTTCTTTTGAGGAATCAGCTGACAGTCTTATGGGAACTCCCCTGTAAGTAACTAACTTCTTTTCTTTTGCTGCTATGAAGATTATCTCTTTGTTTTTAACCTTTGGCAATTTAATTGTGATGTGTCTTGGAGTGGGCCTGTTTGAGTCCATCTTGTTTGGGACTCCCTGTGCTTTCTGGAGTTGCATGTCTATTTCTTTCACCAAATTAAAGAAGTTTTCTTTCATTATTTTTTCAAATAGATTTCCAATTTCTTGCTCTTTCTCTTCTCCTTCTAGCGCTCCTATGATGTGAATGTTGGTATGCTTAAAGTTGTCCCAGAGGCTCCATACACTATCCTTATTTTTTTGGATTCCTTTTTTCCTTCTTGTTCTCGTTGGTTGTTTTTTGCTTCCTTATATCATAGCTTTCATTCTTGGCTTCATCTTTTCTACTGTTGATTCCTTTTAAGTTCTTTATTTCCACTAGTATATCCTTCATTTCTACCTGAGTCTTTTTTATGCTATTGAGGTATTAAGTTCCTTGAGCATCCTTATAAACAGTGTTTTGAATTGTACATCACATAAATTGATCATCTTCATTTTGTTTAGTTCCTTTTTGGGGGGTGGCAGAGTTTTGATCTGTTCTTTCATTTGGGCCATGTTTCTTTTTTTATTGTGGAATTTTTTATTTTCTTACTATATTTTGTTGATTATACTATTAGTGTTGTCCCATTTTTTCTCTCCTTTTTATTCCCCTTCACCCTTTACACCCTCTCCCACCATCATTCCCCCAGCTTAGTTCATACTGGGTTATACATATACATTTTTGGGCTTCTCCATTTCCCATTCTATTCTTAACCTCCCCCTATCTATTTTGTACCTACCATTTATGCTTCTTATTCCCTATACCTTTTCCCCTATTCTGCTCCCCACCCCCTCCCCACTTATAACCCTCCACTTGATTTCTATTTCACTGAATCTGTTCTCATTCAAGTTGTTTGCTTAGTTAGTTTTCATTTTTGTTTTTGTTTGTTTAGGTTCAGTTGGTGATAGTTGTGAGTTTCTTGTCATTTTACTGTCTGTATTCTTTATCTTCTTTCTCTTAGACAAGTCCCTTTAACATGTCATATAATAAGGGCTTGGTGATGATGAACTCCTTTAGCTTGACCTTATCTAAGAAGCACTTTATCTGCCCTTCCATTCTAAATGTTAGCTTTGCTGGATAGAGTACTTTTGGATGTAGGTCCTTGCCTTTCATGACTTTGAATACTTCTTTCCAGACCCTCTTGCCTGCAAAGTTTCTTTTGAGAAACAAGCTGATAGTCTTATGGGAACTCCTTTGTAGGTAACTGTCTTTTTTTCTCCTGCTGCTTTTAAGAGTCTCTTTGTCTTTAATCTTGGGTAATGTAGTTATGATGTACCTTGGTGTGTTCCTCCTTTGGTCCAACTTCTTTGTCAGAGTTTCCTGCACTTCCTGGAAGTCTATTTCCTTTGCCAGATTAGGGAAGTTCTCCTCCATTGTTTTTTCGAGTAAGTTTTCAATTTCTTGCTTTTCCTCTTTTCCTCTGGCACCCCTATGATTCAGATGATGTAACATTTAAAGTTGTCCCAGAGGTTCCTAAGCCTCTCCTCATTTTTTTAAATTCTTGTTTCTTCATTGTATTCTGGTAGAATGTTTATTTCTTACTTTTGCTCCAAACCATTGATTTGAGTCCTGGTTTCCTTCTCTTCACAGTTGGTTCCCTGTATATTTTTCCTTGTTTCATTTCACATAGTTTTCATTTCTTTCTCTACTTTGCAACCTTACTGAATGATTTCTGTGAGCATCCTGATTATCAGTGTTTTGAACTCTGCATCTGATAGGCTGGCTATCGCTTCATTGCTTAGTTCTGTTTTTGGAGCTTTGATCTATTCTTTCACCTGGGCCATTTTTTTTTAATTTTTTTTTGTCTCGGCATGCCTGTTACCTTGTAAGGAGTGAAGCCTTAGGTATTCGCCAGGGCCAGGCAACCCACTTCGCTATGTTGTGGCACCGTCTGTAGCTGAGAGGTTGGAGAGGGAGCAATGCCACTTGCTCGGCTCTCAGCCAGCTTTCAATCACTTCCCCTGCTACCCACAAGCAAATTGGGCCCCTTCTAGTGCTGATTCCCAGGTGGGTAGGCTTTTGCACATTCTAGGACCTTGTGTGTCTCTCCAGTCAACCCTCCTGTGAGGCTGGGAGTTTCTTCTGCTGCCACTGCAATCCCCACAGGTTTTTATAGCCAAAGGTTTTGAGGCTTTATTTCCCCACTGGAACCCTGGGTTGCTCAGTCTGTCTCACACCCCAGTTGTTCCTCCTAGTTTAGCTGCATGCAAATATGGCATTGCCTGGTCCTCCATCTGCTACCTTGCCAGGTGTCCTCTCTGCCCCGGCTGCCCATCTCTGCCTCTCCTACTAATCTGGATGAATGTTTCTTCTCTAACTCTTTGGTCATCAGACCTCTATACAGTTTGATTTTCTGGCAGTTCTGATTATTTTTTGTTTTTAAATTTGTTGTTACCCTTCATTTGGTTGTGTGAGGAGGCAAAGTGTATCTACCTATACCTCCACCTTGGCCAGAAGTCCAATTTCTGATCATTTTGAGTGATGGTTGTTCTTGAGTTTAGTTATAATTTTGATGTGATTGTGTGAGGAGGCTACCCTTGTATACCGATGCCTCCATTTTGACCAGAAGTCTTGGTACTAGTCTTGTAAATAACAGAAAATCGTCTTCAAAAATCTAAAGATGGCAGTTTCAGAGTCAATTAAAGCCATAAGATATGCTTTATTTGAACAGCCTCTTCCTTTATGAAGTTGCATTTGAATATCTTTCAGAAAGACAGAAATTCTCACTTTTGCCACTGGCTCCTCACTTCCTACAAAGGCAATTGTGTTCTAAATCACTGGTTTATAAACTTTCAGGGCTGCCTGGCCTTCTAGAACTAGACCTCCGAAGACCATGTTTTAAAAATGTATCTTAGAGAGTGTTGATGGCTTGTTAAGTTTGGGATATGCAACAGCCCCTGCAGTAGAAATATTCCCAACCGGTTCTGTTCATAACTTTGGTTGGGACAAGGTTTCCTGTACATGCCCCTCTCTTTACACATGGTATCTGAGGTCCCCTATTCTCAACACAGGACTGTGCAATGCCTACTGTCCTCTGGTGATAGTGGGCTGGTGGGGGCCATCCTCTAGGACAGCTCATTTCAGAGCCCCTTCCTTGCTTCCTGCTTCTTCTGATGGGACATTCTATTTCTTGCTCCCATTCTGAGTGCTCCAAATTCCTCCACTCCACCTTTTTGCTCTCTCTTTTCCTATCCCAACCCCAGCCTTAGCAGATTAGAGAGCAGAAAACCATTCTGTGAAAAAGCATCCAAATCCTTCTCTCTTGCACATGACACCCCTGGTATTTTTGTTGGGTCTTTGTTTCTGCATTGCTGGAGATGGAAGCAGGTAGTATATTAATAAAAAATATACAGCTTAATACTGTGAGATATTTCTTGATAAATCAAATAAGAAAGCTACAGGACCTATAAAGGTAATCATAAAATTTTATTGAACATAAAGTAAGATTTGAACAAATGAATAGACTTACTATGTTTTTGTATGGGAAGTCTAAATGCCATGAAAAAGTCAATTTTCCCAAAATTATATATATATATATATAATATATGCAACTGCATATATATAACAATGCAACTGCAATTAGAATCACAACCAGAATTTTTAAAAAATCTGTAATTAGCCCTGGCTGGTATAGCTCAGTGGATTGAGCATGGCCTGCGAACCAAGCAAAGCATCAGTGGTTCAATTCCTATTCAGGGCACATGCCTGGGCTGTAGGCCAGGTCCCCAGTAGGGGGTGCGCTAGTGGTAACCACACATTGATGTTTCTCTTCCTTTTTCTCCTTCACTTCCCCTCTCTCTAAAAATAAATAAAATCTTTCTTATTTATTTATTTATAGATTTTATTTATTTTTAGAGGGGGAAGGGAGGGAGAAAGAGAGAGAGAGAGAGAAACATCAATGTGAGGTTGCTGGGGGGCTGTGGCCTACAACCCAGGCATGTGCCCTGACTGGGAATCGAACCTGTGATGCTTTGGTTCACAGCCCATGATCAATCCACTGAGCTATGCCAGCCAGGGCTAAAATCTTTTTTTAAAAAACCTGTAATTAGATATGTTCATATGGAAGAATAAATGCCCAAGTATAGCCGAAGAAATTATAAAAAAGAAAACAAAATACTTGCCTAAAGGGAGAGCAGAAGCAAACTGTTAATATCTCTATAACTTAGGTATTAAGTATATAATGTGTCTCATTATTATTTTCTGTGTCATTTTATGAAATATAAAAATGTTTCATAATTTAAAATGAAAAAGTAAAAGGCTGTGAATGAGTTAGTAATATGTTCAGCTGCATATTTTAAGAACCTTAAATGAGTGGCTTAAAAAACAAAAATCTGTCATTGTTCTCCCACACATAAAATAAGCCCAGAAGTTGAGAGTTGAGGGCTTGTGTGGTGGCCTCCATGGCCATCAGGGACCCAGAGTCTTTTTCTCTGTCTGCTCTATGATCTTAGCACATGGTGTCTGTCCTCAAGGTCACCTTATGTCATCAGCCATCATTTCTAAGTCCAGGTGTCAGGGAAAAAAGGGAGCAACCTTCATTGTAACTCCACACAAAACTTTTGTGCATGCCTCTTTGGGAAATATTTAGTTACACGGCTACACAGAAAGGCACCAGAGGCTGAGAAATTACCTTATTCCAGGGCCATGTACACTGCTAAACATTTAGTTGTTTTCTTTTCCTGATACCTATGTATGTTTTCTGGGATGTTATTTGGCCTTATGTGAAGAAAATAAAGGGCTTAAGGGAATTTAGTGAAAATGTTCAGTTAACAGAGGAGTCAGCAAAAAGCCTGAACAACTGTAAAGTGTTTAATAAAATTTTTCCATTATACAAGTTAGGGAAGGAAGGAAGCCTTCCAGTATCATATCATTCCCAGATGACCAGTTATTTTTATAGAGATAACAGTGGGGAAGTTTGGTTGCCAAACAGTGATTTTACACTCTCCGGGCTGCCAGAGGAGAACCGTTGGTGCACGAGTGAGGCCACACCTGGACCTCAGCCCAGGGATGTTTGCATACTCTGCAGAGAGTTTTAAAATTTTTGAATCATCTGGTACAATTTCTTTAAATCATATTTCAGGTGCCAGTCCTTATTTTAGATTTTTTGGACCAACTGGAAGATCTGGCCACCCTGGGCCAGAGCAGTGTGGCAACTGCCTCTGCAAGCTCACTGTCCGCACCCTGCCCCTCGCTCATTCAGGTGCCTGACCGGTGCCTGCAGGCACGTGATGGTGCAAACTCTGCATTAGGAATTAACCATAAAGTGCTTTTCTCCCTGATCAATGCCCTGTGTCCCAGGCAGTTCCAGTAAAACTATTTGCTACTGCTGTGTGCCTCCCACATCCTACCATGGCTTTCTGTGTTAAATTGTCAGACCCTTCCTCCCCTGTGGCCCTCTGTCTTCTGTTTGCTACTCTGCTAGCACCATACACTAGGTACTACTGTGCCAACTGAAAGATTGCCACGGGCCAGAGGATTCATGTATCCAAACATGCCTGATACATAGTAGGTACTCAGTAAATGTGGGTTTCATTCCCTTTTCCCTTCTCAACACGGTGCCCAGCACATGCTGGAGACATCTGAATGTTGGAAGAGGCTGCCCCATTGCATAAGCCAAGTCACAGCATGGCACCCAATCTACACAGAATTTGTGTATTTGTGTAAAATCACCTTTTGAAAAATGCAATCCACTATCACATTTCCCAGATGGCAACTATGAGAAAGTGTGTTTGAAACTGTTTCATTCCTAATTCACCTACTCCATGTCAGGAAAGCATCAGGATCAACTGACATCCACCCTCTCCCTTGGGCACTTAAAATCCATTGTCATCAAGGTCTACCTTTACAAATATAATTTTCAGAACGAAATTGTGGAATTCTAAATCAAATGACAAAAACTTTCAATCAGAATTCTTGTATCCAAAGGCTAAATTTAGACATTAAATTTATAAAGGTTTGGTTCAATCAAAATATTCAACATAATATTTTTATTGCTACAGTTAAATGCGATATAGAGGTGATTAGGACAAATTTTTATTAACAAATTACATCTCACTTTAATGGTTCAGGGGTTGTCATGAGGCCTAGAAGTATTATTTTGGAATTTGTGGGAGAGATACAGAATGATGTATTTCAGAATGTACTTTTCACCTTCCCAAGAACACAGGGCAACAGGAAGCCAGCATCCAAGTGTACCCCTCTGCTGAATTGTTTTCATTTTGTCTAGGGGAGACACAGATAGACAAGTTTTTAAAACATTTCTCAGGATCATTCATATCCAGGCAGAAGAGAGGTAATTTTTATTTTAGGAATTCACCAAAAAGGTGTGCATTCCATAGCCACACCATCATTTACAATGTCAGTCATCATTATAGCAGCATTCTGAGTTTACTGGGGTTCTCTACCTTTGGAAGTGGCCATAATCTTCCTGTGCATCTTTTATTTTTCAGTATAATCAAGTGTACAAGAACCTAAAAGAGTTTTCTCAAAATGGAGAGAATTTCTGCAAGCAGGTCACATCCATTCTTCAGCAAAGGTACAAAATGTGTGTTTGCAATAAGCAGTTCTTCCTCTTTAGTCCCAGCAAGTGGTATGACTGGAGGAGGCCTTACAAGCTGTCCAACTTCCCAGAGTGCAGTGTTATATTGTGGTACTTGAGAGATTGGTTAGAAGAGTGATTCTTCTGTGTTGCACATTTATCACTCGGGTGCCGTAAAAATCAGGGAACAGCGGGAAGTAATTCTGCTTGGGAATGTTCAATCAAGTCTCTTCTGATTCCTCAGCCTGAGGATCACCCCCTCCTGAGCCTACCATTCCTCCTGTTGCAACTGTTGTGTTTCTCACACTGATGGCAGTTATTAGTTGACATCTCTTTCTCCCCTACGAGGGCAGGACTGTGTCTTATTCACCTTTGTATGTGGAGCTCTTACAGCTTGGACTTTGGACTTCTTCAATAAATGTCCTGTAAATGATTAGAAAAATCATTCTAATCATCCATCCATCTAATGCATGAAAGGAAGTTCACCATTTTCAGTATCATCTTCTTTTAATGCTAAGTGTGACCATGTGTAACTCTCTTCACTGTGCTGAAATGAGCACATTTAACTCAGTCAAGAAGTTATAAAAGTTTCTGCTTAAATTTAGAGAATGCAAGGACTGAATTGGGCCATAAAGATGTAGACTATTTTTCTACCATTCAGCAGCTCTGTAGTAAACAACTTTAAAGAGACATTTACCCTGGATTGTTTATTCTTTTTAAGGTAACCCATTTCAAATTTAAATAATTGCATGTGTACCTTACGAACAAGACACAAGGGCTGATTGCATCCTGCTCTAGTAGGTCAAGAACAAAAGAGAACATCAGCTTTATCAGGACCAAGTAAAGATACAGAGGAGCTCAGACAGACTCTTACAAAAAAAATAACCAGGTTTGGCAAGCAAAGTTGAAAAAGAAAAAAAATTAAGATAAGAAGTTATTTCTGTCTTAATAGCCAAGTGGCTTTGATTCTGTGACAGGAACAGGGAGGACAATCTAGAACAGAATTTCTCCTATAAGAAAGTAATTTTATCAGTCTCAAAGGAAATTATTTCAAATAAGACCAGTTAACTATTAAGCAAACTTAACCCATGGCCTGAGGAGAAACATCTCCCTCCTGCAGATCAGGAAGAATCTACACATTATTAGCCATGCATGTGATCTGGGGCAGTTATCTAGACCTTGATTATTTGGTGTCCCCCTGTTCAAAATTAGAGCCTGATAGAGAGCTGTAAAGACCAAAGGCAGGTGATAAATTATGCCTGGCAAATAGACTTAATAATGAACTGAATAAATTTGGGGAAATCACTGCTCCAAAACTGCTGTGTCCAGGTCTCTCTGCATCTGTACCCTGACACAGATGAGTCAGAACATTACTTCTTCCTGTGACTCCATTGAAATTGCTTCCTAGGGCTCCTATCTGTCCCATACCTATTTAGGTGCAAAACCCTCCATCCACATATCCCAGAAAAGCACATAAGCTCCAATGAAAGAGACACACTTGGGTAGCTAAATATCTACCTTCATAGTTTTACCTCCTTATGGAACAGAATTTAGATTTTGAAATCTAAAGAATACTACTAGTTAGCAAGATTATGTGCATATCTCTAGGATAAAATCTGCATAGCACAAATACAAAAAGCGGATCTGATGCGAACTCTGACCATCGGTGTACGTGGTGTTGTGGAGGCAATGAACAAATCCACACGGACTGCAGAAGTCCTGTGGAGAAAAGGGACAGCATGGCCACTCTCTGAGTGAGAGAGCACCCTGACCCTTGCCTGGACAGGCTTTTATTGCTTTCTAGGAGCATTACATCAAAGAAGGCCCTCATTCATTATGCACAGGTTTGCTTTACGTAATTACTTTTTACAGATAGCAAAGAAAAGGATGTTGCAGATGCAAGGGAAAAAGTGGTTGAACTGGTTACACTCCATCCTTGGGAGGTTTAGTTCAGACTTTAGGAAGTTACTTCAAAGATATGCATTAAACATTTGCTGCCTTCATTCAGGGTAAGGCAGTTTTAGCAAAAGCAAGCCTCAAAGCAGCCTAGGTACAATGCAGGCCTGGTTCCCCATGGGAAAGCCAATCTGTGGACCTGGCTCCTGTGTGCTGCCTCGCACCTGTTGGTTTTCCGAACCAAGGCTGAGCTACGCTTCCCACTGCCATGCAGACTGGTTCCCTATACAGATCTAGTGTTTCACTCAGGCCAAAAAATTATCTTGATATTAGGTCATTTATTCAATAGATAATGTCCAGAACATTTTGTAACACTTACCTTGTACAGCTAACTCATTTCCTCTTAACCAAAATGACATTTTTGAGTGGCTTTATATTCATTCCTGATAAATGTGCACTTGGCAATGTCTCTTTACACTTGGGCTTTAAGCTTTCCTCCCTTTGCTCAGCTAGCTGATCATGTAGTTAAACTGAGGGACGTTCATCCACCTTAAGAGTTGGTATTTGGGGAGAATTGTTTTCTGAGGGACACAAGCTCAATTAATCTAAGAATATCAGGCACATTGCGGTTATTTTAGAGGGTATTCCTACATGACAGCTGGGAAGGACAAAGGCCACTTCGCTTGCCAGGGATGGATCATTTCTTTCCCATTGGGAGTGATTTTTTCTTTTTAAGATTTTGTTTATTTATTTTTAGAGAGGGGAGAAGGAAGGGAGAGAGGGAAACATCAATCAGTTGCCTCTTGCACTCACATGCCTTGACCAGGAATGGAACCAGTGACCTTTCAGTTTGCAGGACAGAACTCAACCTACTGAGCCACACCACCCAGGGTATAGGGAGTGATTCTGAAATGACCTTTTCCTGTGGAGTTGGAACTGAGTCAACGTAATAACCATAGCAAAAGGATGAATGGTCACAACACAACTGATGTTACAATTGCCTTTACTGTCCCCATTCTGTGAGTTCCTTAATTATTTCCCTATACATACAAATGATAAAAAGCTGTTTCCCACCGGCTGTCCACACATTAGTGTTGGGTTTCTTTTTCTCTTAAATGACTGAACTTATTACATATGAATCAATGATACCTTTCCCTTGCATTAAAAAAAATACCTGGGACACCAATACTCTTTAAAAGAAACTGTTACTAAGAGTATAGGCAAAGAAAACAGTATTCTTGGAAAACATATAGGAAGCATTTCTACTGAGGGTTATGATACAGAAAATCATAAGGGCACATCCAGTGGCCAGCATCAAGAAAGACATGGGGCTGCTTTGAATTAAGGATACCTGCCGCATAAAGTACATTCAGTAGATACTTCTAGCTTGAATGAATGAATAAATGAAAGATGGTTAAGGGTTTACTTTCTATTACAACCACATTATTTGAGCAGGGTCTTTATTATCCTTGGAATGTGGTTCTGCAGAACAGTTCTGTAATAGCGCATGGCTACCAGACAGAGCATCATAATCAGGCTGTGAGTTCAGAGAATGTTTCATTTTCAATCTCAGCTGCCTTCTTGCATTTGTTCTAATTGGTGGTGATAGAAAAGTGTAGTTGTTACTGAAACACCATTTTTTCCTGGAAATTCTGCCATTCACAGTCATGCTTAGCTTCTTTTATCCAATTAGTTGCTTCAGTTTTCCTTTTTTTGTAGTATCGACTCAGATTTATCCAGAGACACACAGCAGCTCCTAAGATGCCTCATGCCAGAATCATTGGGCTCACTTTAACACAATTACAGATCAGATTTTAAAAGACAAAGACATATTCCCAGAAACTATGAGTGTTTGGTTCCCTGCCCCTTCACAGCTAATGTTTAAACAGGCCATTGTTCCATCCATGATTCATTGTAGATGTTGTCAACAAAGGAATAAATAATTAAAAGAAAATCTCTGATAAATTTTTGATGGGAAAAATCAGTTGTTCCTCTGTAAGGAAGTTTAAGATTAGGTTTTCAAATGGCAAGTACCCCTGTTCTGGAAAGAAAAAAGGAGAAGGGAGGGAGGGAGGGAGGAGAAGGAAGGAAGGAAAGGAGAGAGAAAAGAAAAGAAAAAAAAAAAAGAAAAGAAAGTTGGCCATTGTTCCATCCATGATTCATTGTAGATGTTGTCAACAAAGGAATAAATAATTAAAAGAAAATCTCTAATAAATCCTCACTTTTTCTACTCCACCCATAGCCTCGTGATCCACAGCTTCAGCTTCCTTTTGCATATTGATGATTCCCAGAGGTATATTACTATAGACAATAAGTCTTATCTGTACTTCAAATCATATATCCAGCAGTCTATTGGACAATTCCACCTGGGTGTCCCATGAGCCTCAAAGCCAGCCTGTCCAAAACAGTATCTATCAGCTTTTCCTCAAAGCTGGAACTCCTGATTTTTTTTTTTACCATGGTTACTAGGACCACTGGCCACCCAATAAAGCCCAATACCTGGGAGTCACCCATGATCTCTTCTTCCGTCTCAACTTATAACCAAATCATCATTATTTCTTCTAAACACTTCTTATACCTTATAGCTTTCTTTTCATTTCATTGCTTCTGCCATGTTCTGGAAAAAAATCTCTGAACTCTTTCTTCCGTCTAGGGGTGCTGCTTTCCAGCTGTGCAGTTCATGCACTGTGCGAAGGCCCTGTGAAGGCTGGGATGGAAACCACTCTCAACCCTTGAGTCTTGCACCCTGGCTCAGAGTTGCATTCCCTCACAGCATCTTCTTTTTCTAGCCCAAGCAACTAGGGACCTGGCTAGGGCCTTATCTCTCTCTCTGATTCATCATCCATTCTGTGGCCATGACCCTGTTTAAGACCTTTTAAAGACTCCCACCACCTTCAGTATAAAATTCAGGCCTCACAGTATTTTCTAAAAGAAATCTAGATTCTTCCTCCATATGAAGCTTGTCTCTCCATCTTCCCGTAACCCATGTTCCTCTCCATCTTACTGAACCACTTGCAGGCACCCCCAGTGTGTCCCTGCTGCCCCTCCCACCCCTCCCACCCACTCCTACCTCTCATCTTGGGTCCTTGCATTGTGCAAGCTATATCCTCTGCCTTGCAGACACTTTTTCACCTTTAGTGAAATTAATTCACCTTAATGCATTGACTGCTAGGCTCCAGTCAATGCATTAAGATTCAGCCATCCTGCCTTAGCTGGTGAGGCTCAGTAGAGCACTGGCTTGTGAACCAAAGGGTCACTGGTTCGATTCATGGTTAGGGCACATAGCTGGGTTGTGCACCATGTCCCCAGTAGGGTTTTGCATGAGAGGCAACCACACATTGATGTTTCTCTCTCTCTCTCTGTTTCTCCTTCCTTCCCTTCTATCTAAAAATAAATAAACAAAATATTAAAAAAAAAATTTCAACCATCCCTTTCTAATGGGCCTCCCTTGACTCCAGCCCCCAGTCTCAAAAAAGTGCTTCTCAGAGACGTCTAAAGCTAGTGCTTACCTCTGATACAGCTCTTATTGCCCTATACCATTACTCTCCATTCACTTTCTGTCTCCTCCACTGAAGGCTGAGTTCCTTGAGGGTCCTTCTGTCCCTTGCAAGTAGCACAGAGCCTGACACAGAGCAGGCATTCAATAGGTGCTCACTGAATGAATAAAGGCATTAATGTCCGAGTGACTCTCTATCTTCAGGCACTCATAACTTAAGAAGTTCAAGTTAGGTTATTTCTGAAGAGCAACAAATGAGTGTGTCAAAGAAATATACCTTAATATTCTCTTACATAGTATAGAGAATATTATTTTGAACAAAAGCTGAAAACAAGAATAAAATTACAGATGAGACCATTTATCCAGCACAGTCTATATAGATCAGCCCCTGTGTTAGACATGTCTTATATCTAGTCATTTTTACTTTAGTTCTCACAACCCAAGGCAGTACAAATGAGCTCTCTCATTCAGTCCTGATTTACAGATGGGGATGTGGATGAGATGATACTTTTTGATTTCTACCCAGCCCAACCCAGACTTCATGTAAGGACATCTTCTAAGTGGACAGACAGCTTGGGGCACTGCTGTGGGAGTCCCAGCACTCTCAAGAGGTCCTTTTAGGGTCCTCTGTGGGTAGGGACATCAGCAGCCATCAAGCCCAGTGGCTTTCCAACTTGGTAGCACACTAGTCTGTGGGGACCCTCAAGGGACACTAGGGGGATGAGAGGGTTAAACAGGCAGGGCTCACTCCCTCCTCCCTCTCCCACATAGTATTTATACAGTATGGTGGGTTCTATAGAAAATTTTGTTTTCTAGATAAAAAGTTTTGAAACCTGCCCTTCTTGTCCATTTTCCCTGACTTCCCCCATGACAACACTTTCACAATCCCTTTTCTGAGCTCATTCAGCACAGGCATCAGCAGATACAGGGGACCTAAAGTTCTAGAGCTGCCATAGCCGTCCACTCCCTGGGCTAAAGGTGAGCGGTAACTCAGTGGGACTCTCAGCCTGGACCCCCAAGAAGGGAGTCCTCCTGGTCTCATCCTCCCATTTCACCCTTGAAACTGTTCTCAGGAAGCAGAAGAGAGGCCATCAGTAATGATAAAGTGGGTGTTGTGGGCTAGCCAGAGAACCCAGCCACTAGAAGAACAGAGTTTCCATGTAAGAATGTCTTTCAGATTGCTATGTAGTCTGTTTGTAAAATGAGCTCAGGATTGTCTTTTAAAAGACGAACTGATGAAGCTTGGGTGGAAAATGTCAGCATTCCAGGCCCCAACCAGAAGCTGTTGCTTGTGGAAATTAGGAGGCCAGAGATGGGGATGATACTATGAACAAAGATTTTCAGATTACGAAAATTCTTTTTTAATTCATAATGAAGGCAGGGCTCTGTCCCCTGCTGTTTTCAAGCTTGAGAGAGCCTTAGTTCCTTTTTATTTTTTTAATATTATTTTTCAATTATGGTTGACATTTAATATCATTTTACATTAGTTTCAGGTGTACAGCGCAGTGGTCAATCATATACTTTTCAAAATGATCCCCCGGTATTTCCAGTACCCAGCTGGCACCACACATAATTGCTGCAGTATCATTGGCTACATTCCCTACACTGTACTTTACATCATGTGACTGATTTGTAAATACGCATTTGTAGTTTTCAATCCCTTCACCTTTTCTACCTGTCTCTCAACCCCTCTCCCCTCTGGCAATCATTAGTCTGTTCTCTGTATCTAGGAGTCTGTTTCTGTTTTGTTTATTTTGTATGTTAGATTCCACATATAAGTGCAACCATATGATATTTGTCTTTCTCTGACTTATTTCAGTTAACTTGATACCTTATAGGTCTAGAGGTTCTTACAGGTCGCTCCATGCTGTCGAAAATGGTAAGATTTCATTCTTTTTTTTATGGCCAAGATATATATATATATATATATATACACACACACACACATATATAAAATATATATATAATATGTCTATTATATATATCTTTTTCTGCCAGAAGATACATATATAGATATATCTATCTATCTATATATATATATATAAAATAAATACCTCCTAGCTGCAAAAAAAGAATATATATATATATGTTTACGTGTGTGTGTGTATATCTCACAACTTTTTTATCTACTTGTCTATTAATGAGAATTTGGGCTGCTTCCATATTCTGGCTATTGTAAATAACACTGAAATGACCATAGTAGTGCATATCTTTTAATTTAATTCCTTGTAGACACAGGAACCCACTGCAGTTTATGTTTTTGGTGGGTTTTTTTTTACCACTTTTTAAAATCTTAATTTTATTAGAGCAGGACATTCTAAAATTGATTTCAAGGTCACTTATATTCTTAGAGTTTAATTTGTGCTCTACCTAAAATATTGAATCTGATACCCTGTATTTTCCATCTCTTCCTTCTTTCAAAAGTATAATTTATTTTAAATTCTAAGACAAATGTTAGTCTTTGACTTAGGTTGATCTTCATTATTACTAATGAAAATTTATTAACCTGTCTCCACATGCTGAGAGGAAATCAGATCATAAATGGATTAAAAGTCAGTGCATGACATTTCTCTGGTCTAGGATCTTTGAAATTCACTGGAATATTCTGCAGTTGATTAGCCCATGGAAAGATATACACAACATCAATTTCACATGCACTGAAACAACTGCTTGGAGAAAGAATCTCCACTCCTATTAGATAGCCATAGGGCTAGAACAGTAAGCACAATGTTTTTAGCAGCATATTTCTAATTATTTTAATGAGGGGATGAAAATTCTAGGTCTCAGTTTGAGATTAACTCTGTCTCTCTTGACTGCCTTCGCATATGGTGACTTTCAGGCCGGTAACCGTGATAAGGCAGTTCCCTGTAAGGGACTGAGCAGTTGTGGGGAGGGGTGCGGTGTGGAGGGGCCTGCGATTGCCACCTCTACTTGGGAAAACCCTGAAGTCAGTTCATTTCTATTTGACAAGAATTCTCTCACAGACATACTGTTTTATTAGACCGTAAGCAGAGACTAGCCACATGGCATGTTTGTTCAATTTACAAACATTCCAAGTTTAAAAAGTGACAGCTCTCTCTATGCTTGCCAGTTGGAAAATAATTTATCAGAACCATTTTCTCCTGGGAGAAATTTAGCAATTAACCTCTGCGAAGATAAAGACCATTCAGGGCCAGAGGCCTGAGAACCTTATATCTGCAGGCCACTCCCCAGAAGGGAAGCCCCGCACAGAGTTCCACTCTCCATGTACCCACACCCAGCCCCCAACACTGATTCATTTCATTTCCTTCTGACTTGCGGAGTCATCTGCTGAGGATTGTGAAATGGCCATTAGGATTCAAGATGCAAGAAGAGATGATTACAGCCTGCTTTGCACGGTTGATTTGAATGCTTGTTCTAAAACCTTTTACTATACCGAGGGTGGACAGACAAGAAGCTGTGTCTAACTCAGTTCTGCCTCAGAGGGCTATGTTGGTGACAGTTGACATCTTAAACCACGCCTTTCCCATTTCCCAGACTCTTAACACCTCCTTCCCCCCATTTGGGAACACACCTTACAATATTAGCACGAGTGATGCTGGAAGAAGCCCTGGGAACTCAGTATGCACTGAGGCTGCTGTGGGTTCCGGCTGGACTGCTAAGCCACCGGGAGCTATGGTGATTCAGAAACACTGCAGTTAAAGGCGAAATGAGAGGCAGCATCAATCTTTAAAAATACTTACCTTTAACTCCCCCCTCACCCTCCCACAATTCTCCATCTGCAGCCTCTTCCCCAGTCTCAGAATAGGAGACCCAAGTGCCTAAGCAGGCAGGTCCTCCAGCCAGTCTGCCATGTTTGAATCCCAGCTCTGTCACTTCTTCATGGTGACCTGTGGCAAGTTACTGACTAGACTGTCTGTGCCTTGCTATCCCTCTCCATGAAATGGGTAGAGTGAGGGTGCCTGCCTGGTGGGAGTTATCATGGCCTAAAGGAGGAAACATACCTAAAACACTTAGAATGCTGCCTGGTATGTTGTAAGTGCCCAATAAATGTTGGATGTCACTACATTTTATGTGGGCAGATTGTAGATGACACATTTGTCAGGAGAGCACTCTTTGGACTTTTAAGCTATACCCAACCTGTAAAATATCACAAATCTGCCCCATTGCAGGCTTCTAAGACACTGGTACACAAAGAGAACCCTTCCAAAGCAAGAAATGCTGTGTGGTAATTGTATCTCCATTAGGCTGATTAGGCTTCTACCATGCTCAAGGGAAAGCCAGCAGAGACACTGGAGCTCAGGAGTACAGACGGCCAGGCCCCAAACAGGAGAGCAATAGCTTCACAATGAGCAGGACCCTCTCCCTTTTTCGCCACCGAAGCCCCACATTTTCCCCTAGGTGGATCTAATTAAGTTAGTGCTTTAAAGAAAAGTAGCACTTCCTTCTGGGTATTGTTCTTTCTATTTCTGCTTACTCTCTAGGACACATTGTACAAGCTGCAAGGTCTTTCTAAAAGTGAAACTGAGTTCAGAGGAACAGGCTGTGCCGCCAGCACTGACCTTTCCTGTTAGAAGCCATTCCAAACTGTTCTGGAGCTGATAGATGTGCAAACTATGGGCTTCTTCCCCCACACCGCCCCACCTCTGTATATCTGGGGTGTTCTGAATGCTTAGAGGTCTTTTGGGGTACATAATAATGATCATTAGAAAAATTAATGTGTGTTAGGAATTTGTTGGTGCCCAGCTCTGAGCTGAGCACTGCAAATGCTCCCTCATATTTAATGCTCTATGTGCTACCCCCAAGAAAGAGGGCTGGGAAGGAAAGTCCTGACAAGCCCTCTGGTCAGCAATAGACTAGGAAAGGGTTTATTTGTTTAGCTATTCCAAGTGCTGGAAAGCTGTGTACTCTGATATCAGGGCTGAGCACAGCTCAAACTTGTAGGAATACACCTAAATAGTTTGGCTATTTTAAGTTTTTGAAAGTGGTGAAGACAGAACAGACTCGTGGCAGAAACCAGTTAAAAATTCTCACCAAGACCTGATGGAAAGTCTATTCATTCATTCATTTACACATACACCAAGCACCTATTGTGTGCCAGCCATTGTAACATATATGTGACAATGAACAAAGATTCTCGACCCTTATGGAGCTTATATTCAAGGAGTGGTCATAGAAGTACACTGAAAAATATGTGATTTAAAATAGTGACCTAAGGTCTAGGACATAAATTAGCAAGGATACTCTTAGATAGGGCAGCCTCTGAGGTTGTGGTGTTTGAACAAGACCTGTTGGGGTTTACATGAAGGATAATGCTGTATGATTACATAGCAGAAGGAGTACACGGCAGAGGCCACAGCAAGTGCAAGGGCTCTGAGGCAGGATGCTGTCTGGCCACGAGCAGAGTATAGTGAGCAAGGGAAAAACTGGTGGGAGAGGAAATCAGAGAAGGAACAAGGGGTCAGATCATGCAGGTCAACAGCAATTGTTTCAGTCTTTGAGCCCCTCCTAAGCTTGGGTCATTACTGTATTTAAATTGTCATAAAAACCCCTGGTGTAGGACTAATTACTCCCTTTTATGCTGCCTAGTGCCACCCACTGAATGGTAGAGGTCTGCTGGGATTATAGAGCCTCCAAGTTCATCAGTCATGATGGTCTCTCCTGGCTTGCTGCTGACCAGCACTCTCTCTACCTCTCCATCGATTGGAATGCATTCTTAGAGCAGAGAAATCTGTTTGTTTTTTTTTAATGCGACATTTATTTACTAGCTTCATTATTTTAAAATACTTGCCTTAACCTCTCCTCATACTTGGGCAAGGTCTGATACCAAGTGAATGTTTTTGCACCATGGCCTTAACATGCCTCCTACAATACTTTTTGTTCTTTTAAACAGTGGTAAAAAATAACTAGCAGGGAAAAATAAATAGAAATTTAGCAATAGATCAATAGTCCATGATCTCTGGACTCCATTTCATAAAAGAGAGCTGCCTTTCCCTGTTCAGTGTATAACACCGAGTCTACTGCGTGTGGGAAAATAATGCGGGTCTGAAGTTAGTTACTGGAGAGTTCTGGGACTGTATCAGAAATGAAATGAAGCCATAAATAATTCTAAAGATATTTTATAATAAATATAAAATTAAAGAACTGAAAAATATTCAACAAAAAGCTCTCTGGTCCGTATTAAGGAAAACAATACATATTTATTTTCTCTATACTTTTATGATTGTCAGTGAAAAGTGAGAAAATGAATGTTTTCATCTTATCTGCAGATGGGCCTATAAGTAAAACCTGGTAAAATCGGTTTAAGATGAGAGCGATTCAGTCTATCCAAAGAACCAAGGGCTTGTCTTTTGAAGGGTGTGCCCAGATTCCCCACTGAGTCTTGTCTGGCACAGAAAGTAATAGAACTTCATTTCTAAATATGGTGATGGCCACCATAACACCTTCCCATTAGAAAGTTACTGTTCAGCTAACTCCATCATAATTTATCATTTTATTGCCAGTTATTAAAATGTAGAGATAATCTGGTAGTACCAATGTCCCAGGATAATAAATAGGGAAATCTTCTGTTCCCTGCTAGTAAAAGTAGTTTGCTAGCACTGCTGTCACACGGAGTCACAGACTGGGTAGTTTAAACAACAGAAATTTATAGTTCTTCTGTCTTTGAAGTCTGAGATCCTGATGCCGGCCAGGTGGATTCTGTCTGTGGTCTGTGAGAGAGAACCTGTTCTATGCCTGTGTCCTAGCTTCTAGTGGTTCACTGACAATCTTCAGCATTCCTGGCTTATAGATGCATCACCCCATCTCTGCCTTCATCTTCATATGGCATTCTTCGTGTGTGTGTGTGTGTGTGTTTATGTCTCCATGTTCAAATTTCCCCTGCTTATAACAACACAGCCATATTGGGTTTGGATCCACCCTGACGACCTCAGCTTAATCTGACCACCTGCAAAGACCCATTTCCAAATAAGGGCACATTCTTGGGCTCTCAGGTTTAGGACTTCAGCCTCTTCAGGGGCTGGGGAAATTTAACCCATAACAATAGTGTACAAGAAGGCCAAACAAATAGAACTCTCTCCCTTTGTAGGATTCTCTTGGATAGCCCTAAGGATGATGCCTAAGGAGAAGAGGAACTTCATAGTAAACAAATCATCTCTTTATGTGGGCTTTGTATTGTCAGCCAGAGCTCTCTCCTTGGTGTGTGTTGGGGGTGGGGGTGGGGGGAGTTGCATAACTTCTGGTGCACAGCCTAACTATCCCTTTGCTAACAGGGCAAACTTGGAGTTTAACTATGCCAAAGGACTTCAGAAACTGGCAATTAAGCTGAGCAAAGCAATACAGACCACAAAAAAAAAGTAAGTATGTGGAGGAGATAAGGTAAAATAATTCTTAAAAGCAATCAAAAGGGACATTTTTTCAGTTCCATCTTCCTGCTATCAAGGTAGCAGGTGCATGACGGCAAGCATGGCTTCCAGGTCTCGGGCCCTGACTATGAGCTGCATGTTGTGTTAAATGCTTTTATAGACTCTCTCACTTAATCCTCAGAACCCCTGAGAAAGCTTATTATTGTACCTGTTACAGACAAGGTCTTCAGTCTTGGAGAGTTTAAGACACTTGCCCTAGTCACACAGATAAGGAGTTGATGAGCTGGATTCATCCCATGTCTTCGTGACTCCTACAACCTTAAATTCAATAGGTCGGTGATGATAGTTAACTTGGAAAGCAGTGTTGTTCATTTGGAATGTCTTGAAGTCAAAAAGTGTGAATCCTGCTTTCTTTCAACTGTCTGACCTTCACCAAATAAACTGGCCTTTCTGCACCTTGACTTCCTCCACTGTTAGAAGAAATAATGATATATTCTCCATGGTGTGTGCATATGGGTGTGTATATGGGGTGGTGTATATTCAATGAGAAAATGTATGGAAAGAGATGAGAACATTGGGTGCTGAAATCTTCCTCAGTGCTTTTCAGAATGAAGTTGATTCCTTCTTTGGAGGCAGAGAAAGAAGATACTGGTATTGTAAAACACGGCCCATTAGTGATCATTTGTTAGGAAGATTCTTGACTAATGCTTGCAGATGTCTGGCAATACCATTGCAAAAGCCTCTTTTGATGGTGAATGAGAGGGAAAGAAAGAAAGGAAGGCTTTGAGAGCTCATATTCTCATTACTCTTTAGGCATCATCTGTACTCGCAAGTGTTGACTTCGAAAGTGCTCTGACTTTTAGCTTGAACTTTAGGATAGTGTGTTAGTAGACTTATGGGACTTTGGTTCTGTCCCACTTATGGGACTTTGGTTCTGTAGTAGACTACAAAGGGGTCAGTATAGCACAGTGGTTCAATAGAAAGACTTTTCTTAGACTACCCGAGTTTAAGTTCTAGCTCTACCACTTACCAGGTAGGCAATTAGGAAAATTTATCTTACTTCTAAGTGACTATTTAAAATGGAAATAAAACCCATCTCACATAATTGTTGTGGGGATTAAATACAAGAAGTGTGTGTACTACCTGGGACAGAACCAAAGTCCTGTAAGTGTTTGTTGATTCTGATTCTAATTGCCTTCTAAATGTGGGGAGGTGGAGGAGGGTGTGGGGGAATAAAGGGTGATAAACAGAGACTCGACTTGGGGTGGTGAACACACAATACAGTGTACAGATATTGTGCTGTAGAATTGTGCAACTGAAGCCTGTTTAATTTTGTTAACCAATGTCACGCCAACTCATTAAAAAGAAAAAAGTAATTACTAAAGAATGAGAGGTGCAGGGTGGAGGTATGTGTCATGTTGCATTGCAGCCGGAGCATCCAGCACGGTGCTCCCAGAGAGCTGGCACATCCAGGATGTTTGGTTAGCCAGGATCAGCAGTCATATTTAATAATAAACAGTAATTGAACTTGTACCTATACTCAAGTCTGTGTTAGTAACTAAGTCTTGCATTAAGTAACCTGAATTATTTCTAGCTTAAAAGTCCAATTAAAGGAGGGTCAGAGAAATCAAGTGATCTCTCCAAACTCACACTGGCAACAAAGCGGGGATTGTGGATTCACAGCCCCTCTGAGGACAGCGCCCTCGGCTTCGCCCCCTGTTTTCTGGCATCTCTGATGGTAAAATGTCAGCTTCTCTTCCCAAAAGTGTGCCTGGCTTCCCTTTTTAAAAAAATAAATTCAACTGAGTTTTAATTTATATGCAATAATAAGCACCCATTTTAAGCGTATGATTTGGTCGATTTTGATTTTTGTATACACTATGTAGCCACCACTAAAATAAACACAGACACAATTCATTGATGCAGACACTGGCCTGCAGTGTCTGTGTCATTATGGACGAAATGAGACATTCACATGGACTACCGGGTCTGGTGGAGGAAAAGGGACAGCATGGCTTTTCTCTCAAGGGAAGCAAAAGCCTTGGCCCTTGCCATGACGGCCTCCGTTGGGTTTCTTGGCACATTACATGATGGTCCTCATTTACTGTGCACAGGTTCGCTTTAGGTGGTTACCTTTTACAGAAGACAAAGGAGCCAATGCCATTAATCACATCACAGAAGAGGGATATTTGCAAATGAAAAGGCAAAAGTGGTTGAACCGGTTATGCTCATCCTTGGAAGGTTTAGCATGGATTTTAGGAAGTTACTTTGCAGTAAATGTCCTCGGTTCAGGGTGAGGGAGTTTTTTAGCAAGAGCAACACTCAAAGTGGCCTAGGCACATTGCAGGCCTGATTCCCCACGAAAGAACCTATCCATGGGCGTGGGTCCTGTGCATCTCTGAGTGGGAGCTGGGCCCATGCCTCGCAGAGCAGTCTCCTACATTTTGTTACACAAAAGGTTCTTCATGCCTATTTGCAACCCTGCCCCCACAGTCTCAAGCAACTACTGATCTGCTTCCTGTCAATGTATAGATTTGTTTGGTCTTTTCTGGAAGTTCCTAGAATTGGAGGAATACAGGAGGTACTCTCTTGTTTCTGGTTTTGTCTGGCTTTGGGCATGCAGAAAATCTGGTACCCTTTGATCCAGTTCTCCCATTATCTGACTATAGGGTGCAACCTAGATCATTTGCAGGCAAACATTCTGCACCGTCCTAATGTCAGTAAGGGCACTGATCTGCCCCTTCCTCCTCCCTCAAAGGCCACACAGGCTCTGTGCCCAAAGTTACTGATGGAATTGTAGGCAGCTGTGAGTCCTGCATGCCCCTTCCATAGAAGAAAATGGTATCGCACTTCCTAATCCTCTCTGTGCTGCTGAGGACAGTACAGTGTCATCCTTATGTTGAATCAAGATACTGCTCACTAGGCCATAAAATATCTGAGCTGTTGTAGTAAAATCCAACAGGGAACAAGACCTGAACCCCAACCCCAAGAGCAACATGCAGAACATGGTCAGGGCTCTTGAATCTTCTGTCACTTCTTCACTTCTCTGAGCCTCAGTTTATTATCTCTGAAATAAGGAGCCTGAAAAGATTGTCTTTAAGGGCCTCCTACCCCTAACATGTTGTCTCCTGCCTATTCTAAATGCCTTCTCAGCCTTGGCTATTTTATTTCCCCGATTTTTTACAGACATGAAACAGAAAATGAAAATCTCAAGAAAAAATGACTGAAAAATAGCAGTTTCTGTAATGAATATAGTGCAAATAAATATGTTAGCAGCATTTAATCCCATGGAGAAATTGAAATAAGATTAGGGATACGAGTGCAATTGCTGAATGCAAGGAATCAGACTTTCTGGGAAAATGACGCATTCTTGTGCCTCCTTGTTTTTGCCTCCAGCTGCGTCATCAGTGCCTGGGCCTGGGTCTCGGAGGGCATGAAGTCTGCAGCAGACCTGCATCAGTGAGTGCTCCCACCTCAGCCTCCTCCAACCCCAACAGGAGTCGTAAATATTTAATGTGGGTGTGCGACCATACTCCACTTCAAACTTGCCGTAACACACAGTTTTATTTCCCCAGAAAATAATTTGGAAAAGCAGATATAAATCCTAATGCTATAGTTGTGTGTCTCTTATGTTCTTTTTCCAGAAAACTTGGCAAAGCAATTGAGTCGGAAGCAATAAAACCAACTCATCAGGTCCTGAGTGTACATGAGAAGAAGAAAAAATCAGTGAGTCAAAATCTTTTTCTCTTCCCTGTTTAAGCAAGATTTCTGTCTTTGGCTCAAGAAATAAAAGATGATCTAAAAATCATCCTAGGTTTCAGAAATTAGTCATGAAAATAAAAACAAACCCAAATATTTATGTACAAGGATGTTTGTTAAAACATTTTTGTAATAGGGAAAAACTGGAAACTTCTTCATTACCCAAAAATAAGTTATAGTTAAATTCAAGCAATGGAATACTATGTAACCATTAGAGATCTTATCATAGAAGAATTTAATGACATGTGGGGAGTTTTTTTCTATATAATGTTAAATTAAAAATCAGGATTAAAAAATCTATCAATATGATCTCAATTTTGTAAAATATGTATACATGGAAGAAGCTCCTCAGACTGTCAATATGAATTATCTTTAGAGAGTGGAACCAGAGGTTATTTCATTTTTTGTACTTGTTTGTTTCCATTGTCTTTCAATAAATGGATAATCCTTTTATAAATAAATATTATAAACACATTTTTAAAAAGAAATGCTGTTCTATTCTTAATAGCTTGGGATTACGTAAAGGCAATAATAGGTATAAATCCTCAAACAGCCTGCAAATTAAAGAAAAATAGCTAAACACTTCAGGGACACCTGCTCCAACTGTATAACATATTCTCCAGTCCGTGTACTTTTCCTGTCAGAACAGCTTCACTTGTGCTCATTTTTCTTTTTATTTGTGTGTCATACAGTTAAGGGCTTTCAAATATATTTTCAGGCAATATAAGGTGTGTTTAATAAAAGTTGCTTAGCTCTGATAGGGGTGGCTCATGGTCACTATTTCAAGACCAGGTGCAGATAAGGAGTTCTGAAGCAATAATAGGTGGTCCTTGGGAAGGGGAGGGGAGGGGAGAGCAGGGGAGAGGCAGTGGCTAAGGAGAATTTCAAGTGATTACAGCCAGAAAAAGCAGGTCTGAAAAGTAGCAAGTCAGTGTGATGAGAGGATTTGTAAAAATTCTTGATGGAAGAAAAATGATAAAAAAAAATATTTTTACTCAGATTCGTTAAATGCAGTCAGGAAATGGAATTGAGGTTTGTGTGGACACACATGTATTTTTCCAGAATGGATGTTCTACTGAGGGCTACAGTGATGGGGGTATTTACAGTGATTATGAGAAAACAGTGTAATCATCTATCAGCCCTGGCCGGCGTAGCTCAGTGGATTGAGCGCGGGCTGGGAACCAAAGTGTCCCAGGTTTGATTCCCAGCCAGGGTACATTCCTGGGTTGCAGGCCATAACCCCCAGCAACCACACATTGATGTTTCTCTCTCTCTCTCTCTCTCTCTCTCTCTCTCTCTCTTACCCTCTCCCTCCCTCCCTTCCCTCCCTAAAAATAAATAAATAAAAAAATCTTTAAAAAAAATTATTTTTCTCTTCATAGCTTGATAATGAATTTGAAAAGACAGCGAATCTTTTCATTAGCAACTGGAATCAACAAATTAAGGTGAGTAACAAACATCTTTTGTGTGAACAAGTTTTAGGATTGAAGCTTTTTTACTTTTGCACAATAATGTGTTTTAGTGTTAGTATTTCTAAGTGCTAACTGAAGAGAAAAATGCTTCCTCACCCAAGTTATTATATAGATATACCTTTCCACTCAATCAGTGGAAGAGCAGGGCTCTGAATATGGATTTTCTTTATAGCCAACACATAGCATTTATTGTGTACGAAGTGCTATATCCTATATATTTAATCATCACAACACCCCACTGTTGTATGTGACCTGGCATTGTCTCATCTTGAAGATGGGTGGGGAAACTGAGATAAAGAGATAAATAATTTGCCTAAGCTTACAAAACTGGTTAATGCTTGAAACAGGAAGTGTTACAAGTTGGGCTCTAGGTTACTCTTGATCATTTCACTATGCCGACTGCCTCTCTGTATCATTTGTAACTTGGGGCAAGTGGCAAATACTCTCCGAGTTTTGGTTTTGTCATTTGTAGAAGGGCGTTTGTGATCTGTCTTACAAGTGAGAGGAGCACCATGAGGGGTGGGTGACAACGTGTGAAGGGATGTATGTGTATTCATTCTACAAGTATGTACAGTCCATTTATTGTGCACCACACTGTACTAAGATGTGGTTCTTATTTCCCAGTAATTTTAAATTTTATTGATAGGTAACATGTGCAGGAAATAGTGAATGAATTCTAAGGAGATGAATTATGATCTGGTATGAAAATTTAGAGAATATTCTATAGGTTCTTAAGCAGAGAGAATAACAGATTGAGCTCATATATATGCACAGAAGATTATTCTAGAACAATCCAGTTTAGGAGGAATTCATTTTTAGTAGAAAGGATGAGAGAGGGAATCTGCCAAGAAAACCCAAGGATATTCTTTGGACGGACTTGTGCTCCAAAAGTTGAAATTCTCCTTTTTTATCTCCCAAGTTCCAGGCCCCAAGGAGAACCTTCCCAGGTAGAGAGCCACCTGTATGTATAAATAACCAGAGACCATCAGAAACGGGTAGCCCATATATCAGACTTCGGTGTTGCTGCTGAAGCTTTTGCTGAAATAGAAGACTCCATGAGATCAAAAATATTAATAAGGAATGTTTGAGATAAATGAATTTCTATACCCACAATAGTAGTACTGATAAAAGTAAGCTCATGGGAATCACATTTAAAATACATATTTAAAAGTCTCAAAAACAGCATCCAGTCATTTGTTTTTAGTTTTGCTCTTGATTTCATGAACTTTCTTAAACAGAATTTGTTTTTAAAAAATCCATTCTCTAAATATTCAGCTTTCATGGGAAATTCAATGTAATGGACTAAAATAGAGAAAGCAAGCTCAGCAGCTGCAATTGCTTTCAGGAACAAAAAGCATCTTTTATTATTTCCCACTTTCCACCAATTAATTTTCCCAATAAAAATAATTTTATGTTTTATAAAGAGCAACAGAGAAATTAGAGAACATAAAATTCTTGAGCTACAATAAATTTGTTTCCAGTTACAATTCAAGGGACTCAGCAAGTCAGTAATGAAGTGCAGTCTGTTCTGGAGACACTGATGAAAAGCCTTAAAGGACCAAAGCTCTGGGCTCAAGCTCTCATTTATCTGTGGGCATGTGCCTGACCAAAGGTGGAGGAAGAGGGTCTAGAACCTTCTTGCTTCCCCCTTTTGTAGAGGTTTCATACATTTAGAGGTTTCCAGAAGCCTTTGCCCCTGATTCCTAAGGAAAAATAGACCTGAGTTTTTCCCTTCATCATCGGGTTTTACTGTTCTTCCTAAGGTGAAAAACCACACAGTCTTTCAATCAATCCAGTTTCTGAAGCAGACTGAATCCAAATCAAACTGAAATCTTTTTTTTATCTCTGGAGCATTACCTCCTGCCAACTTGGAACTGTGTAAAATAGAAAATGATCGCCTAAGTCATAACCTACTCTGAGGTTTGAGGCATCAATAGGGTTAGGAGACTTGGGGTGTTTCTTTCTTCCCAGCTTTCCCCAACCTCACCCCCATCTCACAAATGCAGGGCAGTTCATGAGATGTCTGGTCATCAGGTAGCAAAATTTCCCCTTGGCTGTAAGTTTTAAAAAATCATCTTAAAACAACCTCAACTGTGGCCCAGGTTGATTCATAAGAATGATGTGGGATTTCTTCCATGTTTGTTGTGTTACTTTTATTTTTATTTTTATTTATTATTTTTTTTTGTGGTAGAGCCATTCCCTTCCATCATGTTAGCTAGAATAACATTTGGAGGCTTGCAGGCCTTTGATGCTTTAACAAAATTTATAACCCTCTTGAGTGTACCCACAATAATGAAAAAATACACAGTGGTTCTCAGGGCAAAACCTTAGCCATTATGATATTTTAGGCAGGTTTTGAGGTGAAGGCTGAAATGAAGAATTATAATTACACGATCACTCAAGCTAGCACATGAACATTAACTTGTTCCAAAATAGAAGAGTTTTTCTTGATATCAATTTCTGCTCCTTTTTTAAAAAATATTTTTTGACTCTAGGCCAAAAAGAAATTAATGGTGAGCACCAAGAAGCATGAAGCACTTTTCCATCTTATAGAAAGCTCCAAGCAAACCATCACTGAAAGGGAGAAGCAGAAGGTAACGCGTCATGGCCAGCTGGGTGCATGAGGTTTGGAGACAGGTGGGCTCCCTGCCCTCAGTATAGATATGAGAAAGCGGGCAGAGGCCCCCTCTGTGCGGGGTGTCTGCAGAGTTGTAGTGAGTAAGAGTATCAGAAGGGATTCTAAATCATTCCTGGTCCATTTGTATTTTTATTTTCACATATCTTTAAAAGGTATTATTGACAGATGACAAAATAGACAAATGGTGTGCACATTTTTTAATGGGAAATCCTATTAATTAAACATTTCTCAGCTCACTCCCCAAATAAGTAAAAAAATATATATGTGTATATATATATATACACACATTTATTATATAATGTACTTTACTTATGTTGTGTGTAATATATAGTACTTTATGTATTGTATCAATATGTTATGAACATTATAAAACAAAAAATACAAATGTTTGACAGATGAAGTAAAAATGAAATAACATTTTAAGTGATTAGTTAATCATATTTTTACATAATCATTAAAGAACAGTTCTAGGCACAAATATACACTTGGGACAAGGTTCAGCCTTCATGTAGTAAATAAAAAGTCATATTTCTGATAGTGCTTTTGATAATCTTGAGGCTTTTGGTCACCTTCTTGTCAGATCTCACTAGCTCATCCCAGGTTTTGCCTTTCACGTGGGTGAGGACCAGCTCACAGCCAGGAGCAGGAGAAAGCATCAGTCCATCACTTTCTTGTGGCTTCCTCATGCTTGTGAGGAGGGACCCCCCCCCCAAAAAAAAAGAACAGAATTTATTTATAAGACACTGTATATTTATTCTTACATGCTTAAACTTCAGTCACCTTCAAAGTACTCCCCATTTGATGCAATACACCTATCAAGTCATTTTTTCTGCTGCTCAGAACAGTTTTTGAACCTGCTGATTTTGATGTCTTTTAGTGCTTCTGCCATTTTTTATTTCATCTCTTCCACATTGGCAAAACATTTTCCTTTGAGGACTGTTTTCATCTGGGGAAACAAAAAAAATGTCATTCGGGTCAAGATTGGGTGAATAGGAAGGGTAGGGTAAGGGGGTCATGGTTTTTGTCAAAAAACCGCAGAACACTCAGTGCAGTGTGGGCAGGCGTACTCATAAATCACCAGTCGTGAAATGGGCAATCACATTGAAAGAATCTTCCAAAAAATTCACTGAAGCCAAATGCAGTCTCTCACAACGCCAGCTGACACACTGATACAGATGGGTGCCTACAACCCTCACCGAGCAGGAAAACCTGCACTACAAGGGGCCCGCCCTCTGGAAGATAATTCCATTTGGGGGGCATCCCCCCTCATATATTGTTAGTATTAATATCAAACTATAGTTTCTTGGCAGAAATCTTTTTAAGAGATTTGTGCATTTTGCATTAACCTAATTAACACTAGATAATAAACCTGTAAATCCGCATGACCCTGACACATGTCAGTGTCCCAGGTGTCCCAGGATGCTGACACCTTCTCATATTGCAAAATTCCCACTCATCCTCCAGGACACTGTGGGATCCTCAGCTGTCAATCAATGTATGGGCAGCAGTGTCAACTCATATGTTAAATAAGAGTAAGCTTTAGGCAAAAATGAACCCAAATAACCCCAATAGATTTTCTCGCACACCTCTTGCGGTATGTGCCGAGACTGGAAAGCTTTGAAATCACCAGTATCTTCCCCAAAGGGTGGCACCCCACTAAGGAAGTGTAAGCAGCACCACTGCAACCAAAGACATTCTGAAAAGAAGAAAATTGTCTTTGCAGGTAACGCTGTTATTTCATCTGAAGAAGCTATTAGTTGAAAAACTTAAATTAATTGTTAGCAAGATTTTACGAGGTTCTTATTTCTTCACATGTCAGTCTTCACAGTTTGAAATAATCATAACAAGTATTGAATAATGAGACAGCTTCCAAGGGGGCGAAACCACAGTGCGTTAAAATGTTAAGTACCAGACCTGTCATAGGCATTTGAAGCCTGCAGTAGAAGCTATTCTTTATTGATGTCAAGCAATAGCAAAATAAGAAGGGTGGGCAGCTAAGTGGTAAATTTCCTCTTCCTTCCCTCATTAGAAACTTTCCTGGGAGGCTGAAGTCTACAGTGAGTCCTCTCCAGCCCTCCTCCAGCTGGCTCTGCATCCATAGTCCGTAGCTATCGTTGCATCACAGATCTCTACCGTCTGCACCACTGTATCTGTTAGGGGTTTTCTTTCTTTCTTTTTTCCTTTCTTTTTTTTTTTTTCAGTCCTACAGCTGAACAGCTAAGGCAGAGTTCACTTTCTCATCTCACATAGAAATGCCCCAATCTCCAGCCCGAGCTGAATTGCTTCTATGCTACTTGGCAATTCTTCCTGTTTTCTTGCTCATCAGTCCTTGCTCTCAGCAGAAGCTGATCTAAATCTCCATACTCACACCTCCATCCTCACCACCCACTCTCTGTAGACTATCTTGCTTCCTACCTCACTGAGTAAACAGAAATCAGCACAGCCACCTGCCTACAAATGTCATATGTACAATGGGACAGGCCAGTCCTTAACATGCTCAGTTCCCCATCCCACCCACTCTTTCAGAGATGCTTCTCTTGATTACACCCCTCTCCCTATGTCTTGGTCATACCACTCTCCAATAGTTCTTTCCCATCAGCCTTCTCAGCTTCCCCCATCTCTGGAGAGTCAGGGAGACACATTTCCACGGCTCTATTTCTGTTCCTCCCCAGATATTACTTCTTTTACACGGAGATTCAGTGAAAGAGGTGCCTGTGCTTTGTCTTTACTTCCTTACCTCCTATTAACTCCTCCAACCACCCCAATCAGCTTTCCCACCATTCTACTGAGAGCTGTTGCTGTCAAAGACAATGTCATCCTTGTTGCTAAAGCCAGTGGGTACTTTCCAGTTCTTACCTTATTTAACTTGGAAGCACTACGCATTGCTGACTTCCCCATTCCAGAACAGTCTCTTCCTTTAACTTTAGCAACATCTTACTCTTTTGATCTTTTTTTTCTGGAGATTTTTTCTTAAACTTCTTTACCGACTTCCCTTCTGTTGATTTACATTCTGCTGTTCCTGATGTTTTATATCCTGGGCCTCATGCTTCTTACCCAGCATGTTATCTCTGGTGTCCAGTAAGGTACTCTTAGTGCCAGGTGCTCAAGAAGTAACTGGTACTCAATAAATATACTCTCACAACTTCAACTAGAATGTCTATTCTGAAACAATACCTGCATTTATATCTTCAGCCCAAACCAGTCTCTAAACTGCATTTTGGTACATGAACCTCAGTACACCAAATTGGAATCCTCACATCCCTCTGCCAAAAATATTGTTTATTTTTGTGTTTTCTATATCTTTGAATATCACCAGCCCTCATATCTTCCCAGTTTTAACTCCTGAGACAAATACTTTTTGAATTTATCTACTTGTATTTCTCTCCACTGCCACTACTCTCTCCCAGGCCACATCATCACTGCTTAGATTGCTGTAACTGACAAATGGGTCTCTTGACTTTGTATTGCCCTTTTTAATTTCCCACATACATGCCAAGCTGACCCTTCTGAAACACCAATCTGAGCATATTATCCTCCTTTGAAAAGCCTCCAAAGTCTTCCCAGTGACCTCAGAATCAAGCACAAGCTCTTTTATGTGGTTCTCAAGAGGCTTCCTGACGTGACCCTTGCCTAATTTTTAGCATCACCTTTTGCTGTTCTCCCTCTCAGGCTGTGTGCTTCAACCTCACCATTTTTTTTTGGTATCATGCCATGCTCACCAATTCCTACTTTTATTTTAGGTTTATCCACATAAGGGTTGTTTCTGTGAGCACCCACTATGTGCCAAATCTCAGTTTATATGTCATTTTAAGTTCCAGGATAGTTTAGGTGACTTTTTTTTGCCCTGGTGATACCTAAACAGTATATCACCCTGGGATCTATCACACAGGCTAGTAGTGTGAGTCTCTGACTAGAGAAGGAGCCTACCTAGTTCACATGACACACTGTGGCACTCAATAAATGTTTGATGAATGAATGAGATCTTTTTTTCTAAGAGAAAAAAAAGTATGCAGTCTTTCACAAATTTTAGCAAATTTTTTCAGAAAAGTATCTTAAATAAGAATATAAGAGTCTACACTCTCCATTTATATTGATTTGGGCTTACTAGCTGTAGATTTGCTGAGCAAAAACTTCTGGTCAATAGCTATGTAGAGTAGGCTGATGAATGTGAATGTTCATCTCAAAAGTAACTTTGTTCTCATTGCCGGAGACCTGAGCATTCTCAATAAGCATCTAAGGACATGACTTAGCAGAGTATATCCATGGCATGCTTTTGGCCCTTTCACTATATTGTTATCAGATTAAAATTCACAAGCTCATGTTTCTGTAGATAAATGTGGTCCATTATACTTGATGTACAAAACCAAATGTGTCCTGTGTAAGTCGTATATCAGAGCTGAGAGACAGTTGAATGGCTAGTATGTCAATTGGAATAATGAAGTGAGTGGTGTTAATATTCAGAATTTTGGATGAATGTTCTTCATTACTGAAATGTTAGTCAAAATGTCCTTAAACATAAAGAGAATTATTCTTAAAAGCCTTTGTCTCTGTCCTTGAAACTCCTAAATTGCTTCAGTCAGAGAGATCCTTAGTACTCCTTAAAGTGTGGTTTGAGGACCATTTGCATCAGTACCATCTGAAAAGGTAATGAAAATTCCAATTTCCTGATCCCACTGCAGAACTCCTGAGTCAGTAAGGCTACTGTGCAATCCTGAAAATCTGCAGTTTCACAAGCACCCCAGGTCATTCCTATATGCATTAACGTTTGAGAATCATTCATGCAATACAACTTCTTCCTTTCTCAGAGACATGAAATTACTTGTCTGAGCATTTCAAGAATCAATTTCAGCTACCCTGGTCCAGAGAGTTTTGTATTACTGTGATTTTCCAGAAGGTTTCACAACCAGAATGGTCAAATTTAGTGATTGGCAAGAGAGGGTTCTTTGTGAAGGAGGAGATCACTGGGGAGTAGAGTGGAAAGAAGGCATCTGTCAAGCTGCCCATAACTTGCAGTGAACATTGGCATGTGTCTCGCTCAGGCTCTTCACTAGTAATAGTAATACTCACTGACTTTGACTGCTATCCAAGGTCTCAGGCAGTGTGCCTTGTGCCTCACCTGTATCACCTACTTGAATCCTCAGAGCACCCCAGCAACATAGGAGCATCACTATCCCCATCACATAGGTCAGAAAACTGGCTCATGAAGGTTAAGTAAGTCACCGGCAGGACTCTACTCCTGATGTTTGATTTCAAGTTATACTGCAGAGTTTATATAGTGAAAGGAGAGTAAGGTTATTGGACATTACTAAATGAGAGCCAGGAATAATCCTACATAGTTCTAAAAGTTATATGATTGCACATTTCTCTACCTGCCCTGTTAAGAAATGCCAGGGCCTAAAGGATTTGTCAAATAAGACTACAGGGATTGTTAGTAGATGACAGTCTTGAGTTGGAGATTCCTGATCAACACGCGCTTCTCCTGTCATTTGGCCCCCTCCTTGATTTGATAAAGTGATTTGATAAATATGAAATGATGTGCCATCACTTCGTGTTTAAGGACCTCGATGTCTTCATAAGAAAAACTGAAGGAATTATACTGAAAGGACTTTAGGTTTTCTTTCAGCTCTGACATCCCCTTTTTCTGAGAAAGATCTTTGATTTTGTCATCCTCCGCTATGCTTTAGGACTTTAGCTGGGAGATGACAAACATGCCATTAGAGGGAGTGTAACTGTATGGAATTACAAAGGGCTTCCATGTATGTGTTCATGAGTATGTGACTCTTATGGTTTACTCTAGCTCCTCAATAAACTGAAAAAATCCACTGAGAAGTTGGCAAAAGAAGATGAAAATTACTACCAAAAAAACATAGCCGGCTGTTCTACCAGACTAAAGTGGGAAAACACACTAGAAAACTGCTACCAGGTAAGTTATGCATTCAGATTTTTTTCTTCTTCCGTGGAGCTTCATGTGGCCTTAAAAATGGAGATTAAATCTATACTTACATGACCCAGTGATCTCTGTCCTTAGCTATGACCCTCACTGCTATTGTGACTTTAGACAAACCACATTACTTCTCATTGTTGCAATTTACCCATGGTTAAAATAACCAGTGACTGTTTATTGAATATCACTGGACAGATTTTTCTGATCCTAAGTTCTCCATGGACACAGTAACAGCTAACTTTAAAAAGTGCTGTCAAAAGAAAGTGTAAATTAAGTCTTAACTGTTAGGTACTCAGATGAGTTTTAGTTCTTGTTGCTGATTCATAGAGTCTTCACTTATGGAATCCCTTTGGACGTCAGACATTGTGCTGGACCCTAGAGATATACAACAGTTAATAAAGTGCCATCTCAACACTTGAGATGTGCACAACTTAGCAGCAAAAAAGACATATAGAGAAAGATTCAATTGTCCATTAAACATCAAAAAGTATGAACAAATCACAGGAAGGAAAATCAAATCACAAATAAACATATGAAAAGATGCTTACTCATTTGGCAAAAAAAATATTTTATCTTTTAAAAATTTATTTTTAAGTTATAGTACATTTGGCAAAAACGTTTAAAGTGATGATATGAAGTGGTACCAAATAAGAGCTATCGGGAAACAAGGTCCAGTCCCTCTCTAGTGAGGGTAATTTAACGCTGCCTGGTGAAACTGAAGTGTGCATGCACCCACAGTATGATGGTTCCCCTTTAAGACATATATCCTGAAAAATAATTTAGACTTGTATACCAAGGGTAAGGTCTAAACATGTTTATTGCATAATTGTTTATAATTGTATGGTGAGAAAAGTTGTACACAAGCTTCGTACCTATCAGTAGAGAAATTGCTCTTAAAAATGTGCTTGAATTAAGAAAGCAGAGGTCTGGTGAGTCATCCTTGCCTCACCAGAACCAGTATCAACTCCCTTGCTTTGTATTTCCTTGCCTTGGGTATAGTCAGTCTATACCACCAAGTCATTCATTAACTTACATATGACACTGTGCATCCTCTATCTGCTGTTGTTTACAAACTCAGGAATTAAATGTTATATTCATAAAGATACAATAAAACTGGGCTGATTTGAATTAAAAGAGAATTTTTATAAGTATGGAAAATAGAAATGAGATAACTAGGGAAGTTCAGTTTCATTATTTTTTTTTTAAATTTCATCTCCCCCATCATTCTTCTGCAAAAGTAGAATATAAGAATTTATTTCAGCATCCTGTGAAATGTCCTCTTCCCCCTTTCTCCTCTTCCTGTGGGATTCACAAACCCTTTCAGAAAGCATTCATTGGACTAGGTTTAAGGAAGTTCAGTAGATATTGTGAGAGGTATTACAAAGTCGTTAAGTGTGGCTGTTTAATAATGAAACCAATTCCACAATCCACATGTCAAAGTTAATCTTATTACTTCATAATCATACTATGTTTAAGCCATACTTCCTACCTTCCAGGAAGAAACATTTCAGTTGTTAGAAATAATCTATAATATAATTCAAAACATAATAGCCACACTACCAAAAATACCAAGAATCAAATGCTTGGTACTGACAGTGCTTACTCACACCATTTATGGCTTAGAAAGCCATTTGCAGTAAGTGTCAAGAACCTTAAAAATATTCACTTTCTCAACTAATGTTCCTTATGTGAACCACAGAACACAGAAAATAATCTGAGTGACCGCTTTCAGTTCTTCCGAGGATGCCAGCGGCTAGTAACACTGTGGAGGCAGAGGGGAGATGTTAACTCATTGAAGACGCTGGAAACATTAAGTCATTAGGGTTTAATTCTTTTTTAGAACCCTTCTGAAAAACTTAATGTCCTTTCTATAAATCTATCTTAAGAAAGTAGCTGGAAAATAAAACACAGATTTTTGTTCAAAAGACATTAAAATAAAAAAGAGGAAATAATCCAAATGACCAAATGACTAAATGAATCCATAAACTGTATGCAATCCTACACAATGAACTGTTAATTAACATGATGTTTGTGAAGACTGATGGCCTGGAAAACCACTTCTGTGTAATATTAAGTGAATAAAACATGATTCAAATTGAAATAATTTGATACATAAATAGAAAAACACACACATACCTAGGTAGACTGAAATACATCAAGATGTTAACAGCACTCATCTCTGGATGGAAGAATTATAAATGATTTAAAATATTTTTGTGTCCCATGTGACCCTAGAACAATGTCTCAGAGCACCTGGGTTGCTTGTTATTGCTCAGGTTCCTGAGCACCACCTTAGACCAGGTGAATCACAGAACTGCTGAATGACCTTAGGACAGGGTCTAGGTGATTTCTAGGCATACTAAAAGTTTGAGAGTTCCTGCTCTGTAAAAAGCATGCTATTCCTTTGATCAGTTTTATGAAGGCAATTTAGATGAAAATGAAGTCTCTCCAAGATCCTCGGGTACATAAACTTCAAGGCCAGGACAGCAGGAACTGAGAAGAATGAGTGAAGAGTGTGAGTTACCTGACACCTGGGCCTAAGACAGGTCCTGAATCTGCTGTCTCTTGGTAGCTCTGACCACACTTTCCTCATGTGCTGCACAGCACAGGAGGCCAGTGTGAGGTCCTCCAGAGTATCTTGCTTTTCTGTTGCCTATTATTTTTTAAAAGAACAGGATAATAGAAAGCAAAAATTCATTAAGTGGCATATGGATTTTCTCTTTGCACAATGGAATTTATCTCAGCTTCTCTTTATGAGCCAACATAGATCATTTTAATGATTTCCCTGAAATGTAATTAAAATTTGTGAAACATTACTATTTCCATCAAGAGGCACTAGCCATTCTAGTCTCACACTGATGCTAGAGGCTCAGCACTTATCAAAGTAAAGAAACAGCTGCCCAGTAGGGAGGCAGTGTGTCCCTAAACCTGGCCTTTCTTCTTATCTCTCCTGTCCTTCGCTCATGGTGCTAAACCAGAACAGCTGCTTTCTGAATTTTTTTCTGTGCTGTGAAGTCTCTTGTTTCCTGAAGACTGTCCCACATGAGGTCCGCAGAACAGAATTTTTGTCACATAGTTGTGAGGAGGCACGTGGTTCCTACCCTTTGAAGAGGCCGTGTGTTTGGTAGGCTGCTCTCGGTGTCTTTCATCCTGTGTCTGGGAGACTGAAGGCACATGGCCACATTCAAGTGGCTGCTGCCCGAGGTTCTGCAGAAAGACTCAGGAGACCAACAGCAGAAACAAAGACCTTTTGCTCCCATTGACTTACAAAAATTGTGCAGGTTGTGACTCCACAAAGAATGTGTCCAAGGGGTATGCAACTCCAGGCTTCTGATTCAAATGTCAAGACACTGGCACAGAATGAAAATTTGCATGTGATTAGCAAAGGTGTTCCCACTTACTGCCCGAGTGTTTCACATAGTTGTGTTAAAGTGACTATATACCGATACACAGAGTGTGGTATACGCTTAGGATGGAATATTCTGCCTTAAAAAGGAAGGAAATTCCAACACAAACTACAGGATGAAGCTTTCATTTATGCTAAATGAACTAAGCCAGACACAAAAGGACAAACAGTGCACGATTCCTGTTGTATGAGCTACCTAGAGTGGTCAAAGTCATCGAAGACCGGAAGTGAATGGTGATTGCCAGAGGAGCTGGGGGCAGGGCAATCAGGCGTTCCTGCTCAGTGGGCACACCGTTTCAGTTTTGCAAGATGAAAAATTTCTGGAGATAGTGGTGGGTGAGGGTTGCCCCACACTGCGAATGTACTTAATGACACAGAACTGTACATTTAAAAATGGTCACGATGGTAAATGCCATGTTATGTCAATTTTACCACAATTAGGAAACATAACTAAATTTTTAAAAATTTTAAATGTCTGTATACCATAGCTGAAATAACAGCAGAGTGTGAGTCATCACTCACAGGAATGTAAAGAAACACTCCACTGATGGGGCCGGTGGGCCCTGCAGGCACGCCAGCAGAGGCAGGACAGAAGCCAATGATCTTTGTGATTTTCCCACCCCAATTCTACCAAAATCCTTGATTCTTGTGGTGATGGTACCCACCAATTTGCCCAAAGCCTTCCTCGTGAAAAACTATCGCTGAATGCTCTTCACTGTGTGGGGTGCGGTGGCAGGTACGGGAGAAACCAACCTGGCCTCTGGGGTAAGGAGGAGTGCCCAGGCCTTGCCCTTACAAAAACAGGATGAGGAGTCTGTTCTCTTGGACACCTGCCACCTCTGTCAAAGCCAAAGTCCTCTGGGCACATACCCAGCTGCCCTCCTATGGCCGGAGAATCCCTTGCACACTCCACCTGACCCAGCTTTCTCCCACAATGCCTAGCTGCTGAACTTACAGAAACTCCCTCCAAATAATCAGTCAGCAACCCAGCTAGCAGTGAGTGGCAAGAGCCTAATGGCTAACTTTTTCTAAATGTTAAGAGCTAACAAGGAAAATGTGACCTCCCTTTCTTATTTACCCTTCCCAGCTAAAAGTTATGAAACGCCAAGAGTGGAATTCTCACACAAAATGGGGAAGCTATGTTTCCAGCTGCAAACAGTGGTCTCTGACCTCCTGGCTTAATTTCAGGCCAGAATTATAAATTGATGAGACTTTGGGGTTCTGCTCTTACCAAATAGTTTACTGAAGCAGAGAATTTGTCTCTCCATTTTGCCCTTGTAGAGATTAGCAGAATGCCTTCTATGCAATGTAACAATTCTAGATATATTTAGTTTCTGACTGCATTTTAGACATGGGTTTTAGTGGACTTTCACTCTCTTTCTCTGAACCTAACAAGTGCTTTTCAAATGATTCTTTTTCTATCCTTTCTTTGTAAATGTCAGGTAACCTACGGCATCCACCTCTGTGCTTTTTGGGCTAAAAAAAGCCTGGGAAAAGTGTGTGATTTAAATCAATTGTAATGGCAGATAAGTAGGAGAGACACCAGATTATATTCCTTTGCTGAGAATCTCCCCCACCAGGGTTTGGATATGACGTAATCAAGAGGCATGAAGAGGACGATTTGCTCAGATGGGTGCAGTTTTGCATAACAGCTGGCTGATTTTACCTCATCTTCCATCCCTTTCAGAGTATCCTGGAGCTGGAGAAGGAAAGAATTAAACTTTTATGCAACAACTTAAACCAGTACACCCAACATATTTCTGTTTTTGGCCAAACACTGACCACAGTGAGTAGCCAAGATGTCCCCGTGTCCGGTATACATGGTAGGGGCTGGCAGGGAGCATGTCTTCAGCGACCTTGTCCTGCTTCCCCTGGCTTTGCAGTGCCACACGCACATTCATGGTGCCATCAGCAACATAGATGTCGAAAAAGATATCCAGGCTCTGATGGAAGACACTGCCGTCTCATCTGCAGAAAATACATCCGAGTTCCTGTTAACCGATTACTTTGTAAGTATGGGATGGAAGGAAATTCTGTTAATGGAGAACCTTAGTCAGGTACAGAGATTCATTTAAAAATAATTGAGAACAATTGTAAAGGAAGCGTCATTTTTAAATGGAAAATATTGATTTTTTCACGGTTCATATAAATTAAAAAGCAATATCGTTTATAAACTAGGCAATGGAAATGTCTTTGATGTTCTCCGGAAGGGGAAGCAAGTCAAAGAGGGCTTTCGACTGAATCTTCATTCTTGGTCTTCTAGGAGAGTAATGCCAATCACAGATGTTTCATGACCGGTACATAATCAGTGTATCATCTTGGTTGTCTGTTGCTGCATAACAAATCACCCCTTAACTTAATGGCTTAAAGCAAATATTTATTATCTCACAGCTTCTATGGGTCAGGAATGCAGCAGGGGCTCAGCTAGGTGCTTCTGAGTCCCTCACAAGGCTGCCATCAAAGTGTCAGCCAGGACTGCCGACATCCAAGGCTCTGCTGGGAAGTGGACCGCCTCCAAGCCTGCTCGCGTGGCTGCTGGCAGGCCTCCGGTCCTGGCTCACTGCCGGCTGGGGGTATTATTTCCTTACCCAGTGGGTCTCTCCTCAGGGCAGCACACATGGCAGCCTGCTTGTCCCAGAATTTTGATTCAAGAAGACAGAGGTAGAGTGCCCAAGATAGAAGCATAGTCTCTTACAGGCTCATCTCAGAAGTGACATCACATCACATTCTGTTTGTTAGAAGCAAGTCAGTAAGTGCAGCCCACACTCAAGCCAGGGGCATTATACTCAGACATGAATCCCAGGAGCTGGGACTCATTACCAACGTTCTTGACAGTCCTTTGAAAACATTGGACCAACTTACACAGGCTTGTTTTGAGGGCCACTGGATGACTCTACTATGGCACCTGAGCTAAAAACAGAGAAGTGTCCCTACTCGGAGCCCGGCATCTTGTCTCTTTGCTTTTGGAGTAAGTTCTTGGTCTTTTGACTTCCTGACAGCTCTTCCTTTGGCCCTTTGCTATATTTCATTCAGACTTCTAAGGTCCATATTGGGAAGCTTACCTTTCTCTGTATATAGAACCAAACCACTGGTCATGTCCTTCTATAGGATTAAAGTGTAGCCAAAGTCAATATCCCAGGATTCACACCAGGGAACAAGAGGTAAGGGGAGTGAAAAGGGCAGTTAGATCTGGGCAAGGCAGGGAATCCAGCAGCTAGGAAAGTGAACTTCTTTTCCCTTTCCCCACCTTCCAAACAGCAGTAAGTGGCCAGCTATTTCTTCAATGAATCCTTTTTTTTCCTACCTTGGCAAAGACAAAGCAAATTAGCACTAGCAATGTCTTTTCAAAGCAGAAGCAAAGATAGAGATGGGAGCAGGAAGGAAGATTTGATTACAGTAGGAAAGTACTTTCTTTTTTTTTTCTTCCAAACAGTAGAGGTGATCCCTGAAATGAGAAAATGCACAATAATATGTATCTATTACTTCCTTTAAAAAAGATAATAAAAATGTCCCTATAGATTAACTTGTCAATAAAATAAGGGTCATTCTCCTTGAAAATTTGCCTAGGTCTCTATTTAAATACAAGGAGGCAGGCATGATGGTTTATCATTAATTGAGGCACCCACGGGAATTTTTGGTTTCTATGAAACTTCTGTGTACCAGAACTAACAGCTACATATCTGTTGTCTGAGAGAACGCACTATATCTTCAAATAGGCAAATAAGATTTTCCCAGTATTCTTAATGCAAACTGCCCTCAAAGTCAGACTGCATAGCCATGGCAGTAACTGCAGAGTGACTTTTATCTACGGCTATGAAATTCTCGTGGACAAGAGCTAAGACAGAACAATCTGAGCACAAATGTTGGAGAGCCGATGACCAGTGTGAACATATTTATAAGGTCACTCACTGTAAAGGCCATGTTCAAAGACTATATCTGTAGTTTTATATGCCTCATCCTGTATTAATCTTTTTTCTAACACATCTTTGGAAGAGAGGAAGAATTTAAGAAAGCTAAAAGATAGTAGTATACTCTATTCTCAAGTTGATCTAGTAGTGATCTTCCCCTAGAGATACATTGTTGAACAGCAGATGTCCCCCAGCTGACTCAATGAAGTTCTGGACTGGTAGGGGAGCCAGGATATAAAGTGCATTCCTCCAGCAAGGAAGGCCGGGGGGCTGGAGTTCGGCATCCTGTGGTTTAGCCAGAGCTCAGCTGGGGGTGTGAAGTCAGCTTGGGCTATAAGAAAACTGTTTATATGTAATGTATAATATATAAATGAAGTATATATAAATGAAGTATTCTTATCTGTGCATTACATTTTTATAAAGGCTATTCCCATTGCTCTAAATCCTCAGCTTCCCTTTCTTCGTGACAATCTATCTGAAGCAACCTTCCACCAACATTTGGGATCCTAGTTTTCCTCCTTCCCTGTGGGATAAGTCCAGACTCTCTCATGCCCATCTTCAGTCATTAGTTTCCTCTCTTTCTCCTTAGGTTTCTCTCCCTTTGCTACATGTTCAGCCACCTCCCCGCCCAACCCTAACATCCCAATTTTTTTTTCATTCAACCCTTGGCATATGTTTGTGAAAGTTTGGATTTTGGTCATGGTGTCTCACAGCCTATCTGATAAAATCCCTGTTTCTTCCCCCAAATCTGGCCTAAACTACCCAGACTTTTTCTTCCACTATGTTTGCTCAGCAGCTGGTCTGTTCACTGTTCCTGATACATTTTGCAGAGTCCCCACTCTGTCCTTTGCTTGAGCCAACTCTTCTGCTGGGGTTACCCTTTGTCCTCCTTCTCCTCCCTGAAAAATCCTGGTTTAGTCTTCTAGCCTCCTCAGAGCTTTCATGCCCATGTCCCTGCCCTTGGTGGGCCATGCATTCCTGTGTGCACCATTCATGACTGAACATGGCATTGATTTGCTAGGTCTGTTATGTTATGCTTCGAGGCCTTACTAAATTATAAACCCATCCTGGGAAGAGCTTTTGTGTTTCATTCACATGTTCCCAATAGCTAGTAATACAGAACACAATAAAATTTGTTTTGCTCCTGAAGCAGCCCTGGCTTGAGGCATATACATGATAGTATATTTGGACCATTAAAGGGCTCTAACTTGAATAAAGATAAAAATAGAGAGCAATAAGTACAGAACAAATAGATTTACTTATCCAGAAGCTATGAACTAGCTATAGTAAGGCTCTCCTCCAAGAATACTTCGTTCTATTAATGAAAGTTATCAGCTATGTATTTACAAGCTGTGAAAAAGAAGATGTTTTCTTATTAAGCAGGTCTAGAAAATCTGTATAAAACCAAAGGTTACCTGCTTTTTTTAAAAAACTTTTTCTTCCATCCAGCTAAAGTTAAATACAGTCAGCAAAAGTCTCAGTGCAACTGGGAGAGAAAACTCTTTCTTTTTCCCCCATAAATTGTTAAATGTCCTTTAGGAAGAAGAACCTAACAATGCAATGAATAAAGAGCGACAAAAGTCTTCAATAAAATCAAAACTGATGAGACTGCAGAGAGATATTGAAAAAGCCTCAGGAGACCTGGAAGGTGTGTAGTTCTGTGAATGGCCTGAAGAGGGACAGCATTCTCGTTCAGAGCTGGGGTGATCCTGCTTTTGCTGCCTGAGGCAGGAACCATCTTGTTTAGAGAATCATATGTCAAACCTAATTTGTGTGAATAAAGACAAATGTTTAAAAAGAAAGGAGAGAACAAGAAACTGAAAATGACATTGTGGTCTATCTATGGGAGCTAAATTAGTACTATACCACCTATTCCAGAAATGTAGCATTTTACTATGTTTCTTACATTGGCTGGAATGAGGGACCATTCATATGCTTAAAAAAAAACAACAACAACAGTAGATCTGTGCTCAGGGCTTTCAGTTTTCTTATTCATTTCCTTTGGAATTAACTTTCGAAACTATGTAAAAAGTCACTCAGGTCTATTCCTAAAGTGAGCCTGTCAGCATGTGCAGCAGCTCTAAAGTGATCCAGATGATAGAAACGACTCCCCACTTGTGTTTGTGACATGTACAGCTTATTTTATGTGAACCAGAACCCTATGTTGCAATGTAATACCTGACAGGAAATCCAAGGGAGCAAAAATGTCTACAGATGTAAATACCATAAGGTGGGAAAGCCTAACACAGGGTCAATGTCAGGAATCCACCACAAAATGGGTCACAAGGAGGATTCATAAGCTAACCTTGGAAAAATAACAGTCAAGATTCGTTAAGCATCAACCAGCGTTTCTCACCTTTCATTAAATGAAGGTGAAAGTCGCCAATTTGGTAAAATTGAGAAACAACTACCTACAGAAACAGCCCTGGGCATTTAGGAAATACTTCTGGGCTCAGGCTCCTGTGGCGTGGGACTCCTCTCAGCTGCGTCCCACCAGGACAGGAGGACTGTGACCAAGGGCATGATTTCATTTTTAGGACTCCAGCGAATGTTGAAAGCTTACTCCAGCAACTCCTTCCCAGACCCAGAGAGCCAGAAAAGCACAGCAGCCTTAATGGAGGAGGTAAATATTTGCGGAGTGCAGTTTCCTAGACTCAGTCATGAAAGAGTTATTTTTAGAATGCTTGTTTTCAGGCCCATTTGACCTCTGTTTGCCTTTCCTTTCTCATGACACAGAACGATCTAGTCAGAGAGCTTATAAGGTCAGATCCTTGGCAGAGAGTTTGACTGATCTGGAAAAATCCAACTACTAGGAACATTTGCTATAGTGTTCTCCCAGGAAAAAAAGTGTGCCCTAAATAGAATTCTCCAAAACGGAATCATCCCTTCAGGGTCTGGAAACCAAGGGTACTTTTAACCCAGTTAAGAAACGTGACCAAAACACAGGTTCTATGTTCAGAAAGGCCTGTATTTGGAGCTGTCTAGCTCTGCTGTTTACCGAGACCTGGGATAACTTTAGATTTCTCATCTATAAAATGGGGATATTGGTATCTACCTCAAAGGGATTTTGTGAGGATTAAATATTGTTTAGAAAAATGCTAGCACAGTGAGCAGTGGAGAGCTGAAAAACTGGTCATTATTATTCACACGCGGTTTCCCATTCAATCCTCAACTAACATCACTGTCTTCTGAGAATAACAGGAGGAAGGAAACATGTGGGGACGGATGCGCAAGGTGGCATCTTTGGCAGAATGGACGTTAAAAAGGCAACTAGCAAAGGCCCACAAATTTTATATGGGAACAAAAACGAACAGATAACTGTTACCTATGTGTATGGATTATGGGTTTTCTGCTGTCATTAGAGCAAGAGGAAGTTGATGGGTTATCTTTTCTGAGAAAAATTCAGGAAGAGATAAAAATTTTTGCAATGTTTGAAGGACATAGGAACCTGGACAAGCTTCCCTTGAAAATAGCCTAACTCAGCGATTTTCCGCCTTCTTCATCTCAGGGCACACGTAAACTAATAACGAAAATTCTGCAGCACACCAAAAAAAATATATTGTATTTTTTGCCGATCTGACAAAAAAATAGGTATAATTTTGATTTATTCACCCTGGACAGAATTTGTTGTGTTGAGTGTTGTCATTTTTTTTTTATTTATCGACTAAAGAAAAAAAGGTCGGTGCCCCTGACTGTCGGTGCTCAGGTATTGCATGTTTTAAAAATTATTGCAGCACACCAGTTGAAAAATGCTGGCCTAATTCTCTTGTGAGTAGATACCCAGTAATTCTGTGCAAGCAGGCAATTTGAGATATTCTTTGCTGAAAGCAGACAGATGCAGCCAGGCACAGTTTGTCTATTTGCTAGCACAGGCTTCCTTCAGTGGGGTGCGGTTGCAGGAACAAACCTAACACTCCCTGTGAAAAGAAAAGCCTGAATTCTGTTCATTTGCAAGCAGAGGTCTAATATATTTGCCATGACACATGACTATAATTTTTTATGAAATTATAAAATAGACTCTAGGACATTTTCTGTGACAACACAAAATGTTTAGTTAACTAATTTGATATGAATAATATTTACCAAAATAAAGTCATATAGAGCACTTTACGATGACATAAGTTATAAGTGTATTTCTTTGGTTGTTCCTCAACAGAATATTGTCATTTTTATTGCCAGCATAGAATATGTATTAGGATAGGCTGGGTACACAACTGGACTGATTCACACCGTGGAGGATGCAAGGTGGGAGAGCAACTGATCTCCAAGTTCACAATGTTTGTGATCTAGTGAAAGAACAAATGCAAGCCTTCAGATAGTGCACGCCAAATATCCATGTAATTTCATTACACACCTCAGCACCTTTTGGAGGGAAACTTGTGTTATTTGTAGATTTTGTTTTACCCAAGGAAGTTTTCTTGCAAGAGAACACTTTGTTTCGTTTAAATTCTTTTTAATTCACTGTTTTCTGGTCTTTGAAGTGCCATATTTGAAGCAAAAATGTTGGCAAGGCATGTTCTCTGAGAAATTGTTGCAGGTATTATCTTTAGATATGGGAAGGCGTGCCACAGAGAAGAGGAAAGAGACTCGCTCTGTGATGCTCTCAAATGCAGACTAGATCTAACGATAGAAGGTAAGGGATTGATTTCATCTTAGGGAAGCCTGCCTCACAATGCAGTAGATTGTTCCAAGGACTAGAGACCTTCCTCATCGATTGGAACTGACTGATGGGACCTTAGGGTTAGGAATCTGCATGCTGGATGTATGGAAAAGGGAGAGGCAATGGTGAGGAAGAGACTGGGTAAGCAGGCCCCTTCTAAGGCTTTGGTTCTGTTATTGATTCACCTTGACTGGACACAGACTGACAAAGAAGTCATCATAAAGTTTTTGGTTCAAGGTCAAATAGAGAATAGGAAGAACCTGAGTGTATCTTAAGCTTCAATCTCTATTTTTATAATCAAATACCCTAGAACATTGTTTCAATTTTCCAGGAGTGTGACTGTGAACTTTCTGGGTAATATAAGACCTCACCTCTTCAAGAAAAACAATGAAAAACATCAACAAAATAAATAAATAAAGCCTGTCTGCCTAGCATCATTGTAATTTGATTATATTGATGAGTTCAAGTCTATTCATGATGTTGAGCACCTATGCCTCAATTGCCTCTCCTCCAAAAGTCTACCTTCTACAGTTAATACTTATTATTCCCTTTTCACTCCTCAGCAAAAAATTTGGAAAATTTTTGTAGGTATTCACTGCTACAAAATACTGAGTAAAATATCTACCAAGGTTTCTGGTTTACCATGTCACAAGAGTCCAGATAAGACACATTCAACAACCAATGCTTTCCTTGGGAAAAGGGTCCATTTTTTCTCTCCTCAACGTGTTCTGTGTGTATCTGCATGTGAGTTGAATGTGTACGTTTCTACACCTCTTTGTCATTTTGGAAGTTGTCCTGATAGCCTTTTACCCATGCAGTTGTGCCTCATTTTCTAGCAATTTACTCACAAGGCCCAACGATATATCCACAGACCAATTTGAAACTAGATGTGTTGCAAGCAAACTCCTATAAACTGTCAGCAGTGTTAGCAGAACTCGAGCAAAGACCTCAACCCAGCCATCCTTGTAGTGACTCCATCTTCAAGTGGAAAGAAAAGGTAAACATTTAAGAGATTGGTTGTAATTTGGTTTTTTTTTTAAGATTATTTTAGGCAGAGGGGAAAAGAGGGAGTAACAGAGGGAGAGAAACATCAATGTGTGGTTGCCTGTCACGTACCCCCTACTGTGGACCTGGCCTGCAACCCAGGCATGTGCCCTAGACTGGGAATTGAACCAACAACCGTTTGGTTCACAGGCTGGTGCTCAATCCACTGAGCCACTCCAGCCAGGGCTGGTTATAATTTCTTGACAAGGCTTTCTGGGTGATGTGGCTTAAAGTAGCATCAGAGCGGGGAGGAAAAGTTGTTGTGAATTATACATGTCATATGTCCCAAATCTCAACTTCAGAATTTTAAAATAAATGTATTTTCATCTCTTTTGAGCAGAGTAATAAGAGCTAAATAGAACTGAGCATTATTTGTATGCTACATATGAGAGGTTAAAAGCACTTTGGATTTCTTCTTCCCTCTCCTCATATCTTGACTTTATCCTTTCAATGTGCTTTTATAGTAAAATTTTTATTAAACTGAAATTTTAGTATTCATACAAACCTAAATTACAAGGTTTGTGATATGCATTAGTTTCATCCATTTAATATACTACACAGTGTAGACAATGCATGAGCATGGTTTTTAAAAATCATGTACATGTATTTCCCAGTGTTACCCTCCTTAGGAATGGATGGTGAACACGTGAATAAGCATGGGTTAACTATGGCTTGAAGTGTTTTCTGTTCTCTATCAGAAGAGGGTGCCAGAACTATCTTGTGATCAAAGGACAGTTTTCTTTGTAAGAGATTTGAGAGCTGGAAAATGGTCTGGGAAGGAAGGAAGTGGGGAAAGAGGGAGGGAAGGGAGAGAGAGAGGGAGGAAGAGAGGAAGGAAGGAAACTGTCTCAATTATTGAGACAGAACTATGATGATTTATTTGCATTTAAGCCAATTAAAGTTGAATTTGTAGGAGTAATGGTGTGAATATTATTAGTTTACCTAGGTCCAGGTCAGAATTGCAAACACAGGCTATAAAATATGGTAATTGTCTAATTATGAAAATATTAAGCCTTTGGATATAAGAAAGCTCTAGAGTAGGGTTTAGGAACATAGCTAATGCTTTATTTATACCCACCTACAAAAAAAAATTTAAAAAAAATTCCTAAGGAAAACAGCTACAGAAGAATTATTTTTCATGAATACTTGTGTTGTTAAAAAAATTTTTTTTTAAATTTGATTTGAACAGCAGCAGACACACAGTTATGTAAGAATATCTCGGCCTTTTCTGATGATGAAATCAGGGAATGTTGTGAGAGAGGCATCTTCTGGTGGGCAGAGCAATCCAAGTTCTTCATCCACAGGTAATCCCATGCCCAGAATAATTTGGGGCCAAATCCTATCAGTAAAGCCCATTGTGATATTTACATGTTATTTTCAGAGCCACAGTGATACATCAGCTCAAAGAAATTAACATTTAAATGAAAACTCATTAGCTATTAGAATTTGTAGCTTTCTGTGCAAATGTAATCGAAAACGTGTGAAGGTATCAAGAAGAGTCAGGGGCTGGGAAATTCTATGAGGTGAGAGGACTGGTTCCATGTTACTCAGAGAGCTTGCAGTTTGCTGTGCATGCTGTCACCCATAAGCCTTTGGAAAGAGCTCTGAGCTCTGTCTCCAGAGCCCCCTGCAGACTCCCATAGAGACCCTGTTCTCTCTGAGAGAAACATGTTGGTCCCAGGGCCTACTTACCCTCTTTATTCATCCACCTGACTTCAGCCATTTGTCCATCTACATCCTACTACATTTTACCTTTCAACATGCACACATGCACACACGTTATTGTCCTTCACAGTTCAACTACAGTTACCATGACCTTGACTCTCTAGTTTCTTTTCTCTTTTGGGGGGGAATTTTTGTTTTATTGCTGTTCAATTATAGTTGCCCCCATTTTCCCCGCATTACTCTCCCTCTGCCCTACCCACCCCCACATTCAATCCTCCCCCCACCCTGTTGTCCTGGTCCATGGGTCCTTTATACACGTCCCTTGACAACCTTCCCCTTCTTTCCCCATGTCTCTGCTTCTGTTTTTTTTTTTTTTTTGCTTGTTCGTTTTGTTGATTAGGTTCCATTTATAGGTGAGTCTAGTTTCTTGATTAGAAATTGGCAAAATAAAAAAAAGTCTCAATAAAACCCAGAAAATTATGGTCCACATAGTGTATGAGAGACTTGCCGTTGCATGGTTTGAGAAGCAGTTCTGTAAGTACCTAGGATGATGGCAAGAAGCACGTACTCGTAGTGTCCCCTGTCTATACCTCAGTGGCAACACTTGTATATGATTTCCAGAATACACCTACAGCAGCACATGAATACTGCACATACTAGCAAAGTGATGTCGATTAAGTTCATGTGGGAAGCAAATAATTTTAAATTGTCATCTTTGTTATATTATAATAACTTTTGTCTCCACACTAATTTTCTATGTTGTGATATAGTCCTTGATTATATAATATACACAGTCCACACACATATAGTAGGTTCATCATAAATGGTGAGTAAATCAAGGAATAAGTAGTATGTAAAATTATAAAGTTTTCTTTGGAGAAGACATGAATGTTTCTAAGCTCTGCTCCACCCTGGTAAACAACTAACCAGTTTCCAGTCGTGTTCCTCTCACTTAATGACACAGCATTGGTAACTATAACCTGATCCACCTTCCAGCCTCCGGTGTGGCCCAGCACTGCAGCAGTCTTTGCAAAGCCCTGTACTCTTTTCAAGCCAGACAAGATGATGAATTGAGTTTGGAAGTAGGTAAGTTTCATTCTCAAATGTTTCATTGCTTTCTCATGTTGAAATCCTTAACTAGACTAAAACTCCACTCTTAGTACAGTAGTCTTAAAAGTTACAGCCATTCAACTCAGTTCGGGTTTATAATCACCCTTCTTAGAAGGCAGAGATAAAGCACATCAAAAATAAGGCTCATATAATAAAAATAGCTAACTAACATCTATTCAGTGCTTACTATGTGCCAGACATTATTGCAAGTTCATTGTCCAATTTAATATTCATAAAAGCTTTTGAAGTGGGTATTGTCACTTATTCCCATTTTATTGCTGAGGAGACTGAGGCACAGAGAGGTTAGGAATTTTGGCTAAGGTCATAGGCAATGGCAGTGCAGGATCTGAACGTAGAGACTCAGTGATGCTTAGTCACCACGCTGTGCGATGGAAGAATGGCAGTGATGAGTCATCAGAGGTGTGACCCGACCTTTCTCTTTTTCCAAAAGCTAACCACACAGGCATGGGAAGTGACTTCCTCTCCTGGCTAAGTGTCAGAGCAAGTTCTAGAATCCAGGTCAAAGGACTCCCAGATTAATATTTTTCCCATTTAGCTCTCAGAAAGTGTTTTATGACCAAGCTAAGGAAGCACAGCACTTTCTTTGTATCACAGATTTTTAGCATGAAAAGGTATTACGTAATGGGCTATATAGATGTCAACATTATTAAACAAGAAAATATCACCGACCTCAACGCTGCGTGTCCAGTTAGCAACCACGGTTGGATGTGAAAGCTAAAGCAGAGACCTGGAAATGAAAGGTTAATGAGAAGAGTTGTATTGTAGGAAAAGGCTTTCATCTGTGAACAGCACATGGACCCCAGAGCCAAGGGAAAATTAAGATGGATTTTTGAAGCTAAAGAACAGAGACTCCACTGATTTGCTATTGGTTAGTGGGTGCTTCCTTTTCAGTTTGCCAATCCGATTTCTCCGGGCAATTACTTTTCCTGCTAACTCAGCAACAGGTAGAGACAAGAAACAAGGAAATGGAAAGTAAACCCTCTTTTCCATTGTTCTTAAATCAACCTTCGCTTTACCTAAAAGTTTTAAGTGTTACAGAAGTCATTTTACTATTGGTGTCATCCTGAGGGTACCTACTGAGGGCAGTAAGCAGGTAAATGAAGTGCTGTAGTCCCACTTTCCATACAAATAGAAAACACAATTCCCAGATGCCGTCTAGAACCCAAGGTCTTGAGTTTGAATTGTGTAGTAACTTCCTTGGTTGCAAAGCCTACTTATACTTTATATCCTAAGTGGGTTTTATAAATTAAATGAGACATTGGGGCCTAGGGAAACTGGCAATAAGATTTGAAATTATCCATTTGAATTTCCGTTAGTAGACTGTGTCAATCTGCTGACCTGACAAAACTCATTAGAGAGCAAACTTAGCTCAGAATGATCTCCTGTAAATAGTGATTTATGACTGAGGAGAGGTAGAAGAGGGGTAAACAGTCTGCTTTGTCTTAAGAAAAAAAATGACTGGAAAACAGAATGAAAGAAAGAAATACTTAAAAATTACCTTAGAATGATACTCAGGATGAAGTAGCTTTGGGATCCTGAAGGAAGTCCATGTTTCCACTTCGATGTGCAGAAAGCAGCCAGAGAGAAGCGGCCTCTCTCAAAAGAGAAGGACTTGGCCGAAGGATTTGGAGCACCAGGTTGAGCTTTAGGGTTATTATTATTGGAATAGTATTTGTGTTGCAAAAAGAGAATTAGAGAACAGCCATGCATTTCTTGGGAATTCTTTTTATTTAAGTCATGGCTTTAAAAAAGTATTGTCTTCAAATTGACATTTTACTAAAGTAATCCAACCTTTGAATGAGGAGTAATATTTCTGTGCAAAGCTGTTAGATGGAATTTGGACTGTGAGGCTGGCACACATAACAGAGAGTTTGTCTTAATCTAAAGAAAAGCCTGGCAGCAGAGACATGGTGCAGCACACCAAACTACCGCAGCCACCAACAGGAGAAAGCCTTGCAGCGCAGATGCCAGGAAAGGGTTTGGTGGCAGTCTGTATCCAAAGGGAGCCAGACAACATGAGAGGGATGTAGGTTCCAATGTGATTCCCTTTCTGATCAAACTATATTATGACTCTGTCCATCATCTTACTCTTCTTAATATTTGCTGCCTTGAGACTGCTTCATACAGAGGTGGTCACTAAAGTTGGCTTCTTCTGTATCACGTGCAGAAAACAATGCTACCCAGTATCTCCTTGAAAGCAGACTCTTGTGAAAACTGTCTCACCAATTGAGTTCAGGCATGTGCTCAAATTGCAGAGATCCATTTGTCTAACTAAATGTGCGTTTTCACAGGTGACATCGTGATGATACACAAGAAACAAGATGGAGGATGGTGGTTTGGATCTTTAAATGGCAAAAAGGGCCACTTTCCTGCTGCTTATGTGGAGGAACTCCCTTCAAACGCTGCGTACACAGGCATAAGACAAGATTCTCAACACACCACCTTACTTACACTGTAAAGTGTACAATGTGATGCAAATAAAGATAAATGCTGTGATCTTTCCAGGTTTATCTTTATAAATGACTGATGGAGTCCTACCTGCAAGTGAGGAGATGGAGGGTGGAGGGAGGCAGGAAGAGGCGCATGGCTCCTAGAGTTTTTGAATTCTTAGGAGACCCTGGAGGTGCCCCTTCACAGTCCCTGGTGTCCCAGAGAGAGGCAGACTCCAAGGCAGGTTTTGCTCCTCACATGAAGTCACATCGTTTTCTGGTAGCAGAACAGATTCTAGAATTGAGATGTCCTTTTCCTCTGGACTTGGGTGAAAATAGGCCACAGTAGGCTTACAAGGGGATAGACTGGGTCTGGGAGATGAAGAGCAACAGGTTTAAGTCCCAGAAGACAGCAGAAGACAGGCAGGAAAGACGCTAGTGATATAGACCCAAGTGAGGAGACTATAGAACAAAGGGTCAGGAGCTGAGGTCAGGAGTTTGCCTGACCAGAAGAGGGGGTGGTAGACAAGAAGTCTACATACTCTTTGGCTGGTGTGGTTTAGTGGATTGAGTGCTAGCCTACAAACCAAAGGATCAAGGGTTTGATTTCCAGTCACGGCACATGCCTGGGCTTCGGGCCAGGTCCTAGGATGGGGGCATATGAAAGGCCACCACACATTGGTGTTTCTCTCCCTCTCTTTCTCCCTCCCTTCCCCTCTCTCTAAAAATAAATAAAATCTTAAAAAAAATAAGTCTACATACTAGGTGGGTGACCTCAGAGTAGAATGGAGTTCCATCCTACACCAGTGACCTGAGGGAGCAGCTGCTTATATACCCTCTTCCCACAACCAGAACTGCTCTTAAAATGAGGTCAAGTGTGAGCCTGAGGTGGCTGCAGATCTGAGAACAAGAGCAAGGCAGATGGGAAAGGGTTAGAAAGGAGACAGTGCCTGACATTCTGTCACTCCTGGCCCATTTGGAAACTATACCAATTCAGAAATCAGGAATTCTGTACTTCCCAACCAGGTCATTATGAAAGGAATACCCTGGGCAACTTCCTAGTAAAGGGTACTATTCTTGAGGATAACAGTTTAGAATGGAGAAACACGGTATAGCAGCATCTTTCAGAAAATGGCCTAAAAGTCAGCCTGGAAATCACACACTTCTCCACAACTTCAATGGAAGATATGGTGTTGATGGAAACATCTGGGCACATCTACATTTGTGCCAAATAAAGAGTCAGGATTAAAGCAGCAATTAAAATCCTTTCCATTTCTCTCTTGCCTTCTACTTCTTTTTTTTTTTAATTTGTCAGAGTTTGTATCTTCAAAAAGGAATTTTTCAAAGCAAGCATGTATGCTTTTATACCATGCACCATTACACTCCTGTAGGATATAACTTACACATAGAAACATGAATAGATAGAGATACCAGACCTGAAGGAGCTCAAGTAAAATTTCTTAGGTGAGACATAACTTCCAGCCTAGAAGAACAGATCAGAAGTTGTAATGTCATCAGTAATGGTGTATTAATGACAGTTTTCTGCACATAGGCTGAATAATAGACCATTAGACCATGAACAGAGATTTTGACTTTATATTTCCTTTTTATCTTATTTCTTTCCATTAGCCTTGATATATAAAAACTAATGTAGCAATTGACTGCAGCCTACACTGGATCCTTTGTATAGAGAAAGTGATAATGGTGGTTTGGTCCTGAAACTCTTTGAACGTAATTTTCTAAGAGACTCCTCTTTCTTCATAAATCAGTTTTACTTTGTAAAAACATAAATGGTTTTCCTGTTTTGAAATGTTGCTACACATTTTTTTTGCAGCTGTGATATGTAATTTTCAAACTTCAAAGAAATGCTATAGTCTTAAACTAGAACAACTTTTTCTTGAAGATCTTTTCAATAACACAAGAATTTTCTCACTGGACAGTTGGGGATGGTACCCTTAGATTTTGGTAAAAATACATTGTGAATGTAAAAATTAACACATTAGTACATATTGTGAAGATTAGTGATGTGCCCAAAGCTTCCATATAAAAAATAAATTTTAATATTAATATTTTAAACTTTTTAAAAAGATTTTATTTATGTTTAGAGAGAGGGGAAAGAAAGGAGAAACAGGGAAAGAAACATCAATGTGTGGTTGCTCTCATGCACCCCCTACTGGGGACCTAGCCTGCAACCCAGGCATGTACCCTGACTGGGAATCGAACCCTTGACCCTTTGGTTTGCAGGCCCTCACTCAATCCATTGAGCCACACCAGCCAGAGCTAATATTTTTAAACTTTTAATTGGATTTTCATAATTACACTCCACTAAGCAGTTTCATATGTCAGGAAGTTTTTAGCAACATTGACAACTTGAAATATAGGCAGAAGGAGGATCTGAGCAAGATTTTCACTGAAAGCATCAGAAGACATTATTCTAATTTACCTCCTTTCCAGTAAAGGCTAATATATCCATCCCACTATCAACCAGAAAAAGTATTAATTTCACTTTCAATTACCCATAGTAGTATTCATAATGGATATATGAGCTATTCTGATTCATCAAAAAGGAATATAATATGCGGTTTGGGATAAAGTAAATTTTATTGTACAGTATTATAAGGCTTAACTGATGATAATTTGAGCATAGTCTAATTTCATTGTCCCTCCAAGGAAAAAAACCCTCCTCTCCCAAAGTCTAGATGGCTCTGTGGGGTAGTCAGCCTGATTTGGAGCAAGAGCTTTAGTGTATTAGAATCAAAATAACATGCCCTATTGTCATTTGCTATAATGCATAGGAAGAACAGGGTGTATAACCATGGGAAGGTGGACCTGCAGGCATAGGGCACAGGAAGGTGGGACTCAAAGTTGACCTAGGGCATGAGGACAAGCCAAGAGCAGGAACCTTTTGTAGAGAATGCAGCTACACGGACAGAGCCACAAAGATGGAGTGTCAGAGTTCCCTGTGTGCTGTGATTCTGAGGGAAAGTCTGTGCCCCTGCCTCCTGCTGAGCAGCAGCAAGAGCAGGAGTGAGAATGAGCCAGCTAGAGAAACCAGGCCTTTCTGCAGACAGGACCTCAGCTCAGGTGAATCTGCTGAAGGGAGAGAGCCAAGTGGACACTAACCCAATCAGGGATCACAGGAATGTTGAGGAATGGAGCTTGGACAAGTGGTAGAGTAAACAGACTCTCACAGACTTCAAAGAGAAAGTCTTTTTAGGTAAACAGGCTTTCACAGAGTTGAAGCGAATATCCCTTTCTCAAAGGAACTATGGAATAGGAAAACCAACTGAGTAGTGCGAGCCAGCCTAACTGGCCAGAGGAAGACCTTGGTTCTAAGGCTCAGGTCTAATGATAGAGATTTGGGAACAAAAAGGAATCACACCAGGGAGTGTCTAGGAGGGACTGGGGCCAGGCTAGCCAGGTACATGAGGTGGCAAATGTGTCACTGATCTGTTTCCACTGGCTTGTGAATTGAATTGAATTTTCCTGGCATCAGAGCCAATGGTAAGCGCTTACTCCAATGGTTCACCAAGTAAAGTTCTGAGCCCAACTTTCACCTGGACCAGCAGCACCCATATAACCTCACACTACATTGGTAATGCAAATTACCGTCCCCTACTTCCCACTCAGAGACTCAGCTATCTGTGGTTCCACAACCACTCCAGCTGGTGCTAACGTAAGTTCACTCTTGAGAACCACTGATTTACTTGAATGAATCCTGAGAATACTTTCTAAACTATAGCAGACACACTGGGAAGAAGCACCGTTGGAGAAAGTGGAGAAAAACCATGCACTCAGGAAGCTGACTTAAAAAAGGAATATCCCCTCCTTTTGATCCAATAAGTTTTTTAAGATGAGTGGTGTTGGGGACCTCACTGGAGACTTCTTTCCTTATTGTGGAGGCTGCAACAGCTAAGGGCAATTTTTCCTATTTTAGGTTCTTCATTGGCCCTGGGAAGAAGGAACACTTTGACTTAGATTACATTCTCTCACACACAAAAAAATCTTCTTCCTCTTTCTCTGTCACTTACTAGATACTCTCATTGGCAAAAGAAAGAATGGATGGGCCATATCTTGACAATAGGGAATGAGAAGCAAACAGCTCCCCTGCCCCCTCAGCCTGTTCCTCGGGACTCCCCACCCTGCCCCCCTCAGCCTATTCCTTGGTACTCCCCACACTGACCTTTGGCTCCCATCCTCCCGTTCTCTCCTTTTTCAGCCCCTCTCCCTTCTCCGACCATCCCGTTCAGACATGGCAGACTAGTCCTGGTCATTTAGGCTCCACGTTGCCCATCCAGGTCTCCCTTCTCTGGTGCAGCTTCTCAGCCTGAAACTGGTCAGGTAAAGAAATATACAATCTACAATTTAGGAGAGAGAAAAAAGGAAAGCATCTGTGGTTACCTGGAATCTAAACTCAGTCCTCCATTTCTGACTTACCATTAATACAACCAATACTGTTCCCCATTAGGTCCCCGAGTGTAACCTTTTAAGGAGGGGAAGCAACCACAAATGCCTTCAGAGGCCAGAGTGGTAAAACTAATAAATGAAATAGGTTGAATGTCATATTTTAAGAAAAGTAGTGGGGATAGATTGAACTGGAGAAAATATGCTCCATCTAAAGGTATTTAAAAATATATAATATTCTGTTTTAGGTAAATTTTATTGTTCAGTATAATTCCCAAAATATTGTGCCCTAAAGATGAAGGCCAAAATATTATGATCTCCACTCTGTTATATATAAATTAGTATTCCTCCACCTCTATAATTCTTGATAGTATTCTAATATACTTAACAGAATATCTAATTAGTCAGAACATTTTTAGTCATACTAGTTGAGCTAAATTTGCTGAAATAAACCATAGGATTATATTAAGGTTCACAACTGAATTTTATTCCACCATGAAAAAAATGCCTTGGAATATAATGTCACTCCTGTTTTTTTTCTAATATTATACTAAATTTTTCTTTTAAACTGATTAATGAATAGCCATAGCACGTAAAGGTTAGACTTCTAGAATCTCAGAGACAGGAAGCAATATCAGAGATCACACAGTCCAACTCATCTATTCAACATTCATCGATTTATGCATTTACTCTGCCCCTTACTCATTTTGCCCCTTGAACATTTCAGTGTAGAGCTATGTGCCAGAGAGTGGGCTAATGATAAAGATACCAAAAATGACCTTGGTCAACCCTCAAAGGGCACACAATCTAGTGGAAAAGACAAAAAATGGAAACAAAACATTGCAATACCATGCAAACGAGTTTGTGTATACGGAGTCATGGCTGAATTGGATTATCTTCTGTTTTTTTAAAGCTTTATTGAGGTATAACTTAAATACAATAAAATTACCTTTTAAATACAGCTCATTGAGTTTGATAAATGTATAGTCAGGCTGCGACCCGTACAATCATGTTAAAACATTTTCAGATCCTCCAAACTTTCCATTTTGTAGTCAGCCTTGCCCCCGGCCCCAGCCCCAGGTAGCCACTGGTCTTCATTCTGACATGTACTTTTGTCTTTCTTAATTTCTTTGGTTTTGTCATTTCCTTTCTCCCCTGCTTCACACCTCCAGTCTGATCAGCAAAAACTAAAATGGCAAGTCTATGAAACTACACAAAGTGCAGTAAGGCCAGATGAGAAAATTGATGGACAAAAAGGTTAAATGACTTGCCCAGGACCACATATAAATTTTAATAGACCAAAGATGGGGGCACTTCCTAATTCTCAAATGTTCCCCAATATTGTATTCATGAGGGAAGACAGGATTCTTCACAAACCAAGTTGGAGTATTTAAGATTGACCATTATACATTCCATATTTCTTTGAATCTCAAATGTTGCCCCCTTCTAAGTTCTTATAAAAATCTATTAAGCCAAGTAACATAACTTCTCTCTTGCAGTTTTTCCTTATCCTAGCTGCTACCTTCAGCTTGCCTAGTGGCTAAGGGAAGGAGAGAACCTGTGTCCAAACTCCAGACATTCTTCACATCAGTCTACAGCATGTATCTTTCTTACTCCACATCACAATATATTTAACAGTACCAACAAAAGAGCTGATTTTAAGCAGATCATATGAGGTCTGTCCAGAAGGTAGCCAGCCATGCAATATGAAAAATAGAGCCATTTATTGAAGAAGATACAAGAAACATTGTACATAGGACAATGACACTCAATCTCTTTAAAGAAGGCACCTGGGGACCTCATATAGTTCTCCCAATCACCATCAACTGCCCCATCATATTTTCCTGAATCTCATCAACAGTCTGAAATCTCTTCCCTTTCAAAGGTGATTTTGGTTTTGGGAAAAGCCCGATGTCGCAGGGCACCAAACAGACCTGAAGAGGGGCTGAGTCACCTGGGTGGTTGGGTGTTTCACCAAAACACTCTGCACAAGACGTGATGCATGAGCAGGCACATTGTCATGATGAAGCTACCCATCACCAGTCACCTATAGTTGTGGTCTTCTGAATTAGCGGAATAGTTTTCATGGAGGAATGTTCAAGTATAATGTAAAACTTGATGCAGATTCACTGCTCTACTCATTTAGTTATTTTGAATGTGACAGCCACACAGTACACATGCTCACTAAATGGTGTCTCCCGCCCCCACTGACCAGTACAGTGAAGTCATCATTGTTCACACATGCACATTCCAGTCCACTCTCCTTGGCTGCCAGGTTACATCCATGTCATGCAAACTGTTCTCATTATATTAAAAATAGCTGGACTTTTTCCAGACAGACCTCATATATCATGGATTCAACTGATGGACTCTTTCTAGTTAGATAAACTTCTTTTCTCTGTTCAGAAATATTCTTGTTCTCTATTAACTTATCATTAAGTCAAGAATTAGTTGTGCAACCATCATTAATTTCTATAAATTACTGAACATCTCAGCAACATGCCTGCAGGTATTATTGAACAAGTAAGCTCCTTTTCAAAGGTGTCATATTTTATTTTGTATTAAGTAATTTTCTATTGAGTCTATGTAATGTGTTGAACATTAACAAATATTTATCAAGCTTCCACTATGTGCCAGACACAATGCTAAGTGATAGCCAAATAGGCAATTTGCTGTCTTGGTACATATATTAAAACATAATTGTCTCTGTACAGGAATTTTCTAAAGTGGAAGAGACGCAACACTTTCTCATCCTCATTAGCCTGGCAATTAAAACTTCAAACCTATTAGAACACTTTAGCAGATTTTGTGCTGGTTAGCTTTTTTTAACTTAATCAATTAGTGTTTGAGTTTAATCTTAGAGATCTCATTGTCCCACTTTATTATAAAATGTGGACCCGATTAGTCGGCCCCATTTGGATTCCATTTCAAACAGTTTCACTACCTGAGCATATTTTCTTCCCATTTAAGAAACTCTCTTATCTTTGCATGTTATGCTTTATTTCTATATCAAGATTTTTAAGTACTTGAGATTGTTATTTCATTTTTATAACATACCATCCTAAAAAATGCATAAAGAGAACAAGTTCAATAGGATAGCTGGGCTTGCCTTTCATGTGTATGTGTAACATTCAAAGTATAATTTCTATAATGTATTGTCAATGTAAGAAACATCCAAACCTGCAGAGAATTTTGATGAGTTTATTTGAGCTAAATTGACAACATATGATGCGGAGCAAGATTGCAAATGCTCCAGAAAAATAACAGTTTTGCAGCTTCTTTTATGCATTTCCAGTTAAGGAGGATACTTAAGGAAGATTACATGGAGGGGGAGAAGCAAAGCAGGGAATGGATTACAAAATAGTTAACAAGAGCCTGCCCTCTCATGAGGGTGGTTACCTTATTTCAAAGGTGTGTCATCTCAAATGCACAAAAACAATGGACATGTCTAGCTTAAGGCAAAGATAATAAACCTTTTACTAAAAAGTTATAGGCCTGGGAAGTAACTACTTCCCAGTTAAGAATCTATGATCAGGTCACCCTATGAGGTTACTTTCCTTAGAACCCCCCCTTTTTTGTCCCCAGTATCAACTTTAATATTTAAGCTAATATATTAATATTAGCTCTATAATCTTCCTAGGTTGGCACATAGTAAACCTCAAAAATTAAGCCCTCCATATTTGATTAAACAGATAAAGACTTATGTATAACTCAAAGGTCCTCCATTCAGCATTTCCACAGATATCTCAGCTCATGAGACCTACATGCTTAGAAACTTCTCAGTGAGTCTCATGGGGTCCAGAGATCAGGTACTCTGCTCATTGTTTTCCTATGATCTGTGGGTCAAGACAGTTTACCCTGCCCCACGCCCTTAATCATTATGCTTCCATAGAAACACAAAACCTCATTTATACTATAGAAGTGTAACAGTGGCCAATTGTAACCTACCCCACCACTCTTGCCACAGTGTTTCTGTTAGTGCTGACTCTGACTAATACGCAGCTTGTAGATGAATAGCATGTTGGTATAAGAATCCTAGGAACTAACTTCAAAAGATTCAGACTCCACCTCCAGGCCTCCCAGCTCCAGATTTGTTGACCTCCAACCGTGGAGCCAGGATGACATCCAGTCAGGATGATGTGACTCCAGGATGACCCGACCAGGATGACTCACACAGGATCGTCCCTTGCCTTACTGGAATGGACTGGGCTGGTCTACACATAGAGACTTTTCAAACCCTTCCCCTGATCTGTTTGTTCTTCTCCCCTCCCTCCTTATAAAACCTCTGCCTGCACCGAGGTGTAAAGATAGGCTTTACACCTAGTGAGCTGAGTGCCCCATCTTCCAGGTGGCCCGCATCTGAATAAACTAGTTTCCTTTACATCAGCCTTTACTTAAGCTCCTGCCTCTCAAGTATTGGCTTTCGTAGTGGCACACAGCATTCGGTTATAGAAGTTTAAATTGTTTAGAACCTTGTTAAGAACTTTGTCTTTACTTACTTTCACTGCAATGTAACATAGAGAGACAGAAGGCATAGTCTAGGTGAGACTCGTGGATTAGGTGCCAGACTGCCACCTGGGTTTGAACTCCAACTCCAACACCAGCGGTTTGATGTGGAGTTACTTAAACTCTCTGTACCTTGGATTCCTTACCCGTAGAACAAGGTTACAGGCAGGGCAGCATCTAGCACACAGGTTTTCGAGGGAATATAAATGAATAAATATACAGGGCCTGGCACAAATAAGGCCCTTTGTATTACAAAGTCTTTTATTACAAAATCATAAGCATGTACTTCTGTAACGTAATAATCACACTCAAGCACACCATATGACATTGTACGTGGAACATTCAAATTAAAACTATAAATTATTACACCCCATTATTACCCTACCAGTCACATTCAAGCACGCATTACTTCTACTAGACCCGTTTGTTGTAAAGGGCTTAGAACATTGTTAGACACCTAAGAAAGACTAAAAAAGTATTCACTATTATTGTAAGGTAGCTAGTCCCTAACAATCCTGGTTTTGGGATGAATCAACTTCCCAGTTGAGGAAACAAATCATTGTAAAGCTCTGCAGTCACAGGCACTTTGTTTGCTGATAGTGCACTGTTTGTACAGTTGACTTCGGATCCCACAGTGGAGCTGGATCCTACACCATCCCTTTGTGACTTCCCTGCTGTGTGGCTTGTCCCACCTCCACCCCCAGTTAGAAGTGAAGAATGGCTGTCCTAGAGGAGAAACAGACCCAAGTAAGGAGTTCCCCATCTCTTCTCTCATTGCCAACCTTTATCTCTCTAATTTGCAGGTGAAAGTGTCACAGGTGGGTACAGGTAACCAGGTTCTTAGTGATCGGGACAAAGAATTGAACCAAACACCCAGAGTTTATAGAAGAAAACATGGGAACAGGCCAACTCCAAGTAAAGATTGACCTCATAGGCTGGAGGGGCTCTATTCTTATAGGGTAGATCTTTCCTGGCTAGTTTTGGTGGGCTTTACTGCGCATATACAAGTAGTTGTATGTACAAGTAGTTGTATTACTTTAAAGCTACTGCGCATGTGGTCTCCCATAATCCTTCCCGATTGACCACCAGGGAAGAGGGGCCCACAATGCTACCAAATTGACCCCCATTTCTCCTGGGGTCCTCCTGTACTAGGTACACCTTTCCCTTCGCCAGAGAATTATACCTCTCCATGTTAGAGATTGGTGAAAAGAAAACAAATTATTTATTCAAGTTATACAGACTTAAAAGTAATGTCTTCATCAAAATCCCAAAGTCCCTTAAAACACCCACAAACACACACAGTCCTTCCTTCCCCCCTTTGCCCAGTCTGGGGTACTGCATCTCAGGAAAAGAAATAGAAGTCCGTGGCTCAGGCAGCGCCTGGTTCTTCCCAGTAATCCATGCTCGGCTGGCAGGACTTCCTCAGTTCCCAGCACCATCGGCTGTGTTGCTGGGATCTCCAGCTAAAGCTGCGTGGTGGTTCTCTGCTGAAGCTGCGTGGTGATTCTTCTCATGGCTGCCGGGGGAGGGGGGTCCCCTTGTGCCAAAAGTGTGTGGTCCTCCTTACATGGCTGCAGCTGTGTGCTTCCCTCTCCTTACATGGGTGCAGGAGTCTCCACTCAGCCAAAACGGCATGGTTCTCTCTCCCAATGGCTGCTGCGTCTGGGGTTTAAATCCCCGCACCAATCTTCCTCTGCAGCCCCATTTCCGACTCCTCCCACACTTGGCCTCACCTGCCAGAACTCATATCTTTCCAGCTTTACTGGGGCTGCCATTGTGGGTCTGGGCAGGTGCAGCCCCATGTCATGGAGCCAATCTTCTCCTAGCTCCCACGCAGGCGCTGTAACTAAAGGGACCTGCCTCCCAGTTATGTCTTGGTGGGGAAATTACTTCCATTCCCTTGACTCAGAGCATGGCCACAGCTATTTAACATATCTATGTAACCAGCCAAAGGCCACAGATATGTTAAACGACCAAGGCAAAGGGTAGCTGCAAGGTTGTTGCTCTGGGAAACAGCTCTCAATGGCCCTGCTCCATTTGTCCCTTCCCCCAACCCACACCTAGGGGGGTGTGAGGACATCCTAAAATCTGGATACCTTGAGTTCTGCACCCCATTACAAATCCTTCTTTTGGGGACCCTCTGGCTGCACCCTCCTACAAAAGGGATCCTTCAGAATTTCTTTAATAGCCACACCATGCCAATGCCTTTTCATTGAATGATTCAAAACACATCATCAAGAGTTTGTGGTATGAGACATGTCTTCTCTTATCTCAGTGACTGATCTTATGTTTTATGTTTGTTCCTTGTGAATATATTTTGAGCAGGGAACTCAGTAAATAAACACTGTAGTAATCTGCTATTTTTTTAATGTTAAACATCTAATCTCTCTTTCCCTTTTGAGAACTGTAACATCCCTACTCTTAGTGTAAGTTATTGCTGTTTGCCCAACTCCACACCCCCATTTCAGGGGGTATCTAGTCTAATCCAAAGCATGTACTTTACTCCTCTGATCATCAGTGACTGGATCAGGGATTGAGATGGGCTTGAAATTGCTCGAGTGCACCAAATGGAACCTGAGCCCAGAAATAAACACCTGAGAAATGGATCCTACTGATATATTGTACTTGGAGCTCTATCCAAATCAAGCTAGGTCCAGAAAACACAAAGTGGGCTTACACGTTCATTTAAATGTAGGTATGTAAAAAAAAAAAAAAAAAGGCCAAATGTGAGGCCAAGTGTGAAGATCTGCCTAGGAAAACTATAGTTTTGCTCACTATACTCCCTCTGTTAAAATGACTCCTTTCAGCCAAGGCAAAGCTAAAACAAATAAGACTATTGTTAGTAGAACACACACCAATCTCTAGGGCAGTGTATTGGCCTTTCATTTCTGCAGATAATACCAATCAGTGGTTACTAAAAGCTCATTTATACTCTGAGGCAGGTGGGCAAACACTCCCACCAGTCCACAGCATTCCTCTCATATAAGTTCCAGTTATGAGCAGAGCCTGAGCCAGCTCTTAGGCATGAGAGGAAATGTGACAGCACGCTTTTGAAATCCCCTTCACTAGACAGCTGGCCTGAGGATTTCCCCAGATGTTAGAAGCAGCAGAGGAACTGTAGGTATGGAAGCTGTTGTTCCATGGCTTTTTAGGTGTCTTCAAGATATCCTATAGTACCACGTAGCCTTCATTACAGCCAGCAGAATGAAATACAAGGACATTTACAAGGCAGGGCAGTCACAGAACAAAATCCTAGACCACGCTGACATGTGAGTTCTACTTTGTGTTGGGTAGACTCCCCAGATGAAAAATTTATATCCAAACTGCAATAAGCAGCATAAATATTACAAAATGGAAATTGGTTAAAATGTTCCATACTTGGCATTTTCAAAAATATAAACTTCTTTGACTATCTTAGAATACTGCCAACATTCTTCTGAGATGAAGGTGTATCCTTTAACTCTAGATCCTTCTTGGTTTGAGATACTAGGATGGTAGTAGATAGTACTATCTAGTAGTGTTCATTTTACCAAGGACATTTCAAAATTTGCCAACCCTAGCTTGGGCCCACGCTCCTGTTTTTAATATTACCTGTTCATGATTTTCAAATGCTTGGAAACCACAGAGACAGGGTACAGGCTGTATGTATATAGAATTTATCTAAGAATATATATGTAGGTATATTGTTGATCCTGACAGCTGTGGTGGTGAAGGACTCTGACCCCCATGCAGTTGGAAATCCTCACATAACACATCAGCCTTCTGCAGGTGCAGAAGGAAACACTTTTCCATCCATGCTTGGCTGGATCTGCAGATGTGAAACCCAGGGACATACATGGCCGATAGTGAATTCATTGAAAAAAATCCACATTTAAGTGGACCTGCATAATTCAAACCCATGTTGTTCAAGGGTCAACTGTGTGTGTGTGTGTGTGTGTATATTATCTTTTATTTTACAAAGAACACATTTGACTTTATATAAATTTTGTTTCCTAAGATTTTAATTAAAATAGTTTAAAGAAATATACCACATAGAAATGCTAAAAAAATACAAAAGGATTATAGGCAAACTGGATAATGAGAATTCTTTTTAAAAGAAATACACTTAGGGAAGAAAAATAAACAGTTTTTATATACTATTTATACATTAATTATGAACCATAGTACTAAAAGCTTTCCGAACATTAGCAAGAAAGGCCGAAAAATTTTTGGTCTTCCTTAAATTCTCTTGAAATTCTGCCAGACATTCAAGATGAGGCACACTATCGGACACTAGAAGAAAAAAAGATACGTTGAAGAAATTTTTTATGGAAGAGAAGTTTTTACAATTTACATGCTTTCATTTGATTCAAATTATTTTAATTTCATTTTATTGAATTGAATTGAACACGGAATGATGATACACTTGATTTTCCATATCCTATCTTTTGGACCTTCCCTCTGCTTAATCTCCAGACACTCAAATCTCTGTACTACAATCTTGCTTTAAACAGATGGTAGTCAAGGGATTGAACAGCTTAGTGATAAACAGACTGTCATTTCCCATTATTTTTCCTATGCATTTTAACTATTTAAACTATTTTAAGAGGAGTTTGTTTGTTTTTTTACATGTTAAATCAGGTTTTCACTGCAAAACTTTGGCCTGACTCCTGGTATCTGACAGCTGGACCAAAAAAGAGAACAACTTTCAATGCCAACCTTTAATAACTTACAATTAAGGGGGGAGGAGGAAATCTGAAGTTTCACAAATGAAATGGAGGTCATCAGAAAATGTAGTTGCTGTTTCAAAAGTGGTTATTTACAGGGCCTCTAAATATATGATACTCAAAGTCACAAATAACAGTATGGATCTCGTGGGCTACTGAACCAGATGGTACATATTGGGAGCAAAGTGAATCTTCAGAGAAGTTAATGAAAGGATAGGCATGAGCCAGCATTCTCTACCACCAATCTTGTCCTTTGTTCAAGGGAAGAAATTCGACCACATCAGATTTCCTGCTCTTCAGTAGAAACTGCTTAGGATACAAGGCCAGTGACCAAAGTAGAGAAAAAATAGAAAAGACCACTTGATTCAAAATTAAACTGTCGATTCCATCTTAATACGCTCTCAAATACTATGACACTATGTGGCAACAGAAAATATCCAGTAGGAAGAAAATTTAAAAGTTGGGCAAGAAGTTTTTGGGGACTGATTTTTTAAATTCAGCATTCTTTAGATTAGAAGATAGTTACCAAGAGAGAAAAAAGCCAAACATTTGTATATAAATTTGATTCCTAAAATATAAATTCCACTGGAATAGGAACTGAGTCACCAGGGCACACTGGAGAGCCAACCAAACCTTCACCTGAACGCGTGTCTCCTATAAACGCATTAATGGGACTGCAGGTATAAAAAGCTGAGAACCATTTCCTCAATTCCGATAAGTGAATGACTTTAAAAGGGCAATTAGAATAAAAAAAGGTTTCCATTCTCTTCTTGTTCACACTATTAGCAATCATATATACTCCCCATAAATCAAAAAACATCTGGCCTGCTGGAGAATCAGTAACTCAGCTAAATTATCAATGTGTAAAATTTTTCAAGATGGAATAATTTTGTAAAATTGACCTTTTTATGGGGAAAAAATGATCAGATTCTAATGACTTTACACTTGATTTTAAAATCACCTACTTAGATAAATTATAATGTTCACATTTAAGTAGTCATATCCTTTACAGCTTTAAGTTCTCTAAAAGGATATGAAATACAGTGATCTTTTGACTTTTCGACTTTCCGCCACTGTGACAATGGCCATCCTGAAGAGCAGTCACTTATTACAGTCACAGCTTTTAGAAGACCATATGCCAAAAAAGCAAGACTGGAAAAGAAGACGACAGCTTGTGGGGATCTTATTTCATACATATTACTTTATATTCTGATTCAAATAACTCTTTGGGGAGCCATCTGGAATACCAGTTATGGAGAGGACATACCTTCATAGTCCCTTGCTTCATTCAGGTGCACGCAAAACATAAATGGGTTATCAGGATGTTTAGGGTCAATATTAGTGAATATGAACTGTAATTTATCACCTGAAAAAAGAGATTAAATTCTTTAATATGAGCATATTTTATTGTGTAAAACTTTTGATGGAGGTGCACTTCTTACCTTTGTCTCTGATCAATATCCACACTAAGTATACATAGGGTAGGGCACAAGTAGGTTTACAGTTGTGAGTATGCAAAAGTTTATTACTGTATCATTACTTATTATATTTTTCATATGAACTGTAAACCTACTTTTGCCCAGCCCTATATATCCACTTAACAAGAGCTTCCAAATGCATGCCAAAAATGTGTTTTAAAATGTATTGTAGTCTGGCTCTAGCCAGTGTGGCTCAGTTGCTTGGAACACTGTCCCGTGCTCCGAAAGGTTGGGGGTTGGATCCCCAGTTAGGGCACATGCCTGTGTTGTGGGTTTAATCCACCAAGTTGGGGTGCAAATGGGAGAAAAATGATCTGTGTTTCTCTCTCACATCAATGTTTCTCTCTCTCTAACCCTTCCTCTAAAATCAATAAACACATTTTTAAAAGAATGTAGTGTAGTTTAAATATGACACCAAAAACACAAATAAAAGAAAAACACATTGGGCTTCATCAAAATTATGACTCGATGCTGAGTTCTCTAAGTGTTTCTGGCAAATCGCCAAACCGGTGCGATCTCGGGTGCTCCAAACACAGTGAGCAGAGCTGTAAACTGGTGCGCACACACGTAACAGCCGTTAGAATACAGACATGGTTTACCCCAGTAATTCCTCGGTGGGAATTCCACAGGAAGTAAGGAAGTATACAAAAGAATGGGGGAGTCTACATTCACTAGAGTACTTCTAAAACTAAAACACAGGCAGAATCCAAAAGCTGAGTTAGAGGCAACATATGTGTTAATGATACATTAATGGAATGAAATATTAAACCACCATTTTAAATTGACCATCATGAAGGGTGTAACTGGAGAAATGTGAATCATACAATACCATTTTGAACAAAGAATGGAAATTATTTGTATGTTGGCAACCAGCCAAAAATACATTTATTAAAATACTAGATGATAAATAACCAAGGCTTCAGGAATTATGGTGATAAAAATTTTATATTTTACCCTGTCTTTTAAAAAATTCCTAATATAGTCATTATATTACTTGAAAACATGAAATATTTTTACTTTGAAAAAAAATTTTAATTCTCCACTTAAAATAAGACACACCTTCTGAGCTCCTACCCTTTGCAACAGCTTGGATGGAGCTGGAAAGCATTATGCTAAGCGAAACAAGCCAGGCAGTGAAAGACAAATACCATATGATCTCACCTTTAACAGGAACCTAAAACAACAAAACAAAGAAACAAGCAAAATATAACCAAAGACACTGAAATAGGGGACAGGCTGACAGTGACCACAGGAGAGAGAAGAAGGAATTTCAGGGGAGAATGGGAAGGGTTTACAGGAACAAATTTAAAGGACACGTGGTCAAAAACTAGGGGGAGGGTGGTAATGGGAGGGAAGTGGGGAGGGTTGGGAGGGGGGCTGGACTGGGAGTAAAAGGGAGAAAACTACTTGAACAATGACTAAAATAAAATTTAAAAAAAGAAAAAAGACACACCTTCTAATTTCCTGTTTTATTTATAATATACTTACCATAAATTTTTCGAATTTCTAGTCCAAGTCGATCTTTATACAGGTCTACAGATTTCTGTAGCCTTTGCAACCTCTCATCATTGGCTTTTTTAGCAATGGAAATAGCTATGATTAAAAAAAAAACATAAATACTATCAAATATTTTATATAACGCTCAATGCTCATTTTTTAAGGAACTTGAAAACTATAAAAAAAGATGCCAGACAAATGAATCTGCTTACATTATTCAGTTTCTACCTCTACCAATTAGCAAAAGAAGTTTCTGTTCATTCAAGCAGAAGGAAAAACTGTGTGAGAAAATATGCACAAGGAGTGAGAGGAATGTTTTATTCTATTTTATCATTTAGTAGCATGAGTAAATAGACCAAGGTTTGCACGGCTGGCGGAGAAACATACTTTGTTTACACTATTTTGCTTTTATGGTTAGCCAAGAAATTACTTCATTGGAAAAATACTCTATTCTCTTAAACATAACTTTTCTCAAGAGAAGTCAGCCTTATTTCACGATAGCTTAGAATTGTTCTTAAAGTTAACACATTATTTCCTAACACATAGCAGATAAGAAAAATAATGCAGACTAGCATACAAATTCTGTAAGAGAAAGTATTAACGAAACAAACCTTGCTATTTTCAAAAGATTTGAGGATTACTTTGTTTGTGAGCAAAAAGACTCCTTTCTAAAGAAAGCACTCATTCAATTATGAAAGTTTTTTATAAAAGAGTCTTTCCAGCATAAAAAAGGTGCTTAATAAATCCCGGCAGACAATGCATGCATGATCAGTACATTTCTTACCTACATCACACTATGGCCTCTCCCTGACCAATCTTATTTAGTGAAACTGTCTCCCACTATGATTAATTAAACTCCCATATCAACTTCATTATTACTCTGGCTCTATTAGGAGTTAAAAGTACCTTTAAGTAAAACAAAAGAAAATAAAACCCGTTCAGCTACCCTTCACAGACACCTTACAGAGATGACTGGCTGGCTATGTCCCTAAGGGACAGTATCTACTTTTGGAAATAAGCTGGAGAAGGCAAGATATAGTTGTGAACCATCACCACTTTGAAATTTAGACTGATGTTTTAAATATGTGTGCAACTCAAAACTTACTTTCCTTCTTCTTAGCATATTCTTCCTTAAGATCCTGGATTTTTGCAGTCAGTGCTTCCAGCTCCTGCTTTTTGCCATTGACTTCCACAATCAACTTTGACAAGTTATCTTTCTTTTCTTCAATGAGCTTATTCTGCCTACAGATCTCTGTAAGAAGCACCAAGTATTTGCTAGACAATACACACTTTGTTCTCCAACACATGTCTACAACCAAAACATTGACTTTCATGAGATGAATACATCATGTTTTGTTTCCTAATGATTAAGAAATTATAAAAACAAAGAGAAAAAGCTCCTAATCGATTCTTTCCAATTTGTCTTTGAAAATAGAAAGACAATGCTTTTTGGGAAAAAAAAAAAAACAAATTAAACCAAGGATTTAAAAATCAGATGACCATGATCCTTGCAACTCTAACCCCTTCAAATAAATACAGAAATAAACCACCAAAGATGATCAATAAAGGCACAGAATATATACAAACTGATATCATTCATGTAACACTCAAAACCACAATACTAAACAAATTAATGATAAGAAAGTTCTGGAAGCGGGTGAAGCAGAAGGTATAACATGGGATGGTCTATTTATTAAGGTAGGTTACTGATACATGTTTGTTATTTTTATGTATATACATACAGAATACATTGTTTAACTTGCATGAGGAATTTCATAAAGATGTTTAAACAAAGTTCTGGGATCTACAGATTGTCACATACGATTTTGATATCCTTGATACATTTGAACCATTCGTTCCTCTTCCTTTAATTTCACAGAGAGCTTTTCTGAAAGAGAAATTGGAATTGGTGTTGTAATTCAGCAGAAATAACACTAAAAAAAACCCCAAAGAACAACATAAACAGTGTGTTACAAGGTAACGGTTAGGTACCTGCCAGTGCTTTATTGATGTCCTTGTAGGTATCTCTTAGTCCCACCATCTGACAGGAGGTGTCGCTGACATTGCTTTTGAATTTATTCCAAAATTCATTTATGTTTTTATCCAACAGTGCCAATTCATCCTCTACCATTTTGTAAGACAATGCTACAAAACAAAGAGAACACATTGCAATTTTTAAGTTACTTTAATCATATTAGGAACATATTCCAATCAACCATATTTTGGCAGTTTGACCTTTGCTAGAAATGGTTAGTTAGCAACTTACTTTTAACTCTAGATATTCTAGGGCAGATCAAGCCACCTGAACTTAACTATGGTTAAGGTGCAGCAAGATTCAGGAAGCCTTTATTTCCTACAAATGTGTTAGTAGTGTAATTGCACAGGACACGTACATGTTACATAATCCTGGGAAAATGACCTGACTACGTTTTCTCACAAGTAAAATTGGTGACATCTAAAGCACCTCCCAACCGGGACACTTTCAATTCCAGTCTGAATCATCAGGTCCCAGGTGGCCAGCCCCCTCCCATAGGATAAGACTCCCACAAGTCTACCCCGTCTCTTCCTCCCACCCCTGATCAGTTAAGGCAGCAGTAAAACGAAGGCTGGAGTGGGGATTCAGTGGATGTAGCCAGGATGTATGCAAGTCACCTAGACCAGGGGTCCCTAACCTCCCTCCTTCCAGAAGTTGGGCACCGTCCGCAATACCGCCTGAGCTTCGCGTCCAGTCTCCCCGCCTCCACCGCCGTCCGTGGCAAAACTGTCTTCCACGAAACCGGTCCCTGGTGCCCAAAACGTTGGGGACCAATGACCTAGAACCTCTGGGCCTCTGTGTCCTCCACCGTAACAAGATATCCTGTAAGACTGCAGGTCCCACCAGTTCCCTACAACGCTAAAACCTTCTCAAGGACCAAAAATCTTCCCAGGGATCCAGACCTCTTGTTCAGCCTTTCCACCGCCCCCGCCCCCCGTGAGGCCCAAACTCGCAAACAACAGGGCGTGCATTTCAAAGACACTGCTTCTGGAAATACACATCCGCCCCTAAACCCCCTTTCCTCTACTGCGACAGGCGGATCCGGAGGTCAGCTCAGCTACCACTTCTCTCACCTTCTCCGGGAGGCCTGAGCCCCGCCGACTTTCCCACACAAGACATGAACCGACTGCAGCTAACCGCTGGACTGGATCCACCTCCCTCGGCCGCGCCAACTTTCCTATTTCGAACACACCGCGCGTTCCTCCTCCCGACTTCGAGCTTCCTTTCGCCTTCTGATTGGCTGGTAGCGTAGGTTTTCATTAAACGATTGGTTGATGTAGCTTTTCCAGAATCTCGCGGCAAAAATGGAAGAAAGAGCATTCTGGGATTTGTAGTTTTCTGTTGAGAGACCGCTGCACTCTCTGCTTGCCTTAGAAAAGTATTAGTAGTTTCTGGAGAACTTAGCCATTCATCAGTTTCGAAAAAAGGTTTCTGCAACAAACGTAAATAGTGGACTTTAACTGTATAGTCACCAAGTATGTACTTTCTTCTTTGTTACTATCAGTAGCTTAAATAAAGCTAGTTAAAAATAATAAAGCTAATAGAAATACTGTCGTTTAATTGGTCTCATCTTTTAATAACTCTTCATTGGGAATTGGCTGGAATATTGCTGTTTATTGGCTTCTAATATTAACGCTTCCAGAATTTTCTGATTTTCTTTTTTGACCATGTAAATTAAAACAAACATTAAAAGGCACGGCCTAGTACAGATACTTCCTGCTACAGAAGACAATAACACAAAAGTATTAATAGCTAAAATTTTTGGTACCTACCTTCTATTACTGCTATTTTGCAGATAAAAGTGAAAGAGGGAGGGAGTGATCAGAGGTAATTCAAGGTAGCTAACAGATGTTTGAAAAATGGGGATACTGGCAGAACTGAAATTGTCTTCAGCATGTTGGGGGAGGGGTGTTGTGGAAAAGTAGAGACATAATGAGTTATGATTTTACTATGTTTAGTTTTAGAGAATATTGGAGATATTAACCAAGTGTTAATGTTGTTTAGGCAGTTTACTTCTCTAAGAAATTACACAGTGGCTAACTGCTCCAACTCTGCAATAAGATTGCTGGGATAAATCAACTCCAGGCTCTGTGATTTACTGAGTGACTGTGGGCAAGCTACTCAGTCTCTTTGACTTCAGTTTCCTAATCAGTTAAGTGAGGGCAATAATAATAGTAATATCTTCCGCACACACCCAATTTGAAGACTAAAAGAGATAATAAATACAAATGACTTAGAATAGGTCCCTATAACATAGTACTCAAAATGGTTTCCTGTTTTTATGATTTATGCCTTACATACTTCCTCTGCAATAGGTTGTCATATTAAAATGTATATAAATAAGACTTTATATAGAACAAAGTCTATGTTAGCAAAGAAATAGAGAAATTGTTGCAACTAAACACTAACTGTAGCTAAGGCAATGCATGTAGATCCAGTTACAAGACAATCACACAACTTGTGGATTTCCTGACTTTAAGGAAACATGTATTGTGCCATGTCTGAATAAGTACAGAACACAGGCATACCTTGGAGATATTACAGCTTTGGTTCCAGACCACCACAGTGAAGGGAATATCACAGTAAAGAGTCTCAATTTTTTTGGTTTCCAAGTGCATATAAATGTTACATTTACCCTTTCTGTGTATAATATGTGTGCAATAGCATAATGTCTAAAAAATGTACATAACCTTAATAAAAAATATTTATTCCTAAGTGAGCCTTCAGCAAGTTGTAATCTTTTTGCTGGTGAAAGGTCTTACCTCCAATTTACTTTAAAAAATCATCTACAAAGCACAATAAAACAAGATATGCCTGTACATCCTTTCCACCCTAATCCAAGTTGAAGTAATTTGTTATGTGTGGTTATTCTACCTAATGATTTGTCGATGTCACAAATACAACAACTTCAGTTTCAACATAATGGATACTAAAATTTTGACAATAGTCAGAAAATAGTTTCAGTATTTTCTTTAGGTTATTACTAGTTTAAGATCATAAATTATTTCCTCAGCTTGGAATAATTCTTCGACTATCTCTCTAATGCATTCTTGATAAAATCTGGCAGAGCATGACTGATCCATGAGGAAAATGGAAAAAGAGTTCATTAGCAAGGCTTTGAGATATTTACAACTGGCACAGGCTGCAAGCAGGTCTCTTAGACTAAGGTGAATATCTTGTAGCTGACTCATTTTTCTGCTGTCTTTAGTGGACTATTTTTGATAAGTTGACTCCAATTATGAGTGGGCAGGAATAACCAGATAATTCTCACATGTGCAAACATATACATGAGTTTGCCATATACATATGTATCTATGTATGTACACACACACACTAATGGTTCTATTTCATATGTGTGTGTGTGTGTGTGTGTGTGTGTGTTTTAGTTTACCATGTGGTTCTATTTCTCTGGAGAATCCTGACGAATACATATGCATATACCACATTTTTTAAATCCATTCATCCATTGATGGACATTTAGGTTACTTCCACCTTTTGGTTATTGTGCATAATGCTGCTATGAACATGGGTATACAAACAAAGAATATTATTTTTGATTTATCATAATTAAATTGTGATCTAATTATTTCAGGCAGAATATTAGATGTCACTAAGCCAGCAATTTTCAACCTTTTTCATCTCATGGCACATATAAACTAATCATGAAAGTTCTGCAGCACTTCAAAAAATGTATTTTTTGATGACAGGACAAAAATGTATAATTTTGGTTAATTTACAAAAAATGATAATTGTGATTACTATTACTAGTGAAGGGTAATTGCCTACCCTGTTTGCTACAAAGTGACTTTTTAAAAAATCAGGTGCCTGTACTCGTATATAAGGATTTCTTCTACCAAGAATTAATCAGACACCACCTTATTATGAGATGTGACCAATAAGATACAATTCCATTATATGACCTATATTTGTGGTTCAAGACAGGGCACTTATACCAGATGTCTGTTATTGTATTGGCTGTTACCATTTTTCAGTTTGACAATCTAAGGGAAAAGAAGTCAGTGCCCCTAACTAAATAGTCAAGTATTTCATGTTTTAAAAATTCTTGTGGCACACTGGTTGAAATTGCTGCACTACGCTAAAGTACTTACATGAATGTGAAATTTTATGCCTCTGCCTTACTACTCTCTCCCTCTTCTCTTTCCTATTCCCTAAATTTAGTAGCTTCCCAAAGTCCTTGACTCTCTTTTCCCATTAACTTTTTCACAGGGTAATGTCATCCCGTCTCACATAGGTGTCTTAAATTCAATCCTGTTTTGCCTGGCATTTGTATTCCACGCACATATTTCCAGCTATCTGCTGTTCATATCATATAGATTCCCCACTAGCAATATTTTAAAACAAAATTTATCATTTCCTTGTTGAATATCCCCTTCCTTTCAATGGCACTGGTGTTCTCAAGTCTTCAAGTTTAGAACCTTGAAATCCTCCCTTTCATAGTTAACCTACTGCCAACATCAACAGATTTGTCTATATGCTCCCCCTCAACTTCCCCTTTCTTTTTATCTTCTAGATCTCCATTCAGGCCTTTACCATCTGGTTGTTAACTCCAGACTCTTGCTCCCCCGCCATCTGTTTTGTCTGCCATTGCCACAATATTTTCAAAGTACATTTTTGTCATATTAGTTTCCTATTTGAAGCACTTTCAGTGTTTCTCCATTGTCTTAAAAACACAGCCCGTATTCCTTAATGACATTCAAGCCAAATCTTTGAATGTCTCAATTTACTATTTTACCCTTATTGTTCAGTTGTTTACTTTGTATTGTTTATCTTCTAGCACAAAAAAATAATCAGCCCTGCACTATTTTAGTTCTTTGATTTTGTTCATATAGTTGCTACCTTTTAAAAACTGTATTACAAAGAGTTTTTAGCATACACAAAAATACATAGAATAGCATAATGAAGTTTTCATGAATGCATCACTAGGTCATAGCTACCATTAACCATTAGCCAATCTGTTCCATCCAGATCCATCCACTTTCCCAGACAACATGTCATTTTACCCATAAATACCCCAGTATGCCTTTCTGAAAAATAAAGCCTCATTTTAACATAACCACAATACCATTATTATACTAAAATATATTTTTTAAGATTTTATTTATTTTTAGACAGAGGGGAAGGGAGAGAGAAAGAGAGGGAAAGAAACATCAATGTGTGGTTGCCTCTCACACACCCCTTATTGGGGACCTGGCCCACAGCCCAGGCATGTGCCCTGACTGGGAATTGAACCAGCAACCAGCAACTTTATGAGGTTTTATTCTGAGTCAGGGTCAGGTAGCCAAAGGGCCATAAAACTTTGGCAAACAAACTCATTTTATGCTTGAACCCTTATCATTTAAACTGAGGATATTCTTAGCAAAGCAGGTCTCACAGGATTTTGTGCATTCTTTTCTTAGACCTGATTGCCCTGGAAGCCCACCCATACCAGCACAGGGCCACACGCATCTCCAGCATTGTTTTAGGCTTAAGTCAGGCAGGGGAAGTAAGGCAGCCAAGAGATTAGGAGACTTTTTACAGACAAAATGAGGACTCAGGCTATGTCAAAGCTGAGGGGTGAGGGTCCATTGCCCCCTTTTTCTGTAACCCCCCAAGTCCTTCCCTGATGACCTCATTGATACCATGCCTGTCTTAGGTTGTCCCTCCTTGGAGGTATCTTACCTGTCATTGGCTAACCAGTTATCTGCCCGAGGCCAAGCAGGATGAAGTAAGGGGGGGCAGAGGCAGTGCCCTGCTGGAAGGATAAGCGTTGTCTCCTTAGTGGCTTATGGTCCCAAGGTCTTTTACTCAGCCTTAGCCAATGGTGGGTTACAGCTTCTGAAACCAGGTAGTGTGGTTCCCAACAAGCACCCCTTTGGTTCACAGGCCAGTGCTCAATTCACTGAGCCATACCAGCCAGGACTATTACACTAAAATATTAACATTAATTTAAGTTGCATTAAAATACTATTTAAAACACAATTTTTGAAAATTGTCTCATAAATGTCAAAAATAGGGATTTCTTTTACAGTTTTTAAATGCGGTGCATTTCAGCTGGGATGTAGCTCTCCATTTCATCCTGAAGCTTTGGATTTCTAGGTTCTACCCATCATCTATCAAGGCCAAGTGACTTGCCACCTTCTCCACGAAGGCTTCTCTATTCTTGTAAACTGAAAGGTATATCTGCCTTTCCTCTTGTTTGCTTATTCTGCTTGTCAGCCCTAAGGGCACAAGTGGTATGTTATTTATGTAAATATCTTATCTTCCCTATGAGAGCACAAGCTCCTTGAGGTATGAGTCTTCCCTGTCCTTCCCAGTATAAGAATCAATGTCTTATACTTATGCTTCTTAGAAGTGCAGTGCTCCACCCCCCTCCCCCACCCACCCAACAGCATGACCTTCATCCAGGAACTTGGTAGAAGTGCACTTTCTCAGACTGCTCTCCATTCCTACTGAATTGAAAACTCTGGAGGTGGGTCCCAGTCGTCAGTGTTTTCACAAGCCCTCCAGGTGATCCTGATGCACTCTAAAGTTTGGGAAATACTGCCTTACACATGCTAGGTGCCCTTTAAGCCAATATGAATGCAGCTATAAAATTTCTTAACTCTGCTGTGAAGAATATTAATGGTAGTGATTGATGGTCAACTCTGTTGGGTCCTTTGGTGATCAAGAAAAAAGTTTATGACATTTCCAGGGAGGAATACATTCTGAGCTCAAAGGAGGGGATACCTGGAACAGCTGTAGCTGGGTCACTTATAATAGTGTCATTACTGAATGCCAGTATTCCTGGGATGCTAGTCAGAACAGAGGTAATTATTCTCCGAAAGTCCCTAGGGTCTAAACTTGGTCTAAAATAAATTCATTTTATAATGCAAAGCGATTCTGGACAGGTCTCAAATACAATTTACTAGAGGCAAGACAGGTAAGCTTTCAGTAAAAGGATAATGACCATGAACAGAGACATTAAAGGTCAATGCCTCCAGATATTTTTGTTTGCTGCCACTGTACCAGTGACACAAGCTAAAGTCAAATATATGTAAATGAAGTTGAATTGCATTGAGCACTATAACTCAGAGATGAATAAAAAATTTTTACTCGAATTCAGAAAAAAGAATATATTTTATGGTTATGTAATATTTAGTGTGACAAAACATATTTAAGAAATTCTAGCCTATGTCTTACAGGTTGCAATTTAAGCAAAACAGGCAGGATTTACTGCAAATCAATACCTCAGGAAAATATAAATGAATGAAAATAAGAAAGTTCTGGAAGGAACTGTAATTATTCAAGTATTGAAATTAACTGAAAACAGCACTGGTTGGTGTGGCTCAGTTTGTGCAAGCCTGCAAACCAAAGAGTCACCAGTTCAATTCCCAGTCAGGGCACATGCCTTGGTTGTGAGTCAGGTCAGGTCCCCAATAGGGGCATGTGAGAGGCAACCACACATTAATGTTTCTCTCCCTTTCTTTCTACCTCCCTTCCCCTCTCTAAAAATAAATAAAATCTTAAAAAAAAAGAAATTAACTGAAAACAAGGCATACAGGGTTTTAGGAATTACTATAGCATTAAAAGATTTTTAGAAAACAATTTTTTTTAAAGGAGGAAGTCATGAAGACAAGCAAATTATGCTGGAGAGATTGGAGTACTGAAGATAGTTCTGAAGAAACAGGTAAAGAAGGGCTCCTGGATATAGGCACCATGGACAGTGGAAGGGATTCCAGAGAACCTCACAAGCTAATTTGTTCGGGTCAGAGTTTTCATTGAGAATCTTGTGAAAGCTGTGGCCTTCTTCCAAGAAATATACACATGTACTAACATACAACTTCAAGAAGTTCAATGACTTCTAAATAAGTCAAATTCAGATTATGGACTGCTGCTTTAGTGACTAACGAGATTTGGCTAATATAAGACCCCAAAGCACACACTTTTAAAGATTTCTACTCAAAGACACAGACAACAGTGTGGTGATTGCAGGGGGTAGGGAGTCGAGGTGAATGTAGGGGGAAGAGGGTATGGGGGGATAAATGGTGATGGAAGAAATAAAATTTAATTTAAAAACAATAAGCATTTTCACTCAAAAGTGTTTTTACTGGCATAGTAGTGTTCTCTTATTGCACAGAGCATGGAGAAAGGCAGACTGCTATGACAGCAGGAAGAAAAGGCATTGCTGCTGAAGGGAATGGTGGCTGGCTGTGCAATTTTCTGAAGACTGTCATTATGTGGAGGACATCTGGCTTGATTCAGAGACGCAGAGGTAAACAATTCTGGTTTGGGTCTGTTCTCTTCGATCTCAGGCTCCAGGAGGATGTTGACGTTTTTGACCACCAAAGACAGATTAGGAAGTATTTAGTGTGAGAAAGAGGGAGTCTGGGATGGAGAGAAGAGGTAAGGGAGAGAGAGGAAGAAAAAGAGAGGAAAGGGAGACTGGGAAAAGAGGCAGAGATGTCAGAGAGTAACAAAGAAGCAACAGAAGAATGGTGTATTTGTGTAAGACTGAAATTTTATCACTCTGCCCAGTTCCACTCTGCTCAACAATCTCACCACTGCTCTGACAGGCTTGGCTCAGTTGGTTGAGTGCTATCCCGCAAGGCAAAAGGTCACTGGTTCATCTCCTCGTCAGCGCACATGCCTGCATTGCAAGCCCAGTCCCCAGTTGGAGGGCATTCAAGAAGCAACCGATCAATATTTCTCTCACACATTGATGTTTCTCTCCCTGTCTTCCTCCTTCCCTTCTCATCTCTCTTTTTTAAAAAAGAATCTCTCCCTGGCTGGTGTGGCTCAGTGCATTGAGTGCCAGCCTGTGAACCAAAGGGTCACTGGTTCAATTCCCAGTCTAGGGCACATGCCTGGGTTGTGGGCTGGGTCCCCAGTTGGGAGCGTGCAAGAGGCAACCATACATCGATGTTTCTTTCCCTCTCTCCCCTCTATTTCCCCTCTGTCTAAAAATGAATACATAAATAATTTTAAAAAATGTTAAATAGAATCTCACCATTGAAAGTCAACTCCACTTTTACAAGTTATTTGGCAAAATAAGAATAACTAATGTTAATTATAGGTAATATTTTTGAGTGTTTACCATGGGCCTTAGATTAAAGAAGAGACTGGAATGGAGATTCTAAAAGGAGGGATACAAGAATACACCAAGCATCCATGGGAAAGAGTAGAAAGTTCAGGTCCTGAATAAAGTAGTTGATGAAAAAATGCCTTAGGGTAGAAAGTAAGAAAGTAGTACAAGGAAGGGTCAACAGGATTCATAGGAGTATGAAACCTTGTATTAAGGAAGAGATGAATTAAGATGAAGTTTCTAAGATTTGATATGCATGAGAACCACATAGGAACATTTTCCCAAAGACTCCGATTCTGTGATCTGGAGTGGGCCTGGGAATCTGCATGCAGGTAGTCCACAGTCCATATATTGAGAAAGAGAACCTCAAAATGAGGAAGGTAGAGGTAGATCTAGCCATTTTGGGACCTTGATTTTTGTAGCTTAGACATAGCTTTGCTCCATCATTTGGTGAACTGATTTGGGAGAGGCTATAAGCTCTAACAACCTTGACTTTGAAGTGATTCAGTTTATCAAGCAGGCTCTGTTATTGGAGGAAAAAGCTTCACTCCAAGATTATTTTAGTACCAAATGAACTAACCTCCTGCATATCCTTCCTGCTGTGACACACATAGGAAAAGTACTGGTGAGCAGCCACACCGCCAGCAACTCTGGTGACAGACTGCAAACTGAGGAGGACCAAGGAAATACATAGGAAAAGATTTCCCACAGGAACAAAACTATAAAACACATATGAGCGCTGAAAAGCTGGAAGTGAATGGTTCAAAAGTGTGATGGGTCAAGTATTATTTTCATTTTTAACATTTGTCTCATTTAAAAAATTTTTAAATTTAAAATTCATTTTTAAATTTAATTTAATTCGTAATTATGCAAAATATTTTCATGATTTCAAAGTCAAATCTAGAAAATAAGTATATTTAAAGAAGCCTAGCTTTTCCTGTTTCCTTCACTCTGTTTCTTTCTTTCCTTCATAGGTAACCTTAAAACATTAGTTTATTGTTTATTCTTCTATTTTCCTTAAATATAAGCAGATATATGTATGTATATAAATATATGTATTATTCGTTTCTTAGATAAACATTGTATATAGTTTTCTCTACCTTAAAGAATCTTTTTTGACCTATGCACTTTATAACATTATCTCTGTGGGGAAATGCATTTGAGTTTAGAATAACTGAATAATGAGCATGGTTTTTTTTCTATTTTTTTTATTTTAATCATTGTTCAAGTACAGTTTTCTCCCTTTTACTCCCATTCCAGCCCACCCACCCAACCCTCCCCACTTCCCTCCCATTACCACCCTCCCCCTAGTTTTTGTCCATGTGTCCTTTAAATTTGTTCCTGTAAACCCTTCCCATTCTCCCCTGAAATTCCCTCTTCTCTCCCCTCTGGTCACTGTCAGTCTGTCCTCTATTTCAGTGTCTTTGGCTATATTTTGCTTGTTTTTTTATGCTAAGCAAAATAAGCCAGGCAGTGAAAGACAAATACCATATGATCTCACCTTTAACGAGCATGTTTTTTAAAACACAGACTCTTTATAACACAGCATTCATATCATTCTGTTCTATAATTTATTCAATCAAGAAACATTTAATGGATAACTACAATGGGCCCAGGGGAAGTTCCAGGTTTTACGAACATTAAAGCTCTTTTATTATCAGGGCCTCTCTTTAATAAAAAGAATGACAAGTTATTAATATTTTCTGCAACTCCCAGAAGCTCCCAGAATGATCTGCCATGCCAGGAGCCCATTCAAACTTCACTAGCTTCATGGAAAATCAGCCCTCACATGGGCCTGTGCTGGGGATTGTTCTAGAGCTGGTATACAAAGTAAATATGATCCCTAATTTCATGGAGCTTGTACTGTGGTTCAAGAAAGAGAGATTAAACACAAAAGCTAAATAGATATATGAAAAATTATGAAGTATAATTAAATCCTTATTGTGGGCTGAATTACTTCCCCAGCCCCCAAATTCATATGTTGAAATCGTGACCCTCAGTATCTCAGAATGTGACTGGACATAGGGCCTTCAAAGAGCTAACTAAGTTAAAGTGAAGTCATTAGGGTGAACCCTAATCCAGTGTGACTGGTGTTGTCATGAGAAGAGATTCGGATACACCTGTACGCAGGGAAGACCATGCGAGGACACAGGGAGAAGATGGTCATCCATAAGCAAAGTGGGGAGGCTTCAGAGGAAGCCACCTCTGCCAACGCCTTTATCTAAGACTTGTAGCCTCAAGAACTGTGAGAAAATGTTTTTCTGTTGTTTAAACCACCCAGTTTGGTACTTCATATGTCAACCTTAGCAGACTAGTACAACTCCCTAAAATAAAAGAGTGTTTCAGAGAAAGCACCATTGAAAGAATGGTAAGGATTCTGATCAGAGAAGGCATCTCTGAGGAAGTACATATAAGCCAAGAAATAAAGACTAAAAATAATGAACTATAGGAAAAACACATAGCAGGAGATCCTTTTAGAAGGCAAAAGAAATAAAGGTACTTTGCTTTGCTTAGTTATCTTGCCACCTACAGAACCAAATAGTCTTTGGGAGACAGTCTTTCTGAATTAACTACATAAGATGAAAGCTCATGAACAGCCAATTTCATCGCAGTCCACAGACTCTGAAGTATTGAATGAGCATAAAGTTAAAATTTTAATCGTAAGACAAAATATATTTGATATTATTCACACACTGAATTAGGAACATTTCTGAAGAAAATGAATATTATAAAATATGTAGCTCAAACACTTCTTAGAAAAAAAGAATAAAGGGAAGTAATGTTCTTTCTTATGGCTCATCAAAGAGGTTATGGAAATTATAGAACCTGAATAGGCAAAACCAAAAGCCTATAGCAAAGACTGATTAGTCAAGGTTAAAACCTCAGATAGAGTAGTTATATACCTGAATAAATTGATTCTTCTTTGGTAAGCAACTGTATGCCCTCATTTTAACTCCACAAATCATAAGAATTACAGAACCATTGGCTAGACAAGGGATTCCATTATTTCTTGGTGGGATGCCACACAAACTACTTCTGACATTTGATTGATTATTCAATTTGCCTTGTGAGAGATTGAATATACAAATGGACAGTGGCTAGACCAAACATGGCAATAGAACTCTGATTCACAACCTCTGAAGCAATCTTCCCAGAATGGTCAGGGCTTGGTCAAGACTGCCAGTTTCACTATTGTTTTGCCCCTGCTTCCAGCTCGGGATCAACCAGAGAAAGTCAAATATTGTATCCTGGCCAATCACATAAGATGCTCTGCTTCTATATAATTAACTCAGCTCCTGCTTGCCCATGCCAACAACCTTGAACCAGAGCGAACCAGTGTCCTTCCTCATTTTCCTTACAGAGCTTTCCTACTCCCCTGCCTGTTTCTAAGTCTGTCAAATGCAAGTGATAGTGGCTAATTCTTGCTATAGCAAGCTCAGAATAAATAGCCTGTTTGTTCTCATTGGGTGTCCTTCACTTACTCCCATACTTGACTGTTTCCAAAGAAGAAAATGTCTGCTGGGTCATCAGAAGAGGATGGGAATCAGAGACACCTTCAAACTCCGAGGTGCTCGTCTTAGTGCCACTTGATATTTCCTGCAGGGAAGATGTCAGAGGCTGGAAAGGTTAACAGCAGCCACTGAAACCTCATAACAACTGTATCCCTGCTGTCGAATGATGGGATAAGCCATCTAACAGAAAAATTCAAAGTGGTGATTATGTCTACGAAGTTGTAGTGACCTGGTAGCTGGCCAGTTGTGCCTACGTATCAACTAACTCACAGGACTACACAGAAAAGCCTTATAGTTGGAATGATGATACACCTGACACCTGAATTGGAGGTCTGGATAGTTGAAAGCATTTGAAACAAGCTGGTTATAGCATCAGCTGTTATTCATTTTGCAGCAGGTTTAAATCTCACCAGCGCTGGCCTTAGGCAACCTGAATACAGCCTAGACTAGGAAGAAGCCATTGCTCTGGAAATAAAATTTAGTCTTCAAACAAGAGTGCTGCACTAAAGAAATGACCTGGGGTAGATTATTTGTCAATTTCCTTATCCAAAAAAATGAGGATTACCAGACCACTGTGGAGTTAAAATTAGATAACAAAATGAGTGTTTTTAAAGGATAAACGATAGAGTATTTTAAATAATTGGAAGAGCATAAATGCAAGACTTTCTAATGCACAATTGAGTTTTCAGCACAATTAATTTTACACCAATGCACGCATCATTCAAATGAGGTTTGCATACTAGTGGGAGAACCGAGAGTCGGTATAATTCATGGGCTGCCAGGGGGAAGAGCAAAATGTGGGAAGGCCGGTGCTGGCTGACTATTTCCTGGTTACGCTCCTACTGAGATGATAAGAATGATAAAGGAGACTGGTAAGGCTCCCATTATGGATAGAGATTAATATTCATTTCCTGGCAGCCATTTAAAGTTACTTTCTGAAAAATGACATGGTGCTGCTTGCAGTCTTACTCTTTGTGACTGTCAGATCAGAGTTCTCACCCACAGAAACCAGGCTGTATTTTAAGTTCCTTCCAGGTGACCATCACAGAAAACTCAGTGGGGAAAGTTGTCATCATCGTGCTGTGTTTTAGGAGGAGTGCATTTCATTTGTCACCATTGGCCCACAATACCGAATTTTTATACGAACCATCACCAGCTGCATAATTTCTCATTAGATTAGGTTTTCCTTTTTTTCTAGAGGTAGATTCTCTGAGGTCTTGACAAGATAGATCAGCTAGTGCAAAAAGCAAATTTAACAGGAAGATCCAATTACATCAAATAATTTACATATTAAATGTCATTGAAGCTTCTTTTAGGTTGACTTTTGGCAGGGGGCGGGGCTTCAGCTGAAAGGAAAACAGGTAGAGTATGAATTTCTTTTTTTCCAAGAAAGTAGATTTTATTTATTTATGTATTTATTCATGTATTTATTTATGCATTTATTTATTTTTAATCCTCACCAAGGACATGCTCATTGATTCTAGAAAGAAGGGAAGGAAGGGAGAGAGAGATGGAGAGAAACACTGACCAGTTGCCTCTCGTTCATGCCCCAACCAGCAACCAAACCTGAGACCCAGGCATGTGCCCTGACTGGAAATCAAACCCAAAACCCCTTGGCCCACAGGAAGACATTCCAACCACCTGAGCCACACCAGACAGAGCAAGTATGAATTTTTTATAACATTGATTTTCAACCCTGACTGTACATTGGAATCATTTGGAATGTAATTTTGAAATACCAATGCCTGAGTCCCACCACCAGATATTTAGTCTGACTATGATAGGACAAAGGTATGGCATTTTAAAAAATCACCCTAAAGCCCTGGCAAGTGTGCCTCAGTGGATTGAGCACTGGCCTGAAAAGCAAAATGTTGCCAGTTCAATTCCCAGTTAGGGCACATGCCTGGGTTGTGGGCCAGGTCCCCATTTGGGGGTATGTGAGAGGCAACTGATCACTGTATGTTTCATACATTGATGTTTTTCTACCTCTTTTTCTCCCTCCCTTCCCATCACTGTAAAACTAAATAAAGTCTTTTAAAAAATCACACTAAAGAATTTAGTGGTTAATCAAAGTGTTTCTTCTAGGAGAATCAACAGAGTGTGGGAAGGTATGATGGTGCTGCTCACTGGTGGGGCAGGACTGCAGAAGTTCAAGTTGATATTTATAGTCTGTGAAGGTGGTTCCTAGTCAAAGAGGCTGTGATTAGCAAAGACAACAATCTGAATGGGAAGATAAGTACAGTTACCTACCTCCACCCTCTGCCACCTGGTGGGGCTAAACTGCTTTCACAGGAATCAGCACAGAAGTAATTGGGCTCTCTACATCCAGCATCTCACTTCTGACTTGGATCCCTGGTTCTCTCTGAGTTGCCCTTTTGTTTATTTCCAATCTGCATGTTGGCTCTGGTGTGTCCCACACAATTCTACTGAAAACTCTATTGCCAACAAACCATCCTCTGATTAGTCCAAAGTTTTTTGAAGTATATTCCTGTCTTTCACACAAGCACTCCTCAATGCTTTCAACTGTATTCTCTAGCCCACAGTAATATGACTCAGTCCTAACATACTTCTATTAGCAAAGTGACTTCCATCTCTTCTTTCTTGCCTTGTAATTAAAAGGCAACACATTTCCTTCCAGATTTCATTTATTGCATTTATTTCCTTCTCTGTGACATATATATCATTCTCTTTGCTAATAAAGAAAAATAAAAACATTTTAATTTAAAGGTCTGCAATCAGAAAAGAATCTGTTGTATCACATAATTTTTCATGCCCAGATGTTTATTCATCTGTTTTCCTCAAAAACCCAATAAAATAGTCAAAGAGCCACAGTCTATTTTAAATTAAAATGCATGGCTTTAAGGGCTATTTGACATACAGTAATTATTTGCCTAGTCTTCTAGCCAAGCATAAAAATTGCTAATGTCTCTGCCCTTGAAGGAAATGAACTGTGCAAAAAATTTCAAGCAAACACAATCCAACTGTTCACACAAAAGGGAAGTTGCATAAGAAATTCATTGTATCCCTACACAAATTTCCCCTTGACTTGTTCCAGATCAGCATGCACTCTACCTCTTCAGCTCCAATTAAAATCACAAACAAATGAGCTTTTCAGCAGACCAGGGCCCATGTGCCCTTTCCACAGATGGTCAGCATCACATGCTGCAGTAATGGCTGGACACGCCACAAGGGTGGCATATAAAAATGGTGGGACTCAGAGCACTTCAGCTCCAACTGCTCTATGTTTAGAACTGCCTCTCTTTTAAGATGGATTTCCTTCATAGGAATGGAGTGCTCATTATTCAGCATTTGCAGAAGGACTACCGAGCTTACTACAATTTTCTAAGTTTTATGTCCAATGTTGGAGACCCTCGGAATATCTTTTCTATTTATTTTCCTCTTTGGTTTCAACTTAATCAGACAGTTGGAACCAAGATGATATGGGTAGCAGTCGTTGGGGATTGGTTCAATCTTATTTTTAAATGGTAAGACTTCTGTTTTGTTTCGTTTTTCCTAAAGCTTATTCTTAAATTTGTAGGTTTGGCTTAATGGTCGCACTTTAGATATGTGTAGTTTTACTTGGAAAATCTTTCAAATATACCAGTTAACTTGAAACACAGATTCATAAATAGAACTTACAAAAACCATAGAAATGTATACTTACGTACAAGTGTACATTTATATACAAATGTATACTAATTTATAAATAAATTCCCAAGCCCTGTAACACTTATACTGTGATTAGCCAAGAAGTTAGTTAAATGAGCCGCACCATACTGAACAGATTGATGATGCCAGGGGCCACTTTGACATTCCCAGTCTAAGCACCCAAAGCACCCACAGGACTCCGTCTGTCAGGAAAATACATCCCTGTTTTTATTGAAAACTAGGATGCTGAAACCCAAATGACTATGTCATCCTCTATAATGAGAGATAGACCAGAACCCAAGTTCTTTCAGTTTCTTAATTATGAGTTTTCCCCCTCATCCCTCCAAATCACTTTTGCAAGAAAAAACAGCTTGTCTCCAAGTAAGTAGTAGTTGTGTATTTAAATATATCTGCATATTTATATTTCTTCAAATACAGGATATTATTTGGTGACCGGCCTTACTGGTGGGTCCAAGAAACTCAGATCTATCCAAATCACTCAAGTCCATGCCTTGAACAGTTTCCCACGACATGCGAAACAGGCCCAGGTAAGCAATTGCAGCAACCTCCAATTACTAAAGATATTCCAACAGAGAGTCACTGTGTATGATTATTATTTAATAAGTGTATGATACCCTATAGGGTTTTAAAGAAAATGTCATGAGTGAGGATGCTGAAAGTTCATAAGCATGAAAATTGCTAATCAGAAAGGAGTTTTATGAGCAATCAGATTTCACTGTGTTATTTGTAAAAGGATAAGTTAAAATACTCCTTACATAATTTTATATTTGGCATTTATTTTTTGGAAGAATGAAATGGTTTGATAATAAAACAAACAAGAAAGTTAGCTAAGACGAATTGCCAAATAACTATTTTAAAATCCTAGAAATGCTGATTTATCTACTGCTGAGCAACTTTCACAGTTATTATAGGTCTTCTGAAAAATCTCATGAATGAGCAAAAAATGGACATTTTTTAGTAAGAAAGGTAAGGACTTCTCAGTATTACTTTTGCCAGTAAAGATATCTCTGATCTTAGAGTGATTTCTCTAAAACTTATTTTTTTCCCTTGTAGATATAGTGTGTAAGTAGACTTCTTGGGCCACTTCCTTTTTTGTTATAAGTAAGACTCTACATGAGTATAAAACCTTTACCATGGAAGTTGACATTAAGACTATAAAAAGGTTTATATATATATATAAAGGAAATACATGACATTGGTTTAATTTACAAGACTGTGTTATATTATAACTCACCATAGTTTGTTACATAGCAGAAAATTTGTATTTGACATTCATTGAAACTAACCCTGAATATAATGTATGTGTAAGTTCTGGTGTATTACCATAATTAATTCTTTATATATCTGGCTTCTACAGTAGACTGTGTTCCATCAGGTTGGGGATGGTATGTATTCTATCTTTGTGAAATCAATGTAATATGGATGGATGGATGGATGGATGGATGGATGGATGGATGGATGGACAGATGTATGGTGAATGAAAGGATAACTTTTTAAACAATTGCAATGCTACTTTGTTTTATCTCAGCACTTTCCAGCGTGTGTTCTATCAAAGTAAACTGATTTAAAAAAATCAAGCTTCATGGGAAAGACAGCTAGGAGTAGAAAGATTACCTCTCTGCAGGCTTCTTCTGCCAATATCGATGCCCCCTTTGCAGATTCTCTTCCATTACCTAACAAAAACTTCCATGAAGCACCCATCTCAAGATAGGCGTAGTGGTAGCAGTCAGTTGGTAAATCACATGCAGGCGTGATATCCTTTAGACGTTTGACCTTACAGCCCAAGGAAAATAAACTGGTTTAAGATCCAATATGAATACTTTATTTTTATCATCAATTCAAAACAATTACATGTTAACAATGAGCAGAGATATGGCAGAGTTGGGCACAATACCTTGAGTTCTTAATTAGCCTTGAACATTTTAATTTCTGGAATCTGATAAACTTGAAAAATCTGGAAAAAAATTCTGAAGTAGTGTTTTCAGGCTCCGTTTGGCTCAATTTTCTTTATGTCTACCTATGTCTAAACATTACATACAGCTTGTGCCCTGTTTTATTTTTCTGAGTTGTTTGTAATTTTCATGGCTAATATGCTATTATACTGTCCATTTCTGATGTTGGTGCTCTGTTAACTACCTTCCAAATGGATCGACAATTTTGCTTTTGCAGGAAGTCCATCTGGTCATGCAATGGGCTCATCGTGCGTCTGGTATGTCATGGTGACGGCTGCCCTGAGCCACAGTGTCAGTCACATAGATAAGTCATCTGCCACTCTGCACAGGTCAGCTTTGCTCCAGTGTCTGTAGCAATGGAATACAACAGTTTTGAACATATAAGGTGTTTTAAAAAATTCACTTTAGTATACTTTTAGTTGTTAAAATATGCTCATTCTGTTCTATCACAACCAAAATAGCAAATGAATAGAAAATTAATATTTCGCTTTAAGATAATGTCCTAATTAACTCACAGCTATTGCCTCATTATAGGATTGGAAATGTTTAATTGGTTAATGATTTGCTAAATATGCCTTTGGGTTTCCATAATATAATAACCACTTTAGTATCTCATAAATAAGTCATCTAAAATTATATAAGGAAATAATTTTGCATGCACATTCTCTTGCTTTCAGATTAACTAGAAACTTTGAAAATCATCATTCCCCTTGAACGAATCCTTTAATTCAGTACAAGTTTTCTTCTCTTTTTGACTAGCCAGTGTTTTTGACATCAGTAACATATATTCCAGCTTTAAGGATGTTGCACACATTTTAATCAAAAGCATTCTACAGGCAAACTTAAATTTGAAAGTTAATACATTTCATGTTAGTAGATTTTTAGTATTTAGAAAGGCCTAGAATTTTAATGTAAGATTACTCAAAATTTTTGTAGGAATTAAGCTGTTTCCTTCTCTTCTTTCCTGGAATAATTTATCATTAAAACAGTTCTGAACACCAACCAGTTTAATCATAAATTATCAGGATACCTAGGATAAGATATGTCTGTTAATTGGTTTTTAAAAATATGACAACATATACCATTATATAAAAGTTCTTTTAAATAAAAAATTTCCAAGGTTCATCATATAATCCACATTTTAGAATAGTATTGGGTAATATAAGAAAGAAATGACCAGAAGAATCTGGGCATATTTAAAGTTTATTCTAATGAGGCTGTGACTCTATGCTATGCCTTAATGTATTCATCATCCAAAACAACAACAGTGGAAAGTTGTAATTTTTAAAAATTAGCATTTTCTATCCATAGACTATTTCTCAATGTAGGAATCTAGATAAGCCTCACCTTGTAGTTTATTTCTTCTTCCAATATCCAAATGTGGGAAAATATGTTTCTTCTAAAAAATTGTCCTCTTTTTCAATGCTTATAAATGCAAAATTCCTTCATCTATCATAATTTGTTTAGTGCCTACTCCTTACCTTAATAATACCAAATCCTTATTTTTTCTTCCATATGGTTAACCCCTGCTTACTTCTTCTTTGGAAGTCTCATTTCTCTCTGTTCCTTAGTTTTTCAATAAGCAAAGTTTTGTCTGATTATCAGGAACCTCCTCAAATTCTTAAAGTTCAATATTGCTTATTCTCTTTTTAATTAAAATGATGAGCATTGTTTGGATTTTAATATTTTTATAAGTTTTTGTATCTTGTTTCTAATCCAAAGTATATAACCTATAGGCCAATTCCCTTTTTCCTTATTTTCTCTATCTCAACAACCAATTCTTTAAACCCAATGAAAACTTTACGCCCTTGATAAAATGCTGACGTACTAGTCATCTGAGTGACAGCTGCTTCTCCAGTGAGCTTTCTTCAGCAATAGAAAGGTTGAGAGTAAGAAGAGGAAGCACATGTAACAAAGAGTAAAAATATGTATAATTCATTCTTGATCATTCTGATATTAGTAATTCACCAAACTTGAATTCCCCCTACTCCATTAAAATAATTATTAGGATGTCAAATTTGCTTCCCTTTATAGTATTTATTAAGATATCAGGATATAGCCCTGGCTGGCGTAGCTCAGTGGATTGAGCGCAGGCTGCGAACCAAAGTGTCGCAGGTTCGATTCCCAGTTAAGGTACATGCCTGGGTTGCAGACCATGACCCCCAACAACCACACATTGATGTTTCTCTCTCTCTCTCTTTCTCCCTCCCTTCCCTCTCTAAAAATAAATAAATAAAGTCTTTTAAAAAAAGATATCAGGATATAGCACTTATAAACGCATTCCTAAATGGAGAAACCTCGGTTAAAACTATTCAAATCTTATGGAGCACGTGGGAACAACATTTTGGGAAAAGAAAAAAGAAAAAGACCCTAGAATCATGATGTTATGTGAGACGATTCCTCTAACAAAGGTCATCTGCTGTCACCACCACCCCACCAATTTTATGAGTGATATAATTTCTTTGCTTTTTACACGCATATCTATTCTTCCATCGTAGACTGACCTGGTCATTTCTTTGGAGTCTTTTTTGGTTGATTCAAATCAGTGTCTGCATCTCCAGAGTATTCATAGCAACACATTTTCCTCATCAAGTTATTCTCGGAGTGATTGGTGGTAAATATGATCACTTACCTTAGGTCGTGTCATTTGAAAGCTGTAGAGTCATTTGTTTTATGTCCTCAGATTCTTCCTGGTAATCAGTTCTCCATCCTAGATAATTCTGTTAAGCCACTGATATTTAATGCTACCCTGGGAGCTTAAATGGTTCAGCACCTCTGAAATCCTCCCTGTGCACAATGGCACAGTCTCACTTCACCCTATAAACATTGACCTCTCAGTGAGATGGGCTTCTCTGAAGTGTGGCTAGAGCTAAGTCCAACTCCCAAACCACCTTTCAGACAACCTGCTTGTGTCTTGATTTGGGGGACTTAATGGCCTTCCAACCCACACAACACGCCACTCTCTGAAACACCTGAAGTGATTATTACATGACTGGGAACTTCACTTAACAGCTTCTTTGTATTCCTGAAGCAACATTCACCATGATTGAGTTTCTGCCATTCAGCCCCAAATGCTTTTCAAAGGCTAAGTTAATTGCTGTGGCAACTGAAATATTAATTGCAAGCACCTAGATCAGCACTCGGCCTATAAAGTAGGTTGACTCAGTGCCATGGGTTCCTGAAAGATCACCCTGTCCTAATGTGGATGGTGGAAAGACCACTGGGCGTGTGTGTGTTTAGTTACTGTTTTAAGAAAGATTTGGAAGATAGATGTAGCCTAGGTGTCTAAAGCCCTTTATCATTGAGAACTATGGCTAAATTCTTTAGTGCAGGGAGGAGTGATTCCCTGGGGCTCAAGGGTACATAGTCACCTTCAGTTTCTCTTTCTAATCTCCAGGCATGCTCGTGGCAGAGGCCTTTGAACACACTCCAGGCATCCATACAGCCAGCCTGAGCACATACTTGAAGACCAACCTCTTCCTCTTCCTGTTCGCACTTGGTTTTTACCTGCTTCTCAGACTGCTTGACATTGACCTGCTCTGGTCTGTGCCCATAGCCAAGAAGTGGTGTGCCAACCCCGACTGGATCCACATTGACACCACACCTTTTGCTGGACTTGTGAGAAACCTCGGGGTCCTCTTTGGACTGGGCTTTGCAATCAACTCAGAGATGTTCCTCAGGAGCTGCCGAGGGGAAAATGGCTACAAGCTGAGCTTCCGGCTGCTCTGTGTCATGGCCTCGTTGACCACACTACAGCTCTACCATTTCATCAAGATCCCCACTCATGAAGAGCATTTATTTTATATGCTGTCTTTTTGTAAAAGTGCATCCATCCCACTGACTGTGGTTGCTCTGATTCCCTACTGTATTCATATGCTAATGAAACCAAGTGAAAAGAAGATTAATTAGAATTATGCAGAATTAGTGCTTTGTGGTGTCAGGAGGACCCTCCAGTTCCATCACCCCCCAAGAGAGCCACAGAGCAGGGAGAGACTGGGGCATTCCCCTCGGAGGGCGCACAATGGCAGCCACAGGCCCCATCCCACCCTTACATGTGTTTAGTTTAGCTCTCACAGTGGTCTCTCTCTCTCTGTCTCAAGTTACCTGTCAACATTTAAAAACAAAAATCTGAATTTCTATATTTTCTTAAAAAATCTGATGATATGGCAATTAGAGGGCCTGCATTCCCACCTGGAGACAATCAACTGTCCCCGAATGTCCCCGACAGGACGCAGGCACCACCCATTTATCACAGTCTCCAGCATCCCAACAGGGTCCTCAGTCTCTGATGCTTTTATCGTCTTCAGATGCTTCTGACTCTTGTGGACATTTTAGTGGCAGCCAAATCTAACTGCCTCCCTTTTCAGATAAGGAAATGGAGGCTCATTCAGATAAAAGAAATGGCTGTTATCACACCACCGCCAGAACAGGGACTAGAACCAAGTCTTCTGACATGTATTTCCATTAAACTATGTTTTGTTTCTTCATTTTCAAGAGCTAATTTGTAAGATTTTATGTAGAGTCTATGACAATTACTATATAAATCAGCTATTTTTGCAACATTGACATAAAAATGTCACACGCTGTTGGAGGTACACCTTGCATGCAGGGCCTCGAGGGGCCAGGTGATGGCTCTAGATATGGACATAGCCAGGGGAAAGGAAACAGGCCAGGCTACTGTGGACTTGAACCTCTGCACAACTCCTGGCCTCTGTTTTATAGTAGTAATTTCTAATATTTCTATAAACGCTGCTGAAGATACTCTGCTTAGAACATTATTTAGCCCCAAAAGGCTTATCTCTTTACTAAGACATCCTTGTACTTTTTCTTTAGGAGCCAATTTTTCGAAACTGAAGAAATCAAGTGCATGACTTTCCTCAAAGTCATGCTCCAACCTGTGAAACTATTAAATGCTTACATCTCTTAGCTGGGTTAACTTCTGTGTGTACTGAACTGTGATTAAAATCTATAGCTTACTTTAGAAAATTAGTATTGATGGAATATTAATATTATACTAAGAATTTCTTAGTAAGTTTTTTTCCTCATTTGTCCTAGTAATTCTGGACTTTAAGTTGATAACTCTGTTATTTCAATTAAGTATATTTTAATTAAGTACATATCGTAGTGACCTGTGATTTACCATAATGCTTCATGTAATTCTTTTCAAGGACATTAATACATAGTTTATTTTAGATGATGATATTAAATAACTCATATGTTATGAAAACATAACAGTTCAAGTGAGTGCTATTTGACAAGGCATTAGTTGAAGATAACAAAAACTCCAAAACTCAAAGTAATTATTGGTCCATTTCTAGGTATATTTACAGAATATATTCTGTTGCTTTTACAAAACACACTTAATAGATTTCTCTTTAAATGGTAACTGAACTTGATTTTAGTGATTGGCTGATTACTAAGCAAAAAGCTGAGGTATGAAGAAATATTATATTTTTTAATTTATTTTTTCAATTACACTTTACATTCACTATTACTTTGTATTAGTTTCAGAAGTACAGCATACTGGTTAGACAATCATATACTTTACAAAGTCCTCACCTGGCACCATACATAGTTATTACAATATTATTGACTATAACTCCTATGTTGTACTAAAGAAACATTATCTTAAAAATGAAATTTGTCTCATGTTGGTGAGACATTTAGGGTGAAAGAGAGAAGAATGATTCTTAATGTGTGACTCTTGTTCATTGGTTCAAGCCTTCCAGTTGGGGTGACCTGAGGTCTTCACTTCAATCCTTTCACACTTCATGATGCATTTGCCTTATCACTCACTCTTCCGCATTTGTCAGAAATCTCATTCCTGTCCAAGAGCTCTTCCTCAAAGTTTCAGTTGGCATTAATAATGGTAACAGTGAAAAGTCTTCCATTCCACCCTGGCTTGCATAGCTCAGTCGATTGAGCGTGGGTTGCAAACCAAAGTATCGCAGGTTCAGTTCCCAGCCAGGGCACATGCCTGGGTTGCAGGCCGTGGCCCCCAGCAACCGCACATTGATGTTTCTCTCTCTCTCTTTCTTCCTCCCTTCCCTCTCTAAAAATAAATAAATAAATCTTTAAAAAAAAAAAAGAAAAGTCTTCCATCCCAATACAGTCTCAGCCTGCTCCTACCAAGGCCTGAGGAAGCTGGGGCATCAATAGCCAAGGAGTTCCGCTGTACTGAGTGACCCCATCATAAATCCCCTCTCAGTTGTGTTCAGGCCCCCACAGTGGGCACTGTTGGATGATACGTGATCCTCAGAAGGGGAACACTATAAGGTGTGGGTTCATTTTCTATAATTAATCCCCAACAATGCTACTCCTATCTGCCATCAAGCCCTGGAGTCCCACGTAATGAGGTCTCCCTTTTTACTCTAGTTGGTCTCCTGAAGGAATCCATGTGGTGGCAAAGGGCTTCTGCAGTTGAAACTGCTTAGGCAGCAAGGGGAACAGCTCCTCACAGCCTTGGAGAAAATGTCTACTTTTAATAACGATGGGAAAGACTCTTCAGCTTCCAATTTATTTGCCAAAAGTAAGTGGAATTTAGCTCATTTGACTTGCTGTTACTACATACGTACCAGTATATTCAAAATGTCTACATTTTGCACAAGAAAAATATTAACATTATGAGCTTTCAGGATTAAAAAAATCTAGACAAGTGACTTGAGAAACTGTCCAATCAAACATATATTTAAAAAGAAATGTAAAAGAATTTATTATTGCTGAAACTAGCTATCACGAAGAGTGACAAATCTCTTTCCTTTGACAACCTAGTGATTGGACATCTGTTTTAGAAAGTTAAATTGATGCCTTCTTTGGATCAATTTCAGTATATCAGATGGGTGATTAAAAATTATTATGAGATATTGCCCTGACTGGTGTGGCTCAGTGGGTCGAGCATTGTCTCACAAACTGGAAGGTCACTGGTTCAATTCCCAGTCCCAGCACATGCCTGGGTTGTGGGCCACGTACCCATTTGGGGGTGTGTGAGAGGCAACCAGTTGATGTTTCCCTCTCACATTGATGTTTCTCTCCCTCACTTCCACTCTCTCTAAAAATAAATAAATAAATCTTTTAAAAAATTATTGTAAAATGCCCTTGAAGCTCAAAGTTATATCTCTAAATGTTTTATTCTTATTCAAAATCTGCAAATAAATCCAAGATCAAATCGATAGATACACATAAAAACCTTGGTATAAGAGAAGGTAAACAAAACAAAACATGGTTTTAAGATGTGATTTGTTTCTTGAGTATATTAAAACTACATATTCCCGCACTTTTTAATAGGACTTTTTTTTACACTGATGGCAGCATTCTATATCCGGGCCATTCAAAACGGTAGTCAATTGCCACATGTGGCTATTGGGCTCCTGAAAGACAGCAAATGCAACTGAGGAATCGCCTTTTAAAATTTTACACAGGTGATTCGTCAAGCTGTACACTTGAAACCTGCATGGTTTTATTAGCCAATGTCACCCCAATAAATTCAATAAAAAATAAAATCTTATTTACTTTTAATTAATTTAAATTTAAGTAGCCATGTGTATTTAGTGGCTGCTAAGATGGATAGTGATGGCACAGATTAAGTCACACAGTGCTTTCTTTTCTCTGAGGGGAAAAAAAAAACATGTTTTAAAAAATATTGTCACCTAGACCACATTCATGTGAGACAACATGGATCAGTATTATCTGCTTTATTTTTATATGAAGAAATTGATTTGTTGGCAGAACGTGGATAAAATATCTTACCTCAGCCCAGGGATCTTTAGATTAGTACACAGATGTTATTTTCCAGATGAAACAATAGTGATGATGGGTAAATTCTGTTGTGATCATTACACATTCACAAGAAACATTTAACTTGTGTGGTATCTGACACTCAACATTTCTGGGGCTGAAGGATTAAAGTGACTATAAAAAGTTAGCAGTGAACGCAGCTGTGTGTTTTAGGGAGACCCTCTATAGATCGCGGATCTCTCTGTGCAGCTCCCTTCTCTCTTCCTCTGTCCTGTGGGCTCCAGCAGCCTTGGTCTCCTAGGATCTTAGCTCTGTTGCCTCCAATCAGGAAGTCTGGGTACCCTTCCTTGCACCACATCCTGGAAGCTCTCACAGGGCCACAAAACTGGGTGAAGTGTGACCCAACATTTATGATCACATTCTAGATGGCTGGATGACCTTCTAACAAAGCTGTTCTGCTCGGGTGGGTCTACCACACCTGTATCTTAGATGGGCACCAGTACTTCTGTGGTTACTGAGAAACTGTTCGAAAAAGAGTTACTAGTGTCCAGCTTCACTAGAGGATTTTGCCCTCATTGACCAACTGTCCTAGTCACTCTGGAAATTCCCAGCAGCTTTCTGGAGAATACCTGGACCTCAGTGTGGCCAAGAAACTAACAAGATATCTCTAATTTTTGCCCTGTCCCCTTACATTTAATGCTTTCTAATGGTGATCTCACACTAAAGGTCATGTAGTGCTACTTGTTAATTTTTTTAAAGATTGTATTTTGGTTTTTGTTTTAAAAATATTAACAGCAAGAAAGATCTATCAGAAGTAACAACTCCAGAAACTTCTGCCAAATGACAGCAAGTTGTGGGAACGTTCTAAGAATTAGAAGTGCTTTATTTTAGCTCTGCAAAGGACAAACACAGTTTTTGCCAAATTCGAGGCTGGTTTGATGTGGTGTACTAATTACTGCCTTTGCTCTTTTGTGACGGAGATCACAGTAATGACTTAGAAGAAATCACATCTCATTTCTGTTGGCAGCACAGAAGCACTTGTTCCCAAGGAGGAAGAAAATTCAAAGATTGAGGTTATAAAGGTTCGCCTAAAGCCAATTAATTATTTTGTTTTGAATTTTAAACTTTCTTATAATCTTTTCTTTCTTTCCTGACATTTTGCCATGTCATTTCTCAAAAGAGTCTGTCTTTTGGTTCAAAAAAACTGTGATAGTTCCCCAAAGAGCAGTATCTTCTGAAGGAGCAGCTAGGACCAGGGAAGATAATGAGGGGAGGGTGGCAGCTGAAGTCCTGCTTAGTCGGCTTCGTGGCACAGTTTGGGGGCTGCCTAGGGGAGAATTTGCTCTGGCAGCACCTTACCCATTTCCAGTGCTGGCCCAAGGGAGAGCAGAAACCGCTTCCCTGGGATGATCTGCATACTCTGTAGGAGGAGCAGGCCATGGGCATGTCTGGGAAAGAAATCCAGAACTAATTAAGAGCTTCTTCCTTACCCTTGCATATCAATTGGGCCAACCACACTTTAAGTTCTGCTCAAAGAATTCACTTTTTCCTGGACTCAGCCTGTGTTTTATGAATAGTATTGGCCAGATTGTTCTCCTTCCTCACATCCTGTCATTAATGGCAGGAGTTTTCTAAAGGTGGACATTGCATTCACCCATTACTGTCTTTCAAGACCCTTGCCCTCAAACTTCACAATTTTGCATTAAAAGCATCCAAACCTCGAGAACTCTTTTTCTGTAGAATCATTTCAAATTCTGCCTTTTAACAATTTTTTGAATGAAGGAAATTCCCTGCTAGAGTCCCTAGGGATATAGAGTCCCTGCTGTCTTTTTATAGGAAGATTGCATTGACTTAACAAAGGAAAAGTAAATGTCTCTGCCTGAGTTTGTGAAATTTTATCGTGCATCTTATTCTTTCAGCATTGGGATGTTGATGCCCTGCTCAAGCTGACCAATCAAGAGGTGGTGCCACTGGTCCCTGCATGGATTCCAAAGAGCATCAGAACACAAGGGGGCAGGTGCAAGCAAATTCAAAGACAGATAGATGTACAGAAGACTTCACGAAGTTTGGAAGCAAGCTTTCTGGACTGCAGTCATCAGACCTGGGTTCTAGTCTCTCTCTGCATCTAAGCACTGGGGTGCTGGGAGGCCATTTAACACTGGTGAGTTCAGTTGACCAATTTCTCAAGTCAGGGGCTTAGAATGGAAGATTTATTCTAGCTCTGACATTCTACAAATCTAAGGATCTCATTCAATGAAATTGGAAGAAAAGCCAGAGCATATTAAAATTTACTTACATGCAATAGGCTATAACTTCTAAAGAATACATTTTGTAATTTGCTTTGTAATAAACAATTTTAGATTTTTATAATACATTTCAGTCTTCAAAACATTCTATTCCTATATGAGTCTGAATTTTATAGCTATAGAAAGGCATGCATGGAGACATCTTACAAAAGAGATCTCGTAATTAAATTACCAGCTCCCCTTTCTTAACATTCAAAAGAGGAAAGTCTTCTTGCTGGGAGAGATACTAAGGTGCTATATGTAATAACTTGCTGAGTGAGAAAAAGAGAAGGAAAAGTTTGCTCTATGGGAGGAGAAAGTGACTAGAAATTTAAAATATAATTTTTGTAAGTTTGTTATGGACTAATTATGGATCTCTCAAAGACATAAAATTTATTTTTTAATTCTTCATGGATGTTGTGTGCTTCTTTGAATGCAGCATAATGGTAACATCATATTATATGTTGCCAAGATTTTTGAAGATGACTATGCTAAATGAAAATTAGAGATCCAGTTCCAAATAGCATTTAAGATCTTCTCAGGCTCAGAAAGAGTCCCTTTTGCCCATGTTTTTCTTTTCTCTCTAATCCCCCTACCCACCCACTGGACAAACACTTATTAAAATCATTTAAGTTTTAGATATGCAAGGGATGACTTCAATCTAGGCCTTTCTTTCCTTTGGGGAGATCCCCAAAGGTTCCAGGCATATTTGCTACTGCTGTGGCTATACACCAGGCTGTCTCTGGCCTATGGGCTTGGAAGAGTTGAACTGAGGCTATCCTCAGTACAAGTTAGCTGGTAACATTATTCCCCATTGCTTTTAACCTGCCCTATTTCAAATTCATTCTCTTCTTGAATCACTTTCCTTTAAACTCTGGCTATAACCTGCCAATGGAGTTGGGATCATCCCTTGTCTAACATTAACTTTATCAAATGACAGGATGAGAAAGCATAATTACAAAACACCAAGCCCTTAAGTTAAAGCCTCCCTCACTTAAAGCATAACAAAGCAGGATATGTGACATGTTTCTGGGAAACCACTAGAATGAGTTTTGAGGACTTCTATCCAGTTAAATTTTCTTTTATAGCAGTGACATTTGAAAAAATTAATATTCCTTCCTTTAATCAATATTTTTGGGAAACCTCTAGATGTAAAGTCATATTTTAAAGTCATTTAAGAACACATCAATACTTCAACATTATATTATTTTCTTTATACTTATGTTTCAGTATTTTTCTTAATAAAAATCTAACTGTATCCATTAAGATTGTGTTAATCTAAAATTAACAACAATGGCTATAAAAAAATGACTTTGGGGCTTAAACAAGTGAGAGGTGTCTTTTTCTGGAGGTAGGCAGCCCAGACTGGAGCAGCTTCTCAAGAATGCCTAGGAAATCAAGCTCAGTTTGTCTTCCTGCTCTGCCATTCATGGGCATACCCAAATGGCCACAGGATGGCTGCTATGCATTCAGAAAAGAAAAAAGACAGATAACTACCTTTCTTTGATCCAGGCTTTATTGCAGAAGGGACAGCCTCCATAGATACTTGTGCTTATATTTCATAGACCAAAACAGTGTCACATGGCCTCCCCTAGCTGCAAAGGAGTCTGGGAAGGGAGCTACTTTACTTTCTAGCCTCTGTAATAGAGGCAAGGGAAAGGGGGGTAGAATTAAGTGTCAAATGAGCTAATCTATAATGCCTGCCATAGTGACTTATATATTAATATATACATAACAATGAATGCAACTTACAGCTGTATTCCTTCCTTGCAGCCTACTAGAATGGTTTCACAGTAACCTACAAAGAATATAAAGGCAAAATGCTTACTAAATTATAAAATACTTCGTAAATGTTATCTTGAGGTATATTTAAATAATTAAATTTTCAACTTTGAAGGAATTTTATGAAAACATTGCTTATCTCCAACTTTGATTCTCTACTTAATATATCAAAAATATATATTCTCAACCAACATGATAGCATTGTTTTCTCTCTTTTCAGTAACCATTCTTAATACTTGTAGGCACTGATCTGGGTCACCTTGGGTGAACATTTCCCTTTTTATCTCCAGCTATTTTGTTCTCACATTTATCTATTTGTATCTCAGAGTAGAAGCTGTACCTGAATTACAAACAGGAGGGAATTGCCAATTCACCAGCTGGCTATGTATTCTTCTTCCTTAATCTACTGCACATTTTGTCCAAGTGCTGATTTATCTCATTGAGTGGTTGTATCCAGACAGCTATATGCCAATCATGTGTACCCTAATTACTCATTATGAGCCTTAGGATACCATACAACTCACTAATGAGCACATTATAATGTTGGCCAGTGCCAATTAGATAATAATCATGTGCACTGCTTTATTTACAGTCCACTCATTTAGATTAATTGGGCATTTAATTGAACACAGTGTGAAAGAAATCAGAATTGGGTTTCTAAGTTAAGTTACTTTCTTCTCCCATCTCTTATGGGTAGGTGAGATTATTCACTTGATCTGAAAGTTTAAAGCAAATGCAAATAGACATAATTATTTTATAATGGCACAGACACATACATAAATTTATCTAAAATGTGTTTGAAAAGAGCAATAAAATTTGCCAATTTTTAATCTCCACTAACATCCTTCTGTGACCTGCTCACAGAGAGAGTCTGAATGCATGAGATATTAATAAATCCAACCCTTCATTGGAAATGTGAGATGTGATCTTAAACCAACCTGATGAGAATGTTCTGATATTTTGTTAGGATAGGAAACTTACATTTAATTCATGAATAAACATGTGACAAACCATACTTAATTATGATCCTATGTATTTTTCTCTTTCAGAACATGGTATAAACATATTTCAGGATCTGTATTTTTTTAGTGAATGCTTAATTGCCAAAAATTGCATATATAGTGTCTTTTCATTGAAATAATTTCCTAAAAGCACATGTTGAATAGACATACAGTAACGATACTAAAAAAAAAAGTTTCTAGATGAAACACTGTAGAGTCTAACTCTTACTTTTTTCTCAAATAGTAACATTTTCTCAAATAGTAACATTTATGGACATCTGCCTCCATGTAATTTTGACAAGCATCAAATAACTGAGGGTCTCTTCCTAAAATAAGTTGGAAGGTCTGCTGTTCCAACTATTCATAAGAATTCTTTATAGGAAAAACATCATAAACAATTCTAATAAATTAACTGGAACTAAACTTATTTTGGAAAGAAGACCTCAGGGGAATATGATAATATGGCGGTTTTTAAAGTTACATTGTGTTATACAAAAGCTAAGCAATCCTAGTTTTCTGCCTTTGCCAACTCAACTCAAACAGGTGAATCAAATAAAATGATATAAAGACTTTTAATCCCTATAAGAAGAGTTAATACTCTATTTGTAATTTCTGAAATCATTATGTTTAATTCTAACCACCTCTCTCTTTAATCCAAATGGGCACCATAATCTTTGTCTAAACAAGTTTTCCAAAGTTTCTTAGTACAGTATAAGGACATGCTTCAAAGGAGAAGCTAGAATCATGTTTTTATAAGACTCAAATCATAAAGGAACAAGTGAGACTCAGAGCCTAGATTCTCTAACTCTGTCTGTCTGATAGAGTAGCTTCTAGTCACATATTTCAACTGGGAATTTGACATGTGGCTAGTCTGAACTAAGATATGCAGTAAGTGTAAATACACTTTGGTGTTTGAATATTTAATATAAGATAAGATTAATAATTTCTATACTAATTACATGTGATAGAATATTTTGAATATACTGAAATAAAATATATTATTAAACTGATAAGAACAGATACTACACATGATTTTAGCCAAAAGGTCAAGAAGTAATTAAATAAAATATATTATTAACATGAATGTCATCTTTTTGTTTTCCTTTCTTTAATGTAAGTAGAAAATTTTAAATTACATATGTAGCTCTCATTAGTGGCTCATACTGTCTTTTGATTGGAAGGCACTGCTCTATCCTAACAGACAAGATGAACATTTGCCACTTTTATCATCTTAGGACTGAAAAATTATAGACTCAAAAATGGAAAAAAAAAAAAAAGCTCATTTGCCCTTGAGGAGCTCAAAGTCTCATTACTCCAAGACCTCTCACTAATTCCCATGTGGTGATGGGGACTGGATCTTGTACAGGGAAAGCATTGGGTGATGCCTGAGAAGCTGCAAGACATTGGCTTTTCACACACCCTTGTTTCTTTCATTTTCTATATACAGACACTTAAAACTAAATTATTGCTGAAGGTCATTAGAAATTAGGCTGGATCCCAATGTATGGCAATGTGTGTAAAAGTAAAATAATCATCATTTCTTCTGAAAGGAAAAAAATAACCCATGGCACTGTAATTGGTGCATCATCTGTGCATGAAGTTCTTGAGTCAAGTCAACTGATGGGGGCTCCTGTGGTGACTAGCTTGTAGTAGGCTCCTTTCTGGGCCATCAGTTCTTTATGGGTCCCCTTTTCAATCACTGTCCCCTGTGACATGACAACAATGATATTTGAGTTCTGGATGGTGGACAAACGGTGGGCAATGACAATGCAGGTCCGGCCTTCTCTGGCTTTGTCCAGGGCAACCTGCACCGTCTGTAAAGAAAAGATGCAAAGATGATGCAAAGACACCTACTTGTTCCCTGGCCCACCCTGCAAAAGTTCTGTTTAATACCACCTGAGTAACATTGCTTTTGTCAGGGGTTCAACCCAAAGACTTGACATGAAAGAAATAAGTATTTGCTGAGTACAATGCATCAATGGTTTGAATTGCAGTCCATAGGCTGAGAAATTTCAGTGAAGCAAGAGAGAATTGAACTATGAGGTCATTATGTAATTTCAAAAGACCTGATGGGCTAGTTTGCTAAAATGAAACCAAAGAAACAAGGCTAAGATAGGAATCATTGATCATTCCTGATTTTGTTTTTCATTGAGGACATTTTACATGTCTCCAAAATGGAATCCTGGTTCTTAAGGAGTTAATAAATAGTAAATTCCATAACTGTGTTTTGCTCATTTGCATTTTCTGCCATGCAAACTTCACATCATATACTGCCTCTTACTTTGTGTTGTATGCTGCCCACCTGCTCTGCCACATAACTTTAGAGCTACAAAAACTGAAATTCCCAACACATAACCTGGATTATTTTACTTCACTTAAGCTAATTATTTTCTTTAAGAAAATATTACCAGGCCTAGAAAATCATTTAAAAAATTATGTTAAGGTTAAAATATTATTTATTTGAAGCAATCCTATTTTAAATTACTTTCTCTAGGTACTGTCCTTGGCTCCACAAAGTATTGGCAATTTCTACTGTTAATGAATCAGAAAATTATAAATAGTGCCATTTTAGAAGAGCAAATATTACAGGAAAAGATTAATCTATAGTGATCTAAGACTTCAGAAAATCAATACGTACCTTCTCACTTTCTGTGTCTAAGGCAGAAGTAGCTTCATCAAGCAGGAGAATTTTAGGATCCCGCACGATGGCCCGAGCAATAGCAATGCGTTGTTTCTCTCCACGAGAGAGTTGAGACCCCTGGGATCCAACATTAGTTTCATATTTCTGGAAAAAGGAGTAAGTTTGAAAACTAGTAGCAGCCATTGCTCTTATGCTGTATGGAGCCCACGTTAATGACCCATGTGGAAATTTAAACAATCTGTTGTTTTTTTTCAAATCGGGACTAGTGAATGACTTCTATGTAGGATGTCAAATCTATTTAGAAATCTAAGACAAACGTGGAGTTAGTGACCTTTTTGTGGGGGATACAAGAAGAATTTTATCCCCTCCTCTGCATTTCTTTTAGCTTTGTATTTTTTATCTCTTTCTCCCTGTGTGTAAGATTCCTCCCTGATTCAAGATTCCCTGATTTCCAAACTCCTCTGTGGAAGATCTTTCTATAGGGACAGAATAATCCAAGCAGTGGAAGGGCCTTGTGAGAGATCTGCTGGTTCAGTCCCTGGCTGATGCGGCATCATTCTACAGCAGAAGGCTAGGTGTGAATCTCCCTTCTGCTTCTTACTAGCTCTGTGATCCTGAAAAATTTATTTAAATTTCTTTGAGGTACAAACTAGTCTGAAAAATGCAGATATTAATAATTAGTTCACATATTTATTGTGAGTTTTAGATGAAATTATGAAGGAAAATTTCTTGCTAGAGACTGGGCATGACTATACAAAAATAATTAACATTCATGAAATATTTACTATGCATAAGGTATTGTGCTAACTATTCTAGGCAGATTATCATTTAATAGTGGCAAAAATCATTTTCTCCCTATTTCACAGATTACAAAACTTAGGCACACACAGGAAAGAAAAATGTGTCACGGACAAACAAATAAAAAAGCAGCGACAGTGAAATCTAAACCCAGGTGTGTCTGGCTTCTGAGCCCTTGTCCTTGAACTTTACCTGCCTTCCACAACAAGGTCTGCCTCCGCCTCCCCTGCCCCCTGACAGATACGCAACCCAGCCAAGTGAGACTCATAATGACTGACTTTGTCCTTCCTGAAGCACTGAGAAGTGCTCAGTGAAAGGTACTATAGGTAAGTCTGTATCAGAAAGAGGCAATAAATTAACTCCAAGCCAGTGTCTCTCAAAAAATGAGTAGGTGCTCAACAAAGATTTGTGGAATAAATGAGTCTTCCAGTGGACACACAAGCTTTGCTTTTCATTTAGGATACAGCAAATAGTAATTTCCACATTAAGCTACCCGAGTTAGAATGAGGCAAGAGCCCAAGATTTAGAAGGCTTTGTGAAAAGAACAAAGAAAAAATCTCAGCACAAACACCACAAAATTTATAAACATAACCACTTACAAAGAAAACCAATTCCACAGTGGCATTTAAGAGAAAGAAGTAGAAAAAGTTAAATGTAGTATTTGGCTCTTAAAATTGTTTCCATGTTGTAATTTTCTCTGTGATCAATCATCAAGAGATACTCTTGGTAGATAGAAAAATGTAGAGTTGATATTGTGCTAAGTTTGAACTTGGCTCTGGAAAAGTGTGATACACTAAGACAGATGCAACTTACCCCACCAGCTGCAGTTTATGCTGCCAAGTAATGAAATTATGATGATGGCAATAATAACAGCAGTAGCTTCCATTGTGTGACTATTATGTATATGCTTTCATTTTAATGTTATTTTTTGCACTTTGCAGAATACTGAGTCTCAGGAAAGATAGGTAATTGTCCCAGAGTTACACAGCTAATAAGTGGCAGAGCTTAGATTCAAACTGATGCCTGCTTTTAGTCTTAGGACTTTTTTTTTTTTTTTTGCTGTGCTAAGCTGATGCTTAATGTGCTACTGCTTTATGTACGCCAAGCTCTACAGCATCCTTTGCACATGATAATATACTACTTTCCAAAACTAAAGAGTATGTTGATGAAGAACATTTATTTTGCTTAAAGACTGAGATGAATCTCAGGCACACTGGGAAATAAATTGTGTTGCCTTTGACCTTCTCCTACAGCCTAAATCATAATAGTCTATAGTTGTTCTACCTCTGCCCATCAGCATCTCCCCCAAGGAATAACTCCACCTTGGTACTTGCCTCCGGGAGAGACATGACAAAGTCATGCAGCTGAGCCTGCTTTGCAGCTTCTATGACTTTTTCCATGGGAATTTCTTTGGTGTTGTCTCCATACTTGATATTGTCCATTATGCTGCAGGCAAACAGCACCGGTTCCTGGGAAACAATTCCAATGTTCGAGCGGAGGAACTGGACGTTGACCTTTTTGCTGTCATGCCCATCTATCATCTGCCAACAGAGGTGACAACCAGGCAATTACATTTTAGAATTTCCATGTGAGGAAAGTTCCTATTCCAGAGTTAGTGTTATGTTGGACATTTGCTTTGCCTAAGAGGCAACAATCCCAGGACTCTTGGAAATAAATTATGTTGCCTTTGATCCCTGCAAGTGGTCTGTCAGAATGCTCTAAAGTTATATCCGACTATGGTTTTATGTATTTGTTTTGAAAACTGTCACTCCATAGATGGTACAAATGAGGAAGGTACTCAGGACACTGTTTAGATTAAAAAAAAAAAACTCCCCTTATATTTTGGTGCAAGACATTCTCTACAAGTTTGCAGAACTCTCAACTTTGAGACTCCATGAGCTTTAAAATTGGACAACATAAGAATCAAACCTGTTTCAATGATCTTACTGGCACTAGCCTCTGTATAATTGAGATAGTAGGCTCTAGAAAGAAAGGAGTACATTTATTCACTTATTCAATCAACAAACATATATGGAATTCCCTGTCACAAAGGCACTATCCTAGGCAGTCTTTTGTCTGCTCAAAGAAGAAAACATAATCTCTTTTTTCTAGGAACTTACCCTCTAGTTGGGCAGTTAAGTTTAGGAACTCAAATACCTGCCATTTGAGCTGGTTCACTTAAAAGTCTAGTTAAGATACAGTGTGTCTAACATACTACTATAAAGTACTTGGACCTATGATTTCAGAAAAAGACTACATTAAATGGTGTGAACATATTATATTATAGATAATGTTTCAGCAGTGGAAAAAGCAAACACTGTCAGAAAAAAACACAAGGCATTCCTCAACAATCAGCCTTCTCTCATTTTCCATAGTACTTATATTAATTGTGCAAAGCACAATTTAATACTCAATTAAATATTAGAGCTGTTTGCTAATTGTTGTGCATGTGTTAGTATTGTAAGCTCCTAGAAGACAAAGACATGCTTCATGCTCCTTAGAATCGTCCAAAGGGACTAATGCAGTACTGCACACCATAGGCATCCAGTTAAGTGTGGAAAGGTTAAATACCTGCATTTGGTAGCTTCCTTAAAAGCATAGAGTATGTTTCAAAATTGCACAAAATGTGGTATTTCACCTACTTAAAAACATTTGTGGAAATGTTTTACAATGATAACAAAATGTAATGTATCTACAAAGTTGTATTGATTTCTTCATGGACATTGCTTTCTACCTGTGACCAGAGCGCTCACTGAGCACATTTAGAGAAATATGCTTAATGTACATATTTTTCTCAGTGTTTCTCTTCATAATGTTATATTTTCTTATTACAAGGAGAATTAAGTTATTCAGGGAAAATTTTTAAATGCATTTTTCAAAATATTGAATGAAACAGTCAAGAGTGGAGCAGAATAAAGAATTTTGAGACCCACACCTCTAAATCATATTTTAGAAAATGACTGTGGATACACTCCAACAAATGAGAGTGAAAAGCAAGAAAGAAGAAGTTATGGGGACTATGGAAATAATGAATCTAATCTTCGAAAACACTGCAGGAAACCCAGAGGGTGACAATTACTCAGAAGGCAGAGGCTGTAATTAGCCCAGGCAATGCAGAAATGAGGGAAAGAAGCAGGTCCTTCAAAACAGGTAGCAGGATAGAAACACTGGAAGACACAAAGATTTTATAAAGGAAGGGAATGCAAGAAGAAAGAAAGCCTTTCTGAAAAACAAAAAAAAAATGTCATGTTGATGTACCTCACTACTTGACTATGGGATGAACATTATTTATTTACAAAATCATAACACAAGTTGCTAATTAATCTTCAACTTTTAGAATCAGCCTAGAGTGAAAGCATGAAGGATAATAAATGTTTTAAACAGAGTGTAAGCATTTTGTATTCTTGATCATATAAAAGTGTAATATTAGGTCTTAACAGGTAAAAGGAGGAAGGGGTGAAAATAAAGGTAGAATTGCTAATATTTTCATCTCAGGAAGAGTTCCAGAGATGTTATCTATATATAGGTGGTGAAAAAGAAACAGAAATGTATTAGTTAAATTTACAAATAGAGGGACTTTGATACATTTATATTGGGAGGAGGTGGGGGAAAGGAGGAAGAGCAGTGAGGGTAAGCTAAATTTCCATCTCTTGAAAATAAATCAGTGGAATCTAAATCTGTTAAATTATGAAATGGCAGCATAAGCACATTGTTTAGAGACACGGAGGTAATTGCTGGGAGATCTAAACACATCAGCAGTTAAAAGGGGTTGCCTTTGAGCAGAGTAGTGGGGAAATGGGAGAAAGGGTGGAGTAAAAACTTGCTTTTTCATTACCAATCTTTCTTATTTTACTCTGTACTCCTCTGCATATATTATTTGGAATGAAAAGGGAAAAAAGGAGAAAAAATAGAAATAAATGCTGTAAAAATAGCAACAAAGTAATGCACACATTTTCAAATATTCTCATCAAAGCTTTATGGAGCATGACTACCTTTTGAGATTTAAGATTCTTGAACCAAGATTCTTTTTGATTTTTTTCATACTAAATCCCCCTTTTTACTCATTTATCACTGTGTCCCTCCCTTATCATCCCTCACTTTTTCCGTTCCCAGTCATTAGTCTCCTGATTAGTCTGCACTTTCTGCTCCATTTACGGATAAGTGAATGCTTCTGTTAAATACATTCATCTCCAGCTTTGCAGTGTGCCCAGTTTTCTTTGTCTAACTGATCAGCAGGCCATCTGGAACTGGGAAGAATATATTAGAAATAGTAAGGTAGAATCAGGTCAACCAGCAAATGATTGGTACTAGAAATTATCCACAGGGGTGAGTGTCCAAGGCAAGTAACCGCTTTAGAGTGAGTTTGGCAAGGCACAATTTTGAAGACCACATTCAGGCACAGGAGATATTCAGCAGAAAGCAAGGTTCTCAAGCATGTGCATTGCTTACCACCTTCCCTTGGTCAGGATCATAGAAACGTTCCAACAGCTGAATGCTGGTGCTTTTGCCACATCCACTGCTTCCAACAAATGCCAGTGTTTGCCCTGGACTAACCGACACTGAGAGACCATTCAGAACTTGTACATTAGGTCGAGAAGGATATGTAAATTTACAGTCAACAAAGTCAACCTGCCCCTGGAAATTGTCCTGTGGGTGGAAAGATTAAAATTATATATACTCCTGTAGGAATCTAGAATATTGAAAATGGACATAAATCTGAGTTTTAAATCCCTTCTTTGGATACCTTTGACACCACGCTGCCAAAGTGCAAAGTATAAAGACAGTGACTTAATGAAATTCTATTCCCCATTCTAGCAGGTATAGAATAAAGGGAGCCTTGAATAGAGAAATTAAATATATTTGAGCTCTTATACCCATTCTAACCTAAGGTGATTTCCTTGTCATCCATTTCTTGACATTCTGGGAGAAGGACAAGTGGAAGAGAATAACTAGAACATATTACATCACAGAAGCCAAGAATTGTCCAAACTCCTATAGATCTGTTCCTCCAAAGAGTTAAAATAATAGCAGTATACTTGAAATGACAGAAAGTTACATAACTCCTTTGCACCTGTACTGCAAAGGTGAATACCTTCAGCTGTACTATCTGAATTATGAATTCTAGAAATGGACATTTAATAGACCATAGAAAGACTTTACTTTTATTGAACTGAAGAAGAAACAAGTCACTTGAGCAATTTAAAAAGATTTCTGAATTTAGGTTAGCTTTACTAGGGTTTAGATTTGTTTTACTCACCTGAACATGTTTGGATATTAAAAAATAGGCAGGGAAAATTAAAAATACCTGTGGAGATTATCAGTTAGAAGAAATGGTATTTTGTTAAGATCAAACTAATTTTCTGGTAGTTCATATGAATGAGCTAAAACTTGAACCCAGATAAACATGAATTACATCAATATTATTGGACAAGAAGAACTGGTTTTTCTACATTCCATACCAGAACATCAGTAGAAAACATGGTGGCTGGGTAGCTTCATTATTCTGCAACTAGGTGTGTTTTATAGTATAATTTTTATGACTACTAAATTAATATAAATTTAATTTATACTATATGAATATAAATATCCATATGAATACTACTGCTTTATAAGTTTTGATGCTAATTTACTTCCTTTTTTTACATCTGTAAATCTGTCTGTCCACTATAAGTATATATGAATAAACACTGTAGAACTTAGAAGCTAAGTGGTGATGTATGATCAGCCACAATGGCCATTCTACACACACACATACAGCACACCCCACCCCACTGACCCCATACCCCTACCTTAGTACTTACCCATTTTTCACCCGCAGCACTGTATACACTGATAGGAGGTCGTCGGTCCAGCAGCTGAAAAAACCGTGCAGCTGATATTTTAGCTTTGGCATAACTTGGAGTATAAGAGTAGGCTCTTCCAAGAGCTGTTGCACTCAGTACAACTGAAGAGATCACCCTGCAATTGGACAGACACCCATGTAGAGAGAGGGCTGTGGTGTGGTGGCCTAAGGAGGCAGGAGTTTGGGGGTTTAGCTCTTGTTCTGCTAGCAAAGACCTGAGCAGCCATGGGCAGGTCACTTGAGGCTTGTCTGGGAAGGTAGAGTTGGAGACATTAGCAGTTTTCAAATTGTGTCTTATGAAAAAAGGGCAAGAGGAGGATTAAACAAGGGAGGCTCGGTCCTCTAAACCCTGCTTCCACTGCAAGTCTCTTTCTAAGAAATTTGTTTAAAAAAAGACTTCTTAAAAAAAAAAGAGGGGCATGAAAAAATCACTACACTGGGTTGACTTTTTTACAATACTAACATTTTTTGAATCTATCATAAGTGTGTAAAAGATAATGATTGGTGATAAAAGTATCAACCTGTAATGCATGCTTGTAATGCATGTAATGCATGCTTCAGACAGCATAAGAAAGATGTAATTGCCTGTATTTTTCTATGTGGCCTAGCCTCTAACTATACTCAATATGTGTTTAATTAACAAACAAATGAGTAAATGAATAAATGAAAGATAAACTCGGTGAGACACAGCTCTGCTGCTATACACACTATGATGCAAGGGGCGCCCAGCAGAGTGGCCCACCTGCACTGCCAAGCACAGAGGACCCGCCCCAGTAGCGGTAAGCAGGCAGTGTCCTTGTGAGTTTTATTGCTCAGTTTATAAACAGGAATTGTTTTAGGCCAGACTTGCAAACCCAAACATCTCCAGGAGCCCAGTCCAAAGCTTAAAGCAATGACAAAGAATGAATAAAGTGGGGAAATGGTGGAAGGTGATCTTTCAGTTTTTAAAGAGAAGCCAGAAATGAGGAGCTTTCTATAATCTCCAAATTTTTACAGGTTGTCAAATAATTCTTCAGAAATCTTACACAAACTAAAAAGCAACAGTTTGTGATCTCAGACTTAATAGCTCTAAATGTGTAGACAGTTAGAAGAGACTTTCCTGGTTGGGGTCAGTGTAATGGAGCAGGAGAAAAAAATTCTTTTGTATTGCAGCTCAAAGGCAAGAAGACAGAACTCATGACTTGAGAAGGAACCCAAAAGGACAGATTTCTGTTGGGAGCACTTTTCCTAATGCCTTCCAAGGCTTCCTTGGGCCATTTCCCCTTATCTCTCTAAGCTCCCTCTAATGCCCCCTACCACCACACCACACCCATGTATATGCATGTCCCTGGGTGCCCTGACACCCTTAGGCTCTCTCTCACCTCTGGAAATGTGAAAAACTGGACTCAAAGATAAGCTTATTAGAAGAGCAGGCTCCAGCTATAAGAAAGGAACATAATTTCCCTGAGCTGCCCTTTTCTGTCTCCAGCTAGAAGGAGTGAGCTGGAAACGTGCCCTTTTTGTAAGAAGTAGTATTCAAATAAAGTAGTTCTCTGAACCATTCTGTTTGAGGTCTCTAGATTTTCTTAGCATTAGCCAGTATGATAGATTATGAAAAGGGTTAATTCATCCTATTATTCAATATGTACCCCTTTGCAATATGACTTTTTACTCCTCTGTGATATTATGATTTATAGTAAGTGACAAGTAAGTAAGGGAACCACCCTGAGAATCCACAGAATCTTGAGAAACAATAAATCCCAGCTTTTTAAGACACCAAGTTTGCAATGGTTTGTTAAGCATCAAAAGCTAACTTAGAGAGCCAAGCTATTCCTCCCAGGTGGTGTGATCTTCTATGACTTCAGCCTATAGTCCTTACCTGAACACATGGCTGAAATGGAGCCCTTCATTGTAGATTAAGTAGCCTCCATATCTGTAGGAAGCAGAATTAGCAACAAAAACAATACACTGGGAAAAACCAAAGCAGAATCCATAAACATTTGCTTTTCGAATGGCCGTCTTAAATGGCTTCACCAGCTCTCTCTCAAATGCTTCAATAAAGTGCCTCTCCTTTCCAATGCCAGCAATAGTGCGGATATTACTGAGGGCTTCACTTGTGATCTGAAGAATGAAAAAGAGTCTTAGGAATAAAAGAATTTAAATAACTACTTTTGTGGTATTTCAGCTGCTACATGGATTAGATCTAGTGCAAATGGCAGAATGTGGTACAAATCAAAGACAAAGATATTATCTGGGAACACAAAGAAGTTGATGGAGATCAACTGAGTGGGACTGTGAGACATTCTGTGAGTTAAGCTCAAGTTCTACTTAAAACTGCCATGGCTTTGTTGCCTCCACTGATTGTGGAGCGGTGGTGGTAGCGGAGGAGGGGGCAGATATATATACATGGTTAGTTATCCTTGAAAGCTTTTCAGCTTGTCCATTAATTCCTTTACAATGTCTAACATGGTATCTTAAATGTCTTCTTGGACAAAAGTTTATGTAATAATACAAATTTAAAATATTAGCTTCTATTTTCTTAAAAAATTAATGACCAAATATTATTTAAATAAACTAAAATTAATTATAAAGTTTATCTTTTAGTCTATACTACAGCTTTGTTTCAATCTATGCTCCAGGGTAAATAATCACTGTTTCTAAGTTAAGGTCCTGTCCTAAATAAAACACAAAGATGGGCTGCTTCCAACCACTGGTGTGTGAAATCCTTTTGGCTTCTGCCTGCTTGGGCAGTATTCACATTCTCTCTCTTAAAAGAGATAATACCTAGATTAGAGTAAAGTGGCTAAAAGAACGAGGGTGTGTCTATGTGTGTGTGCACGTGCATTATTTCTCACACCTAAAGAATGTCCATGCTGCCATTCCCTCATTTACCCCCGACAACCCAATGTTACTTAGACCACACTTTTTAAAGTGCATAACTAAAACTTCAGTGAATTTGAATCTAAGCTATACTTCATGGTTCTTTTTAGGAACGACATTTGCCACAAGTCCACCACACACTCAAGTGTGAAAATGAAAAGTGTGTGTGATTAAAATGATAATTCTGCTCCGTGTGGGCAGCATGACCTGGGGAAACCATTAAGCTGACAAAAACTGAACAGATAGAAAACTGAACTATTGGCTCTTCAAATGAAAATACACTAAATTGAAGTGTGGAAAAAATAACGATTTGAGAGGAAATTGAACATGTAGCCAAATTGAACATGCCCCACTATCTGCCCAAACTTACTCAAATTCTGTCACAGAACTTTATTGTCACAGCCTTTGGGCGGAGGCACATATGAAAAGGGCTAGTGGGAGGTTGCTAAGCACAAAAGTTAGTGAGCTCACAGTTTCCCAAGTCTCTTTGTGCTGCATACTTATTCTTAACTGTTGGCGTGACAGCCACTGAGCCGTAGTCAGTCTAGAAAGGGTCTATAAGATTACCTGCCCCGCAATCTCCAGAGCCTGCTTGTCTTGAGAGGCAAATCCTGTCAACATTCTGGTCTGTACAGCTCCCGACAAAGCCAAGAAAGGGAGGAAACACAATATGACCAGGCTTAGCTTCCAGCTAAAGAAGAAGGCGATAATCATGGCAACCGTGATGTTAGTGAAGGAATTGACCATCATCCCAATTTGAGAGCCGGTAGCCTGGAAATCAAAAGCAGTCAAGTAACCTCAGATATACAGTCTCTTTTACCATAACCCATTATGTGAAACGGCTATTTTATACTAAGAAAATAGGTTTTTTAAAGTTATTATGATAGGACTGACTGCCAGTCAAGATGTCAGTGCAGGTAGACATGGCTCACCTCTTTGCAAAACCACATCAAAATTATAACTAAAATACAGAACCATTACTCAGAACCATCAGAAATTGAGCTGAATGGAATTCCGTCTGACAACTATGGAATTAAAGAAACCACATCCATCCTGACTGGGTGAGAGGGGTGCAGACACAGAACGGGCTGGTCCCTTACCCACATGTGGAGGGGTCTCTCAGGAGCAAGGAGTCCCAGACCCACACCAAGCCCCCCCAACCCAGGCTTCCAGTGCCAGAAGGCAAGTCCCCACAACTTCTGGCTGCAAGAACCAATGGGTATTGTGTCAGTGGAAGAAACTTCTGGAGTCCCAAAGCAGTTCCTCTTAAAGAACCCACACATGCACTCACCTACTCAGACTCCTCCATCTGAGCTCCACCACCAGGGCAGCAGCTTGAAAGGCACCAGTGGCATAAAGGAAGGAACTGAAGTGTCTAGCATCAAAGTGAACCTTTGTCCTTTTGCTAAACCCTACCCCCACATTGTGGGCAAGCTGGTGCCATATCTGATACTCCATCAACCTGGCTGTGTGACCTGCCTTGGAGATCCCCAGAGGCTCTGCCCCACACAATTTACAGGCCCACCCTAGCTTCTTTTCCATATGAATGGCTTGTCCTGGCTCCTAAATCCTATCAACCAAGCAATAGCTGGCTTCAGTGAGCCCTGGTGGCAGCCAGATTAGAGTCACAGCTTGGCTTTGCCTGGGAATCTCCAAGCCCAGCACAACTAGCAACCACCTCAGATTGCTTTAAAGCTCAGGAAGGGTGGTCCTAGGAAAAACACAGGTGTGGGTGGACTTTGGCCTCCACCACCCAGGAAACCCCAGGGCCAGTGCACCTAGTGGACAGCTACAGACCACATCTAAGCACCACCATCCTGCCCCTTGCACAGCTGATCCTCTACAGAGGACAGAGGTTGGTACTAAGTGGTCACAGACAATACTTACAGCTGACTGGCCTGGGTACATCCCTTCCATTAATCTGCCAATAGCAGACAAGGCTCAAATACAAGAGGAGGGTATACTCAGCCCACATGAAGAGCAACCTGGAGTTGTCAGTTTGGGTGACAGGGGAGACTGTGCCACTGGACCCTACAGGACACCTACAACATTAGGCTACACTACCAAGTCACAGAGTCAAAGCAGCTCTACCTAATACATAGAAACAAACACAAGTAGGCTACCAAAACAAAGAGACAAAGAAACATGGCCCAAATGGAAGAACAGATCAAAACTCCAGAAAAAGAGTTAAATGAAATGGAGATAAGCAATCTATCAGATGTAGAATTCCAAACACTGTTTATTAGGATGCTCAAGGAACTTAGAACCTCAACAGTATAAAAAAAGATCCAGTCAGAAACAACAGCTATACTAATTGAAATGAAGAATAACTTACAGGGAAACAACAGTAAACTGCAAGAAGCCGAGAATCAGATTGATGATTTGGAACATAAGGAAGCAAAAAACAACCAATCAGAACAACAAGAAGAAAAAAGAATCCAAAAAAATGAGGATAGTATAAGCAGCCTATGGGAAAACTTCAAGAGGTCCAATGTTTGCATCATAGGGGTGCCATAAGGAGAAGAGAAAGAGCAAGACATTGGAAATCTATTTGAAAAAATAATGAAAGAAAACTTCCCTGAGTTGGTGAAGAAAACAGACATGGAAAGCCAGGAAGCACAGAGAGTCCCAAACAAGATGGACTCAAAGAGGCCTACCCCAAGACACATCATAATTAAAATGCCAAACATTGAATATAAAGAGAAAATCTTCATAGCAGCAAGAGAAAAGAAGTTAGTTAATTACCGGGGAGTTCCCATAACACTATCAGCAGATTTCTCAAAAGAAAACTTTGGAGGCTAGAGGGGTTGACAAGAAGTATTCAAAGTCATGAAAAGCAGAGACCTACAGCCAAGATTGCTCTATTCAGCAAAGCTATCATTTAGAATCAAAGGGCAGATAAAGAGCTTCCCAGACAAGAAAAAACTAAAGGGGTTCAACAGCAGCAAACCATTATTATTTGAAATGTTGAAGGGACTTATTCAAGAAAAAGAAGATTAAAATTATGAACAATAAAATGGCAAAAAATACCTTCCTATCAACAATTGAAGCTAAAAAACAAACTAAGAAAACAAGAAAAACAGAGACTGAATCATGAATACAGAGAACATTTTGATGGTTGCCAATGGGAATGGGGTGTGGGGGAATGGGTGAAGAGGTGAGGGGATTAAGAAGTACAAATAGGTAATTACAGAGTAGTCATGGGGATGTAAAGTATAGGAAATGGAGTAGCCAAAGAACTTATACACATGAGCCATGGATATGAACAAGGATGTGGGGATTGCTTAAGGGAGTGGGGGGTGCTGGGTGGAGGGGAGGCAAAGGGGGAAAATTAGGACAACTGTAATAGCATAATCAATAAAATAGAATTTAAAAATTACTATGTTAAAATATATATAGCATAATGTTTATTATTTCAGCCATTCATAACTATGCGATTCGTACTATTCAATGACACTATGTACATTTACAATGTAGTGTAACCATCACCACCATCCACACCCATAAACTTTTCATCATTCCCCACAAGAACCCAGTGCCCATTAAACAATAACCTCCATTCCACCCCCTCCCAAGGCCCTGATCACCTCTATTCTATTTTCTGTCTATGAATTTGCCTTTCCTAGGTACCACATGTGAGTGAAATGATACAATATGTTTCTGTGTCTAGTTTATATTACTAAGCATAAAGCTTTTAAAGTCTATTTGTGTTATAGCATGTATCAGAATTTTCTTTTTTTAAATTGAAGCACAGTTAACATACAATATCATATTAGTTTCAGTGTACAACATCATGATTTAACATTTAAATATCTTAAGAAATAATCACCATGATAAGTCTCGTAACCATCTGTCATCGTACAAATTTATTACAATATTATTGACTCTATTCCCAATGATGCACATCACATCACTGTGACTTATTTACTTGATAACTGGAAGTTTGTACCTCTCTTAATTTCCCTCACCCACTTCACCCATCCCCCCCACCTCCTCTCCCTCTGGCAATCATCAGTTTGTTTTCTCTATCTGTGAGTCTGTTTATGTTTGTTTGGTCTTTTAGATTTCACATACAAGATAAATCATATGGTATGTGTTTTTCTCTAACTTATTTCACTTAGCATAATACTATCTAAGTCCATCCATGTTGTTACAAAAAGTAGTTCATTCTTCATTTATAAATATTACATCTTCTTTATCTAGTCATCTGTTGATGGAACTTAAGTTACATCTACATCTTGGCTATCGTAAATAATGCCACAATGAAGGAGTGTATATGTCTTTTCAAATTAGTGTTTTCCTTTACTTCAGATAAATACCCAGAAGTGGATTTTGGATCATTCCTTTTAAAGGCTGAATAATATTCCATTATATGTATAGACCATAATTCATCTATTGATAAATACCTGGGTGTTTCTACCTTTTGGTCATAATAAATAATTCTGCTATGAACATTGGTGTCAAAGATTTTTTGTGTGTCCCTGATTTCAGTTTTTTGGATATATACCTAAGAGTGGAATTACTGGGTCATATGGTAGTTCCATATTTAAAAAGGTAGGTTATTTTAAATAATGGGCTCTCCTAATGCATTTGAAGGCTGGATTAATAAAAGTCCATTTTATTCACAGCTTCTTGGAAGCTCATCTATTAACTGACCTCATTTCATGGGTGTCAGAGCTTGAGTAGTGAGTGTGAGATTAATTCAGCCCTAAGCATGGGTTGCATGGCTGTCAGGCATCATGCGTTTGGCTTGCTTGAAAATACCCAAGCATTAGGCTTATGATGATATTACTTATTTTTCAGTGAAGATTGATGCTTGTGCCATAATTACAGTTTTAAAATTCACTCAGGCCTGTTATAAGACACTTTGATTCTCACTGAAGTTAGCCTGCTCACTGGCACAAAGTTACATACTGACTTAATATATAGCTGTTTAGTCAACACAGATAGACAAAATGGACTCAGTCTCAACATAGATGGAGATGGGACCACTGTGGTAATTAGTATTTATGCTAATCAAAAGTATTTGATAGTTCCAAGTCTTCATTTCACTTGCACCCATGCAAACATGACCAAAGGTTGGTGCCTCTGGTATAGAAAAGGCATGGGTGCACACAACTACAAGACTGCTAATCAAAATTGAAGAGACTTTAGCATTATTTAAGACAAAGAATGTAAAACAACCAAAAGTAAGGTATTAGGTAACTACAGGTGCTAAGGCAGTATTTATAACCTGCATCTTTCTACTGTGCTGAACACTCAAATAGAATAGGAACTCTGTGGTCCACAGAATTCCCATGTGTTGGTACTAACTCCCTTGAAGACAAGAGTAAAATCTAAGTTAAGAATTTCTTATTTTTGTACCTATGCTCATACCATCATTATTCACAATAGCCACAAGGTAGAAGCAATTCAAGTGCCCACCTATGGGGGAATGGTCAAACAAAATGCGGTCTAGACATGTAATGATGTGTTATTCACCCTTAAAAAAGAAATGAAATTCTGACATATTTCACAATATGGACAAAACTTGAAGATATTGAGGGAAACAGGCCAGTCATCACAAATTTTGCATGATTCAGCTTATATGAGGTTCCTAGAATTTACAGAGACAGGACTGAATGGAGGTTATCAGGGGAGAGCGGAGGGAGCAATGGCCAGTTATTATTTAATGGATGCACAGTTTCTGTGTGGGCTGATGAAAACTTTCTGGATATGGATAGTGGTGAGAGTTGCATAACAGTGTGAATATGCTTAATGCCATGAAATTGTACACTTAAACTTATTAAAATGGTAAATTTGGTTATGTATATTTTATCAAAATTTTATGTTATGTATATTTTACCACAATTTTATGAACAAGAATTTCTGGTTGGAAAGGAGTCTTTGAAAAATAGCTGTGCAGTTTTCCTTGGAATATTATTTTGTTTCCTTTTATACTTTATTCAATTGATATACAGTGTGTTAGCCTGTATTACTATAAATATACATGTACATATATAGTGTGTTAGGCTGCATACATATACATATGTATGTGTTTTCACAAAAAAGGATCACATTCTGCATATTACTTTGTACTTTGATTTTTTCTCACTTAGTGTAACATAACCATCCTTCCAGATCCTTATATATGGCACTTTGAAAACTAGCTGCTTAATATTCTTTAGTATGGCTGTATCAGAATTTGTTCAACTATTTCCTATGGGTAGATATTCAGGTAGTTTCCATGGGATTTATTAATTTTTTTTCAGTACAAAAAATATGCTTGAATGCATACTGTCACACAATAAGAGAGAATTTTCTCTACATAAATTTGGTAAAGGGTTTACCTACCTGATTACTCTCTTAAACAGGTTGAAAGAATTTATACTGTGACCAATATTGCATAAATGTCAGTTTCTCCCTGTCTTCACAAATATAGGAAGTTATCATTCATGGTAGTTTTACTGAGTTGATAGGTGCAAAATGGTATCTCATTGTTTTATTAGTGGAGTTCTATTAGTGAAGTTGAACAGATCTTCATTTATTAATTTCCCTCTTACATTTCCATTTTTGGGGGGGAGGAATTGCCTGTCCATATATCTATTTTTAACATTTTTATTAATTCATTTTTGATCTTCTCTCAATTTTAGAGGTACTACACATATTAGTTATTAAACATATTAATCCTTGTTATAGATATTTTCCTAGTTTATAATTATATAGTTTAAATAAAAGACAGAAATTTGTATGTAGCCCAACAAGTCTACTTTATGGTTTTCTACAATATTTAGCTTAAGACAATCTCCTATACTCCCTCTATTATTATCTTATTCAACAATGTTTGAAAGTTCTAATAATAAAGAAAAACAAAAAAATCATTGGTTCAAATATTAAAACAGAAGAAATAAAATTATCACTTTTGCATATAATTTGATTATATGCCTAGAAAATCCAAAAGATTATATTAAGAAATTAAAATTAATAACAGAATTTGAAAAAATGGGTGACTATAAGATAAATATACAAAAATAGTAGTTTTAGTTTCAACCTACAACATTCATTTAAAAATAGAATTGAGAAAAATATCTATTCAAATAGTGAAAAAATAAATAAGAAAAAGGAACAAGATGGAGGGGTATATTAATATAGCTATAAACCTTGCTAAAAACCGAAGGGTCCTGTTTGTTATGTCTCTCTTGAGAATTTTCAGTATCTCCACAAAGCAATCTGTGAGTGTGAGTGTGAGTGTGAGTGTGTGTGTGTGTGTGTTCAATCAAAATCAAAATGAAGTTTTTTAAGAAGTCAAGATGATTTTAAAGTTCATTTAGAATAATCAATGTCCAGGAATAGATAGAGGAAAATTTTGAAGGAGAAAATCACTGTGCCTTACCAGATAATAAGAACTTATAATAAAAGTTTTAATTACTATAACTTTATTATAAATGAAATTGATCAAGGAAAGAGAATAGAGAACCCCATATAGTAGTTCTACATGTATATGGGAAGTTGATATTCACAAAGGGCAGGAAAATTTTGAATCAATAGAAAATGAAATCTATATGAAATATATGTTTTTAAATTTCTATTAATCTTGAAGGAAAAAAGACAAATTTCTACTTTATACCAATATTAATATAAATTTGACCTACATTAGTAACCTCATTTAAAAAATATTAGAAAACTCTTAGAAACCTTTTTTAAAGGATAAGTAAAATTTTTGTGAGATGATTAGATGCTACTCTCCAAATTCTAGTAAGAGTGAATAACTTTTAAAAGCCCCTTGCAGACTGAAGGACAGAAAAATAGAAAAGATTATGGTTTATTTATTTAACCTAAGCTCAAGAGTAAGGTGAGCTGGACACTAGAATACTCAGATGATGAGAGTGAATTGGTATAGACTTTTCTTTAAGCAGTAAGATAATGCATATTAAACCCTTCAAAATGATTATACTTTCAGTATAATCCAATGATTACACTTTGAGAGCGAAAAAATAGTGAAGGATGTGTCGAGCTAGGTAAAGAGGCTTTCCCCCACACTCTTGGCTTCCACCCTCTGGGGAGCTCTAGCAAGTCTCGTGGAATCTGAGATCTGAGCCTCGGAGCCTAAGAATGTTCAGAGACAGGTGTCTCAGGAAAGTCCTCCTTTATTGCTAGACTCTGAGGAAACCCAAAACCCTGACATATTTTCACTTATACCATAACACCAATTCTGGGCACTGCCTAGCTGACCCTGTGCTTTTTAGCTACTGTTTCTCAGCATTGGGAATACGAGAATAGGTGGCTCTGGGGAATGCAAATCCTGTGAGGTCCCATTTCATAGGAAATACATAGGTGATTTTCCGACAGCTCAAAAGAAAGTCTACTAGAGTTACTCCAGCCCTAGTACACACCCTCATCTCCCCCACCCCACCCACAGCTTACCCCTTGAACTTGGGAAGCATCTGTAGCAAGCCTTGTTGTCAGTGCTCCAGGGCTATTTCTGAGGTCATCAAACCAGCCAATGTTTTGCCCTAAGATTGCTCTGAAACCAAATTTACGTAGCCTTTTTGTGAGGAGTTCTCCAGATTTAGCAAAAGCATATCCCTAGATCACAAAAGAGTCTTTAGTGATATGGTAATACTGAAAAGATGGAAATAAATTGCTAAAGATGGAAATAATAGCTAAATTGCTTATTTAGAAATAAAATTCCTTACCTGGAGAAATTGAGTGCAAAGGGATACACAGCCCATTGCCACAAAAAGCAGGCACACACCGTAGATCTCCGACCTTTGCTCTTCTTTATCAGGAAGTGAAAAAGTCTTTGCAAGCAGTAAGCAAGGAAGTAAATTTATTGTTACAAATAATAGCAAAAGAAATCAAAGTTCTTTTAGAAATTTCTCTTAAACAAAGTTAAAAATGATTTCACTTTAAACATACTAGTAATTAAGGCAAAGTTAACTTGGAATGTGTGTACTTTAATTCCCCATAGGGAGGGAACCCTAGATAATGAAAACCAGTGGCTATGATTTGCAGAATTTTCATCTTGTTTCTTTCCCTGATATAGGCAATTATGCTGGCTTTTCTTCAATACAGATGGAAAATGTGATGAAATGCCTCAAATCCTTTATGTAATAATGTAAATAAAAGGAAGGAAGGAAGGAAGGAAGGGAGGGAGGGAGGGAGGGAGGAAGGGAGGGAGGGAGGGAGGGAGGGATGCGGGGAGATACTTGAGAATCCAAGAATGTTATATGGGACAAAACTCAAATATTATAACCTTGGTCTTTCTTCCATAATAGATGCAGTAAAGGGTGATGTTCCTTTACATGGGAACATGTTCCCAGTCAGGTATATTGCCTGTCATTAGTTCATTAGTTTTATAGAATACACACACACACACACACACACACGCATCATTATAAATCAACTAGCTATCAAGGCATTAACTGGAATTGGCAATTGGCTTAGGAAAGAAAAAAGTTTCCATACATCTGAAACTGAGGTTGTTGCCTCTAAATCACCAGAAGCTGAAAACATTCCCTTCAAAAACTGTGAAAATTGTGAGTGGTTTGTCTTAGCCTGTAATAAGTAGTAAACTATACTTATAAGTACCTATTTTCTAAATTTACAGACATGCTCAAGTAGTGGACTGGGGACCGAGCTGCTGCAATAAGAAAATGGAGAGAATAGCTGACTACTCTATTGCCCCACAATGACAGGGGTTTTAGGTATAACAAAATCTTTCTAATTCAAGCCCTGGCTGGCATAGCTCAGTGGATTGAGCGCGGGTTGGGAACCAAAGTGTCACAGCTTCGATTCCCAGTCAGGGTACATGCCTGGGTTGCAGGCCATGGCCCCCAGCAACCACACATGGATGTTTCTCTCTCTCTCTCTCCCCTCCTTTCCCTCTCTAAAAATAAATAAGTAAAATCTTTAAAAAAAAACTTTCTAATTCAGACTGAATGAGGAAACTGAGAGTTCAGAAAAAAGAAGCATACATTGTAGAGCTATACAACAAGTCCTTATTTATTGCTTAAAGGAAACAATTCATTCAATAAATATTTATTGAGTGTCTGCTATATGCCAAATAAATCTTCTGAAAACAATGTATAACAAATTCTAAAGTGGAGGGGAGGTTCCAGGTTAATGAGATTTACTGTTTCTAGGACAAAACATTTCTAGAGCCTTCCTGGTCCTTAATACAGGTAAAGTGGGCTCTAAAGTCACCACAGTCATTCTTCCCCTGATAAAGCAGCTCACATTTCCACTTTACAGGAGTTAAACTTCAGGAATTTAAAGATATATTTCAGTTTGCTTTTTGAAAGCACTCTAAAAATCCCCTGCAAACCCAAACAGTGAAGGCACAGCTTCCGTTCCTCCGTAAGTCCACCTGTTACAGTTGCAGATTAGAGAACTGTAGATTCGCCAGTTTAAGTCTTATTTTATAGCTGGAAAACTAAAGCCCAAAACATCAGGTCTTTTGTGCACATTTATGTAGCTGGTGGTCATTATTGGTAAGGAAATGCCTGTTGTTCAGATTTCAGTGCAACTTCTGAGCATGCTCTTCGACTCTTGGTATTACTCATCTTCTCAGTGTTAAAAAAGAATATTTAACTAATGTTAAATGCTAAACTTATTATGTGGATTTAATGTTAGATCCACATAACTGTTCAATGCAAGATTGGGCATCTATCATCTATCTATCCATAATGTTTTTTTGCAAAATTCTGCCCCGTGTGTTCTTTCTACTTTCTTTGCACCTGCAACCCAAAGGGCTAGCCTTCAGTGGGTTCCTCTGTTCTTAGACAAGTTGTAGTGTGAGCATACATCAGGGCCATTCTTGTAATAGTAAGTTTGTTTAAGGAGAAAAACTGTTGCTATTTACCAGATATCAAAAGTGTTAATTAACCTAATTTAACTTAAGTGAGGTTTCCTTAAATTGGGCTTCTTAAAACAGCTCGGTGAGACTGATTTTCCTGTCCCTGATTACAGATGAGGAAACTAAGGCACATCCAGGAGAAGCCACTTGCCCAAATGAATACAAAGAATAGAGAGCAAAGGCCAACTACATACAAAGCCAGGGCTGGTGGATTCCACAGTTCAGGCTTTTTCCCATCCAATTGCTGTGCTTGGAACACTGGGAGCATTTTCCAGGTGAGAGAGACCCAGGGAATGTGTATCAGATAAATTATGCCTTCTATATACTGAGGCTTCACTACACTAGCAGTCAGGTTCCTAATAATGTCCAGTCATTTGCTGAGTCCATGTTCTGAACTGTGGTCTCAACACACCAAAGCGAATATTGTGCCTCTTAGAGATGTCAGAGTGAAAATAGCACAATTAAAAACAGACTATTATCTGACTCATGATTATACCTCATGGGATAAAAACATCATGAACCTACTGACAAATATGTGATAATTATTCCAAGAGCAATCAGAAACAATCTTCTTTACCAGAGATGAAAAACAGTAGTTTGTTAGGATCATTCCCTTAGCAAACATAGTCCATGAGTAGACTGGATTTCACCAACTAGACCCTGCTGCCCTGGTCCTGCAGTCCTTAAGTGAAAAGCTCAGTTGTTCAGGCTGTTTGTTAGGATTTCTGGTTGTGACCAGAAGAATCACAGAGAATACTCTCACCACCAGTAGCCGGTGGGTGCTCTGTGGGGGCAGGGGTTATAGCTGAATCATCAAATTGTTTCTGTCTTGGTCATTTCATAGACCACTAGAGCTGGAGGTTATCTTAGAAATTATCTTTGTTGCTTCTTCACTTTATAGTTCAAGAAACAGAGGCCCAGAGAAGTGGCATGATGTGAACCCAGGGCATATGACAGATGACGTTCAATTATCACGGCAGTGAAGGGCACTGGTTAGATTTTAATAGAAACTGAATTCTGCACCAAAAGCAAAATAAAAATCATCATAACAAAATAAATACGGTACTTGGTAAGCAACCTACAGAGCCAGTTTCAGAAGAAAGGTCTCCTGACAGGGAAACCAGGACTCTCTCCACAGCAGCTCATATAAAAGGTGAAGTTGGGCAAGCATATTCCTTACTCTGCTTTTATGAAACAGAGAGAGATGATCAGCAAAGATGCTGATCTCCTGGGTTTACTTAAAAGCAAATCTCTGGTACAGTCTTGGGTCTTTACCAATGCAACCCCATCCCCTATGCCTTCTGCATCTACATCACTGCCAAGTGCGATGCATTTCCAGGGCTTTTCACTACTAGAATATCAGATTTATGAGAGCAGGGAGGGGCCGGGATTTTCTCCTTCATCTTTCTATTCCCAACACCAGCAACAGGGTCTGGTAAACAATAAGTAATCAATAAATGTTTGTTAAGTGGTGAATAGATGAATGAATTTTTTTTTGTTTAATGCCTGTCTTCTTCATAGACTTGAAACTCCATTAAAGGAAGACACCATGACTGACACTGCATTTCTAAGTTCCTAGCACCGTGTCTAGGGGAGATAACAAATATCTGTTGATTGAACACAAAGATATTTCTATTATTTTAGGATATTGTACTCACTAGACATTAAGTAATATAAATTAATTATTTAAAAGGTTTTCAGCATAAAGGTTTTACATAACCAGAAATTTCATTTACCAGAAGTTGAATGTCCCTGTGTTTCCAATTTCTTCTCTGAAATGAACATTATTTCCTCACTTACCACAAGGGGGCAGTGTGGAAATTGAAGCCAGAGACCCTGGCTACCCAGCTGACTTGATTTTGTTGACTAACCAGGACTTTCTGTACAGCTCATTGCCTGTGGGAACATTTATTTCTGGTCAGGAGTTCTGAGAGAGGGAGAGGGAAGGGGAGAGGGAAGGGGAGAAGGAGAGGGAAGGGGAGAGGGAAGGGGAGAAGGAGAGGGAAGGGGAGAGGGAAGGGGAGAGGGAAGGGGAGAGGGAAGGGGAGAGGGGAGAGAGAGAGAAGAGAGAGGGGGTGGGAAATGAAAACTTGGGACTCTTAACTAAGCTCTGACAGCGTGGTGTTCTGGCAAATCCTTTAGACTTCCAAAAAGCTGGGTTCTAGTCCTGGCCCCATCACCTAATGCCTGTGTTACCTTGAACAAGTGAATAAAGTTCTCTGCATTCTAGGTTGATCTTCCTGTTGACCTCACAAGATGTATATGTGTGTGTAAATTTCAACTCAAAACACTTGATAGCATTTTGATAAATAATTTTGCAATGATAAGGTTGCACTAGAACTTTACTCTATAGTTGCACTGCCTGAATTTGAGTCTTAGATTCCCTACTTGCTATCCTAAGTTCTCTATGCCTTGGTTTGCTTCTTTGTAAAATGGGAAAAATACGAATACCTACTGCAGATGGTTATTAGGAGAATTTAATGAACTGTTGTATATAAAGTGCTTAGACAGTGTCTAATTAATGTTTGTAGTTATTTTTTTACTATAGCAATGAAGTCATATGGAGAATATCAAAACTTCTAGGAAGTGAAAAACAAATAAATTTAATCTTTTCTCATGCCTTATTTTACTTCTCTCTCCTTTTCCCATTTTCTCTCAAGGATGCAATCAGCAGGAAAGCAGAGACTTACACAAAATGCACGAAAACCTGCTATTGTAAGTAAAACTTTGTACCTCAGCAATTCAGCAAGATCAAAATAGCCCTAAAACCCTTTTGTATTATTCAGCAAACCTGTTTGCATTCTGATTTGGTTCACATGTAGGTAAATTGGCCCTTTCTACACTAAATTTGCAGCCATGGTGCAGTTTTTACAGACACGATGGCCTATGAGTGTCCTGCCAGCCCCAATGACAGTGCTTAGCTTCGCCTTCTTACCTTCGGTGTGATGGGGCACTGGGGCATTTTTAATGTTTTAGAGATGAGAAAAAAAAACCCTAAATATGTTAAACAGCCAATCTATCAAAAATGACAATATCCACTGAGAGAAGAACAAAAGGTGAGAGAATAAAGCGAGTCCAGCTGTTTGCTTACCCCAAGAATCTGGCTGAACAAAAAGGCGTAAAGGGGTGTGACTGCCCCATTGGCAGCCGCACCCACAGACCCTACCAGCATGTAGGGCCATTCTGGAGCATTGAGTTTCAGAATCCTCCTCACTGGGGCAGGTTCAATTTCTTCTTCCACGGGAAGGTCCTTGAGGGGAGACAGGGTTAGATTGATCATCCAAGTGTACATACAGACAATTTCTCATATACCCTGTTTTTTATGCAGGAGGTCTGTTGGCATTCACAGATGTAGGAGTCGTGGTGTCATTGGTTACGAGTGACCTGAAAGACCTGTAAGAGGTAGTGAGTTGTTATTTTGTGAGGAATGACTTTGGATTTCTTGCGACCACACTGTCACGGGCAGAGGGGAGCCCAGGAAGGGGACTCACCTGAAAGTGGGCTTCCAGCTCTCACTTCACAGCAGCATATGTGTTGACTCTCAGTGAACAATAGATATGTTGGACTTGTAAGAAAAATAAACCCCTGATTTAAAATAATAACTGTGTTACAGTAGTATTTACAAATTTCAGGACATGTGTAATTTTCAAGGTATGCCAAAGTTCCTAAGGCAAGACAGAGTATCTGAAATGAGGCAAATAATTTTTAAAATTCGTGAAATGGTGTCAACAGTTATCATTTACATGTTTTCTGTAAGGTTTTTGTTCATTAGTACCCAAGAGTAAATTGTAATCTATTTAGATTTCTCAACTTCACATTTTCTTCACAAGGAGTGAAAATAATTTCAATATTTCCCTGTTCTGATCTCTTTATTTGCCATTAAAGTGTCAGAGCCAGCAAATTTTTATCTTCTTGAAGGCAAATATTATATTCAAAACCTCATTTTTACCATCATTTTTCCTTGCTATAGATATTACTCAGTGCTTTGTCTTTGGCCCATTTATTCAATAATTTTTAAATTTATTACATACTTTATTTGAGAAAGGATTTTATGTGGCTTATATCGATATGTAATAATTTTTATATTTCTCTATTCAAATATACTAAAATATCTATAGGAAATTGACTATAAAACTATTCATGTTCTCTTTCATTAACATGTAGTAATTTACCCTTTTGGTAGCTGAATGTCTGGAACATACAACAGCAAGGAATTTCAAATGCTTTTCTTTTGCTTATAAATCAAAGCTCATATAACCAATTCAGTTTAAATAAAAGCCTGTATCATGTCTGTGTCATTAGAGTTGCAAGCCAAGTAGGATGAAGAAGGCAGCTTAGCTAGAGATGGATGTGTTCCTGACTTCATTTTAAGCTCTCTCTTGGCCTGCCCTCAACATTTGCACTTGTCATTACTACTCACTCATGCAGCAAATCCTTCTGTTCAATGATTTTACTTCTGACAGCTTAGTAAATCTAGGAATCAATGCCAGAGAGGAAGAAAGGAGTCTAGGAAAGCTGAGTGGAATATGCGTAGAAAGAATGGAATTCTTGGTGGAGCCCCACACAGCCAACAATGGAATATATCACCAAGCACTTTAGCTCTTAAGGTCTCAGTTACCTGATCCTCAAAATGAGAGAGTTGGACAAAGGCAACAATTCTCTATGGGTTTCTCATGTTTCTGCACATATTGTGAACAGAAGCATTGACTGCTTTTGTTCATACTAATTTTTCAAGGCTATTTGTATAGCAAATAGCCTTGAAAGATAGATGGTGTCTCCATTCCAAGAAAAGGTCAGATGTGCTTAACACCTGTTTTAAGAGGCTCCTCAAAGCTGGGATTCCTCTCCCATAAAGTACCTCCCTTCATTTATTGGTATCACCCAGCCCTTTTTGCATCAATTTATGAAAAGTGTAAATGCTATACTCTGGCTACTAGCATTGCTTTAACAAAAGCTTTTGTCTCTGACTTGGGACTGGCCTGTTTTCTGCCAGCATCCATGAAATTGTGTCAGGCTAACTTGGTAACTTGCAATAGAGGAAAATACTAGACCCTCTACAGTTCTCAATAGTGACTGGTGTCCAGATTTGGATGCATGATAGAGTCACTTGGATCTATGATTAAATATACAGATTCTTGTGTCCTGTCACCAGAAATTCTAATTTAGTAAGCTTAAGTATGAATCTGTGATTTAAAAAATACTTCTCAGGCCCTGGCCAGGTGGTTCAGCTGGTTAGAGCATCTCCCCATGCACCAGAAATTTATGGGTTTGATTCCTGGTGAGGGCACATACCTAGGTTGTAGGTTTGACCCCCTGTCAGGGTGCATATAGGAGGCAATAGATCGATGTTTCTTTCTCACATCAGTGTTGATCTCTCTCTCTTTCACTCAAATCAATAAACATTCTCTTGTATAAGGATTAAAAAAAATACTCCTCAGGTAATTTGGTGACATAGCCCGTTTTGTGAGACCCTCAGCGGTACTGTCTACAAGCTCTAAGATCCATGCCAGCACTAAATATCTGGGATTCCATGATTATACATTTTGAAAGTGTCAGCCAGACATTAAACTCCAACATTTCCTGGCACCACCTTCACACTGGGTGGTCCACACATTGGCCTGACATGACAGAAATTTCTCTGGCTTTTTGATACCTGAAGGTATCTCTAACCCTAAACAACAATATCTGAGACATTTAAAAGCAACATGAAATAACTTTGCCTAGTGGCTCTCATTCCAAATAAACTAACAGGAAGCAAAATTTAATTAATTTGGATAGTTTTTTTTTCTCCAAATTCACTAAACATTTGACTTTAAAGGAAACTGTTCCCTAACCCTCCAAAAGATGTGGTTATAAAGACTAAATGATGCAAAACCAAGAACTCTGTCCCCGAATAATTGACTTTTCATTGACTTTCATTTGATAGAGCTAAAAGCATAGAAGAATAAAAGAAAAAAAAGTACAATTAAGGTCATTACGTACAGAAAGGTTTTTCTCTGATGTTGTAAAGCTAATGACAAATTTACTCATCCAAAAAAAAAAAAGCTAAAGATGAACTAAGATGAAGAATGGAAAGATGAATAAATTAACGGCAAACCAGTAACTCAGAGAGAAAGGTCAAGTTATAAAAATGTACGTGTTTCCTCACTTCAGAGTTTCTGCTCTGCTGCAGCAATGTTGAGCTGCACAGGGCTCATCTGTTTGTCACAGGTAAAGAAGTATCCTGCCAGCAGCCCCAGTGCATAGAGAAGGACAGTGGCCCTTATTTATCCTTGCTTCTTTAACACAATACCTGGCACATAAGAGATGTACAATTGATGTCTATTAGATGAAAGAGTGAAGGAAGCTTTTATGCCCATGGTACATATATGCAGCAAAACATTTATTAAAAAAAATACTGATCATTTACTTACTATGTTGATGGTTAAATGCTAGACACTGGGTTTTTCCCAGTTTCCTTCCATCTGTTTATATAGGTTAGGTGAAAATTTAACTTCCTGCTTAACTTTTATGTCCTTCTCTCTATACTTCGTTACAGTGATTTCTGCGTGCCAATTTATAGGGCCTCCTGCCTTGATAATGCCTTTAAGGTTTGATGATAATAAATGGTAACTACGACAAGCAGATATTCTTCAAATGAATAAATACTGATAGTCAATTTTATGGGTCCTGTCTGAGTCATACCTTTTAACCAAATGCCTGAACCATATCCTATAAGCTAACTATGATGCAGTGATGGGTTTCTAATACTTAAAACTTTAAGGGAACAGGATTTCACAACCCTGAAATATGTCTCTTTGGCATGAGGATTATTTTAGCCTGATTATTTTTAAGAAACAAAAGATTCAGGAACACTTTCTACCTCCTCCTTAACTGCTTAAAAGAATTTAAATGACACTGCAATGAACATAGGGATGCATATATTCTTTTGATTTAGTGTTTTGGGTTTCTTCAGATAAATTCCCAGAAGTGGAATCGCTGGGTCATAAGGCAGTGCCATTTTTAATTTTTTATTTTTAAGTATATTTTACTGATTATGCTATTAAAGCTGCCCCATTATTTTTCTCCCCTTTATTCCCATCCACCCTACATCCCCCTCCCACCCACATTCCCCCACCTTTGTTCATATCCATGGGTTGTACATATAAGTTCTTTGGTTTCTACATTTCCTGTACTATTCTTAACCTCCCATTGTCTATCTTCTACCTACCATATATGCTTCTTATTCTCTGTACCTTTTCCTTCATTCTCTCTGCTCCCTGCTGATAACTCTCCATGTGATCTTCATTTCTGTGATTCTGTTCCTGTTCCAGTTGTTTGCTTAGTTTCTTTTTCTTTTTGTTTTAGGTTTAATTGTTTATAGTGTAAGTTTGTTGTCATTTTACTGTTCATATGTTAGATAGTCTTTTTCTTAGATAAGTCCCTTTAACATTTCATATAATAAGGGCTTGGTGGTGATGAACTCCTTTAACTTAACCTTTTCTGGGAAGCAGTTTATCTGCCCTTCCATTCTAAATGAAAGCTTTGATGGATAGAGCAATCTTGGATGCAGGTCCTTGCCTTTCATGACTTGGAATACTTCTTTCCAGCCCCTTTTTGCCTGTAAGGTCTCTTTTGAGAAATCAGCTGAGAGTCTGATGGGAACTCCTTTGTAGGTAACTGTATCCTTTCCTCTTGCTGCTTGTAGGATTCTCTCCTTCATTTTAATCTTGGGTAATGTAATTATGATGTGCCTTGGTGTGTTCCTGCTTGGATCCAACTTGTTTGGGACTTTCTGAGTTTCCTGGACTTCCTGGAAGTCTATTTCCTTTGCCAGAATGAGGAAGTTTTCCTTCATTATTTGTTCAAATAACTCTTGCACTTGTTGCTCTTCCTCTTCTCCTTCTGGTACCCCTATGATTTGGATGTTGGAATGTTTAAAGATGTCCTGGAGGTTTCTAAGCCTCTTATCAGTTTTTTGAATTCTTGTTTCTTCATTCTGTTCTGGTTGAATGTTTATTTCTTCCTTCAGGTCCAAATCACTGATCTGAGTCCCAGTTTCCTTCCTGTCACTGTTGGTTCCCTATATATTTTTCTTTATTTCACTTTGCATAGCCTTCACTTTTTCCTCTATTTTGCAACCATACTCAGCCATTTCGGTGAGCATGCTGATTACCAGTGTTTTGAACTCTGCATCTGATAGGTTGGCTATCTCTCCATTGCTTAGTTCTATTTTTGGAGCTTTGATCTGTTCTTTCAGTTGGGACATATTTTTTTTTGTCTCAGTGCACCTGTTCTGTATTATGGGGCAAAGATTTAGGTATTGGCCAGGGCAGGGCAACCCACATGGTTGTGTTGTGAAGCTGTGTGGGGTGCGGAGGGGTCTAAGAGGGAACAATGCCACTTGCTTGCCTCTTGGCAGGCTTTCAGTCACTTCCCTCACCACCTACAAGCAAATTGGGCCCTTCTGGTGCTGATTCCTGGGTGGGTGGGTTTATATACCTTCTAGGACCCTGTGGGTCTCTCTGATGCATTCTTTCATGAGGCTGGGAGTTTCTCCTGCTGCCACAACCCTCACAGGTTTTTTCAGTCAGAGATTTTGAGTCTTTATTTCCCATAGGTCTGTCTCTCTCCCCAGTTGCTCCTCCCAGTTCATCTGCATGCAAATGTGAGATCACCTAATTGGCCAGCCACTGCCTTGCCATAAGTCCTCTCTGCCCTGGCTATCTGTCTCCACCCCTCCTACCTGTCTGGATGAATGTTTCTTCTTTAACTCCTTGGTTGTCAGACTTCCATATGGTTCAATTTTCTAGCAGTTCTGGTTATTTTTTGTTTTTAAATTTTTTGTTTTCTTCTTTTAGTTAGGGGAGGAGGTAAAGTGTATCTATCTATGCTTACACCTTGGCCAGAAGTTCCCATTTTTAACTCTTTTTTAAAAATATATTTTATTAATTATGCTATTACAGTTGTCCCATTTCCCTCTTCACTCCCCTCCACTCTGTACACCCTCTCCCACCCACATTCCCCCCTTTAATTCATGTCCATGTGTCATAAGTTCTTTAGCTTCTACATTTCTCATATTATTTTTACCTTCCCCCTATCTATTTTCAACCTACAATCTATGCTACTTATTCTCTGTACCTTTTCTCCCTCTCTCCTCCTCACACTCCCCTGTTGCTAACCCTCCATGTGATCTCCATTTCTGTGGTTCTGTTCCTGTTCTAGTTGTTTGCTTAGTTTGTTTTTGTTTTTGTTTTAGGTGTGGTTGTTAATAATTGTGAGTATGCTGTCCTTTCACTATACGTGTTTTTTATCTTCTTTTCTTAGATAAGTCCCTTTAACATTTCATATAATAAGGACTTGGGTGATGATGAACTCTTTTAACTTGATCTTATCTGAGAAGCACTTTATCTGCCCTTCCATTCTAAATGAAAGCTTTGCTGGACAGAGCAATCTGGAATATAGGTCCTTGTCTTTCATGACTTGGAATACTTCTTTTCAGCCCCTTCTTGCCTGTAAGGTCTCTTTTGAGAAATCAGCTGAGAGTCTGATGGGAACTCCTTTGTAGGTTACTGTCCCCTTATTTCTTGCTGCTTCTAGGATTCTCTCCTTCATTTTTACCTTGGCTAATGTAATTATGATGTGCCTTGGTGTGTTCCTGCTTGGATCCAACTTCTTTGGGGCTCTCTGAGCTTCCTGGACTTCCTGGAAGTCTGTTTCCTTTGCCAGAATGGGGAAGTTCTCCTTTATTATTTGTTCAAATAAGTTTTCCACTTGTTGCTCTTCCTCTTCTCCTTCTGGTACCCCTATAATTCGGATGTTGGAACATTTAAAGATGTCCTGGAGGTTCCTAAGCTTCTCCTCGTTTTTTTGAATTCTTATTTCTCCATTCCTTCCTGTTTGGTTGTTTCTTTCTTCCTTCTGGTCCACTCTATTGTTTTGAGTCCCAGTTTCCTTCCCATCACTGTTGGTTCCCTGTGCATTTTCCTTCATTTCTTTAATCATAACCTGCATTTGTTCATCTAATTTGTGCCCAAAATCAACCAATTCTGTGAGCTTCCTGATCACCAGCGTTTTGAACTGTCCATCTGATAGGTTAGCTATCTCTCGGTCGCTTAAAAAGATGAGTTCTGGGGCACTGATTTGTTCTTCTGTTTGAGCCATCTCTCTTTTTTTTTTTGGTCTGGTTGCTCCTGTTACATTGAGAAGTGGAGCCTTAGGTGTTCACCAGGGCTGGGCACCCCAGTCGCTAGATTGTGACGTTGTATGTGGGGGCAGGGTCGAGAGGGAACAATGGCGGTTGCTCCATTCTCTGTGGGACCTAAGTCCCTTCTCTGGGTTCCTGGGTTGCACGCTCTGCCCTGCTCCACATTCGCCACCTCACTGGGTCTGCCAGCTGCCACTTGCGTACTCAGGGTCCACCTGCTGTGGTCTTGTGTGCCCCAGATGCCTTATGCGCCCAACTCTCTCTCCTCTCCTCACCATGACCCGCTCCTGTCTGCTGTCTCTGCCCCTCCTACCGGTCTGGATGAATGGGTCTATTTCAACTTCTTGGCTGTCTGACTTCCATTCAGATAAGTTTTCTATCAGTTCTGGATGTTATTCTGCCTCTAAATTGTTGTTGTTCCAATCTTGGTTGTGCGTGGAGGTATGGTGCCTCCACCTATGCCTCCATCTTGGTGGAAGTCCCCATTTTTAACTCTTTGAGGTAACTCCATACTGCTTTTCACAATGGCTGCACAAGTCTGCATTCCCACCAACAATGCAACAAGGTTCCCCTTTCTCCGAATTCTCCCCAGCACTGGTTTGTTGACTTATTGATGGTAGCCATTCTGAGAGGTATGAAATGATATCTCATTGTGGCTTTAATTTTGCACTTCTCTGATGATTAGCAGCCCAAGTGTCCATCAGTAGATGAGTGAATAAAACAACTATGGGACATTTACCCAATGGAATACTACTCAGCCATAACAAAGAAGAAGCTTTCACCCTTTGTGATAGCATGGATGGACCCAGAGAACATCGTGCTTAGTGAAATTAGGCCAGTCAGGGAAACACAAATACCATGTGATTTCACTCATATGTGGAATCTAATGAACAAACTAAACTAAAAAGCAAAATAGAGACAGATTCATAGATAGAGCACAGGCTGACAGCTCTGGGCAGGGGGGAATTGTGGGGGTAGGATTGAGCAAAATGTAAAAATAACTCACAGGCATGGACAACAGTGTGGTGATTACAGGGGGGAGAGGGTAGGTGGAGTTGGAAGAGCATATGAGGGAATAAATAGTAATGGAAACAATACAATAAAAATAAACTACTGAAATTTTTTAAATAAAAGAATTTAGATAGAGGGCCTTTTCCAGGAAGTGAGCTATCACCAGAAATCACTGCAGAGAATATGAGCTAGGTGTGGTAGACTGAGGGCAATTTAGCAAAACCTGCTTATTCAAAAGTCTCCCTGTGCCCCTGTATCTGTGCACTGTCTGGCAAAATTTGCTTTTCCTATCTTCCTGTGAATTGTTCTCCTGCTGTTTGAAGTCTCAGATGTCTGTCTACTTTCCTAGCTCTGGAAGACATATAAGCCTCAATTGTCTATTTGTCTTTGGATTTCATATTCTTATGGAGACCCCATATGTCAATTTAACTCTTCAACAAAGCCCATATAATAAAGAGTGGTAGGGCTAAATTTTTCCTCCCAACAATGTTGACTTGATTTCATATATACAGGGATGGGCTGAGATACATTTATAGTTGTGAGTATTTGAAACACAGAGTTTATTATTGTATTATTATTTATTATTATATTATTTCTTATTATTGTAACCTACCTTTGCCCACCTCTGTATTCTACCTTGTGTTCTAGTTTTCCTGAAGGAGATGCCTAGATATCAGAAACTAAAAACCCTAGCCCGCCGATTTCCCCTAATCCTAAACCGAATTTTATGAACATTATCACAAAGATCCGACCCCACTGCTGGGAGCCAATAGTACAGCTTGGAGGGTGAAGAGAAGTGGGCTGTAGTCTCTGCTCTGTGCCCAGCTAATCATAAAACTTATCCAACCATCTCTTGTAACTTTTCAGAGTCAAAACTCTAAGAGACCACAAGGTGGAGTAACTTCTTTACGTAATTAAACCTTTTGCACTGGAACATAAGATAGAACATTTTCCCATTAACAGAAGGTAAGGTTAGAGCTTCTAAAAAGGAAGAATTTCGCCAGTGTTTGAGCTTGCAGATTTAGTTAACTATGAAAATAATGTAAAATTTACTTGAGATTAGAATAACTCAAATATTTAAAATAGTTTAAAATTTACTGGGGTTAGAAATTCTATGACTTAAAATTTATTAACCCTACTTCTACTGCATCCTTCATAAACATACTTGGTATTTTTAAATCTAAAAGACTTTCATATAATTATCATACAAGCAAGTAGTATTAATAGGAGCATAAGATCTTTTCCTTTTGAAACTTTAGCAAAATCACATTGGCTTTCCTGTCATTTTCTGCCTCCTTCTTTTTTCTCCCTTAACTAGACATAGAATATAAAGTGGCTCTTTTAAAAATCACACTGATTAACATTTAATTGAGTTTAATTGTTCCATTCTAATTTACTATGCTAACAAGTAGACTATTATATGGAACATTTTTACATCTCTAAAATGAAGCTCTGTTTTTGATTTGTTTCCTTTTATTGAAATGACTCCCTTCAGAGTTTTCCCTGCATCATAAGGACACCACAGCAATCTGAACTCCAGGGAATCTGATTGTTCTCTGCAACTGTGCTGGGCCATCCTACCAGTTTCAACAGCAGCAACAACAAAAGCAGATTTTTTCTTCTTCCTAATGCTCTTGCTTTTATTGTCAAATGTTTGCCCAGAAGGAAAAAAAAAACATAAAAATGCACAAATTGAATATGACTGGTGCTGCTATGTTTGAAATTTCAGCGTTGTGTTTGGTTCTTTCTTCCTTGAAGCTCTATTAAACACCTCACATAATGTTCCTCATAGTTATTAGTCGAAGCATCATGAACATCAATGAAATACCAATTTCTACTATAGAACTTAAAGAAGACTCAAGTCCTTACTGGTAAAATGCAGTAAGCAATCATGCTTCTTAAATGTTTTCTCTCACTGTGATTTGCCCTGCTGCTCCCGAGAAAAAGCGTTCACCTATGAAATTTACTTAAAACAAGTCTATTAGGTAGTGGGACCTTTATTTACTCACTATTAATGCACTGAAACCAAAAGAGAACCTTAAAAATCCTTCTTCTTTAAAGACAATTTGAAATTATATTATGTGTAATAAATGTGCTTGTAATTAAAATATTCTCTTACTTATTTCCTTTAATAAATATTGCATTTTAGCCTTTATTTTATTGTAGAAATTCAATTTTTTACACTAGTTTTAAAATCTCCCAATGTCCTACAAGGTGCAGGGCACTCGGTGAGGTGCCCAAATTGATACAAACACAAATAATATATAGTCCCTAACTTTAAGAAGTTTATAATTTGACACTGGCTGGCGTGGCTCAGTGAATTGAGTGCCAGTCTTTGAACAAAAGGGTCACTGGTTGATTCCCAATCTAGGGCACATGCCAGGGTTGTGGGCCAGGTCCCCAGGAGGGGATGCACAAGAGGCAACCACACACTGATGTTTCTCTCTCTCTCTTTCTCCCTTTCTTCCCCTCTCTCTAAAAATAAATAAATAAAATCTTTTAAAAATATATAGACAAAGTGTATTTTTTAAAAAATGAAACTTATCATTTAGTAAGGAGATAAGATAACATGACCTCAAATAAAGTTCAATAATAAAATTGCCATGAAAAGAGTCAAGTGGAGAGTAATGGGGGATCAAAAGTGAGAGCATCAGGGTTGAAGAACAAAGTGTGATGATTAAGAAAGGCTTTAGGGAGGAGGATGGTCACTTTGTGTGAAAGTCAGTGCCCTCAACAACTTTGGATACGTGCGTCCTGATGAAGAAGGTTCTATATTGCTATGTGTGTTGATTCTTCTCCTATTTCTTTCATGTTTGTGTTGTTTTGAATTATGTTAAAATTAATAGTATAGATTAATTACCTCAGATGGTAACTAGACTTATTGCAGGGTGTCATTTTGTAAGATATGTAAATACCAAATCACTATGATGTACATCTGAAAGTAATAGCATGTTGTATGTCAATTATTTGTCAATTAAAAAATTGTGGTTACTTGTTAAGGCTAGCCTTATCAAATATCCTTGTTGATCAAACACTTCTGCCAAGGTTATTACAATTTAAGAAATGGATTTAAAAATCTGGGGGAAAAGTTTCAGATAATCTTAAAAACTCTTAAAGGGTATCTATATAATCAAATAATCTGCTAAGTACTTGTAATTTGCCTATGTTTATTAAAATGCTGTAGTTAAGGACTATTAATTAACCCTTAATAATCCAGTTTTAGTTACCGCATATTCTTAAAAGTACTTAATTAATCTTTGTTTCTTTAAAAAGATTTTGTAAAATTTAGAGTTTCCATCAGGTCCTAATGTGTTCTTCCATTTAGTTTGACTTCATGAAATATTACTAGATATAGGCCTTGAAAACTCACATTCTAGGTTTTAAGGGTATACAATAGTCCCCAGGAGAGATCACTCCCTCATGAGTGGTTGGTTACTGACCTTTCTGTCTTCTTCATAAGGAGATTTATGATCTACAACAGCTAATGGAGGCTGGTGTGCCAAGTAAGAAAGCTGAGATTTGGAGCGTTGCCGGATGGAAGCTCTGTAAATAAAAAGATGAAAAAGTGTAGATTGTGGGCAGGTTGGAACAGGACTCAACTGGTATCGAAGTTTACAACACATGTCAAATACAGAAATGTTTGCCAGGTCACACTGTAACCAGATAAGGGAGCTTTGTGGTTAGACCTGACAGAGCTATTCTTAGGGTAGAATTAACTGGTGGGGTTGCTCTCAGCCCCAAGCTGGACCTTGATCCAGAGGCTAGAAAGAGAAGGGGGTACAGTTGTCCTACTAGTTTACCAGAAAAATGTGTAAGACTCAAACCTGTTCTAAACCCACTTGGCTCTGCTAATCACTTTAATGGCAATGGTCTGTTGCCTTTACTTCCCTTCTGGTTGTGAGTTACAGTTTTGGCCTCCCTCTCCCCACCCTGCCCTCACCGTGTGCTTACTTTAAAGTAATGCCACCTGGATACAAATGAGCTACTGGGAGGAAAAAACCCCTGGTGAGATTTTCTCCATGCTATATCTCACCTCTAAGGATGCATTTTATCAACAAATATCTTAAGAAATCTAATTTAGCTTGATGTGTTCATTCATTCAGTCAGCAGATGTTTATTAGGCAACTACAGCATGCGAACCAGTCCTGGGTGTCGTGGGATCTGGTCAATCACAGGCTTCTCCCTCAAGGAGCTTAAGTCTTACAGAAGAGCAACACATGTACCCAGTCCTGATCTAAGGAAGAATGTGCTAAGTGCTATAAAGCAGGTCTGAATAAAGAGTATGGAAATTTAAAGGAAAAAGAAATGTATGGCAGGTATTTCCATGAAAAGCTTCTTGGAAGAGGTAACTAATGAAGGATTTGGGTTTTTGTAGGCTAAAAGGAAAAGCACTTCTGAATGAGAGAATAATGTAAATGGAAGCATGAAGAGAGGAGAGAACAGGTATATTCATTACATATACTTAGTACAGGACAGATACAGGCAATAATTGGTTCAAGTTGTTTTGTTTTGTTTTCCTGAAATTTCTGGGAAGGAGACTCCTACTCTCCTCTAGGTTAAACGTGAAAATATGTAGCATTGGGAGCTGCTGGTAATTATGTCAAAACTCTTAAGAAGCTTCCTGACAAATAAAGCCAACAGTGAAAAAAAATAGTAGAACTGAGAAGTGGAGAAAGATTTGGACATATCTTTGATGCCTCAGCCTTGCCAGTAGCCAAGGCATCCTTCAAGGACTGCTTAGTTATGTCAACTGATTCTCTCCCTTTAAAGGTTAAACCAGGTTGGGTTAGGTTTTCATTCATTTGCAGAGTTTTCAATGATAAGGCAATGCTGAAGACTTGAGAGGAGGGAAGCTTCCTTATCAAAGCATTTAACTGGAACTAATATGATGTAAAGAGAGAGAAATTAGAGATGAAGAGACCTACATCAACTGCTTTGTGCAATCTAGATAGAGCCATTCACAAGTCTCTATCTCTATCACAAGTCTTTATCATTTCTATCCAGGTGAAATTGGGCTAAAACAAATATCAAGGTGGTGCCTATTATATATGCCATCTAGCCTTTTTGAGAAGGCAGTAATGCATCAACCTAATTACTTTAAGTTGTTACCACGTTCTGTTAATGATACCACCATTCTCTTAGTCACCCAGGTTCAACAACCCAGGTGCATTTATCTCAAGTCCTCCCTCTTCCTCAATCTTGCATATTCAAACTCTTGCCAAACCTCATTAAGAACAAGCATGACACCTCTCCTCATCCCTACTGCCTGCTACCGAACTGGCTTCTTCTGGGACACCACATTTCCCTCCCACTTGATCTTCAGCCATAGTCATTTCTTTGAGTTAGGTAACTAAGGTGGAGCTGTCTTCTCCAGAAGGTGTAAGGAGCAGACAGGTGTCACCTGGAGAAGGATGAGTGCATGATAAGGCTGAGACTTAAGGTCGTGGGGCTAAAATAAAACTGAAAGCATTAGAACCCATAGGAGGAGTATGTGGAAAGAGGAAGGTGTAAAAATTCAGTTGACTACCTCCCAGTTCTGAGCATAGGAAGATCTCTGTCCCTGTCCCCTCAGACTTCTACTCTTTAATCTTACATGACCTAAGCCTCTCTTCCTATCCCCCATATCATTCCACATGTCTGTCATAGTGGCCCCAATGAGACAGTTCCTCAGGCACTCTATCTGTCATCCAGTTCCCCTTCCAATCTACCATAAACACCAGAGTTAGAATTCTCTCTCACCTCTTCCCAGAAACCTACACCTGCCACTCCCTTTCTCAGAAGCTGCATCACCACTTCCTACTGCAAATAAAAACAGCGAATTTGGGGAATAGACGCTTGTTCTCTCTCAACATTATTATTTTGGAAATTAATTGCTATTATCCATTAAATTGTTCTTGAACCTAAAATATATGACTAAAGAGAGACTTAGCTTTCAGAAAGACTGCAGGCAAGGAAATAAGACACAAATTAACACTCCACTTAGTCATTTTTTAGCAAAATAAAATCTGTCAGCATACACAATGAGGTATTTTTAACCATCCTTCTCTCTTGAACTTACAAATTTTTCTCTGCAGAAGGTTAATAGCCATTTTCTATGTATAGACTATATGTCTGGATTTCTCATCCTAGTCACCAAAATGTATAATTTGTGAGAACAAATGGTCAAATAGGAAAAGAAACATTTGTATGTACTAAAATGTTTATTAGGTCTTAATAATAAACTGTAAGTAAACTACTTAGAACAGGTAGATTTGGTTCATTTGGAAAGTTAAGAAAATATCCCTTTTCTTGTTGACATGAGATACAACTCTTTTTTGCAACCTTTCACCCAATGATCAAAGGCGATGCCTAGTCATTTTCTGTGTTTAAGAAGTTAGTTTATCTTCAGGTCATGATTCTAATGATCCTTATAATTTAATTGTTTCTTCTAATCAGAAAAGCATGATTAGTCTACAGCCAAACTGCACATGAATGCCTGACCTTGCCTGGTTTCAGAAAAGCATGAATAGACATAATGCCAGATATCTATAAAAACTAACAAATAATTTTGGCAATTTTATAGCTTTTACTTCCTAGAGTACCTTGAAATTATCATTTCATTATTTTCCAAATTCAATAAAAATAGCATTTTATGAAATTTTTCTGTATAGTTTTGTTCTCAAAAGGAAAAATACAAAACTCTAAGCATAAACTTAGTGGACTCTCCTTTGAATATTAAAAATAAATAAACTTGTATTTGAACTACTTGAAGTTGTTACCTGAATGTTTTGTTTTAAGCTCTTTAACCGTTTTTTTGCAATAAATGATTAGTTCTCTATCTTGAATGAACAAGTCCAGTGACAGCTTTTGCTCAGAGCAGTGTTTGAATTAAATGATCTAGCAATGCTAAGAAAATGGTAGAGGAATATGCTGTCAGCTCATTGCCTACTACAGTATTCTAACTTAAGAAAAAAATCTTCAATGATATTTTCATGAATATAGACATATTCCTGAGCAGAATTCTTCTTAATTCAAAGTCTTTTAATATTAAAGTACCCATTTTTAATATTAAAAGTTTTATTAAAACTTTTAAATCAGGATGAAAAACTAAAATTTATAGTCTTGCTAATAATCATACCCCAAAAATGTTTTGAGAGTGAACACCCATATAGTCATCCATAGAAAAATAGTTAAACTTTTGAAAAAAGAAACAGCTGGTGTTTAGGAAAATTCTCTCTAAACATTAGAAAATACATTTCTTATTTAATCTAATTAAAACATAATATGGTTTTGGATGGGTTACTCTGGAAGAAGAAATATTTGAATTCAGTTGCAATTCAGTAGGTTAAAGAGTAGAGCTAAAGAATGAAATTGACCTCCATGTAAGATGGTAATTCATTTCACAGTTAGCTTTAGGGGAAAAAACGAAACACAGATTTTTTTAAAATACTCTTTCTAAAGCCAATAAACAACATTTTAACTACAGAGCATATCTACCATGACCCCACCCTCAGTAAGATGAGAAGATAAAGAAAAAAATCCGCATGAATCAGAAACAGGAATGTCAGTTCAGCCAACTAGGCTTCTTTTGAACTGTTGCTACTGCCCAAGCCCTGGGGCTATGCTCAGGGCTCTCCTGGGAGCACCTGAGACACTGCCTGAGGATCATTGCTGCAGAAGGCTCCTAAGAATATTTGAAAACCTAACATCAGCCCCATGGTTTGAACTTACCTTAAACTATCCCTGTAGCTCCCTCCACTAAAGCTCTGTCTGCTCTCAAGTAAAGCACCTTCGGTGTTATCTTTTCCTGTTAACACAGCATAAGGGATACCTTAGTGCATGCCATAAGCAGAACCATATCAAAATAAAATTATTTACTCTGCCTGCCTCATGTACCATTACTACGTCTGATGCTAAAACATTCTGTTAACTTTATTGCAATAATTAGCACTTGTCCAGCACCTCCTAACAAAAAATATTTCAAAATACTCAGCAACACTGAATCTTTTGAACTGTATATATATTAAATAGCTAATATGTTATTACCACAGAAATAGATATAGCATGAATCATAAAAAAAAACATAAAGAAAGCCCACTAGAAGTAGGGAAAAAAATAATAGACTCACTAATTTTTTAAAAAAAATCATTCAGAATAAATCACACATGTTAAATGCATACAGTTATATACAGTTAGACTATAGAGTTATACCCAGTGGAGTTCAAAAATTGATATGTGATATGGTATAGAAAGTATGGAGTGGTTGACTGATACAGGTTGGGATAAACTACCAAATCTAAAAATTTAGGTTGAAAAATTCAGAAGGTGTACTAGTACCTGAAGTATCTACTTACATTAGTAAAAATAAGCACAAAATATTTTAGTCATTGATTAATTCACTCAACCAACAAGAATAACACTCCTATTGTATGCAGGGCACTATAGGAAACCTCTCTTATTTGCAAAGTTTGGGGGAAAGGGAGGAAGATGGAGTTGAATATTTTTTCCACAGAAGACCTGGGTTCTAGCTCTATTTCATGAAGTAACTGAACCTCCTGACTCCTGTTCTTTTATCATTTATATAATGCATCCAAGAGCTTTTGGGAGAACAAATAAGACAGTTTATGTTGAAGTGCATGGAAACACATAAAGCATTATATATGTTAACTATTTAACATAATGTATAAGCATAATGAAAAAGTCACTTGCCCTTTATGCCCTCTTCATTAAGGGTTTGATCTCCTTGACTTTGCAAGGTCACCAGAGTGAAGTAAACTCCTTTCCTGTCCAACAGTTCTTCATGTGTGCCTCTTTCCACTGCTGTGCCATGTTCAAAACCTATAATGACATCTGCAGCTCGTACTGTGGATAGGCGATGAGCGACTGAAATGATTGTACGCCCTTGCTGCATCTGTAACAATGGACAGTGTGCCGTTAAATGAGACTGTAAGATAGAGCTGACATTAATGTTTGGATCATTTCAGAATCTGCAAGTAAGTCAGAACCTTGGTCCCTGGGAAAATCCTTAAATAGGCCTTAGAAATGGCCAGTACACTTTCTCACATTGCTGTTCCATTGCTGCTATTAATCAACAGCTAAAAACAAAAAAAGGGAATGTAAAAGTCACATGTTTTAAGTTATTAAAACATGTTTTAAATTTAATTTTAAGTCACATATTTTAAGTTATTAAAACATGTTTTAAATTTAATTTTAAAGATTTTAAATTTGATATGTGTGACTTTTGGAAGCAAATCCTGTGTCTTCTGTTCAACTGTGAGGAACACTGTAGTCAGCCAATGTTTCCCAAACAGTCAGACTGCATACACTGACTCATGTCGCCTCTCTCTCTCCAGCTCTCCCTCTCTCCTCTCTCAAACAGCAGCCTCTCTAAAGCAGCACAAACATTTCCACATGCAAAATAAACTCAGACTTTCAACAAACCTTACTCAATGCCTCTTGCACCATGGCTTCACTCTCATTGTCCAGTGCTGAAGTAGCCATGTCAAAAAGCAGGATCTTGGGATTTCGGACAAGGGCTCTGGCAATGGCTATTCTTTGTTTCTGGCCACCACTCATCTGGCCTCCTCCTTCTCCAACGAGAGTGTCAAATTTCTGGGAAGAAAGTGATACCAGTAACAACAAGGAAGAATTTGATAATTCCTGACAGTAACCCATCAGGAGGTCCTTTCTAGCTTCCTCCTCAAGCATGAATCCACATAGGTCCAGCTTTTACTAAGATGCCCTTTCCTGAAACAGGTTGTCTCATCAATATTTGTGTGTAAGATAAATAAATTGATTTATTCTTTTATTTCAAGATTCACTGGCTGTATAAATATTTCTGTTTAGCTCAACCTCAAATAAGATGTTTCCACCAAACTAAAAGTTGATTAGAGTCTTGAAAATCCATTAGAGGATTAAAGCACATATCAAATCTTGTTTCTTTTCTCTAGCTAGACAACAGAGAAAACACAATGCTAAAGCTGTTTTTATATTGTGAATAAAAGACCAAACTATCTTTATAATCATTACCATTGACAGCAAATAGTTACTGAATATCTTGCACATGTAGCATTATATTGGAACAACAAAGCATTGATGTCAGACTCTTCTCTTGCATATTAATAGTCAACACGAGATGAACACCCACCATATACAAAGAAAGCAGAGAACTGAGCTCTTTACACATTTTCTTATTTAGTCTTCACAGATGCCCCATGAGATAAGTACTGCTATTCTCCTCAGTCGATGGATAATGAAATGCTGGGGTATAAGCGGGTAAAGTAACTTCCCCAAGTTTACAAAGCTTGCAAGTAGAGAAGCTAGCATTTGTATGAAGGCATTCTGATGCTAAAGCTTTATACACTTTAACCACTACACTATGTTAAACTCACAGCTGTAATCCTATCCATACAGGACATTTAGAAAGTTCACTAGAAAGTGTTTTAGAGGGGGCAAAACAGGGGTGGGAATGGGGGACATCTGTAATAGTTTCAACAACAACAAAAAAATAAAAATAAAATAGTGCTGGCTTAGAAAAAAGAAAAAGGGAGGGAGGGAGGAAGAAAGGAAGGAAGGAAGGAAAAAAAGAAAGTGTTCTGGAGCACAGACTCTGGAACCAGATCCCTGGTTGTGAACCTGATCTCTCCTGCCTTGAGCAAGTTACTGGACCTCTCAGAGCCTCAGTTCTCCATTTGTGTTCAGGAGAATAATAGTAGCTGCCTGGAAGGATGGTTATGAGGGCTAAATAGATGCAAACTGCTCAGAACAATGCCTGGTTTGTAGTAAGCACTATATATGTTTTAACTAATAATAACCCTTCTTTGATTTAGCTAACCCTTAGGAGGAAAATCCATGTAATAATATGGGATTGGTTATGTTGGCATTGTTGCTTAAAATGAAGATAAAGGAGGAATTTTTGAATATATTAGTACAGTACTGAGGACACCTATTAGCTGTCTAAGCACAGGAAAATTAAATGACAATGGGAGATATCAAAAGAAGATTGTGCAAGTTATTGCCACATAAATTTATCATCTGCTTAGAAAAATGCTTAATGGAAAGAATAAGGAAATTGTATCTATGTCAAAGTGAACTTTTAAAAAAAAGTCTCCCAATTTGGAGACTTTTAATAGATTAATAACAGTTTCAGCCCTGGCTGGCGTAGCTCAGTGGATTGAGCGCTGGCTGGGAACCAAAGTGTCCCAGGTTCGATTCCCAGCTAGGGTACATTCCTGGGTTGCAGGCCATAACCCCCAGCAACCGCACATTGATGTTTCTCTCTCTCTCTCTCTCTCTCTCTCTCCCTCTCCCTCCCTCTCTCTCTCTCTCCCCCTTCCTTCCCTCCCCCAAAAATAAATAAATAAAATCTTTAAAAAAATAGATTAATAACAGTTTCAAATAAAGCAGAAAACTCATGGTACATTTCCCGGCATGAAGCTGAAATATGTCATTAATAACTTAGGATTCAAATGAAAACAAAGACATATCGTAGAAGTGTTTTTCCCTGTCACGCGTTTCCCCCGGAACGGACGCAAGGGTTACCTGCGGCAGAGCCATGATGAAGTTGTAGGCATTAGCTTCCTTGGCAGCCCGGACTATGTCTTCCATTGTGGCGTCTTCTCTGCCATAGCGGATGTTCTCGGCGATGGTGGTGGAGAAGAGCACGGGCTCCTGCTCCACAATTCCAATCTGAGCTCTGAGCCACTGAATGTTAAGGGAGCGGATGTCATGGCCATCCAAAGTCACCTAGAGAGCATGAGCACATCACCTGTCTTGGATTCCCTTAGGGAACTGAATCATAATGCTATGTTGTACTTAACCCGTGGGGAGAAAAGAGAGAGACCAACAAGACTGTAACAGAGGCAGATCCTCTCAGAGTGTGGTTGCTTATATAAGAATGATTGACAGTATATAACTGAAATCAAATAGAGCTGTAGGTTCATTGTAGAAACACAAATGATGTGAAAGATCACTTAATAAGATTAGCAAAAGGTTTTAGTTTCTCAGTAAAGGATAGAATCAGCTACTCAATGTACTTTTAATACTTTTACTATGTTTTGACTTGTGACCTAAAATGGACTTCAAAAGATGCAATGAAAATAAGCAATAATCACTATCATTGTATATCCTTATGACCCCTATCTTGTATATATGTTTTACAGTAACTCTTAACTTTCTGGCCAGATTCACCAATTACCACTTTGGTGTCCAATAGCAATTGAAGCTATCAAGTGGAATGAGAAAATTAAACTTATATTATTAGCAAAAATATAAAAATCTTACATCAAGAAGCCATGATTTTTGCATATTGAGAGTGTAGTTATGCAGGTATGTGCAAAAAATATCCAATCAGAAAATGAAATGTCTGTGATGAAGGAAAATTCTGGTTCCTTTGCCATGTTAGTGTAGCAGGACACACACTATAGAGAATGCATTACATTGAAGTCTTTAATATGTACTCCAATGACTCCACTCCAAAGCACTAAGCAGATGTTGACAGGAGTAACTTAGAGAGTGAAAAGCCTTTGGCAACCAGCAAACCTGGGATTAAATCAGGGGCAAGTCTCAATCTCCTCTGACTTTTTCCACATTTGTAAAATGATGTTTACCTTTTGCAATCATTGTGAAAATAAGTAATCATTTTATTAGGTACTTGAATTATAATATATGATAAATGGAAATTATTAATATTTATGTCTTAGTTTCATTCTATGTTTATAATCAAACATGCAGAAAAAAAAAGTAAGTAGCTTCTGATATATAATATTTTTTAAACCTAACTTCTCAAAGCAGTAATCAATAAGGTAAAGTTAAAGGAGTTCATCATCACCAAGCTCTTATTATATGAAATGTTAAAGGGACTTATCTAAGAAATAGAAGATCGGAAACTATGAACAGTAAAATGACAACAAACTCATAACTATCAACAACTGAACCTGAAAAACAAAAAACGAAGACTAAGCAAACAACTAAAACAGGAACAGAATCACAGATATGGAGATCACATGGAGGGTTATCAATGGGGAGGGGGAAAGGGTAAGATGGGGGGAAGGTACAGGGAATAAGAAGCATAACTGGTAGGTACAAAATAGGTGGGGGGGGGGCAGATTTAGAATAGTATAGTAAATGGAGAAGCCAAAGAGCTTATATGTACCACCCATGGACATGAACTAAGGTGGCAGGGGAGGATGCTGGAGAAGCCGGGTGCAGGGTGGAGTGGGGACAGAGGGGGAAAAATTGGGGACAATTGTAATAGCATAATTAATAAAATATACTAAAAAAATGAGCTGTTCCATTAGTTCTAGCCATGTAAACTTTCCTATACTTAGCATTTGAAAAACTTCAGGAGAACAATAATAATTCTGTTATAATACAAAGAAATAAATGAAAACCTTGGCTCACTGAAGAGGCAGCAGTACTGCTTTGAATGCACCTGCACAGTCAGTCCCATCACTGGGCGAGTGGACTGGTTCTTCAGTGAACACGGTCATGCCGGGAATTAGTGCAGCGAGTGAAAACATTGAGTCAACTATGTGTGTGTCAGGATGGCCTCGGTGTGTGCTAGGCTTTTGTGTTTGAGTACGTTATCACCGTGTGCACACTCCCACCCCCTGTACCGAGAACTTTCTGGAAGACACACACCATGCCTTCACTGGGGTCGTAGAATCGCTGAATGAGCTGCAGGGCAGTGCTCTTCCCAGACCCACTGGGTCCTACCATAGCTGTCACCTCCCCAGACTTGATGACCATGCTGAGGTTATTTAAAATCTGAGAGAAAAGAAAAGAACAATGTTCAGATTGTTGGCAATAAGGCTACAAGTTAGGATGCTTTGTGAGGACATTGTGTTTGTTTACTTATGAGCTGTAAGCAATGCCCACGGGTATCCATGAATAAGCAGAAAATTTCTAAACAGTGCCTAGGATGAGGTTTTAGCATTTAGCATGCTACTGATGATTTGACTGATAGCTGTGCCCATCAAATAAATTGATATCTAATAACCCTCGAAGTTAAAGTAAATCAACCAGGCCTAACTTTTAAATGTTCCAGGATTTAATTTGAAACTTTTTGGACATACCAGGATATGCCAAGAAAACTGTCCCAATTAGTTAAGGGAAGAAAGCCATCAGGTTAGAAATATAATACTAATTTACTGACTGCATATTAATAATAAGCCAGTGTGCAAGGTTAAGCTGTCATACACTTGCATTGTGTGTGAACATATTATTTGAGTGGCTGTGATATGTTTGCTGGGTGCAAAGCTCTAGGTAGCAAAGTTCAAGGTAGAGAATGAATGCTGCAAAGTCTAGAAAGGGAAGCACGAAAAGTAAATCAAAACCGTCTGTTGGATATTTTCACCAGTTCAGTGGTAATTTTTGTACTTATTTTGTAGAGCTGCTTTGGGGTCCTCTGTGTGACTAGAGGGTCAGGCTAACAAATTTTCACTTACTGGACTGTAATCTCCACCTCCCGCCCCGCCCCTCCCCCTCCCGCCCCGCGCCCGGCAGGCAGGCATTGAGTATGCTGCTGCTGCTTCTTTTTTGTGTTTAACCACTGTAGTCTCAGGACATTGTGGCGCCCGGCAAGGCTAAATGCATACACGGGTATGAATGAAGAATATTTATAGATCTAAGTAAGAAGATATGTATTAAAACAAACTTTTGGTATCGGGACTAGAAGGTAAAGCAGAAATGAAATAACTGTGTTTCCATTTAACTAGTATTTGTTGAATAGCTATTCTAAGCTGGTTCTGAACAAATATTATAAAAGAACTTTTTAGCCATCCCTTCAAAGATCTTTACTGAGTGAATACTACTTTGTGATTTGTATTTCCCAAAGTACTTTCACATGTTATGACAGTGAATGTTTATATATATATATGTAATATATAACATTAATCAAATATATTTCATAATGTAATAACATATATGTACTTATGCTTTACACATACAATATGGATGTATGTATGCATGTGTGTTATAGGTATGTGGTATCAAAATTAAGTTGCATGAAATTTAGTTCTGCAGGGATAACAGAAATATTAAGAAAGGGTGGCTAGAGATACTCTGTTCAAAATGAGGAATAAGTCTTATTTCAAAGCCAATTCATTCAGGGAAAGTAGATCTCAATTTTCCTATAGAGTAAATTGCCTTTAAAGATGTTTGCTCAGTAGGTACAGGAAAACTGAATTTTCTTCACCATGAGTGACATATGAACACATCACAAGATCACCTTCGCATGGAGGACTGATCTAGTAGCCCTGTGAAATCACAGATAAGAAGGAAATAACTGCGGAGGCAGCGGCTCTCCTCCGCCACCTCATCCCTTGCCCACCTCGAGTATGCCGCTTCTGCTGTCACTACGGAGCAGTTGGGCACAGCTGCACTCCTTCATTGCTCTGATTGCCTTGCAGTTTTCGGAGCCTGTGGTTGCCATGACAGGACCCGGCACACTCAGCTCTGCAGTTCATAAAGTGCACTTCGCTGGAATGTGCTTCCAGACTGTCCCCACCAGAGGAACTTGCACAACGTTGCGTCACAAAGGAATGTGGTTTGGTGCCTGGGAAGTGACACATCACCCAAGGGCACTTCCAGAGAAATGTGCTCCTTTCCCGTGTTGCTGGAAACTGAGTCATGCTTCAGAAAAACTAGCAATGTGTGGCTCTGGAAATGAATCATCAAGGAAGAAAATGCTGCTGTTCCTGGAGAAAAGATTGGCACTTACCTTCACCTCCAGCCTGGAAGGATAGCGGAAGGTCACATTACGGAATTCAATTTCACCTTTGATTCGATCCAACTTGTAACCATCTTCTGACATGCAGTCAATAACAGGTTTCTGGAATGGAATATAAAAGGGAGACAGCAACAACATGCATTAGATACATTTACTGTCCATCTCAATTGAATTTACTCATAAAGGAGAATAATAGCCAGGTAAAACATTGCAGAGACACACTAAAGATAAGTTGCTTCCACATTAAGTAATTATTAATACTAGTAATAATACTCACTACTACTTATTGAAATATTAATGGGATATTATACCACTATATATTAATAGTGTTATGTTATATTGCACATATATTAATACATATATGCAATATGTATTATAGGTAAATGTATGTTATGTATAACATAAATAACTATAGATAATATAAAATATTATCACTTAATTTAAAATTATATATAATATCACATTAGTTAATTTAATTATTGATACATTACTATGATATTATATACTGATATATAATTAATATATTAGTATACAATATATTAAGATTATCAGGTATTATTATATTATTAAGATACTATAGCAGACAATGTACAAGGTGTTTTAGTATAATTTTTTCATGTAAGTAATTATCAGTATAACCTAACAAGACAGATGATATGGCCATTTTTTTCACTTCAGGAAGTGGAGGACAGGTTAAGTATCTTGCGTAAGGCCACATAACTAGTCAACCAAACTGGGGTCTAACATTTGAGTATCTGTTATAAATGATGATGAAAACCAACTGAATGTGCTCAGCTGGTGTCCTCAGACACTACAAACTTTCAATAGATGTGCTGAATGTCACCTCTGCTGTTGTTAGTGGTGAGCCTAACCTAGAACTTCACCAGGTAACAGTGAAGGTCCTCTCCTGCCGCCAGACACTCCCGGGTCAGCTTCTTTTCTCTTCCACACCAGTGAGAGAAATTCATGCTCACACCTCTCTTTCAAGCTATAGTATAGCCAACTTTCTCCTTGGGTCTTTAGTAAAAATAATAAAATAATTTTTAAATGCCTTAATTTTTTTTGAAATAATTTCAGGGGCCTTTTAGACTCATCATCTTAGTTGAGCATATAACAACCCAAGAATGAGATGGAATCTGGGCTGTTCAACAGGGCTGCGTGATTTTTCAACAATCTCTGCATATCTCAAATACATAAAACCCCCAAGTATAAAAGATACAGTGATGGGAAATTTTCTCAGACAGGTTACATGCCTCATACACAGTGATGACTTGGGAAACCCACAAAGTGCCTCTGGATTTACAGGGCCTCTCTTAGCCGGGGGCATTTTTTTTCAGAGAAAAAAAAATACATTGCCACCATCTTCCCTTTCTGTTCTTGAATTTTGACTTTCTAGCTTGATTCAAGAGATTAACCAGAAAAATCCTAGCCATACTACCAGGGTCCTCTTCAAGCTTGTATAGACTTTCTGTCACATTTAGAAGATAATCCAGTCTCATGAACTTGGCCTTCAAGTCCTGCATGATCTAGTCCCTTGCCATCCGTCCAGCCTCTGTCCTTTGCTTACTCTGCTCCATTACACTGACCTTGTTATAGTCCCTTGCTTTCACCAAGCCCTTTTCCAACTGGAAGCCTTTGTTCCATCAATAACCTTCCCACTCTTACGTCCCATGAACCACCCCCACCCCACCCCCAGTCTCCCTTTGCATGGCCAACTTGACTCCTTTGGTGCTCAGCTCAAATACTTCCTCCTCAGAGATGATGTAATCATCACCACTCAATTTAAAGACTCCTTCCCACCCCTAATTGTTATCACACTGGCCTATTTTATTTCTTTCAGTGTCCTGTTCAATGTTATCTTACCTTTGAATGTGCTTACTCCTTTATTGCCTGTTTCCTAATTACAATATGACAGCAGGATTTTTATTGATTCTGTTTCACTCTTGCATGCCCAGTTCACAATAGGATCTGACTCATGACATTTATTAAGCACAGCTGGATTAAGGGCATTGCGATAGTTCCTCGTAGCTTTTCACACTGAGGGTAAATTCCTCGAGAGTTCATTTCTCTTCCCACACCAACCTGTGAGTGGCCTTTACTTTCGGCTTTCACATACCTGGTCTATTGTCTCAAAAATGCTGGTAGCTGCTGCACGACCAGTTGCAAAGGCTTCCAAACAAGAAGATGCATTGCCAAGATTTAAAGCTCCCACTATGACACTGAGAAAAATCTGATGAGAAGAGATAAACATAGTTTTCATGTGTTTTGGAGCTATCCATGTGAACTCAGAGATTTAAATCAACACAAAGTGGGTTAGAATAGTGATATGATAATTTACTATATAAGTAGCCTTATAATGGTTTCTCTGGTTAAAGGTTCCTTGAAACAACAAAGACACTATGATTAACTTGATTGCCCTAGAGATTGGTATGTGTAATATAGATCTGCTACAACTGCTATTACTACAGTGCTGCTACTAGTATACTAGTTATTAGGATAACTACTGCTACTACTACTAGTACTATACTACTACTACCAAAAATAATAACAATAATAAAGTATGTTTCTGAATGCTTCACCTGTACCACTTCATTTAGTCCTTATAAAAGATGTGTATGGAAACAGATGTGTGTGGAGGTTACAACATATATTAGGTGGTAGAGCAATATCTAAACCCAGACTCATGACTGACATTCTGTTTACCTCCCAGGCTCATCTGCTGGAGATTGCATGCAGGTGGAGTGGAGAGGTTGCTGTGCAGAGCTGGGGAAGCTGTCCTTGACTCACCAGCCCAGCCATCTCACTAGGTTAGGTAGAGGCTACCTGATGATGGCTAGATGTTCCTACCAAGCAGCACTCTGTTTTTATCAGTGCTGTGTATAAAGGAAGAGGCAATGAGGCAACTCCTCACATTGGCCTCTAGGAAGAGCACAGGACTCCTTCTCTCTACCTTTTCAACCACAGATGCTTGCTAGTCTCATGACTCACATGGAGGTTGTTTCAATGGCCACCATCTATCGGGGACTATAGTTATCTGCTGAGCTAAAAGTTGCCTTCTGCATAAATACTGTCTTTTTCAGGTAATCAATTCATCCTAGTCTGTAGTGGTTTCCATGAACTGGATTCTTCCCAGAGTCCCTCTCCACCCTCTCTCTTCCTTATGGCTGGATCATGGGACTTCTCTTAGCCTTGCAGCCATCTCCCTCCCTCTTCAGTAACCTCTCCACTCCACAGGTCAGGATTATGTAGGCCAGCCTCCTTTTGACTTCTCCCTGAATTCCCCATTCAACACATGGGACCAGACATTATCTCATCTGTCCTTCTCATTTCTTTTCCTTGTCTATGGCAGGTTGCTCCTTCCATGGACAGATTACATTATCTTTCAAGACCCAGTTTCATTATCTGTAACCCAGGGATAATGAGAGTATGTATCTCATGGAATTGTTATGAGCATTAAATGAGATAATGCATGTAAAGGTGATTAATCCAGTTCAGCCATGTAAATAATAGTGATGATGGTGATGATGAAATAAGCAAGATTCCATACTTAGGAAGTGAAAAGATGAACAGACAGAATAGTAATTGTGGTGTAATTTGGGTTTAAAACCACTTCATTTAACATCTTTCTACCTGAGCAAAGGAAGCCTTCCATAACACATATGGAAGGCTTCCATAATGATCAAGGGTCAGTAAACATTTGCTGTGAACAGCCAGAGAATAAACATTTAAGGTTTTTCAGGCCAAATGGGCTCTGAAGCATTTACTCAACTGTCCTATCTAGTACAAAAGCAGCCATAGACAATATTAAACAAATGGCTGTGGCTGTGTTCCAATAAAACTTTATTTATAAAGATAGACACCAGACTGGCTTTAGCTTACTGGCCATAGTTTGCTGACCCTTGGTCTAGATTCTAGACTGACTCACAAGGGTCCTAAACTGAGGTTTGGGGTCAAATCCTTGCTCAGCCAGGCTTTGCAAGCATTATCTCAAGCAAAGGTCCCTCTCAGGGTTCTTAGGAGAAAAGTGAGAGATGGGACTGGGGCAAGTACCTAGTACCTGACAATAGTGACCACACATCCCAACAGACCATCATTTCTCACTTCAAATACCACTCATTAGCCTTGTGGACACTAGTGTGAGAAAAGGGAAGACAGCTGGCAAACAGTCTCCCCATGGGGGTGCTGTGCTGGAGTAAAGGGGATCTGTGGCCTTTTGGAAGACAGGTCCAGAGGCAGGAAAACAGTGGTTAGTGGGTCAGGCCCTGGAGTCACAGAGACCTGAGTTCTCCATACTACTTGGCACATATTTCTCATCTTCATTGCTTCATTTCATTTTTAAGTGGTGGTATAATGACATCAATTACACAATGAAGTTGTATTACATATGGTAATTTTATTAAATACCTCATTCAGTGCTTCACACCTTGTATACATTGAATAATGTTCCTCTCTATTACTGCTATTATTTTTTATTATTGAGCCCTGAAAATTAAGAGGGGGATGAAAAAGCAGCCTTCTGGATCATTCAGTTCCCTTTCATCTTTTTTTCTGATAAATCACAGAGCATAATTTTTGTCTGGGTACAAGTGAATCTAATTATAGTCATTTATGTGAACTACTTAGTATTTATGCCCAATTACCATGCAGCCAATAATGATTTTGTGCATCACAAAATGCATCAGATTAATCTAATTGTTAATTAGGTGAGTGGTTGAAACACTCAGTTCATGCATACTCAGTCTTCAGAGTTTGCTGTTCAGAAGTGCAGCCAAAGAGGTGCATGCATGCATGAGTGAAAGAGAGAGAGGAAAGGAGAAAGAGGAAGAAGAGGGGTGAGGGGAGAAAGAATGATCAATGATTATACTGCTAAAGGATGTCTCTCATCTTCCCAAAGAAAAATTTCTTGAAGTATAAGAGGAGGCTTGCAGAAAGAGGTTAGGAGTAAAATGTGAGTTAATAATTGATGACTAATATAGGGAATATAGTCAATAACATTGTAATGACTACATATGGTGCAGGTGGGCACTGGAAATATTGAAAGGAGCACTGTGTAAAGTTTATGATTGACCAATGTGCTGTATACCTGTACACCAATACAAAATAATGTTGAATGTACATCATAATTGAAAAATAAAATTTTTAAAAATGGAAAAAAATGATGACTAAAAGATTAAAGGCATGCAGAATCCCATGTCTGCAAACAGTAAGTACTCAAGAAATATCAATTGAGAGAATAAATTATTTATAGAAGTTATAGCATAGCCCACAATCCAATTGACAGGAAACTTGAAGGTGAGAACTGTTCCTTAAACAAGGAGGTAATTAGACTGAGGTGGCTTTAATGCCTTAGTAGCCTATATAAACAAACCAAAACCTAAGCCTGAAATTCCTCAAGGTTAAGAAATCAAAACCTAAGGACAACCAATCAGAAACAACTAATTAGGCTTCTTCAAATATGGAAACTATTTAAGTTACAACCAAATAATTTCCTCACTTTGCTTCAGCCTCTTCTCTATAAGTCTTTCCCCTCACTTCTATCAGTGAAGCCTTTCCAATGTCTTGTTTTGGCATTGCTGATTGATATTTTTAGGTAGCAGCTAGGAATGAGTGGCCAGAGGGGAAATAAAGGCAGGGCCCTCACCATTACAATCTAACAAAGAACTTAATACAGGAGGCTGGAAGCAAAGGAAGACACATCTCAGCCATGGACCCAGCAGTCCTGAGCCTGATCTGATGATTACCAGGCATCCTGAACAACACTAGCACAACTATGATAGTGCAGAAAGGTGTAAGTCTGTGTGTATCATCTCCACTAGCTGGGAAAAAGAAAAGCTTGAGACTGTGTATTCATCCCAAAGCCTGGAAAGGGAAGGGGCAGGGGTCCACAGTGCCCAAGAAAAGCCCATAAAACAACTTTGGTTGATTGCCTGCCTCCTGTTACATATACAAAGTGAACAAATAGAGTCTGGAGCAAGATAAGGATTCAGACTAATGGACCCCCACACATACATACATCTGGGTAGTCACGTCTTCTCAGGGGAAATCTGGTACCACCCTTACCTGTGAATCAAAATGTAACTTCCTCACCCCTATCCCACCAATTATGTAAGTCCTCAGAACAAGGGACTCATTCTCTTGGCTTTCTTGCCACACGAGGGGGGTTGTGAGGCCCTGGCCACCTGACCTCTGGCCATCTCTTTTTTTGTCCACCCAGGTGCTGGCCACCCAGCCTTTAGCCACTTTGCTCTTGCCACCCTTGCTTTTGCTCTCCCATTAGAAGTTAGCACTTGTACACTTTGCTTGCATGCTAATAGGCTTGCTGATCTGTACTTCTTTACTGTTTTGGCAAGAAGAACCAAGGTTCTCTCACAACAGTATTATTTTTGCTCAAATAAACTCCTAAAAGTTTTAATATGCCTCCATTTTACTTTTAACAGAACCGCAAAAGTGGATTCTTGCTAAAGAGAGTTTTTTAGGATTTTTTAAATTCAGTGTTTCCAAGTGGAATTGTATGTTATTTAATTGCCAATTTGCCAATTTATTTTTTTCTCAATTATTATTTGTGCACACATATGTCCTCTTCTTGCAGGCATGGAATGAAAGGAAGGATGTCTTTTCTCAGTGTATGTACTTCTGCTGAATGAGCAGGTATAAGCAGCTGTCACTAAAATCAACTACTGGTATCTCTAGTTTGGTAAATGCTGGAAGTTCTGAAGATTCATTAGACCAATAAAGAAAAGAGACTTTATACTCAGATTTCAGACCTGCAATATTTTCACTGGCTTTTCAAATGTGTAAAGCTATATCGAGGTTGGGAATGTGGTTAAATTATGATAATGATAACACTTTCCATCTATACAATCCCTTTAAAGTTTATAAAACAGCTTAACATGCATTATCATACTTAATTTTTTAAACAAAGTTCAAGTGATGCCAGCTGTTCATCTTCCAAAGAATAGCTGAATTTCAAAACTCATTCTTAGCGTATTATGCTCTAATGAAATAAAGTCCATGGAATACAATGAATTATGTTTTGACCTCTGATAATCTTTTCTATTTGCAAACAAAATTTCCATTAAACTTTCTCTAGAAATGTATTTCTATTAAAGCAGTAAATCTCAAATCTCAGGCTTTTAGTCAGCAAATTTCTGATATACAAGATTTTGGGTGTCTGTGTTTTTTTAAATTGTTTAATTGGTGCCCATTCTACCAAGAACCTGGAACACAAATATTTTATAGAAGAATTAATATGCTTAAATTAACAGACTTAATTAAATGACTAATAGGCCAAATGAAACATACATTTTACATTTTCCCTTGCTGACCTTGTGTAGAGCTCACTGCGTGAGGGTGGGAAGGCGTGGGAACAAATGGAAATACATGTGAATGCTCAATATTATTCAAGTGCTCTGAAGGAAAAGTTCAGCAAGCTGTACAAGAGAATAAAAGAGTGGATGAGAGGAGAGGGAATTTCAGGGGAAAAGGGTAAAGGGTTTGTAGGAACAATTATAAAGGACACATGGACAATACCTGTGGGGGGGGGGGCGGAAACGGGAGGAGGTGGGGAGGGCTGGGGGGTTGGACTGGGGTGGGGGGAAAAGGCAGAAAACTGTACCTAAACAATTAAAAAATAAATAAAAATGTAAAATAAAAAAGAATAAATCCGAAAAAAGAAGAGTGGATGAGCATGGAAGCCTGGCTGGGATAGTGCCATTCAGCTGAGAATCCCAACAACAACAACAGTTCAGCTGCAATAAGAGGGGCACTGAGCTGAGGAGGAAACGCCCTGAGAGAGGGAGCAGGAGGAATGGCCTTCCCTGACCTGCTACACCTGGGTATCCTGCTAGGCACTGTAAAGGTTCCCTGTCCTCTCCTTTACAACACACGTTAGCATTTGCCACTATGTGATTTATGTGATCGTTTATATATTGCTTATTTTCCTTGTTAAGCTATAAATTCCACCAGGGCAAAGATCACATTTCTTTCGCTCACTATTGAACCCCCTGCACTTTGTGTGGGATTGGCATATAGTAGGCGTTCACTAATCCTTGAAAGAGCAACTGAAAGGACACAGAAACTTGAAGTATTTATGGTATTAGTTGTAGTATGGCTACAGCACAAGTGACCAATAAAATATGTTTGTATGATCTGTTCAGTTGAGGATTTTATTGGCTTGACATTTTAGTAACTCATTATGTTTCCACAAATATGTCCATTAGCGCATATCTTGTGCTATTATTAGGCTCAACTATATGAGCGGTTAATTTTTAACTGAGAGATCACTGACTTGCAATTTTCTTGGCACATTATCTTTTGGACTCAGTCAGAAAAATCATTGTTTTACAGCTATAAAACCTTCATTTAATTGGAAATCATGAAGTCACTGGCTCATCAGTTCAAATGCTCAGCATCCCTTTACTATAAAAATGCATATGTACTGCTTGTTTCTGCAGAGGGGCTCCATCAAATCATTGACACTTTCTTCCCTTAGACACTAAAGGAATAAATGAAATGCCTTAACTGAGGGCTTTTTGTTGGGGACCGCCCTGCCTGGTCTCAGGAAGCTGTAACCCCCCATGACTTAGGCTGAGTAAAAGACTTCCGGACCAGGAGCCACTTAGGAGACAAAACTTATTTCCCTGGCATGAACGCTGCCTGTTCTAATGCCTGGCTTCCTTTTTGCATGGTCGGCAGTCAATGACGGGTAACAATTCTCTAAGAAACAGGATGAATCTAAGACAGACTCAATCACGTGGAAAAGTCCTAAGGGAAGGGGCTGTGGATATGAAGGGCTGATGGCATCAACCCCTACCCCCTTGGCTTTGTCCTTGTGAGAAATCCAAGTCTCCTGCCCTTCTCAAGCCTGCAGAAATTGCAGGGGCGGTGCAGCCCAGACCAGAAACAGTGGGCCCCCAGGGTAATCAGGCCTGTGGCATAGAATATGCAAGATCCTGTGAGATCTGTTTGCTGGAGGATGTTATTAATTTGGAATTTAAAGGCACAGGCAGGAAACCTTTGGAACCTGTAGTCTTTTCATATGTCAAAGACCCCAAACTTTGCCCAGAATCACTGCAGGAGTTCTGTCTGCACCTTTGTAAGTCACCTACATCTTTTGATCTTTTCTGCTAGACTGTGAATCCACAAACTAAGTCTGTTTTCTCAATAAAAATCTGCTTGGGTATGGAGACGGGCACTCTACCCACTAGAGAGAGGGTAGCCATTCTGTCCCTATTCCCCCAAAGGACCTGGTTGTCTCTGCGTATGTTTTTCTTGTGTTTCGATGAGCCATCCACAGTGTTCCATGCTCACTGCAGGCAGGTGAGCATGCATCAGCTTTTCTGAGATGCCAACAGGAAATGCCATATGAGGGTCATCAAAACCGAAGTACCTGGACAAGGGTTCCTGCTGTATATTCTCCATCATCCAGGACAAGTTTGGAGCCATACCAGAAGGCCAGTGCATAACACAGGAAGATGAGACACCACATGAATCCAGTAAAGAATCCCATCACTATCCCTTTTCTAATTCCCCAACGCTGAGCAAACACAAGATTTTTCTCATACCTGTGAAGAGAAACATGTGAGTCTATTTCATCAGCAGAAGTAGCAGCTCAAGTTAGAGTGTTTCAAACAGACCACAATGCAGTGGCTTTCTTCAATGATTACAAAGCACCAAACACAGAGCTGCTGTAAGAAAAGAAAACAGCAACTTCTGTGTAGTTTGTTTAAACCTGGCAATGAAATGCGTTGAAGGCATATGCCTAGCAGAGCCTCATGGTTGATTACTTCCTGGATGAGTACAGTGGAGTAAGCTTTGCCCTTAAGAGAAAGGAATTTTTCATCACAAATGTTTGGATATGAGAAATCCAATACTATTTGTGCTTAAATTGTTTTATTAAATCACATGGCATACTTCCTATCAGAAAATGATGCAACTGTTTCCCTCCCAGGTTTGAAACTACTGTTTGCACCACATGCACTCACCCATCTGCCCTGTGACCAAGAATGTTCGGTTGTGACATGACGGGTCAGATTCACACCATGGGACATGGCTAACTGTGTGGAAATTCAGTCCAAGCACTAAGCTTTTGTAATTCTATCATCTGGCCATCAATAATGGGCATTGTCTTAAAGCTCAGGCATTCTGTAGCTTCCTTCCTACATCTAAGAAAATCAATTAATGGAGAACTTTAAACATTTCATGGGACAAAACTGAAGGTCTAGCCTATTTTTGTTACATTTTTAAAACATTTACACTGCTTATTTTATTAGCAGTAGAAGATAATACCTTTCTCCTGGCTGGTGTGGCTCAGTGGATTGAGTGCCCACCTGTGAACCAAAGGGTTGCTGGTTCAATTCCCAGTCAGGGCACATGCCTGGGTTGTGGGCTGGGTCCCCAGTTGGGAGCGTGCAAGAGGCAACCATACATCGATGTTTCTTTCCCTCTCTCCCCTCTATTTCCCCTCTGTCTAAAATAAATAAATAAAATCTTTTTTAAAAAGACAAGATAATACATTTCATAATGGAGGAAATATGCTACTGAAATTTTTATGAGAAATAAGATAACTTCATTCCACAAACTGAAAGAAGCAAATGACCCATGGACACAGACAAGAGTGTGGGGATGGCCAGAGGGAAGGTGGAGTGGGGGCTGGGAGGCGGGAAGCAAAAGAGATAATTGGGACATCTACAATAGTGTCAACAATAAAAATAAAGACAAAAAGAAGCAAATAAAAAGAGAGGATAATTAAAGATTATAAATCCTGTTTTCTATTTTGTGAAGTTGCTAGCAATTAAGAATGACACCATCATACTAAATCTATAACAGATGAAATAAGAGTTTAATTAAGTTGCCAGTTATTTTATAAAATCAGCACCTGGCACATGTAAGCACTCAATAAATACTAGATAAATGGAAGAATAAGTAAAAACAACTGTTTGGCAACTATGTTGTTTTGGTCACTTAGGTTTTTATTTTCATTAAGAATTAATCTCCTAGAATGATGGTCTATAATATACCAATGCTAAATTATGTTTGATTCAATTGCAATTTGAGACCTTACAAGGAGTGTGTAGTAGAGCAGCTGACTAAAACACATTGTGTTCAATAAAAATGTGTGAAATTGCACTTTAGATCATGAAAACTTTTCCTTAGCGGCAGCAGACGGGGTGGCAGACTGGCATGTGGTACAGTGTGTGTACACGCACCCCACCAGAGCTTGAAATAAGTATCAAACCTAAGATGGCTTCCTAAAAATTACCAACTCTTACCTCTTCAAAACGCATACCTAACTTAGGGTCCCTTATGGTGCTTTGATCCATCTCATTACTCTGCCAAGCTACCTCTTGAACAAAAACTCCCTTTTGAACAAAGGCTCCCTTGGGGTAGCATAGACCAGGGTGAAACTGCCACTTCATACAAAAAAATAGGGAAGTTCCAGGATAAAGGAAATTCAGAAAAGTGGCAGACATTTAAAAAAATTTTTCTTTTGTTGTATTTTTTCCATTACCATTTATCCCTCTTATGCCCTCTTTCACCTCCACCACGCCTCCGGCAGACATTTCAATTAACCAACCTTTCAACCTCTCTTTTCTCACCACCAAAAGCAGCCACTGTTCGAATGGATGAAATGACTTCGTCCGCCACTGACCCTGCTTTGGCATAGGCCTTCAACTCATGGTCAGTAAACTTGGACACGCTCTAAAATCCAAAAGAAGAAAACAAAATGTGAAGACCAGGTAATTGGGTCAGTCTGTCACTCAGTGATTCATTTAGGTGAGCAAACAGGTGGCATGGGTTAATACAAGACTAGATTCTCACTGTAACAGCATTCACCGAGGAAGACTTTGGTCCATGACCCATGCTAAGCCTCATCCACAGGTGTCTGGTTATTGGCCTATCCAAATGGCTGTATTAAAAGCCAGCCTCAAAAACCTTCATACAGAATTAAGCCTCCAGTAGGGCATTCTGTGAGTGTTTCAGTCATTAGAGTAATGAAGTTTTCAAGCCAAATCATGTCACATGTCATTGCCACTGGGCCAAGGACCATTGCACAGTTCACAGACAAACAACAGAGGCAAAGGCCAGAGGGCAGCGCAGGAATCCTGCTGGTCAGAATATGGAATGACAAGGGAGGTAGTGAGCATGCAAAGGTGTGATGAGGCAGAGGTAATTCCGTAGGAGAAAGCTTTAGGTAAATATCACACTATATTCGCTCAGCTGTAGGGGTTCAACCACCTTTGCTCTTTACAAAAGGAAATAAAAAGACATTGCCCTTAATATTAAATAAGTTACTTTCTCTACAATAGGACTTAGACTGAGTCCCAGTTAGAATTAACCACCAAAGAAATTTCTGGCACAGATGAAGAGACAAGAAGGGGAAAAATGCAAACATTGTGAAAAATCAACTCATTCAGAAATCTAAAAAATATACCGTACCCACACTAAGAGGGTTTATCTTCCAAGTTTTTCCAAACCTTCAGCAGCAAAACACTTAGCAAAGAAAATCTTAAGCATAATTCTGATATAAAATAATTAAAAGTATTTTATTATATTTATTTCACAAGTCCACATTTTATAAAACTTTAATGAGCTGAAAAGGCAACAATAAGAAAAGTAAAAAGTGGGGCTATTTTCATCAACATTAAAATGTGAGTGTTATGGATGACATGCAGTTTTCACCAGCCCCTGTCTAATTTATTTCACCAGTGTGTACAGGCAGCATGGTAACAAGATAATTAAGTAGCTAGGATGTTATCAGTTTTGTTGTAATGGCACATTAAATTATCTCAGGATATTTCAATTAAATGGATACTGGAGCTTCAAAAATGTAGATTGGGAAATATCTAACAAATGCTCATCTTTCTTATTGTAAGCATAAAAGTCAAAGCAAACAGAACCCATAACCTCTAATACCTCCTACGTTGCCCCTCCGCCTCTTCTTTTTTGTTTGTTTCGCTTTTTAACTGAGCCCAGTGAAATTGCTTGTATCATTTTACACAAACATGCACAGACTTGAATTAAAAAACAAACCAGTGCAGAGTTACCACATTGCCGATCAGTGACGCACTTACAGGAAGTTGACATGTAGGCACTGAGACCAGAGAAACTGTGCTCTAAGCCTGAACCATGGAAACCAGGCCACGTGTTGGTCTCCTATATGTTAAAGTATGACTATGATTCATTAAGGTGTGAATATTAATTTATTATGGGTTTAAAGAAAGAGATTAAATGTATTTGGTAGGAAAAAATGCTGAATCAAATGTTCACAGAATCCCTGAAGACCCTCCACAGAAACTGGAGCTTTTTAAGAGTGCATCTGGAAAGCATTGAGCAGAGAAGCATTTTACAAAGCCTGCATGATATGGTGGATTGGAAAAAACAAAAACTAATTTTTTTAGTAATTAATTCTGTGTCTGCTGCTGGGCTAAATGCATAATGTGGATTATGTTTTAAATCATCACAATGACTTTGGGAGGTATTATCCTTATTTTTAAGATAAGGAAACTGAAGTTTGGATAAGTTAAACATATCTTTCATAAGCCAGATGAAAGATCCTGGTGGTGACCTAGTTCAGTGGAGTAAGTTTTTGCTGTTGTCACTCTGTATTACCTGGGAAACATTTGGATAAAGCACCAGTGGATTGTAGAGAATATTGGGTTGGCCAAAAAGTTCATTTGGGTTTTTTTGTAACCTGGCTCTATAAGTAGCACATAGGTGTCTTTAACTTCATCCAAAACAATTTTGTTAGATTATATTGTGACAGCTGTCATATCAGTGTGCATTTAAGAAACTTACCAAAATTGGTGAATTTTTGTATAGCCATTTCAATATTGAAGATGGAAGAAAATATGCAACATTTTAGGCATATTATACTTTATTATTTCAAGAAAGTAAAACACAACCTAAATGCAGCAAAAGATTTGTACAGTATATGAAGAAGGTGCTGTGACTGGTGAACATCAAAATTGGTTTGCAAAGTTTCATGCTGGAGATTTCTCACTGGAAGGTGCTCCACAGTCCAGTAGACGAACTGAAGTTGGCAGCAATCAAATCAAGACATTAACTGAGAACAATCAACATTACACCAGGTGGGAGATAGCTGGCATGTTCAAAATATCCAAATCAATCAAGTTATTGGTAAAAATGAAAAATGTGTCTTTTATTTTATGGGAAAAAATACGGACTTTCTGGCCAACCCAATACTTTGCTAGAAAAATACCATCATGGAGATTGGTACTTGTTGTTCAATAATGTGAGCTTTCACTTGAATTCTACCCTCATTTATAGCAAATTATTAGTGTCCCTGGTCCCAGGACATGCTATCTAATTGTGGCTGCTCTAAAAGTAAGCTTTAATAATGTCTCAATCTTTGGGAGTGTGTTTTAACTGGAATAACCCAAAATTTCTATTCCTACATTGTTTCTTGGCCTGCATACTCAGGGAGCGGAGACTGTGGAGGGGAAACTGCTCAGAATGAAGCAGGTAATCTCTCTGAAACTGATCAGATGGAATAGACAGCACAGTCATGACTGCAGAAATCTCTTAGGTGCTTGTCACTGACATGGGTATATTTATTGGGCCTTTTTGAGGGGGAGCATCTGAGCTTGGAAGACCAGAGAAGCAATGGGCATTTTGGGGAGTGGGTGGAAATTTGTATCTGTCTCCCTGGAATTTGTATTCTGTTCGGTCACTCACTAGCTGTGCAGTCCCAGACAAGTCTCTTTACCTCTCTCAGTCTCCACTCCTTATATTTAAAGTGGCATTAATATTTCATAAGATTGTCATAAACAATCCCTTATACCTTTATATCTGCTAAGTCCTTTTAGTCTCAAGGTTCTCACATACCATAACTCCCCAGAAAGAAGTAATATCTTCCTCCTGCATTTACATAGTTGTATAACTAATCTATATACATGTATGTATATGTATATAATTACTGGATTATAGATAATGTGTAAAAGTTCCTCATAGTTCCTGGCACAATAGTAAATGCTCAATAAATGTATTATAAATAATATTATTGTTATTAGTACATCAATGTTTCTGTTATTTAAATATTAGTAATCCCTAATCTATGAAATGTTATTTGATACTGAGAATTAATCAATCAAAATAATGATAAAGATGTTGACCGATGATACACAGGAGAAGGGACTCCAGCTTACATTTTTGGCTATGTCTCACAGCCAGCGCCTTCCCATGGAGAGAAATGAGAAGACATTCTTACCAGACCGATGATGCCTGCTCCAATCCCAATGAGAGGGCTGACAGAGATGATAACCAAGGTCAGCTTCCAGCCCTGGAAAAATCCCAGCAGGAACCCACAGATGCTCGTGGTCATGCGCTGAATGAAAATGGCCATTTGGTCAGCAATGGCATCATTGATTTTATTAATATCACTAGAAACAAGAGAGGCTTTGATCACTCAAATGGATTTGGTCAAGTCAAATGTCCTACTGAGAAATCACAGTCCTCCTCTTCTTCGTACCCCATTGCCCTTGGGAAACATAACAGACTCTCACATCTTGGAAAATTTGCTGCAGCTTAGGAGGTCATCCAGCCTCTCCCCTCACAGCCAAGTAAATTGGTCCTTAACCCAGTTTTCCCAGCTGGTGTCCATGAAACATTGGCGAAGGCTTTTGGAAACCATCTTATTTGTCTCTTTTTTATAGCTAATACCCTTGGTCTGCCCTGGAAAGCCCTTTTTCCCTCCTTTATATCTGCTAAATCCTTTTAGTCTCAAGGTTCTCACATACCATAGCTCCCCAGAAAGAAGTAATATCTTCCTCCCTGCATTTACATAGTTGTATAACTAATCTGTATACATGTATGTGTATGTATATAATTACTGTATTCTGCTTATAGAAAGTATAGAATAGTGGTTAAGCGGAGAGACCCTAGAGCCAGACACTAAATTTAAACACAAGCTCTTCTTGGTCAAATTACTTAAGCTTTCTGTGCCTCAGTTTCCTCATCTATAAAATGGGGATAATGACACCCTACCTCAGTGTGTAGTAATGAGGGTTAGATAACATATGCACAATAAATCATGTACAGCAGTGCCTAGGATGTAGTAAGCAATCACTATGTGTTTGCTCTAATTATTCCCTAGCACCTTTTGTCCTCCCAGTAGGCTGTGAACTTCTTGAGATTAGGAGTTCTGTGGCTATCCTTATGCCTTGCATGGAATGAGTGCTCCAGAATGTTAGTTGATTATAGTTACATCAAATTGATGTTCCTGGGAACTTCCCCGTAATCCCCTGTCTAGATGGAGCAAACAAGGTTTAGGACTTGATAGCCAAAAAGGACCTAAGACATTACATTGAGATTAACCTATTGTATTCTAGCAAGGTTATACATCTGTCCAAAGTCACAGTGAGAGACAGAGTGAGGCTGGAATCCAACATGCAACCTACATTTATCTTCACCACACTACACACTATCTTTCACGGGATTTCAAAGCTTAATTCCTCTGAACTGGTTCTAATTACTCAGGGCTCATTCAGAATTACTGAGAGGGTTATTAATGACCCAAACTAGTATTCAGGTGTAAACTGGATTTACAACCAGTTTTTCAGTTTGAATCTTTTTCAAACTACTGTGGATTTTTTTGGTTTTTTGTTTCTGTGTGTTTCTATAAATTGCCTCAACAGTCAAAGCAAGAAAATTTTTTCATTGTATTTGTCTTTATAGATGCCTGAATTGTGAAATCTTTCAATTTCTCCTTTGAGGCCAATGACCCTACTTCTCTTAACTCTCCTGTAATACTTCATTTTAGTAGTTATTCAAGGAGCTATGCTATGTTGTAGCATCCTGGCCTTCAAGCTATAATGACCATATTTGATAACACATTATCTATGAGAAAGCCATGCTACTTACAAAAGTCCAACTTAGAGACAAAATGTATCAAAAATAACTGAGAAGGTTTTCAATTGTTATCTAATTTAGAAATAAAAGTGTTATTATAAAAAAGTCATACATATATTAAAATGTCCCATCAGCTACTTACTCAGAAAATCTTGTATTCAGCTCTCCCACTGAATTGCAGTCGAACCATCCTATTTCCATTCTCATTATTTTCCTAAAGTAAAATTTTCTCATTTTCTGTATCTGCCGAGCTGAAGCAATTACCCAAAAGCATATCTGGAAATGGAATAAGGAATATTTAGCATTGCAATGTTAAAAATATTCATTCATTCCTTCTCTTTTCCTAAGAAAATACTTCCAATATAACAGGTGAGAAAAGAAGGAAAGTATTTCACAAAATGCCTCATTTGGGGAAATCTAAGTGTGAACACTGGCATCTGCTCCTAAAAGTGGAGGTGAGCAGAGCAATTGCGAACAGGGAAGCCAGGAGCTCTGGGTTTGAATCCAGCTCTGCCACTTTTAGATGTAAACTTATTGAGTTTATTTTTTGACTCACAGTGCCAAAAATAATTATTGCTTTTAACTCATTAGTCTTGCATGCCACTTCTGAGTAAACTTTTCCCCTGAGAGGCCTGCCAACAGCATTTATACATAGTTTTCAGGCGTAGGACAATGATTTTCAGAGAAAGCAAGACAACGTTATGACATAACAGGGAATCTGCTAAGTTTCCCCCAACCAAGCAAAATGAGCCTGTCATTAAAACAGCCGGTGCCACAGTAGAAAAACTGATGCATTTCTCTCTTCAACTAACACTAACTTCCTGGAGTTTTTGAGTGAATGGGGGTTGGAGACATTTATTACTTCTTTTACAGGAGGCAGCAAAAGATGAAATACCTTTTTCCTTAATAAGGATTAAGTAACTCCAGGCCCTTCCATGCCTTAAATCTAGAATGTGGTCTACATTCAGTTCACAGAATTTGAGTTGGAATGCTGTTTTGGTGAGACTTTAGCAATGAAGGAGAAAAAGGAAGTCAAGTTTGCTTTCCTCCAAATCTCAGGCCCTGCTTTCTCCAGACCATTCCCTCTCCATCCACAAACACCTCCACACTGTCTGTTTCTAAGTGTAGAAGAGGGGTGAAGTAGGGAGGGCAGAGAAGGACAGGACACTGAAACCAAAGGCCTGTTCTCCATCTCTCTGGACAGCTGCTGTATCCTCCTCTCCAGCTGAGGAAAGAATCCTTCAGTTGTCCCCGGGAAATAAAACTGTAGTCCTTAAGGCTTCTGAATAACTTAAGAGTTGAAGAGTACACTGTATATTTCATTGTAATGTCTTTGAACCCAGATGTTGATCAAGAAGTAAAATAGAGGTGCTACTCACTTGAATATATCCTGTGATAAGTACCGCGACAGCAGTTCCAGCATAGTAACCGGAAAATTTGATCATTTCACTTTCAATGTCCAGCAACCTTCAAAAAAGAGAGAAAATGTTAAGGCTCACAAGTAGAATCAAGCTACCAAAGATTAAATTTGTGGGTGCAGAGGAATTTAAAATATGTGTATTTATGTTTCTATTCAATATGACTAAAGCATTTTATCTATGTAGAATTAAAATGAATCCAACAAAATCCCTGAATAGATCTCATGGTACCAATCACAGCCAAGATGCCTACCCCCTTCAGTTTTAGAGGCAGAGATGCTAGGGGTATGAAGTAATGAATATGCAGTTGTTGGGAGCCCGGGGACCCTAGATGGCAGCCCAGTGCTCTGTCCACTGAGGCCCCTTTCACTCAGGCTCCTTGTGCAGTGATGGAGCAATCATAGCTCCAGAACAATTTTCAAAGGCCAGGCAGGTATCTAAAAAGACCCTGGCAGAGAGGTGTGTGCTGTAAATCAGGAGGCTTACTCTTCCTGCTTTAGGAATCAAAGCAAGCTTTTCAAGTCCACCATCTCAGAGTGACACTGTGAGGAAAGTGTGTGTCATCTCGCCACAGAGGCAGAAAAACACTTCACTAGCATAGTCCTGCTGACTACAGCCCAGGAAGCTTCACTCTCCAGGGCAGTTTCCAAGGCAGAAGCCAAAGAACTTGTGGGAAACAGCAAGAAGGCTCTGCAGCATTTTCCAGCACAACTGTCATGCTGCGGCACAGGGTTTGGGATTGACAAGGGAAGAAGCAGGGACAGGAGGACACAATTATTCTGTGATCTCTTTCAGGAAATAAGGGATTTTAGAATTAGAAAATTAACATATTGGTTGATGACAATCCTGATTTTCAGGGACAAGCTAAATGATATGGAGTCCATTTCTTTCGAAAATTAGAAAACAGCATCTTCATCATTGATGCTCTCACACAATATGCTTTCTGCATTCTCTCGGGACTTCCTTTTGTGACCAAACTTGAATGTTCTCCCCCTCTACTGAACTCAAACCAAGTATCGAAGTAGAATTCATTTTATTCACAACAAACTATTATCCATGATGGATTTTATGCTACCTTGCACTATTATTCAATGTCTTAATTAAATACATTTTTATATATGAGTTTTAGCTGCTTGCTCATACCACCTGAAGCCTAGTACAGTATCTTCCACATTGTAGGTACACAATAAATGTCTCTTGACTTTGCTCTGACTTTCAAAATACTAATGAGGAAGGGAATAATTGTCTTGGTCAACCTCTGATAATCTCCAAACCAGCTAATATGTTTGTGTTCACCACATTCCCAGTTTTTCATGATGATTTAAGTGAACCCAAAAATGAACAAGGTCTAGAAAAACATAAACTTATATACAAGTATCCACAGCCAGAGGCTAACTATCTCTGTATGGAGCTATCATGTAATATTATGAGTAAAGCCTTCTAATGTATAAAGGAGTCCATACTTTAGTTTTCTGTTTGTGAAATGAAATTTGGCTATCCCAAAACAGAAACCTATGTGCATTTGTCAAAAAGTTTTACTTAGACTTCCCATAGTGCATTCATTCTATAGACACTCCAAGCAGAGGTGATAAAGTGCCTGCCATGAAAAACACAGCTGCCAGTTATAAACAAACCGATGTTTGTTTATAAACATAGGTTATAAACAAACCTATGGATTTAGAGAACTGAGCACTGAGCCAGCCCCAGGAATTACTGAGGCCAAGTTCAGGAGAATTATGTCACTGCCAAGTGGTGTGAATAAGGACATGTGTAGTTCATGATTCTTTTCACTCCTGAGACACCCCAGAGATAAACGGTTAACTCATTTCTATTTTATACTTGGGAAGAAAAAGTTATCTGTTTTAGAGACTACTTGAGAATATTTCTGGAACTACAGGACAAACATATCAGAAGAACTAACAAGAAGGAAAAGAGCGGGTTGGCTTAGTTCCTTTGACTGCACATCCAACTCTTCATGATCTGTGTGGTGGGAAGATCTTGTGATGTTGAAATTCTGGAAAGGATTATATAATTGTGCAGGTGATTTGGACCCCAGAAGGGGCACATTTTTTTTAACAGCAAAATTAACTTACATCTACTTGAATAAATTAAGTTTCCTCTGACTCATTTGTTGAAGAGAGAAGAGGGGAGGGAGACGTCAATTAGAAGGAAAGAGATATTTTACAAATTATTAATATGTGAGGATTCTTACCTTGCTTTTCCTAACAAAATAAGTGCATCATAAGATTGAATCACTCAATTTACACCTCAAGGTTTCAGATTTACTAAAGCCATAGGCTTTTCATTTAAAATACCTAGGAGGTCATTACAACAAGTTGCTTTGCTTGCTAAGGAGTTTTTGTTTTGGTGGTTCCATGGTCTGTAGACATAACTCTGACACGTTAGAATGAACATCAGTGTCAACTCTACACTGAGCATCACGAGCTGGCAGAAATGTGTTCATGTCCTAGTTTCAGGATCCTGGAGGCTCTATATTGCTTAATGTGAGGGACATTGACCTATGGGTAAATGGCCTGTCCCTGGCTAAAGTTGCTAGAACATCCATACAGTAGGGTATCATATTTCTAGAATAGCTAGATGTTAATTTCAGAGAATCCACAACAATTTTTTTTACCTGGGAAGCTATTTTTGTTTATTTTTAATCAAATGTTTTATTTTGAGATAAGGATAGATTCACAAGCAATTATAGCTAATACAGAGAGATTAACCCTTTTCCCAGTTTTTTCCCCGTTGGTAACATCTTGGGAAACTATAAGACAATGTTACAGTCAGGATGTTGAGATTGGTTAATCAAAATCAAAACATTCTCATTAGCACAAGGATTTCTCGTGTTGCCCTTTTATTTCCACACATGCTTTCACCTGGCCCCACTCCTCCCTCACCCACCGGCTACCATTCATCTGTTCTCACTGTAGTTTAGTCATTTGAAAAATGTTGAATGGAATTACACAGAATGTAACCTTTTGGGATTGGCTCTTTTTTCAGTCAGCATAATGCTTTCAAGTCTCATAAATATCTCATTTCTTTTTATTGTTAAGTAGTATTCCATGGCATAGATGTATCAATTTATACATCTATAGGTGAGTTAATTAACTCATCCATTGAAAGATGTCTGGGGTGTTTCCATTCTCTGTCTATTAGAAATAAAGATTTTTATAAAGCTTCTATTTTTTTTTACATTTAAGTTCATTTCTCTGGAATAAATCCCCAAGAGTAGAATTGCTGGGTCATATAAAGTTGCAAGTTTAGCTCCTAAAAAATTGCCAAACTATTTTTCAGAGTGGCCACACATTTTACACCCCCACCAAGGTATGAGTGATCCAGTTCCTCCATGTCCTCACCAGCAGTTGGTGTTACCACTATTTTTTCAGTCATTCTGATAGATGTACGAGGTCAGTCCAGAAAAAGTACAACCATCATTAATATAACGAGAACAGTTTGTGCAACATAAGTGTAACCTGGAAGCCAAGAAGAGTGGACAGGAATGCACATGTGTGAATAATAACAACTTCACTGTACTAGTCATTTAGGAGGAGGCAGACGCCATTGAGTGAGCATGTGTGCTGTGTGGCTGTGGCATTCAAAATGAGCGAGTAGAGCAACAAATCTGCATCAAATTTTGCATTAAGCTTGAACATTCCTCTGCAGAAACTATTTGGATGAAGGCTGCAGCTATGGGAAACTGGTGATTGGCAGTTTCATCACAACATGCCCACTCATGCACAGCTTTTTGGCGAAACATCAAATCACCCAGGTGACTCAGCTCCACTACAGCCCTGATTTGGTATCCTGTGACTTCTGGCTTTTCCCAAAACTAAAATCACCTTTGAAAGGGAAGAGATTTCAAACTAGCAATGAGATTCAGGAAAACAAAACAGAGAAGTTGATGGCAACTGGGAGACCTGTGTTAGGTCCCAAAGTACCTACTTTGAAGGGGACTAAGGTATCATTGTCCTATGTACAATGTTTGTTCTATCTTGTATCATCTTCAGTAAGTCTCCATTTTCACAGTGCATGGCTGGATACTTTATGGACAGATCTTGTATACTAATATCTCATTTTTCTTTGAATTTGCATTTCCTAACCCCCTACTAATGTTGCTGAACATCTTTTTCATGTTCTTATTTGCCATCTTTATAGCCTTAGTGAAATGTCTGTTCATGTTTTTTCCCATATTCTGGATTTATTTTAACAATTGTTTTGAGAATTGTTTAGCCTTCTAGATCCTAATTCTTTGTTAGATATATAATTTACAAATATGTTCTCCCAGTCTGTAGTTTGTCTTTTTATCCTCTAAACAAGGTCTTTTGCAGACCAAGGCTTTTAATTTTGATGATGTCCAAAGTATCAATTTTTCTTTTTTAAACATTTTATTTAAATTGTTGTTACAGTACAATTTTCTGTCTTTTACTCCCATCCCAACCCACCCACCCAGTCCTCCCCCCTCCCTCCCATTTCCACCCGCCCCTAGTTTTTATCCATGTGTCCTTTATACTCATTCCTGTAAACCCTTCCTTTTCCCCTGAAATTCCCCTGAAATTTTTCCTTTGAAGTATTATTGTTGGTTTCAAGTTTAAGAACTCCTTCGCTGAACCAGCTTCATTTCTCTAGAATATAGCCCACTTGGTTATGGCATGTAATTCTTTTTATATATTGCTGAATTCCATTTGGTATTATTTTGTTAAGATTTTACATCTGCTTTCTTGAGGGAATAGTAATCTGTATTTTCTTTTTTGTAACAACTTTGTCTGGTTTTGGTATCAGAGTAATATTAGCTTCATAAAATGAATCGGGATGTATACCCTCCTATTATCTGGAAAATAATGTATAAAATTGTGTTATTCTTTAAACATAGGTAGAATTTTACAGTGAAAACATATAGGTCTGGAGATTTCTTCCTTTTTGTTTTGGAGTTTTTAAATCCCTTAATAGTTAGGACTACTCAAATTACTTATATCATGTTGGATGAACTGTGGTAGTTTGTGTTTTCAAGCAATCAGTTCATTTCTCCAAGTTTTCAAATTTAAGTGTTTATATTTGTTTATAGCTGTTCCTTATTATCCTTTAGCTGTGATCTCATCTTTCATCCCTAATATTGGTAATTGTGTCTTCTCTCTTTTTTCTTTGCCAGCCTTGCTAAAGGTCTGTCAATATCATTGATCTTTTTGAAGAATCAGCTCTTTGTTATATTGATTTCCTATATTGTTTTTCTGTTTTTTATCTTTCTTATATTTTCTCATCTGCTGGCTGTTTATCTTCACAAAGAAAAGCCAAATTAATAAACCTTCAGATAAATGGACCAAGAAAAAAATAGAGAAGATTCTAATAGTTAAAAATCAGAAATGAAATAAGAACATTACTCTTAACTTTACAGTATTAAAAGAATTATAAGCAAATATTTGAAACAATTATATGCCAACAAGTTAGATAATTTGGATGAAAGGCAAAAATTCTTAGAAAGCACAAAGTTACTGAAACTGATGCAAAAAGAAATAAGACATCAGACTATATCAATAACAGGTAAAGAAATTGAATCAATAATTTAAAAACTCAAAAAAGAAAAACCCAAGATTAGAAGGTTTTATGATAAATTTTACCAAATATTTAAAGAATTAATACCATCTCTTCACAAACTTTTCCAAATTCATTCTTTGAGGTCAATATTACCTGACACTAAAAGCAGACAAAGACAGCACATAATGTAATTATGATGTGCCTTGGTGTGTGCTTCCTTGGGTCCAACTTCTTTGCGACTCAGAGCTTCCTGGACTTCTGGGTGTCTATTTCCTCTGCCAGATTGGTGGGGCAGGGAGGAGGATTCCTTCATTATTTGTTCAAATAAGTTTTCAATTTCTTGGCCTTCGTCTTTTCCTTCTGGCACCCCTATGATTCAGATGTTGAAACATTTAAAGTTGTCCCAGAGGTTCCCAAGCCCGTCCTCATTTTTTTGAATTCTTGTTTCTTCATTCTGTTCCAATTAAATGTTTATTTCTTCCTCCTAGTCCAAATCATTGACTTGAGTCTTGATTTCCTTCCCTTCATGGTTGGTTCCTTGTATATTTTTCTTTATTTCACTTTGCATAGCCTTCACTTTTTCTCTATTTTGCAGCCATAATCAACCATTTCTGTGAGCATCCTGCTTACAAATGTTTTGAATTCTGAATCTCATAAGTTGCCTATCTCTTCATTGCTTAGTTCTATTTTTGGAGTTTTGATCTTTTCTTTCACTTGTGCCATATTTCTTTGTCTCGGTGTACCTGTTACATTGTAAAGGTTGGAGCCTTAAGTATTCACCAGGATGAGGCAACCCATGTGGCTGTGCTGTGGCACTGTATGTGGGGCAGGGCTCCGAGAGGGAACAATGCCACTTGCTTGGCTCTCAGCCAGCTTTCAGTCACTTGCTTTGCTACCACAAGTAAATTGGGCCCTTCTGGTGCTAACTCCTAGGTCAGTGAGTTCTAGGACCCTGTGGGTCTCTCAAACTAACTCTCCTGTGAAGCTGGGAGATTTTCCTGCTGCCTCAACTCCCACAGGTTTTTACAGCCAGATATTTTGTGGCTTTATTTCCCCATGCTGGAACTCTGGGTAACATGATCTGTCTCACTCCCCAGTTGTTCCTCCCAGTTTAAATGCACTTAAATGTGGGACTGCCAGCCATTGCCTTGCCGAGAGTCCTCTCCACTCGGATGCCCATCTCCACCCCTCCTACCAGTCTGGATGAATATTTCTTCTTTAATTCCTTGGTTATCAGACTTCCATACAGTTCAATTTTCTGGAAGTTCTTTTTGTTTCTTTGTTTTTAAATTTGTTGTCCTTCTTTTGGTTACGCAAGGAGGCAAAGTGTATCTATTTACTCCTCTATCTTGGCTGGAAGTCCTTATCTCTTTCAGTCTTTAACCTCATTGTTGGACTATTCTGAGCAATTAAATTCTGATAAGCTAATCAGGAGGCCTAATGTTCTGTAATTCTTTTCAGCATTATTCACTAAAAGCCATTTAAAAGGCTTTAGCCTATTAATTCCATCCAATAGATTACAATTAATATTTGGAAGCCAATATAATGAAAGAGAAAAACTAGCTCCTACCATTACACATGCATGCTTAAGTGATAAAATCATGAGTTGGCTTGTATATAACAAGAGTAATTCATCTATTATAATAGGTGGAGATATTGTACTCTTAATGATATACTTTTTTTCTCAAGAAAACAAGTTGCAAAGAGTTGGGTAATTTGGGAGGCATATTAACGACTTACAGATAGGAAAATGTCCTCTCCCTTCTCCCCTGTTCCACCCAACTCCATTTTTGCAGTGATCACTCTACATAAAAGCTAAACAAATGTCTTAATTCAGAGGTGTAACAGTATTCATGTCAGTGACCATAATAACTCACAATTAAGGTATTTAACTCATCAACAGAGTTCCTGGTAAAGGAATGGCCCAACAAAGATATGGTCTACCCAATTTCAGTTATATAGAATTTTTTTAAGGATAAATATTCATTTACATGTTTGGTATCATGTGGATTCAGCTAAAGCCAGTGAATTTCTGAAAGCCCCTATTTATTTTGCACTATTTGCTCACCTTAGAGTATATGATCTAGTAAGGGTGAGTAAAGTGTGAGTCATGAGTAGCCACAGTGAATTCCTCTCTAATGGATGTTGGTGATGCAGAATTAAAGGTAGATTTATTCTTTAATTAATCTAATAGACCATTATAAGCACTTGGTCTCAAATTTTGGTCTCCCTAATAGTTATTTCCAAACTTTTAAACATAGCAGGATAGACTTGCAGAAATTTTCCCTTGAAAAAAATTTATCTTCATGACCATTGTAAAGATGTGGGTCTATTTACATTGCACAAAAGTCTGAATGTGTTTTTTTCAAAGGGGGAAGGGATTAACTTTGCACTTTGTTGTCATTTCACTCTGTAAAAAGCAGTACATCTCTGTCCTCCACCATAAATGACTTAAAGAACTGTCACAGGAGATAGTCTCTCTTTTACACAAACTGTTCTGAATCTTACTTCTAAATTTAGAAAAAACATACATATTTAGGTTTTAGAAAATGTATTTCTAATGGGTAGGCTTAGCAGTTTTCAAAGGGCAATTCTGCATATTTTGTATTGTCTTATGCTTTTCTATCTAAAGCAGTAACCAAAATTGCAACTACATACTTATTTGAACAGTCATTGATTTAATGATGGTATCAGAGATAAGAACTATGACTCTAAAGATAACCACTGTATCCTTGACACTTACTCAACTTTCTGGTACATAGTTGGTGTTTTAAAATTTTTGGTTGAATGAGTAAATAAAAAGAATACCCTAAATAGTAGGTAATATTATGGAAAAGAGTCAATGATTTAGAAGGATTTTATATAATTTGGAATTAAGCCTGTAGAAAAATTTTTAAATGAAGGTAAAAAATATAAATTCATTTGGGAAGTCATTCAGAGTGTCTTTCTAACCAGGATGTGCCCTGCCCTTGGTCCTCAAACCTGAGTCTATGTGTTCCTACATGCAAATGAGCTTGTTATGACCCTGAGGCAGCGTGAGGCAGGCTGAAAAGTTCATGCGATAACAGTGAGTCAACCTGTGCACTCTACGGACTCACTGATTACAAGTTAGCTGGTTGGGCTTATCACCAAGAGCACCCTGAGCTTTGGCTAATTCTGCATGGCTTCCTCCTGTTCACTACCCCACAGCACTCTTGAAAGAAACTCAACTACTAACCAAGACCAGTGGTCCCTATTCCAAGTCCTGAGGCACACTAATGAAATTCTCATTGTAGAGAAAAGGCTTGGGATCTAGTGGATCATTAGTCATGGCCACAGAAGCTAGGGAACAGGAGAGAGTTACCCCCCTCCCCCCCAAAAAAAGAAGTCTTGGATATGAGACATGACATGGGACTCAAGTAAAATTCATGGGCCATCTTCTTTGGCATTAAGTATTGGTAGTCCCATCCTCGATTCTATAGTCTAAAAAGTGGTTTAATTTGGGTGATGTATTTAATGGACAATTTCCAGTTATGTTTTTCTGCTAGGATTTAAAAATGTGGTAGGATAGGAGAACCTCAGGTCAGAGTAATTTGTAGAAATATGGGTAATGTTTTCTCTATCTTAGATACCATTCCAGCTTAGTCAATAAGTCCCCTTTACACATTTTTGAATTACAATTTAAAATGTCAAAAAAGAAGTAAAAAATAAAAAAATCACAGCCTACCCGCAACGCGTTCCATTTGTCACATTCTGGTTGAGGGAGATGTTGGTCCACACTATGGTGTTATTTACACATGCTTTTCCAGGGATCTGGAGTTCTTGTAATTCATTTTCATACTCAATAAAAACATCTGTCATGGTGCCAAAAATGAGTAGCACGCCTGGATGGGCTAGTCCATGGAGAAATGCACATATACCTCCCACAGACATCAGCCAAATGTCAGTCGCTGAAGCAAATCGAAACTTAAAAAACAAAGGATTCAGAGATCATCTATGGGTGCAAAGCAGGAGAGGTAGAGGACTATTTAATGTTAGTTACTCCATTCTGATAAATAGTATTCAACACTAATCTTTGTGTGATCCTCTTAATGAACAATAGAGTTCTCACTAATTTTATCAAAATAAATGGTGTATCAGTTGTCTAGAACATTAGACTCTTACCTTGTCTGTCCATGTTATTTCTTTCCTGGTTTCTGAATTGACTTTTTAATTTTTTAATATCAGGAGCTGACTTTAGCTCTTAGTTATTTGTCCACAACTTAAGTGAGACACAATCACCAGCACTGATGCCATTGCCATGCGTACCTGTTGTGTGGGGCATTCAGCAATAGTTTGAATTTTCTCCCAGAACTAATACTGACATGAAGAGTGACCACTTGTGTATAAAAATGCCTCCACTCTGAACAGATTTGGAGAAAATACTTATACTATGTAATTTCTAAAGTCTTGTTATAGTAATAAATATACATGATATGATTACTGTGATGATTCTCCTTACTAAAATAATCGTAAACCTAGTAATTATTTTACAGGACACTTTTCTAATCCAACTGATGTGTTTAATCAGCACTATTTTTCTAATTGTTAGTCAGCTATGTTATCACATAGACAAAGCTTATGACTGAAAAAGTGATCACTATAGTTGTAAACCTGCCAATATGACTAATGATTTAATACTTCCTCCATGGTCTGAACAATTCATAGTTGCAACACTATGTCCTATATTGACACAGTTTTATTACCAATTGAAAGAAGCCAACTTGACTGCTGTCACCTTTCTTCTCATTTTGTAACCTGAGGAGAAAAAAATAGGGATTTACAGACTAGCATTTCCAAACAATGAAAAATTCTCCTTAGATGGTGATTTTATGAATCATTCCTTCTCTTCTTTTTTTCACTCCTCACCTGAAGATATGTTTATTGATTTTAGAGAGAAAGGAAAGGAGAGAGAGAAACATCAATCTACTGTTCCACTTATCAATGCATTCATTGGTTGATTCTCAGATGTGCCATGACAGGGGATCAAACCTGCAACCTTGGTGTATCAGGACAGTTCTCTAACCAACTGAGCTGCTGGCCAGAGCTATGAGTCATCTTCAGTAAGAAATAAAAGCCTCCCCCTGGCTGAGAAATTCTTGCCAAACATGGTACCTTAAAAACAAGATTTTGTTCTTCAGATTTACCTCTTCTGTACAGCTGTATATAGAGAGAATTCAGTATAGCTATATATCATGTTCAGTAGAGATTCACTGAGGTTTTTCTAAAGGAACTGAAAGAAAATAAAAAGTACTCTGTACACTCAGTTATACTAATAAATAACTATTGGATTCAATTATTGATAGTTGTGTATTTATTGCCACTTTAAGATTCATAGTTTTGATCTTTTTCTTAAATAAGTCCCTTTAACAGTTCATATAATAATGGTTTGGTGATGATGAACTCCTTTAGCATAAACTAAGTAAGTAAGCAGAACAGAAACAGAATCATTAATTTGGAGAACATTGGGATGGTGGCCAGTGGGGGGGTGGGGTCTGGTGGAATGGGGGACAAGGTGAAGGGATTAAGAAGTACAAATTGGAAGGTACATAATAGAAAGGGGGATGTTAAGAGCAAGTATAGGAAATGGGGTAGCCAAAGAACTTATATGCATCACCCATGGACATGAACTAAGGAGGGGGAATTGCTGGACAGAATGGGGTGCTGGGTGGATGGGGGCAAATGGGTAAAAATTGGGGGAACTGTAATAGCATAATCAAAAGAAAAAATAACTATTGGAGTTCAGTCTTGACTTCACGTATTTCTACATACATTTCCTTGTGGGTAAATTGAAGTGGTTGGATTAGCTGATTTAAAACTTCCTTATAGCATTTTAAAAATTTTACAACTACATTAAATAATATTGATATGATAAAAAGTTCCCCCTAAACTTCCATACTTTCCATAAAATTATACTTTCTTAGTATCTCTTACTTATTTTATTTCTCATAAAATTATACTTAAACCATCTTTGACCTTCTCAACTCCAGGAATCTCTACTTCAGCTGAGTCATTCATTTATGGATACACCCTGGACCTTGATTTCACCAGGAACTGCTCTACTCCATCGCACGCAGGGACAGTTTAGGCATTTTGTTTTCTCGCTTCCTTCCCCCTTCCACAGCTATTTGTCACTCAGTTGAGACATGCAGTCCTTTAAGCCCTTTACCTACTTATAATTGCTAAACCTCATCAAGATTTTGCTTCCTTCCCGATGAATTCCTGATCCCACTATCTGCCAATTGAACCACACTCTCAATATCACCTTCAATCAATCATTTTCCCCAAACCCTTCTGTGGAAACTCCATCTTTGCATCCATCCAGCATGTTTGCCCTCTTCTCCTGAAACAGGCTGCTAGGCCAACTGGATACAACTTCTCCAGTCTAATGCTAAACACATGCCATGTTTAGCATTTGCTAGTCCTGAGTTTGTCTTAAAGAAACCCTTGGGTTTCTGGAGAAACATTCAAGGCCCTCCGTGGTCTGGTCAACTGGATCTCTCACCTTGTCTTCTTCTACTGCATTCCAGTTCTCACCATCTGAGCCACCTGGTCTCTTTGCTAACTTTGTCCATGCCAAATTTATTTCCACCCTATGGGCATTTGCACTTCATATTTCCTTTTGCCAGAATGCAGTCTCTTCAGATGTGTACATGGCCAATTCCCTCACCTCCTTCAGATCTTTCCCCTCAAAAGTCACCTTCTCAGTGAGGCCTTCCCTGGTCAAAGTCATTAAAATGCCAATTTCCTCCCACATCATTTCATAACTCCATTCCATGTTTACTTTTCCCTTTGTAGAAAAAAGTGATCAATTATAACTAGTTACCATGCTATATGTTTTATTTATTTATGGTGTTTATTATGTCTTCCTCACTAAACTGCAAGCTCTTCAAGGACAGAGATTTTTGCCTAATTTGTTCTTTTCTGTACCTCAGCACTAATTTTAGTGTCTGACACCTAGTAGACACTCAATATTTGTGAAGTATTGATTGTGAAATAATGAATGAATGAACAAATGAATGAGTATGGTCTCCAGCCTTAGCTCAATCCAAACTCTGTACTTCATCCCTCTAGCAATTGTTCCCTTCTTTCTCCTCAGCAACTTTATCAAACTTTCACACTTATCTTTTCATTTTACATTATCACATCTCTTAGGAGATAGATTCATCTCTCCTCTAGAACTTACATATGTTCTTGAGAAATACTTAAGTTCTTAAGAATTTATGTAAACTTCCTGCTCAGTCTCTCATCCCCTTTCATCTACATTTTCATGTATTTCCCACCCAGTGTAATTCTTCTAGGCCCAGGCTGGTTCTACCACTCCTACTACAAAACTAATGCTGCCACACCCAACCCCTCTGTGAGTTACTTAGAATTTCTTAAATACCTTCAACCTGTCCCTTTCCACCACTTCTATTACAACACCTTGCTTGGCTCCTCCCTTCTGTCTTCTAAATTAGACTCCATGTATTCTTGCTCTCTTGTCAAAGTATAACTAATTGATATTTGTTTTATAAGAGAATTTTAAACTAAAGAGGAATATCAATTAAGTTTTAGGTTTCTCCTATTTGCTTGTGAGGAGAATCTGGGTCTTAGGTACCTCCCCTGTACTATGAAATCATAATTGTCCAACTTTTCTTCTACTGTTTATGTCAGAATTCTGTACTATTCCTGGATATACAGGGGAGATTTGGACCTAGACTAGAAGGGATATTCCAAAAGGTTTTTGAAATCAAATTATATTATAGTAAATCTAAAGAGAAAAATAATGGATTATCTATACCACTTTATAGGAAGTACAACATACATAAAAATTTTTTTTCTGCCCTGGCTGGTGTAGCTCAGTGGATTGAGTGTGGGCCTGTGAGCCAAAGGGTCACCAGTTCAATTCCCAGTCAGAGCACATGCCTGGACTGTGAGCCAGGTCCCCAGTAGGGGGTACATGGGAGGCAACCACACATTGATGTTTCTGTCCACTCTTTCTCCCTCCTTTACCCTCTGTCTAAAAATAAAGAAATAAAATCTTAAAAAAAATATCTTTTCTATTCTGTCCCTTTTATAGGAAAATTGTAGAATTATTCTAGAAAAGATGCATTGTTGAAATAGTCACTTACCGTGAATTCTTATCATTGTTATCTGTTAGAGAAAAAAAAACAATGCAAAAGGCAGTTAATAATGACAAAATATAACATAATCATTAACAATTTTGCTCTGGGAAAAAATTCCTATAAATTATTTTTGTCCATGAAACATAGCAAAATGATTATTTGCTTTTTCTCCTTTCTCTTATTCTCTCTTAACATATATATGAAGATGGTATTCTTTCAGGATTAGGACTGCTGGCTTGAGTACATTTCTGGACTTTTTCTAGGATATGAAATGTATCTTCTGAATATCAGCTGGAGACCAACATTTCTAAATTATCTGAAGAAGATATGATTTTTGGAACTACCATATCAAAAGACAAAATCAGATCCACTTGCTATTATGGCACCACTTGCTGAGCAGGCCTATGACCTTATTAAACATGACTGTCATTTTACTCTTCTGAACTTATGACCCCAGGACTGGAAATTACAGTAAAGCAAGAACAGAACATGACTAATCACTCCCCACAGCCACAGGCAGAAGATAACATTGGAGCAAACTGCAGCTTATGCAAAACCACCCAAAACCTCCTTTGTTGCAATGCTCCCAATAGCCCATGGTCCATGCAACAGCAATCCCCCATATTTTTATAATCCAATAAAAGCTCAAAGCTCCCACCCATCAATGCTGGTATATCTCTTCATACCCTGCCCCCTTCCATTCTTGGAAAGTGAGTAAAAACTTTACTCTCTGAATTTTCTTGTCTTTGTGAATTCTGACATGGCCCATGTCCCCGACCACCCTAATACCAAGTAAAATGAATATTTATTTACTATTTGGTTCTTTAGAAACATCAGGATTTATCTATTTAAAATTTAGACCACAAACTAACTATGCAGTATGATGCCATTGATATTCACATACTAGTAGAAGCCATGGGATTGAGCAGCATATTCTTTTTCCCAGCATAAATCAGAGCAGGTGGAGGGTAGGAAGTAAAAGGGCCTGGGGTAGAGAAGCCACAGGGAAAGGAACCCAAGTTGCCAATGCCAAACATTACCATAGGATAGCACATCCTAATTCTCCTGGCATTTTAATTTAATATAAGTAAGAATAAAGAGCCATCATAGTATAGATAGAGATTAATGCGGGTTTGGGAAACAGAGAGAACTGGATTAGGATTATGGCTCCATTATTAGTCACGTGATCTTTGCCAAGTCTTGAAAAAATTTATCCAAGTCTCAGTTTCATAAAATCATAAGATTTGTTTAAAAAATAAGACTTGCTTAGAATCATCTGTGCTCATTATATGCTGGTACTAGTTCCCTTCCATTCTGGCCAGCATGGTCCTGGTATAGTTCCTCTCAAGGGGCAGTGCTTGCTGAACACTTACTACTCTAATTAGTTATTACAATGTATGAATAAAGGTAATAATAATAGCCAATGTTGGAAAAACCTGGCTCTGCCTAGGAAAGATATTATTTATAGATTAGATAATGCACTCACCCATATTTTGTACATTTTTACTATAATATTTTCAGACATTCCATTATGTGGATTCTGGGGAGCAGCACCCATTCATGTATGAGAAACATGTTCAGTAATAGTTCTAAATATTGTTGATGATTTTCTCTGCCCCTTGAAACCTCACGGGCTTGTCCCACTTTTGTTCTAAGCTGTCTTTTTACAACAGGAAGTGAGAGAAAAAGGCCACTTACATGACCCATCTGACTCAAAACCACGATTCTCCTCTCCAAATTTCTTCACGCTGCGAAGAATTACTGAGTCAGACATGGTAACTGCAGCCAGTAACCCTATAAGATAAAATAAAAGAATGATTACAATTATCCCTTTTTTAACTAAAGTAGCAAAACATGAGAACAATTTGGTTCAAGAAAAAACCTTCACTAACAATCTCATAAAAAGATTGTTTAGTGATTAATAACCCCATGAAAGGGAATAATGATTAGGAAAGATAAACCCAAACCATTGATTATAGATTTCTCACACTGATGAATGGATAGTTGCTTTTTTAGCTATCTGTTCTTTCAGCTTATCTGTCTTTTTTTCCTTCCTTCCTTTCCTTCTATCAGTAAAAAGAAAAATAACTATGCCCTGGCCAGTGTGGCTCAGTTGCTTAGGCATTGCCCTGTAAGCCAAAACATCACCAGTTCGATTCCCAGTCAGGACACATGCCTGAGTTGTGGGTTCAGTGCCCAGTTGGGGCACATGCAAGAGGCAACTGATCAGTGTTTCTCTCCATCTCTCCCTTCCCTCTCTGGAATCAATAACAGAATTTTTTTTAATACACTGGAAGTGCGTAACCAATTGGCAAAATTTTGGGGTCAATATCTGACCAATGACATGCAAATACCAGTGGGCAACCTTCAGAGCTCCTTTGTAAATAAAGCTCCTAGATCCAGGATGCAGCAAGTCCAGTGTGGACCAGAACTGCTATCCAACTTATTTTAGAAAACAAGTATAATCTTGACATCAAAACAAAAATGTTATAAAAATCATAAATACTTTTCAAAATAGGTTTAAAACCATTAAATAAGTTGTTAAATATCATTCAGAAGTTTTCATTATATGAAAATATATAATGAGTAATGTTAATCCCAAGAATGCAGTGATTGTTCAATGTAAAACTATTTTGATTACTTTGATATAAGCAGAAAAGTATTCAATAAAAATAAAAATCCATTATTGATTTTTTAAAAGATTTTATTTATTTTTAGAGAAAGGGGAAGAGAGGGAGAAAGAGAGGGAGGGAAATATTGATGTGTGAGAGATATATCAATTGGTCCCTCTCCCATGCTCCCAACTGGAGACCAGGTCCACAACCCAGGCATGTGCCCTGACTGGGAATCGAACCAGTGGCCATTCCCAGGCCGACACTCAATCCACTGAGGCACACCAGCCTGAGTGATTTTTAAAATCTTACAAAATTAGAAAAATTATTATTTTGCACCCCAATGAATAATTTTTGGAAAATGATCAGCAATGAGTACTAAAATCATTAATTGAAATACTGGCAAAGAGTAAATATCTAATATTGCAAAGTGTTATGAAGATGTTTTATCCTCATAGCATCATCATGCCCTTCAGCCAGGGACCACCAGGAATACACTTGTGGTTAAACAATTTGGATTTCTTGTTGCAGCGAGAGAGAACAAACTGTGGGGAACTATAGGTAGCTCAGTAAAAGGATGTTAGGAAGAACCAATTATAGGACATGGGCTTCAGTTAGGTGATTTGGGAGAAGGTCCAATGAAGTGGAGGTTGCTCCAGATTGGATGCTATCAGAAAGCCAGAGCAGTTTTATGACTGGGTAAAGAAATAGTAGTCATTCATTTAGCAGAAGAGAGGGATGTTTGTTTTTTTGTGTGTTGCACAGTGATCTTATTTTGTCCTGTGCAACATTATGAAATGGGCTTGCTTTTTCTCATTGTATCCTGGTCTCAGAGTGGCCTTGTCTGAGGTTGATGGGATGGTTAATTTTATGTGTCAATTCAAGTGGGCAAAGCAATACCCAGATAACTGGTGAAACATTATTTTTGGGTGTGTCTGTGAGGATATTTCCAAAAGATATTATCATTTGAATCAGTAGAAGATCTCCCTCACCAGTGTAGATGGGCATCATTCATTCAATCTTTTGAAAGCTTGAACAGAACAAAAAGGCAGAGAAACTGAGGGTAGAGAAACCAAATAGACATTTTTCCAAAGAAGACATCCAAATGGCCAACAGGTAAATGAAAAAAATACTCAACATTCATCATAAGGGAAAGGCAAATCAAAACCATAATGAGACATCACCTCACATCTGTTAGAATGGCTATCATCAAGAAGGCAAGATAAGTGTTGGTAAGGATGCAGAGAAAGGGTACTCTTGTGCACTGTTGATGGGGGTGTGAATTGGTGCAGTCACTGTGATAAACAGTATGGAGGTCCCTCAAAAAACTAAAAGTACAAATACCCATATGATCCAGAAATCTATTTTCTGTGTATATATTCAAAGGAAATTAAAACAGAATATCAAAAAGATATCTATAGTCCCAAGTTCATTGCAGAATTATTCATAATAGTCAAGATATGGAAATCACCTAAGTGTTTGTCAATGGATAAATGGTTAAAGAAGATGTGGTGAATATATATATAAACAATGGAATATATTCAGCCATGAGAAAGAATGAAATACTGCCATTTGTGATAGTATGGGTGAATCTTGAAGGCCTAATGGTTAGTGAGATAAGCCAGACAAAGAAGGAAAAATATTGTGTTATATCATTTATACATGGAATCTAAAAAAGGTGAACTCACTGACTTCCAATCAAGAAGGCCACATAGGCAGACATGGTTTGATTCATTGCACAACCACAACAAAATTAAAACTAAAATATAGAACAACCATCATTCAAAACTGACAGAAATTGAGTTGAATGGGAGTCTGACAACTGTAGAATTAAAGTAAACACATCCATCCAGACTGGTAAGAGAAACACAGATGTGGAATGGGCTTGTCCCACATCCACATGTGGTGGATGAAAATTTGGAAGGGATATCTTGGGAGTGAGGAGTCCCAGGCCCACATCAGGCCCCCAGTCCAGAGTTCCAGTGCTAGGAAGATAAGTCCCCAAAACTTCTGCCAGCAAACACCAGTGGGAATTGAGTCAGTGGAAGAAACTTCTGCAGTTTCTCTTAAAGAGCCCACACATGGAGATTAAACCCTTGTCTGGGGTATCATTGGCAAATATGTTTTCCCATACAGTTGGTTCTCTTTTTATTTTAATACTGTTTTATTTAGCTGTGCAGAAGCTTTTTATTTTGATGAGATCCCATTTCTTTATTCTTTCCTTTATGTCCCTTGCTCTGGGGGACATATCAGTAAAAATGTTGCTGTGCAAAATATCTGAGATTTTCCTGCCTATGTTCTCCTCTAGGACTTTAATAGTGTCATGGCTTATATTTAAATCTTTTATCCACTTTGAATTTATTCTTGTGTATGGTGTAAGTTGGTGCTCAAAGCAACAAGCTACAAGTGTTGGAGAGGTTGTAGAGAAAAAGGGACCCCAGTACACTGTTGGTGGGATTGCAGACTGGTACAACCACTATGGAAAACAGTATGGAATTTCCTCAGAAAACTAAAAATGCAACTGCCTTTTGACCCAGCAATTCCACTGCTAGAATTATATCTTAAGAACCCTGAAACACCAATCCAAAAGAACCTATGCACCCCAATGTTCATAGCAGAACAATTTACAATAGCCAAGTGGTGAAAGCAACCTAGGTGCCCATTAGTAAATGAATGGATCAAAAAACCATGGTACATTTACACAATGGAATTCTATGCAGCAGAAAGAAAGAAGGAACTCCTACCCTTTGCAACAGCATGATGGAACTGTAAAGCCTTATGCTAAGCGAAATAAGCCAAGCGGTGAAAGACAAATACCATATGATCTCACCTTTAACATGAACCTAATCAACAAAACAAAGAAGCAAGTAGAATATAACCAAAGACACTGAAATAGAGAACAGGCTGACAGTGTTCAGAGGGGAGAGGAGAAGGAATTTCAGGGGAATTTCAGGGGAAAAGGGGAAGGGTTTACAGGAAGAAGTATAAAGGACACATGGTCAAAAACTAGGGGTGGGTGGAAATGAGAGGGAGGTGGGGAGGGCTGGGTGGGTGGGTTGGGATGGGAGTAAAAGATAGAAAATTGTACTTGAACAATAATTAAAATAAAATAATAACAATAATAAAGAACCCACACATGGACTCACCTACACAGACTTACTCCCTCTGGGCTCCAGCAGGGGAGGCTGAGGTGTCAGACATCAAAGTGGGAAGAGGCCATTGTCCTATTTCTGGACCTTCCCCCCACAGAGTTGGCAGACTGGTGTCATATCTAAGATTCTATCAACCTGGCTAACACTGTTGGACCCACCTTGGAAATTCCCAGAGACTCTATCCCACCCAACTTACAAGCCCACCCAAGCTGCTTTTCCATATGAACAAACAAGCAGCAGCTGGCCTCAGTGAGCTCCAGATCCATAACTAGCAGCCTAGATTCACAGATTGGCTTTGCTTGGGAATCCCCAAGCCCAGCATAAGCAGCAGCCATCTCAGATTGCTTTATAACTCAGGCAAGGTGGCCCTGGGCAAAACACAGGTGGGTGCTGACCTTGGCCTATACCACCCAGGAAACCCTAGGGCTAGTGCACCAAGTGGACAGCTATAGACAGCATTGGAGCACCATCACCTTGCCCCTGCACAGCTGATCCTCCACAGAGGGTGAAGGTTGGTGTTCAGTGTCACAGCCAATCCTTACAGCTGACTGGCCTGGGTAAACCCCTCCCATTGATCTGCCAAAGCAACCAAGGCTCAACTACAAGAGGAGGATATACTCAGGCCACACAAAGGGCACACCTCAAATACCCAGCTTGGATGGTAGGGGAGGCTGTGCCCCTGGACCATATAAGACACCTACTACATTAGGCCACACTACCAAGACACGGAGTCAAAGCATCTCTACCGAATACATAAAAACAAACACAGGGAGGATGCAAAAATGAGGAGATAAAAAAACATGGTCCAAATTATGGAACAAATCAAAACTCCAGAAAAAGAGCTAAACGTAATGGAGAGAAGCAAGCTATCAAATGTGGAGTTGAAAACATTGATTATAAGGATGCTCAAGGAACTTAGTGAGAAGCGCAATAGCAAAAAAAAGATCAAGTCAGAAACGAAGGATACACTAATTGAATAGAGAATAATTTATAGGGAAACAACAGTAGAGTGGATGAAGCTAGGACTCAAATCAATAACAAGGAACATAAGGAAGCATAAAACAACCAATCAGAACAACAAGAAGAAAAGAGAATCCAAAAATCAAGGATAATGTAAGCATCCTGTAGGACAACTTAAGCAATCCAACATTCACTTCATAGGGATGTCAGAAGGAAAAGAGAAAGAGCAAGCAATTGGAAATCTACTTGAAAAAAAATAACAAAAGAAAACTTCCCTACTTTGGTAAAGGAAATAGGCATGTAAGTTTAGGAAGCACAGAGAGTCCCAAACAAGATAGTTGCAAAGAGGCCCACTTCAAGACACATCATAATTAAAATGCCAAAGGTTAAAGAGATGCAGAGGCGGAGGGCTGTGGGAGAATGGGTGAGAGGTGAGGGGATTAAGATATACAAATTAGTAGTTATAGATTAGCCATGGGGATGTAAAGTAAAGTGTAGGTAAGAGAGTAGCCAAAGAACTTACATACATGACCCGTGGACATGAACAAGTTTGCAGGGATTGTCTGAGGTGTGGACATCTCAGACAGGTGCTGGGTGGAAGGGAGCAAAGGGGGATAAATCAGGAAAACTAATAGCATTATCAATAAAATATCATTTTTAAAAAAATGTGAGTTCATAGAAACAGGACAGAATGGGAATTAGCTGAGGCTGGTGGATGGTGGAGTTGGGGAGATGTTGTTAAAGGTACAGACTTGCAACTAGAAGATGAGTAAGTTTTGGAGATCTAGTACACAGCATAGTGATTATAGTCAAGAATACTATGTTGTATACTTCAAAACTGCTGAGACTAGATATTAAATGTTCTTACCACAAAAATGAAATGATAATTTTGTGACTTGAAAGAGGTGTTAGCTAAAGCTATGGTGGTAATCATATTGCAATATATCAATTCAATATGTTGCATTAAACTTACACAATGTTGTATGTCAATTACATCTCAATAAAAACTTAAGTAATTATTTTAGGACTTTGGGCCAAGATGGAGGCATAGGTAGACACACTGTGCCTCTTCACACAACCAAAAGAAAGAGAACAACATTTTAAAAACAAAAAACAATCAGAACCGACAGAAAATCAAACTGTATGGAAATCCAACAAGCAAGGAGTTAAAGAAGAAACACTTATTCAGACCATCAGAAGAGGCAGAGTCACGGGCAGCCAGGCAGAGAGGACTCACAGCAAAGCAGCAGCTTTGGTGGACTCAGCAAGGTGGCATATTGTGGAGGGGCACAGTGCTCAAGGCGGCTGGCGGACCTGGCAGTTCCACTTTCATGAGCAGATAAACCAGGAGAAACAACTTGGGAGCAGGATGGACTGCGCAACCCAGGGCCCCAGTGCAGGGAAATAAATCTTCAAACAACCAATTAAAAACACCTGTGGGGGTTGAGGCAGCAGCAGGAAAAACTCCCAGCTTCACAGGAAAGTTCGTTGGAGAGACCCACTGGGTCCTAGAATGCACACAAACTCACCCACATGGGAATTAGCACCAGAAGGGCCCAATTTGCTTGTGGGAAGTGGGGGAAGTGACTGAAAGGTGGCAGAGAGTGGAGTAAGCACCATTGTTCCCTCTCGGACCCCTCCTCCACATACAGTGTCACAACCCAGCAACTGGGTTGCCCTGCCCTGGTGAACACCTAAGGCTCTGCCCCTCTCTATGTAACAGGTGTGCGGAGAAAAAAAAATGGCCCAAATAAAAGAACAGATCAACACTCCAGAAGAAATACAACTAAGCGGTGAAGAGATAACCAACCTATCAGATGCACAGTTCAAAACACTGGTAATCAGTATGCTCACAGAATTGGTTAAATTTGGTTGCAAATTAGATGAAAAAATGAAGGCTACACTAAAGGAAAATGTACAGGGAACCAATAGTGATGGGAAGGAAACTGGGACTCAAATCAACAATTTGGAGCAGAAGGAAGAAATAAACAACCAACCATAATAGAATGAAAGAAACAAGGATTCAAAAAAAATTAGAAGAGGCTTAGGAACCTCCAGAACATCTTTAAACATTCCAATATCTGGATTATATGGGTACCAGAAGGAGAAGAGGAAGAGCAATAAGTGGAAAACTTATTTGAACAAATAATGAAGGAGAACTTCCCCAATCTGGCAAAGGACATAGACTTCCAGGAAGTCCAGGAAGCTCAGAGTCTCAAAGAATTTGGACCCAAGGAGGAACACACCAAGGCACATCATAATTACATTACCCAAGATTAAAATTAAGGAGAGAATCCTAGAAGCAGCAAGAGAAAAGGATACAGTTACCTACAAAGGAGTCCCCATCAGACTGTCAGATGATTTCTCAAAAGAGACCTTACAGGCAAGAAGGGTTTGGAAAGAACTATTCCAAGTCATGAAAGGCAAGGAACTATATCCAAGATTGCTCTATCCAGCAAAGCTTTCATTTAGAATGGAAAGGCAGATAAAGTGCTTCTCAGATAAGGTCAAGTTAAAGGAGTTCATCATCATCAAGCCCTTATTATATGAAATGTTAAAGGGATTTATCTAAGAAGAAGAAGATAAAAAAATATGAACAGTAAAATGACAGAAAACTCGCAATCATTGACGACCATACCTAAAACAAAAAACAAAAGCAAACTAAGTAAACAACTAGAACTGGAACAGAACCACAGAAATGGAGATCACATGGAGGGTTATCAACAGGGGAGTGGGAGGGGGAGAGAGGTGGAAAAGGTACAAAGAATAAGTAGCATAGATAGTAGGTAGAAAATAGGGTAAGAATAGTATGGGAAATGTAGAAGCTAAAGAACTTATAAGTATGACCCATGGACATGAACTAAAGGGGGAAGAATGTGGGTGGGAGAGGGTATACAGGGTGGAGGGTTGTGAAGGGGGGGAAATGGGGCAACTGTAATAGCATAATCAATAAAACAGATTAAAAAATAAAAGGAAAGAAAACTTAAGTAATTATCTTAAGATGAAGGAGGGTGTGTTTGCTCTTTTGCTTTAGCTAGGACATCCATCTTTTCCTGCTTTCAGACATCGGAGCTCCTGGTTCTCAGGCCTCCAGTCAGATTGGGACTTACACATACCATTGGCTCTCCTGGTGCCCAGGCCTTTGGTTCCCCAGAGTCCCTGGGCCTCCAGCTTACAGACTGGGGGACTTGTCAGCCTCCATGATCACTTGAATCAATTCCTTATAATAATTTTTTTCCTATATATCTTATTGGTTCTGTTTCTCTGGAGAACCTTGAATAATACAATTGGTATTCTGTGAGATTGTTTATTTCTAAAAGAGCATAACATGGTTCAGGTGTGAATTCCAGGCCAGCTACTGAATACCTGGGGCTATTCTTTTGTTTGTTTTCTCGCTGAGCAGTGCATCACTCTGAACTTTGGAAGTCTACTGTTCCCTTCTGACATACCAAGGAGCTATACTTAGAAAGATGTATAGTCTTTCCATTAGAGGTACTCTTCATTGGTACAGGGCATACATTGTGTAGCATCTGACTGTTGCTCAGTCAGAAATGGAGGCTAGTTGCCATATCTCTGGTCACTCTAGAAATGGCAGTGATGACTTTTGAAGGCCATTGTATTGAAAATGTTAATTGCTTGCATGCATGCACAGAGACAGCAGCAATTTTATAACACTAAGTTCAGAAAAGTTCAATGAGATACCAAAATTCCTAGAAAGAATAGACAAGGCCTTGCTTGTGGTATTTTCCAGAAAAGGCAATGTTTCCAGAATTAGATGTTACATGAATTGCTTCATATTGTTATAAGTGTACAGTGAAACTCTATATCATTAGACCATGTTTCCTCTCACTGGTTAATTTGCTTTTTATAAGAGAAGTTTCTGGGAAGGTCATTTGGAGATGCTGGAAAATATCTTTGCTAATCTCTGAAACCCTGAAAACACAGTGGTAGTTTGGCTTTCAGGGATATTTCACAGAGGTCTGAGAGTGTCTCCTCCTTACTTGTACACTCTGATTTAACAGTGCTATATTTTTTCACATTAGTCTTTTCCATTAAATCAAACAGATGTAATGTTATCAAATTTACTCTTTCAGCACCTAAGCTAACAATTTGTTTTTGAGTTTTCTGAAGCATGTGAGAGGTACTTGAGTATCATGCATTGCAAGAAGCTTTAATTAAGATTTGTTAACAATTTACAATAACAAAATTTTACTTTAACCAACACAAAAAAACTCAGAATTAAAATTAAGGTATCATGCTATTTCCTTTTCACTCTGAATTTTAATGTAATAAATTATTTTAATCCCCCCAAAATCTCTGAAAACCAATTTCCAGAGTCTTTCAGTGTTCGGAACTGCCCTGCCTGGTTTCAGAAGCTGTAACCCCTGCCAAAGCTAAGGCTGAGGGAGCAACCTTGGACCGTAAGCCACCAAGAAGACAAAAGCTTATTTCCCTGGCAAGAGTGCCACTTCTGCTCCTTTTACTTCACCCTGCCTGGTCCCCAATGCTTGGTCAGTTAGCCAGTGACAGGTAAGATTCCCCAAGGGGGGAATGACCTAAGACAGGCACGATCACATGGGAGGTCCCCAAGGAAAAATTTTGGGGGCTACAGCAAAAGGGGGTGATGGACCCTCGCCCCTTGGCTTTGACATAGCCTGAGTCCTCATTGTCTGCGAGGAAATCTCCTAATCTCTTAGCTGACTTACTTCCCTTGCTCCACCTAAGCCCGAAACAATGACTGAGGGTGGTGCAGCCCTGTGCTGGAAAGGGCAGGTTCCCCGGGGAATCAGGCCTAAGAAAGAATATGTAAAATCCTGTGAAACCTGCTTTGTTTACAATGCCCTCAATGAAATGATAAGGGTCCAAACAAGAAGTAAGTTTGTTCCTCAAAGTTTTCCAGCTCTTTAGTTATCTGACCTAGACTCAAAATAGGCCCTCAGAGTTCTTTGTTATCTATTGTTTGATCTTTACTGCCTGGCAATGATTAATGAGCTTTACCTGAATTCTTATGTAAATGAACCCAATGAAAGCCCAGGAGGAAAAGGCTCTTGGCCCTTCTCTTTTGAGAGATCGGCCACCTTTCCTCCCCAAGCAGATCACGTCTTGGTAGACTTATTTTCATCTGTGGCAGCCGGCGGGGGGGCCCCTGTGGGCAGAGCCCCACCCCCCCCAACATTTCAGAAAGACTTATCTTTTAATAAACTTGAGAACCTAAGAGTTAAAAGTAGGGTATCAAGATTTCTAACCAGTGGTTGGCAGCCTCTGGACACTTAATCATGGAATTCCCCAAGAATTCTTAATTGTCCATGCCAACACCAATGTTTCTTTTTGCAGAATGGCATGTACACTATAACCTGTGTTCTACATGTGCTTCTGTTTAACTACCCAGGGTTGAAGTTTTCTTTGATAAAATGTGTAATCTTATAGACACAGAAACCCACATTAGAAGTCAGTCTTTTGACCTCACTGGTGGATGTATCAGAGAAAATTAGCAACAGCACTCTTTAAGGCCACTTTTTGCAGAGAGGGACTGAGAGAAGTACCAAGATGTCATCCAAGAGAACCTGGGACATTGACAACCTTAGTGCCAGAGGGGCATGAAGCTGTCAAAACTGGAGGAAATACAGGATTCTACAAGCCATGCCAGGAACAAATAAAAAAGCCCCAGAGTACAAAACATCAGTTTCCCCTGGCTGGCGTAGCTCAGTGGATTGAGCGTGGGCTGAGAACCAAAGTGCCGCAGGTTCGGTTCCCAGTCAGGGTACATGCCTGGGTTGCAGACCATGACCTCCAGCAACCGCACATTGATGTTTCTCTCTCTCTCTCTCTATCTCCCTCCCTTCCCTCTCTAAAAATAAATAAATAAAATCTTTTTAAAAAATGTCAGTTTCCACCCTGGGCCATTGTACTGAGGTTACTAGTGTGACCAAAACACCAGCCTGGAGTAGCAGAGAAGTCAGCTGACCTATACCAAATACTGAAGATGGTCTGAAAAGGAGGAGGAGAAGGGGGAAAGGGGAAGGAGGGGAAGGAGGGGGGGCGGGGAGGGGAGGGGAGGAAACAGAATAAGAATAGTTTTCCCAGTAGCTAGAATACCTCCATGCTGAAGGATATAAGTATAAGGGGAGCATTTAACCCACATCTTGTTTTTGTAAACAAAGTCTTATTAAAACCCTGTTGTGCCCATTTGTTTTCATTTTGTCTTTGGCTACAATGGAAGAGTTGAGTGTCTGTGACAGAGACTATACCCACATACCCCCACCCAGCTCCCAGTGCTTAAAAATATACTTTGTAGCCCTTTACAGAAAATGCTTGCTGACCTCTGCATCTTGAGATCAGCTCAGGACAGCCTGAAGCCCAGGGAGAAATCTTCAAGGACCTGATTTACTTAACGGAAAATTGCATAATGCTCAGCCACCCCCAACCAGCTCTATCCTTATAGAGATTACAGTATGGCAGGAAAGACAGATAACATATAAGAAGTTACAAGCAAAATGACTAAGGATAAAGGGGAAGTTCGTGCATCTCCTAGACCCTCAAGAAGCACTGCCTTTGTCTAGAGAGTTAAGGAAGGCTCTAGAACCAGTACATTTAGGTGACACCTTGAAGAGGAAAGGAAGTTAGGCAAGGCAAGAGGAGAAAGAAGAGTTCCAGGCAGGGGAGAGCACATGCGAAGGCCCAGACCTAAGAGACAGTCGGTATAAGGACTGAAAAAGATCCAGTGAGTCTGGGGACATGGATGAGGCCACCTTGGAGGATGAAGCTGGTTAATTCCTTGGGACCAGGTAATCCTTAATATTGAGGACTTGGGCCCTTATTCCTAGGGCAATGGGAACTAATAAAGGTTTTCAGGCAAAAGAAGGATATAATCACATTCATATACTTTCTAAAAACACAACACTCTGATAAGGCTTGAGACTTGGAAGCCCACACCTAGAGAGAGAGACTAGGAAATCATGTTGGTCAAGTCAGAAGCCCCCCCAGATCAAGCAGCAGCTCACCCTTGTTTACCAAGGTCAGGAGCATATGTAATTCAAATCACTGCAGGCAGTGATGCACCTGAGGTCACCAAGGGAAACAGACTGTGTGACATGACACAGCCAAGCCTGCAGTGACCTGGCTCTTGTTACTTTAGAAGTCAGCTCCTTGACTCTGTCACGGTTCAGGATTTTGAATTTTGTGGGCAGGGAGAGATTTATTCAGCTTCCCATTTTATTTTCTCCCAAATACTATTTTTAAACATGGTGGTCTTGCCCACACTGAATTCAGGAGGAAGAGGCTGAGGTTTCTCCACATCCAGACCAAAATGGTAAGGAGGAGCCCCTTGCAGCCACTGAGGAGCCAGGCTCACGAGTGGGTGGGCCTTACCCGCACCCCACCTCACAGTGTGAACCTTTCCTTTGCTCACTCTTACGCAGTTGTCTCCTCTATAAAACCTTTTGAGGCTGCCAGCTCCACAAACTCCCCTTCCCTGAGCTGCTGAGAGAAAAGCAGAACTGCTCTTGCTCCTTTTGAATCTGGAAGTCATTTTCCAAGCTACCAATTTTTCTAAAAACTCTTAAAATGTCTTACACTGCTGACATTTGGGAATGATCGTAAGGCCCCTTTGTTATCATCAAAGCTAGCAAATGATTTCTCTCTCCCAAGGATCATTAGAGGAGAAAAGAAATATTAACTTCATTGTCCAGGGAAAGGATTAAAAATGGGCCCTTTTAGCCCCAAGGGGAAAGAAATTCACAGGGATCCTCATGGAACATAACAATTATTTTCTCCACAGACTCACAGTTGACATGGAGGACTAGGGAATAGCTTCTCGAAGAAAGTAGAATTTAACACCAAAGTTACTCCCATCCCTCCTCTTTCTCTCCAGGCATAGCTCTTTGATCCTCACAAAGCAACACATAATTCTAACGCTTTATTCCTGGAATGGAACTCAGGCTTTTTTTTTTTTAAGCAATTTCAGTGTTTTATAAAACCAGAGTGGGCCATTTCCCCCCCTAAATTACTTCTAATTCACTCCCAGCATTCATCAGCAAATATTCGTCACCATTACTCTTAGTAGTAGGACACAGAAATGACTCAAGGGGCTTATAACCAAGTGGGGGGACGGACGTGTAAACAGTTTCTCTCTGCAGGGAAATGGAGGTCTCAGAGCAGGGCACCAGGTTAACTGAGTCTGGAGCAGTGGGGAGTATGTGGGGTGGGGGCGGATAGCAGCACACAGAAAGAACCTCTACTAAACAAGAGCCTCAAAATAAGTCAATACTTTAAAAGTTTAATAAGAACCACTATTAGATCCCAGTATTAAGAGTACCAGGTACAATCATTACACTGTGTCTCTAAAAGGCCTAGAAGGCCGTTCCCCCTCAGAACATTTAGAAACACCGCACTTTATCCCCAGTCCTGAATGTGTGTGATGTCTGATCTATGTATTCAACTCATGTGATTCTACCATGTGATTCTAACAGCTAAGGAAACCTAAAAACTGAAATTGGATTCCAGAAGCCAACTTTTCCCCCTCTAGCCAGGCATCCAGAGCTCGTATTTCCTAGCATCTGGATTATTAAAAACTGGGAGAATGAGGAAATGAACATAAGTCTGGAGAAAAGTAAGTCGGTATAGTTTATGAAAGCAGCACCGGCTTTCCGGGGTAGGATTTGTGGTTATCAGTGCAAACAGAATCATGCTTCATAAAGCCGAGTTAAGAAACTTTACTGGCATTTTTACTTTTGGCAGGTTATTCAATCTGTTCACACATTTGCACAACACATCTCCATGCACTGTAGACTCTCAAAGGCACTGATGCAGAAAATAGCGCCACGATGAGTAAGACAGCAACAGAGAGCATCTGCATTGTATATAATATTATGAAATCATTCATGTGTTCTGCATATTTCTACCCAAGCATTGTTGTATTATTTGTCACATGACAAGAGGCCACCTGGGTAAATCAGAAACACTGTGGCCCACAATGTGACCATTAGAGGAAACAGAGGTGCAGAACACAGCCCTCAAATGCTGTAGACAGTATAACTCACTTACCTGTGACAGTGAACTTGAGGAAGCCAGAAGAAACAATGAACTCCACTGCCTTTTCTGACTTCAGTGTTCACCATTATAAAGCACTGAGTGGAATTCAAGCTTTTCTGAGAACATTCTCTATTTGTTTAAGGGTCAATGGCCTGAAGGCCAGCCTAAGCACAGTTCAGTGACATCTGAGAAAAGATTGAATACGCTCAAAGTAATGACCCCAAACACGGTGTGCTGCCTGCGGAAACCCTCTGAGGGGTCACCAGGCTGTGGAAAGTGCTGATTTGTTGTGGAAAGAGGGGTGAGTCCCAGGCAAGAGGGACTGGGGCAGGAGTACTGTGATTCTGGCTATGTCCTACTCTTCTTTTTACAGGCCCTTATGTTCAAAAAGTTACTTAAAAACATAACAAGGCAGAACAAAACAAACAAAAACCCTTTAAATATCCCTCCTCAGTTTGAAAGATTACTCTTGGAAAATCCTTACATCACAGGTCCCCAGAGTCCCCTGGAGACAGATAACCCAAAAGAACACCTGAAGCAGCCTTTTGCTCCAAAGGCCCTTGCACCCTGGCCTGGAGAGTCAACAACCTCAAGCTCGACTTACCAGACGCAGCCTTGTGTAAGGGCAGAGTAATGATTTTTTTTTAAGGTTCAAATTAACAGAGATCTTAGCCAACCACATATAGCTTCTCCAGTGGTTTTTGTGTTGGCCATATCTATTCCTGTTCCTTTTTGTTAATCCTTTCACTTTCTCAAAATGTTCTTTTTTTTTTTTATTTCGCTCCCTGCCTGGGCTAACCCTGGCCTAAGCATGCCTTACAATGGCCCTATGCGGAGTAACAGCCAACATCGGTCGATCCCTTGTTGGGTGCCTGGCTTGGCCGAAGAGTTTTGTTTGTACTGCCTTATTCGGGCTTCTCAATAACCCTAGAAGTCAGGCGCTATCATTTTTAACGAGGAAACCCTAGCAGGAGCCCAAGCTCCTGACCGCTCTATGCCAGCCTCCTTCCACCCGTGCTCTGAAATGTAGGCAGGGGCCGGTGTTTCTCAGTTTGCAGAGTAAAGTCAAATTAAACAGTAAGGATGCATGTTCTCAGTTAAAAAACTTTTTTTAAAATCCAGCATTCACTACTGTTTGTCTCTACTGGAAGCCAGATATAAGATGGTTTACGATTTAGCCCCCAATTCTTTATATTATTACTATATTTGTATTTTAAAATCTCAAAACATCAAGGTCAGCAAAAAAAAGAAACATTTCTAGATGTGCCCCTACCTGACCTGATTCGAGAAGTCCTGGAATGGGATGACTTGTGACGTGACACAAATGTAATAATATTCTGTTTGACACCAACTAGGACCCAGAAAAAAGAACTTTGCTTTACACGAAAGCAAAAAGGCAGCACAGCTATGGGGTTGTAGCTCTGGTTGGGAGAAAATTCTCTACAGAATTTTGCTACCTTTGTTGTGGCAAAGTTACTGACAACAGCTGAAGGGAGAAAATGCCGGGGAGAAAACTGTCACCTCGGGACCAGAGCAGAGCTGCCCACTGGCCCCTGTGTCCTGAGACTTCCCTTTGTGTGCCGTGTGGACCTGGAGGAGGAAAAACACATAGAGTTTTAGAGCTGCAAACACTGCAGATACAGTACGTCCTCACTTACCACCGTAGGCAGGTTCTTGAAAACCACAACTTGAAGTGAACCAATGTGTAACGAAACCAATCTTACCTAGACTAACTGATACAAACCAGAATTAAGTTCCTAGGCATATTTCTGGTCACAAAAAATATCACCAAACTTCTAAATAAAGACCCAAAACATTTCTAATATTAAGCATTGAAATGAATGTGAGCTCCACATATATTTAAGAATGATTAATAAAAAGAGGTAAGATTATTATTTTCCAGCCCACTCATCCCCAGTTCAGTATTGCAGGGGCCTGGAGTCTGTCCCTACAGCTCAGGGCACTGGGCAGGGACTCCCTTGGACAGGATGCTTTTCCCTCACAGGCGCACTCACACTCACACTCACTCAGATGGGACAATGTGGACACACCCATTCACCTCATCTGCACATCTTTGGGATGTGGGAGGAAACCGGAGTCCCCAGAGAGGATGCAGACCTGGAAGAACACGCAAACCCCGCATAGACAGTGCCCCGAGCTGGGAATATATATATTTTTTCTCATCAACTTTTGTAATGAAATGACATTGGATGAAATGACATTATTCAAGAACCTGCTGTATTTCATCTCCAACCACCTCATGTTGTACAGTGAGAGACGTGAGGACAAAGCAGCAACCTGTCCTGAGCCCCTCAGGGGGTTAATGGTGCCTTCCTTTTTCTCTTCAGCCTGCCCCTTGAACAGGCCTGGGCAGAGAGAGTATTGAGTCAATCACTTCTAATTTGTTTCAGTAGTGGGCGAGTTTTCTTTATGGTTTGTGGTTTGTGGCTGTCTTCCTGCTGAAACAATTACTTTTGGAGTGCTGACTCTGTGCCCAAACTACTCTAACCTCTGGGATGCAGGAAAGAGCAAACCAGGTGAGAATCCCTGCCCTCAGAAATTTGCAGTTTAGTGGGGCAAGAGGTAGACAATAAGCAGATAAGTAAAATGTGTGATATGTCAAATGGTGGTAAATGCTATGGAGAAAAACATTCCAGCAAAGGGATATGTTAGAGAATCTGTTTTGGTGCAAATGTGTGCGAGTGTGAGTTGCTATTTTAGATCAGGTGGTTAGAGAAGAATTCACTGAGAAGGTGACATATGAGGAACCACCTGAAGGAGATGAGGGAGCAGGTGCGTGAGAATCTGGGGGACCAGCAATGCAAAGGTCCTGGGTGGAGCCGGAGTATGTTTAAGGAACCGCAAGGAGGTCGGTGTCACTGAAATAGAGTAAGACAGCAATAGTAGCAGACAGCATCAGTGCTATAGGAGTGGGACAGTGGCTCCCCAGGTGTGATTAGTAAACTAGCAGCATCAGCTTTACCTGTTAGAAATGTAAACTCTGGGGCCTACTGACCCAGAAACTCTAAGGGTGGCACCTAGCATGCTTAAGCTTGAAAACCACTATTGCAGAGCCTTGGAGGTCACTGTAGAGCATTTTGGCCCATGTTTTAAAATCATAGCCAAAAATATGTTCAAGAGGAGGGCCCAACCCATGAAAATAGACTTGAGTCTGCAGCTGTGTTTGGAACTGTACTGATGATCATTCCAGGTACTGTGGAAGGGAAAAAAGAGCCACCATTACTTCATTCCCTGCATTATTCAATAGCAAATTATTGAGGATCTTCTATCTGCAAGACACTGTGGCCCCTATTATGCTGGTTGCCAACTGGTACACATTACAATTAGTACCCTTGACAAAGTTTCAATTTTAAAGGGAAAATAAAGCTTAATATACAAAGCAATTAAGAAAAAATAAAACAGAGCAACATCAAATGTTAAAATGTTCAAGGTAGACCTTAGGTATTAAAAAAGTGACAGAGCAGTGTGGGCAAGAATCATCAGGAAAAGATTCTTGGAGGAAGGGGAATTTATGTCCCCAAGCACGAGAAGGACCAGGTGAGAATAACAGTGTGGGCAAGGTCATCGAACACACCCAGGCAACATTAAGAAGAACCAAATGCCTACTGAGAGGAGAAGCTGAACACAGTATTTTGTTTGCTGGCAAACAGTGGCATCTAAGTTTGTTTAAGTACGTGAAGACAGAAAAGGAAGGGTTTTCAATGCCAGTAGAACAAGTCCCACACGGTCTAAAACTGGAACTTCAGTCCGGGACAGGTTTTGCACAGGTGCACCAATGACAGACTCTTTTGCTTGGTCATTACCACCCTGAAAATCAATATAAGTTGTGAAAAGCCAGATTGACATAGTATAATTGGGTGTGTTTTGTGGCAGAAACAAAATGTCTAAATTCAAGCTCCCTTGGGTAGTTTTGTGTTTTTCAGGCAAGATGTGTGCAAGGATGCAATTTCTGTAGTTTAGTTCACTTCAGAGGGAGGTAGAATGGTGCAATGAGAAGAGCCCAAAACCCCATTTGCTCACTATACAGACTTCCCCAGCACTATGCCATGTGTGGCCTTGGCCCCTGGAACTCTGCCAAGCCCCACTTGCTTAGTGGTTTAGAGTAAAACACGTGACACATACAACACTTCACTGCAATCTTCAAAGCGTGCTGTCTTTAAGATGATCTTGGAAACAAAAGTTAAGAGCAGTGAGTTGAGTACCCTCAATGTATATTTTAGATGTTTATGCTCCCTCTAGAGAATTCACAACACCATATATAGCCTCATTATAAGGCTATATAATCACACTCTTGTCACATTGTAATTTACAATTATCTAAATGAAATACATATATTCATCTTCACAGTTATTTATCTTCTTCAGCAATACTTGGTGGGAATTTCTGGTTTTGTTTACCTCTTTAGTGAGGGAATTTGTCACAAAATACAGGCTTTGCTCGTAAGCAAATGTCTTCTCATATTTTTTAATGTAGTAGTTCTTGTCTGTTTCTAAAGGCTCATTCCAGTGCACATATCATGTCAAATACTAAACAAATATGAGGGAACATCAGTAATTGGAGAAGGGAGAGAAATAAGTGCAATAAATAAAGAAGAACAACAAAATAAAGTTCATTAAGAAGTGGTTGTACCTATAGTGTCAAACAGACACTTGAACTGTCAAATGAACTCATTTCTCACTGGAGAGGGGGCAAGGCTGCCTGAGCCTTTGGATGGATTGGGTTTTCATGTCTCAGCTTCACTCAGGACACCTTCCTTCTTAAAGGGATGCTTCAGTCTTGGAAACCATTTTTTTGTTGGGGTGGAAGAGGTAGAAGCGTAAGAAGTGGGTGGTTGTTAACAGTCAAGCATAGGTCATGGTGATCTATGCCGAGTGGTTAAACTTATGAGGTGTGAGTGGTACCTATTACTCCCTAGCCTAAAGCAAGACAATTTATTCTTAATACAACAAACTTTTGCAACAAGGAACCAGTTTTACCAAATCAGTCAATCGTGTTTTTGAACAATTTGATAGGCCCATAAATCCAAAGTCCAGTTCTCTATGTAAGCCTTTCAATCCAGGTGGATGTTGGTAAACTCATTTTTAGCTTTGAGGGAAAAAAGGAAGGCAGCCACATTATTTGTATTGCTATGTTGCCAATGGCTGTTCAGAACACTCCACTACAACTCTTGTTAGCTTTGGGTGAGTCCTTAATACATCAGGATACATAGCTTGTGAAACACAACAGCAGTCAGCTATCTAGACCTGACTCACTAATTCATTGCTTCTCAATGACATATGACTAGGCACACACTTGAGAATGTCACAATTTTTAATAGCAATGATTAAGAGTGATTAACTAGGGTGTCCTAGTCTTGTGTATCAAACCTCAAATTGAGGTAGAGTAAAATAAAGGACTGTCATCCAGGTTCAACTTGCATCTGACTCTGATAAAGATGCCCAGGTGGCTGCCATTACACCAGGGACTCTTTCCCAGGCCAGGCCACACTTACCACACCCAGGATGCGGTCAGGCATCTGCACCCTTGCACCACAGCCCATCTCACATGAGCTGATCTGCCACATACTTATTTCCTTATTGAGTGTGGAAGTTGCCAGCATTCTCAGGAATTCACTCCAGACCTTCACATGTAATTTACAGACATATATACTAGTGATAGCCACTAGTTTTCTGTTGTGTTTTTTTTTTAATTCAGGGCTGTTCTCTATGTCTTTATTTTTAGAAATGAATGTGTGTGGGTGGTGTGTGTGTGTGCCATGCACAAGCAAATGCACCATGTTCCATATTCTAAGTTATAGTATTTCCCTCTCAGTCAGAATTTAAGGGATTATGTCTGGTGACTATGAGGTGACATACTAATAACCTAAGAGCCACATGCTGAGGACAGCAGGGTAGAGAGACAGAAAGAGCCTCCAGCTTTGATGATATGATTGAGCCACTGAACCAACCCTGAAACTAAGTGCTTCCAGATTTCTGCTCTGACCAGTGTGGCTCAACTAGTTGGGCATCATTCAGCAAATCAGAAGGTCACTGGTTCAATTGCCAATCAGGGCACATGCCTGGGTTGCAGGCCTAGTCAGTCGAGGTGTGTGCAAGAGGCAGCCAATTGATGTTGCTCACACTGATGTTTCTCTCCCTCTCTTTCTCCCTTCCTTCCCCTCTCTCTAAAAATAAATAATAAATATTTAAATGTTTCCACATTCCATAGAATATGAAATAAGTGCTTTTGTTACTTAAGCCACTTTACCAGGATATTCTTTCATATGCAACTAGATACATGATAACTAGATATCCCTTAAGCTTCCTAAGTAGCTCCAGAAACTAAATTGCATCTTTTCTTTTTGAGGAGGTATAGGAGAATAAATACACATACATGCACACATAATTTTATATGTGTGTGTAATTTTAAAGATAATTTCATATCTTTAATTATGAAGGTATGATTGTAAAGAATGCAGAAAATAACAGTAAGAAAAATAAAGAGGAAGAAACAGTTTAACTAAGCAATTCTTTAATGATTCATCTCAAATATTTATTGCAATGACTTCTCACGGCCTCTCTGAATGTCCCCCAACTAAGTGGCTATTGAGTTCCCTCTTCTCCCTCATCCCAATTCCTGATGTGTCACTGCCCATTCAAATCTACCATCAAACACGAAGTTTTTCTTTTCTCCACATCTCTACTTCCCAGAACCCTTTCTTATAAAATATTCATAGTTAATTCAGTTGGCCATTCTGAGTAACAAACTTTCTTTTTCTTTTTCTTTTTTTAAGATTTTATTTATTTATTTTTAGAGAGGGGGAAAGGAGGGAGAAAGAGAGAGAAACATCAGTGTGTGGCTGCCTCTCACTCATCCCCTACTGGGGACCTGACCCACAACCCAGGTATGTACCCTGACCAGGAATCGAACAAGCAACCCTTTGGTTTGCAGGCTGGCACTCAATCCATTGAGCCACACTAGCCAGGTGAATAACGAACTTTCCATCCTGAAACCGTGGTCAATCACTGAGAAGGCGCTGGTGTGATAAACATTGCTGTGACTTACTCAAAGCCTGCATTAGCCATATTTTGGCATGACCTTGAGGTTGAGCAGGTTTCTCCAACCCCTGCCGAGATTCTTATAGCTGCTTAAAGCCTGCAAAAAAAAAAAAAAAATTAATCAAGAGTGCTCAAACCAGTAGCTGCAAACAACTCACAGTTGAGGAAGCTGTGCTGAATGGTTTGGTGGCAACTGAGGTTTGGGTGAGATAATAGACAAGTGTGGCATCATTGGCTATCATGCTTGAGGACCAGTCTTTAAACCTATTATATTGGCTTATTATGTGAGTGTTCTTGGACCTTGTGTAATCAGACTTGTATCTGAACAAGAGAAGATAATATATAATAAAAAAAACCTGTACTTTCTTCATTCATGAACCCTATTTATTACTTTTTTTAAAAAAGATTTTATTTCTTTTTAGAAAGAGGGGAAGGGAAGGAGAAAGAGAGGGAGAGAAGCATCAATGGGTGGTTACCTCTTGAGCACCCACTACTGGGGACCTGGCCTGCAACCCAGGCATGTGCCCTGACTGGGAACCAATCCAATGACTTTTTGGTTCCCAAGCTAGCACTCAATCCACTGAGCCACACCAGCCAGGGCTATTTATTACTTCTGATATCTTCTACCATATCCTAAACTCCAAAACATTGGCATTTAAATTTTATAATAGGGATAACGCTTACAGCAATGTTAAGTGTGCATACCCTCATAATTTCCAATATTGCTTCTGAAATGTCACCTTCAAATCTCTAGCCCCAAACTACTTACAGCTCCCAGCTCTGAGAAACCACTTCCTCTTTTCTTCATATTTCCTCTGGATTCACATTTGTCCTCTTGTGAAGGCATAGCTGTAGTTTCTGACACAGCTGTTGGATTTTATTTTAGCTACAATGTCCTTTGCTCTCATTTTTATTTCATTCACATCCTCATAACACTTCTCATAAGTCCCTCTCATAAACCCATGGCCTTTTGAACTTATCAAACAATCCAGTGAGCTAGCTTCTCTCCTTCTTTGTTGGTAATTCCTGATTCATTGTGAACACAAAGAAGTCTCCTCTCTTTCCCTTGGGTCATCTTGGCTTTCAGTTTCTCCATTCCAGAGAAGTGTTTGAGCAAAGCAAACCACATTCCTGACCCATGTAAGGGGGAGAAAAACAAGCAAAAGTAGGGGTTTGTTCTCATTGCTGGAATGTAGGCAGATGCTCAGGAAACACTTCATGCTTGTTACTCCTCAGCAAGAACCAGAATAAAACTGTTTCTGACACCTAATTCACTGCATTTTTCATTTATTCATTTCATAAACTTTTATTTATCAAGGGCTATTAGCTTGGCATCTTGATAGACACTGTGGGTAGAGAAGGTGAGCAAAACAGACATGGTTTCATGAAGCATATTGTCTGATAGAGAACCAATAAGAAATAAGTAATAATAACAATCGTCATAAAAATGATGATAAAGATCATAAGGTGTATTAAGGAAAAGTTCCAGATGCTATGGGAGAGTTCGGCAGAGAAATTTAACTTACATTGAAGACTTGGAGAAGGCTGGCCCTGAGGAAGGTATGCTGACCGGATCATCCAAGAAAAGGGTTGGAGGAAGAGAACGATAGCTAAGGGAAAACAGCTCATACAAAGCCCTAAAGCAGGAGACCACTCACATCAGAGTACCTAAAAAAGGCCAGCGTGGCTGGAGAATGGTGAGCAAGGGAGTGAGTGGTGTGACCTGTCACTGGACAAGATGGGGAAGGCTAGTCGTGCAGGACTGTGAGCCACATTAATGAGCTATGACTCAGTAGACAAATGTTGTGATTTGATTTGCATTTTTAAACATTCATTCTAAGCAAGGGGTGACTTGAGGGAAGTCACCCTTGGAAGTCAATCTTGAAAGCAGAGAAACAGGTAGAAGAGTACTGGAGTGCCACCGTCAAAATATGGTATGGCAGCTTATCTTACGGTGTTGGTAATAGAGTTGCCCAGAACTGGCTAGTTTTAAGAAATATAAGTAAGATTAATTATTATTTCTTAATTATTACAATTATTAGATTTGTGAGTCAGCAGGAATGGAGAGATAGTGATGACTCCAACATTCTTAGAATAAATGATTAGACAAAAGTGTCATTTAGTAAAATGGATAAGAATTGGGAAGAAAAAAAATTACAAGTGTAAGAACTAAGTGTTGAGTTTTTTTTATTTTAATCATTGTTCAAGTACAGTTTTCTCCCTTTTACTCTCAATCCAGCCCACCCACCCAACCCTCCCCACTTCCCTCCCAGTTTTTAATATGTTTATTTTGAGATATTGTGAGATAGTAAGGAGAAATATCAAGTAGCAGTTGGGTCTGGAATTCAGCAAGTAACTCTAAACAGGAGATATTAACTTTGGAGTCATTGTAGTTTCTGGTATTTATGAGATTAGAAGAATATAAAATCACATAGGAGATTAAAAAATGAAAAGAAAGGCTATGATTGATTCCTAAAGGACTCTATCATTTAGGATTGGGTCAAAAGATCTGGGTTTTAAAATTTAGGATTAAAAACCAGAAGAGTTTCTAGTAGTGGATTCTGGAAACTAAGTTTTTCAGATAGTCTATCTTTTCAGCATTTCAGAGAGTCAGGTATTAAGCTGGAAAAAAATAATATTGTCATTATCTTCTATAATCATCAAAAAAAGTATGGTAGGCTATAGAAGTTGTTAGTAGTATTTGGATCAATCTGTTGTCCAACTGGAGATCTACAAAAGGGTTTCAGACATTATTCAAATTGATTGGTGACATCAGGGAAGATGGCAGAGTAGGAACCTCAGGGGGCTTCTTCCTCCCCAGGAACACCCCAAAATATGGCAAAACTATAAGGATCAACATTATTGGAACTCTTAAAGATAGACAAAGGTTTACAGCAACTAAGTGAATGTTTAACCAAGAGAAAACCCACTGGAACATAGTAAGAACTCTGACATTTTAACCCCATCTCCATCTTCCTCCCCAGCACAATGTAGGTCTTCAGGAGGGCAGCTTGAATCCCCAGTATGAACACAAAATACTGGAGGGAGTGGAGAACACCTTGTTTCTAATTCTTTATTATCACATTTGTTTTGACCAGTCCATGGATTCCCAGAAGAACTAACACAGGCTGCCTTTGTTTCACCTGACTTGAAATTCTCTCATGGTAGACAGTGTTCTGTAAGAATACTGACAGCTAAATGAGCAAGCGTCTGCCCACTGGGGCAAAGATCAACAGGTGAAGCAAACACTAGTCATGACAAAAGCCAGGAAGAAAAAGCTGGGGAATGAGACTCTGGGGAATAAGGGCTTTGAAAATCTCCTGAGTATACCAGGTAATCCAGAAAGGCATCACATGATCACAGTATCACACATGCTCAGAAAATAGCACAGAATACTGAAGGTTGATCTATAGGCTCAGCATAAGAAGGAAGTGAAGGCTAATTCAGAGTTGTAAATGACCTGGCTTAGCATTGAGAAGTAGCCCAACATAGAGCCAATTTTCCAAGACCTGGAGACAATTTTCTTCTCCTTTTTTTCTTTTTCTTGGCTCTTGTCATTTAAAAGAATATATCTATCAAACAACTGGTTTACTACAAAGCTAAAGAAATAGAGACTTAGGGAATCAACAAAAAAAAATACATTCTCTTAGAAAAGTCGTTCAGCAAACAACTACAACCCACAGCAAGGAGCAACAGATTCCAGAAAGAGTAGATTTTGATTTTCAGAGTTTTCAGTGGAGAAGGAATAGTCTTTTCAACAAAGGGTGCTGGAAAAACTGAACATCCACCTAGTTCTTCTACTTAAACTTCTGCTTGATTTTCAGAGCTTCTCCTATGTCTGCTGTCTCTTAAAAATAACCAGCCTACAGTAATCCTGTGCCAGAGAGACACATTTTGGGATGGCAAATCCCCCTACACTCACATGCTTGATGGTTTGGTACTAGCAGGTAGCTGTGCCACAGGATTTAGCAACCTAGCCCAGACTATATATGGTGGCAACATTATAGGAGGGCAGGTACCCATGCACTGTTTTCTAGATTTTTTATTTATTAATTTTTGGGGGAGAGGGGAAGGGAGGAAGAAAGAAAGGGAGAGAAACATCAATTGGTTGCTTCTCACATGTCCCCCAACTGGCAACCCGGCCCACAATCCAGGCATGGACCTTGACCAGCAATTGAGCTGGTGACCTTTTGGTTTTGTGGGACAACGCCCAGCTACGGAGCCACACCAGTCAGGGCTGCACTCTTTTTGAAAGCCTGCCCTTGCCTCACTTCTGCTGATGTCCCATTGTCTGAAACAAGCCATATGACCAAACCCAGACTCAGGGTGGGCAGTGACCACCCACAAGGGAGCAGTTAGGGAGGAGGCTTGCCCATTCCTGAAACAGTCTACCACAAATACCAGCCATGCAAAGGGGCTTAAATAGTATAGATTTTGGGGATTTACTCTACATAAACGATCAGGCATATGCAAAGATGGTCATTTAAACATGTTCTTTGAAATATTACTCATAATAATAAAAAATTAGAAGCAGTCTAAATGATCAATTATTGGAAGTTAGCCAAGCAAACACATATGGAATATAAGGTTTTTTTTAAAAAAATCACTGAGCAAAAGTTTATTTATTAATATCAGAAAATGTTTGTAATAAGTTTATGGTAAACTTTTTAGAAAGCTGCAAGCCAGAAAGTACTCTGGTACATTGTAAGTATAAAGCACAAAGTGCATTTGGGACATTTCCCTAACAAATGTTGGGCTCTGCATTGGACAGCCACTGAGAACTGGGAAGTGAACCTGCACTGGGCCAGATCTACTTCACTATGAGACATCACCTCTGCCTACAGCCAGCCAGTACCAACAGAGTTGCAACAACGTGTCCCTTACTTTTGGTAGGTTTCATTAACAACATGGCCTTTCCCAGGGTGTGATGTTTTGTACTCAAATTATTGGTTTGGCAAAAAAATCCTTTTTTTTTTCTTGAAAAGACACGTTTTTCATTTTCACCAATAAATTTATTGATGTGGATATTTTGAGTATGTTGGCATCTCCCACATGGTATACCATTGATTGTTTTCATTTAATATCTTCATTTGACCACTATCAACTCCAACTGGTCTACCTGACCATGGACCATTGTACAGCAAGAAATCTCCAGCATGAAACTTCACAAAGTGGCCACTTTTGACATGTTCAATCAGTCTCAGCACCTTCTCCATACACTGCACAAATCATTTTTTGCATTTCAGTTGGGTTTTTACCTTTATTAAAATAATAAAGCATAATATGCCAGAAATGTTGCATCTTTTTTCTATTTTCAACATTAAAATAGCTACACAAAAATTCACCAATTTTGATTTTTCTTTTAATGCACGCATATATGACAGTTGTCACAATACAATCTAACAAAACTGTTTTGAATGAAGTTCAGGACAACTAAACACCATCTTATGGAAAAAACCAAATGAACTGTTTGGCCAACCCAATGGCTTATAGGCAATTTGCTTTTGAACTAATAATTCACAAGTTATATATAAATAACAAAGTATATTTATATCATGTTTTAAATTTTTTATAATAGAATATTTCTCTTTTTAATATATTTTATTGATTATGCTATTAGTTGTCCCATTTTCCCCCTTCACTCCCCTCCACCCTGTACACCCTCTCCCATTCATATCCCCTTTAGTCATGTCCATGTGTCATACTTATAAGTTCTTTAGCTTCTACATTTCCCATACTATTCTTACCTTCCCCCTATCTATTTTCAACCTACAATCTATGCTACTTATTCTCTGTACCTTTTCTCCCTCTCTCCTCCTCCCACTCCCCTGTTGCTAACCCTCCATGTGATCTCCATTTCTGTGGTTCTGTTCCTGTTCTAGTTGTTTACTTAGTTTCTTTTGGTTTTGCTTTAGGTGTGGTTGTTAATAATTGTGAGTTTGCTGTCATTTTACTATACATGTTTTTTCTGTATCTTCTTTTCTTAGATAAGTCCCTTTAACATTTCATAAAATAAGGGCTTGGTGATAATGAACTCCTTTAACTTGACCTTATCTGAGAAGCACTTTATCTGCCCTTCCATTCTAAATGAAAGTTTTTCTGGATAGAGTAATCTGGGATATAGGTCCTTGCCTTTCATGACTTGGAATATTTCTTTCCAGCCCCTTCTTGCCTTTGAGGTCTTTTTTGAGAAATCAGTTGACAGTCTGATGGGAACTCTTTTGTAGGTTACTATCCCCTTATCTCTTGCTGCTTCTAGGGTTCTCTCCTTCATTTTTACCTTGGCTAATGTAATTATGATGTGCCTTGGTGTGTTTCTTCTTGGTTCCAACTTCTTTGGGGCTCTCTGAGCTTCCTGCATTTCCTGGAAGTCTATTTCCTTTGCCAGAATGAGGAAGTTCTTTATTATTTGTTCAAATACGTGCTCAATCTGTTGCTTTTCCTCTTCCCTTTCTGGTACCCCTATAATTCGGATGTTGGAACGTTTAAAGATATCCTGGAGGTTCCTAAGCTTCTCCTCATTTTTTTTGAATTCTTATTTCTCCATTCTTTCCTGTTTGGTTGTCTTTTTCTTCCTTCTGGTCCACTCCATTGACTTGAGTCCAAGTTTCCTTCCCATCACTATTGGTTCTCTGTGCATCTTCCTTCATCTCTTTTATGGTAACCTGCATTTTTTCATCTCATTTGTGCCCAAAATCAACCAATTCTGTGAGCTTCCTGATCACCAGTGTTTTGAACTGTGCATCTGATAGATTGGCTATCTCTTGGTCACTCAAAAGGATGAGTCCTGGGGCATTGATCTGTTCTTCTGTTTGAGACATGTGTGTCTCTCTCTCTCTCTTTTTTTTTTTTTCCGGTCTGGTCGCTCCTGTTACGGTGAGGGGTGGAGCCTTAGGTGTTCACCGGGGCTGGGCACCCTAGTCGCTAGTTTGTGACATTGTATGTGGGGGCGGGGGCGGGGGCGAACAATGGCCGTAGCTCTGTTCTCCTGGGACCTCAGTCCCTTTTCTGGGATCCTGGGTTGCGCGCTCTGCCCGGGTCCACAATTGCCACCTCACTGGGTCCGCCAGCTGCTGCTTGCATACTCAGGGTCCACCCGCTGTGATCTTGCACGCCCCAGATGCCTTACGTGCTCCCAGTTGCCTTACGTGCCCAGTTCTCCCTGTTCTCCGCGCACTGCGACCTGTGCCTGGCTGCTCCTCTCCTCCCCTCCTACCCGTCTGGATGAACGGGTCTACTTCAACTTCTTGGCTGTCCAACTTCCATTCAGATAAATTATCAGTTCTGGGTGTTATTCTGCCTCTAAATTGTTGTTGTTCTAATCTTGGTTGTGCGCGGAGGTATGGTGCATCCACCTATGCCTCCATCTTGCCAGAAGTCCCCTATAATAGAATATTTCAAACATATATAAAAGTAGATTTGTATCTTGAATTCCCATGCACCTTTCACCAGCCCCACCATAAGGCCACAACCATTCCTGGCTCAGCCACATCTGCATTTGCTCCTCCTACACCTGCATATTTTAAAACAATTCCCAGCCATCACATTATGTCATACATTAGTATTTCAGTAATTAGTCTAAACAATAAGGACTCTTATAATAATCATAATACTATCCTCACTCTGAAAAATAATAACTGATATAATCATCTATCCATTATTTAAATTTCTAATTGTCTCAGAAATTGCAGTAAATGAATTAATTGTTATTTTAAAGTATGTTCCTTTGAATCAGGATTCAAATAAGTTTTGTTTATTGAACTTGATTATTATATCTTTTAAGTCTCCTTTAGTCAAATAGATTCCCTCTGAATTTTTTTGTGTGTGATTTGTTTTTATTAAATAAATCAAGGTGTTTGTCCTTAGAATTCCCCTTTGGTTTATTAATTAGAATCCCAGGATATAGCTTAACCTATTTCCTCTATTCTCTGTATTTCCTATAAACTGGTATTGGATGTAAAAAGCCTATTTAAATTCATGATTTTTCTTTGTGAAGTTTCTTAGTGGGGAGAGGGAGGGAGTGGAACTTGTTTCTAGCTGGCATTGTGTTGGATCATCATGTTCAGTGCAGTTTTAAAAAAATATCCATTCTTTTTTCTCTTGTTTCATTCTCTTCTTGTTTTACCTACACCACCTGTCTGTAAGTCCGGTATTAACAATCCTGTGCATAGCCCTCCATATTTTCTCCATGTCCACTTAAATATCATCACACACATGCACACAATGTTGCTCTGCTTTACCAAAATGAGGTCATGGATAGCCTTCCAAGCCAAGTCGTAGAGCTCAAATTTGTTTTATTTAATGGCTGCAAAATAATATTCATTTGTACATCTACCACAATTTACTCAGACATCCCACTTCTAAGAGCAATAACTCTGTTCCTGGTTCTTGTTGACACATCTTGTTCATATATACATACACACTGGCTTTTGTCTCTGTAAGATGGATTCACAGGGGTAGAATTGCTGGATGAAAAAGTAGTACGTATTTTTTATTTTCATAGATGCTTCCAATAGCTTTCAAAAAAGGCTGTAGAAGTTCACAGTGAAGGATGAGCCATGCTTTCCCACATAATCTAACACAGTCTCAAGGGACAGAAAAAGAGTTACAGTGACAATCACATGCTGGAAGCCATCTAGGAGAGGGAATTATTCAAGGAGAGGGACAACTTCATGAGGTTCCTTAGTGAGTGATTTCTCAACAGAAATGTCCTTGTCTATTAACCTTTGTACCTCATGAGCCTAACACAGGCCTGGCACAGAACAACAATTCAGAGTACCTACAAACAGGGTCTGAAGACAGTTATTCAAAGTGCTGAGTTATCTCTAACTGCTCTCTATTTTATGGGTCCCAGTGAGTTCTTTTCCTGCGGGACTGTACTCGCATATCACACAAAAGGAGATATCTAGCATCTTCCCTTAATTTCCTTTGATTCTTTATTTTTCTCAGCAGAGAATCATTGGAAAAAGTTGTTTTGGATTAGAAGAAACCAGGAAATTTAGCAAAAGAATCATTCTTAATCCAGAGTAGTTTTTTTTTTTAAATGCTGTACATGTGATGGCCACATCAAAAAGACTATCCACTTCCTCTTCTCTGTGAGAGTCACATTTTTCTTATTGGGTCTCTAGTCTTATGTCTTGCAAGTCCCCCTGTTGCCAGGAGTCCCTAGTGTTTCTGGCCCTTTACCTCCATTCTTACCCATCTTCCTTCTTGCTCCATTTGCCTTTTCAGGACAGTGCTCCCCAATGTAATATGCCCCACCCCACCTTCCAAACTAAGACCTCTTGTTTGAGTAAGCTGAAAGGACATGTGTTCTGCAAATTATAAAATTCTTTTGTCAAAGAATCTTCCAAAAGTTCCCATGACTCAGTCTCTAATGATATACCCAAGGATCTTACAGTGTAGAGGAACAAAAGATTAGAGCAGCTTCATTTTACACCTGGGAGACTCGGGAAATACCAAATGAGTAACAAAACTCCTAGCTTTGACCAAGCCTAGCTATGCACTCATGGGCATCATTTATAATTAAACTGCTCGAATGTCAAAGGCATTGTTTGTGCAGCAAGGGAGACCTTTATAGTGGAAATGAGAGAGTTGTCTGTTGTCAAAGGGAGGAGGTATAAATTACAAATATACTTTTCAAAATATATAGTCAAAAACCACATGATTTCACTTATATGTAGAATCTAAAGAATAATATATATGAAAAAAAAAAACAGAAACAGACTTACAGATACAGAGAACAGAATGATGATTGCCAGAGAGGAGGCAGGGTGGAGGACTAGGTGAAAAAAGTGAAGGGATTGAGAAATGCAGATTGGAAATTACAAAATAGTAGTGGGGATATAAAGTACAGCCTATGAAATACAGTCATTAATATGGTAATAATTATGTGTGGTGCCATTTGGATATTGGAACTACCAGGGGACATACTTTGTAAAGCACACGAGTGGCTAGCCACTGAGCTGTACAACTGAAACTAACCAAAATAATAATACTGAATGTAAACTGCAATTATACATTTTTTAACTAAAATATTTTAAAGTGAAATATAAGATAATAAAATATATAGTCACATTACCAATTCATAGTCATTAAGAAAAATGCCCTCCACTTGTTATAGAACCTCAACCTATGTTGTTCTGGAACAGCTGTGGTGTCCGATTGCCCTCCACCAAAAAGTGCAACTCCCAGCGTAAGACTTTGGTGAAAAGGAAAGGGATTGTTTATTTAAAAGTTATACAGATTTAGAATAATGGTGGAATTCTGCCATTAAGTCTCACTCCCTTCAAAAACACCCCAAACAATACAGTCCTTCCATCCTTTGCCAAACCAGGCCAGTTTCAGGATATGCGAGTCAGAGTTACCATCTTTCAGAAGTCTACGGCTTGGCATTCCTGGTCACAGCTTGGCATTCCTGGTCACAATTCAGCATTCCAGGCATCTCCTGTGAATCTGTGCTGGGTCAGGCAGGTCCCCACAATTCCAGCCTTATCATCTATGCTGCTGGGTTCTCTGGGAAGGTGTCCCAGTGGGTCCACTCTTCTTTACTTCATTTCTTAATCCAAAATCACGTGGCACCTTCTCACACACCAAACCTCATGGTAGGCTGGTGGTGGCCCTACTATACCCCTTCAAACCGCATGACCACCCCATCCTGGCTGGTGGCCCTAATTTTAAATGCTGACCCAGGGCTTCCTATGTGACCTCATAGTTGGCATTATATGTCCTGAAGGTCAGGTAGACCTTCACCCAGGTAAAGGGCAAAGGTGCTTTATGGTTCTTTTGAGCTATCTTTCAGGAAAGGAATCTTCATTCCTTCCCTGGAAAGACTGCCATGAACCACACAACAAACCATGGTACCAGGTTTTTTCTTGTGGGCATTTTGACTAGCTTCAAAAGCTAACCCCAATTCCTCTAGGCTTTCTGGTAACAATCAGAGCCCAGGCATGCTTCCTTCAGGCATAACATTCCAGTCTAAGTCTTGTTTGACAAAACAAAACCACCATTAGCAACTGGTCTTATTAGTTTTATGCAAAGAAACCTTATGTCATCACTCACTCCTTCAGAATGCCATTTCCAGAGGGATCAGATAGGGAGAAAAATACAAAGTATGAAGGAAAATCCTTGTTCTAAAATTCACGAAATTGTGTCTCCATGCCTTATACCTTCTATTACTAAAACCATACAACTTCTTCCCAAAGCTTTCATAAACTTCCAAAACTTTCTATACACCTTATATAAACCTTCTTCATGTCTATGCCTTATCCTTCAAGTTCGACACTTTCACAGACTTTCCATTTATCTTTACAACTTTCCACAGACCTTCTACAGCATTCACAAACTTTCTATATACATTTAGTCCTTCACATTTAACCACAATCCACTTTCAACGCTCATTCTTTTCCACACTAGGAAAGACCATACTCAAACTAGGTATCTGGAAGCTAAAAGTCCCTAGATTTACGAGCACATGAACAAAGTAAAAGAAACATTGTCACCCTGTGTTGGGGTTCACTGTCCTTTTCTGGAAGAGGAATTTCAAATCTTCTTCTGGAGAGCAGGTCCAGCTTTCCTTTTCAGCATCAACCACGGCAGCAGGGTCTGTGTCCTCCTCAGGTGCCCATTTTACCCATGTGTGGTGGATCCAGGGCTTGATTCCCATCAACTTCAAGGAAGAAAGTACATTGTCAACAGGACATTATAGAGACCAGTCCACTGTTCAGCCAGCTGCTTTTCAGGGTCTTGAGTCTCCAAGACTTGGAGTCTCCAGGTCTCCGGTAAGACTTGGTCCCCTGGCCCAAATGGATGCAGGAACTCAACAGATGGACAAACCTGCAATGAGCAAATTTGTGCAAAATGTTTAGAATTTGCCCTAAATATTGTACATATTGCTTAATTCTTGCCTCATGTCCCAAATCTAGAGGGGGCATTCCTAAACCAGAGATTTGGAGGGGCTTCCCATTAAATATTTCAAAAGGGCTCCATTTAAGCCCACTTCTGGGTGCCGCTCTCATTTGGAGCAAAGCAATGGGCAGTGCCTGACCCCGTTTTAAATGTGTTTCCTGGAATATTTTCACCAACGTATTCTTTATCGTGTGATTCATTTTCCTAGTCTTTCTCGTAGATTAAGGTCTCCAAGGTGCATGCAATTTTTATAGTATTTGCAGTGCCTGCCCAAACTTCTGAAAGATCTCCAAAGTGAACGATGGTGCATTGTCACTTTGAATGCTTCAAGGAAGTCCAAACCTAAGCATTATTTCTTTTTTTCTTAACATGGTAGTGATTTCTTTTGTCATTTTAAAGATTTTATTTATTTATTCTTAGAGAGGGGGAAGGGAGGGAGAAAGAGAGGGAGAGAAACATCAGTGTGTGGTTGTCTCTTGTGCACCCCCTATTGAGGACCTGGCCTGCAACTCAGGCATGTGCCCTGACTGGGAATCAAGCCAGCAACCTTTCGGTTCACAGACTGGTACTCAGTCCACTGAGCCACACCAGCCAGGGAAGAACTATTTCTTTAAGTAACATTTTTCCCACCTCAGTTGCCTTTTCAGTTCTAGTGGGATATGCCTCTATCCATCTAGAAGATGTGTCCACAAAGACCAACAAAAATTTGAAATTCTCCTTGGTTTTAGATAGTAGTATGAAGTCCACTTGCCAGTCCTCAAATGGACACAACCCTTTATATTGTATTCCCTTTTCCATTGAGATACACTCACTCTTAGGATTGTTCTTGGCACATATTTTACAGGCTTCAGTAATCCTCTGAACAGTCCTTTGAAAATAAGGGCCTTTCAAATGTGGCCTAATGAAGCCCATTAAAGCATCCCTTCTATAGTGGGTCCCTTCATGTAGGTGTTTGAGGACAGATGCACTAGAGCCTCAGGGAGTAAAATCATACCACGGGCATTGATCTTCCACATAGCATTGGGATCAGTGTTAGTGAATCCCCATTTACGGGCCCATTCCTCATTCTGTTCTATGTAATGAGGTTTAAACTCTGACAAATCCAAACAGGGAACTAGAGCACCTAGTTGTCGTGGCTCTCTGGCTGCCTATCTTGCTGCTTTATCACCCGTTTGGTTTCCCTGACTTGTTTGGGAGCCATCCCTCTGGTGATCTGGGCAATACATTATGGCAACTGGGCCCAGTAGATTCACTGCCTCTAGCAATTGTAAAATCTCCTCTGTATGTTTAACATCCTTGTTCCCTGAGGTTAAGAGTCCTCTCTCCCTCCATATTGCTCCATGGTCATTGACCACCATGAAGGCATATTTGGAGTCTGTATATATGTCAACCATCTTTCCTTGGGGCAGCATTAAGGCTCTCCTGAGGGCTATCAGTTCAGCCGTTTGTGCTGAGGTTCCTGGTGCAAAGGCTTGGGTTTCTATTACCTTTTCTGTGGTAACTACCACATACCCAGCTCATCACTGGTCATCATCCATGAAGCTGCTCCTGTCTGTATACAGCTCCCAGTCTGGTGCTGCCAGAGGCTGGTCCAGGAGATCTGGCCTGCTAGAATAAACTTGGTCAACAATTTTCAAGCACTTATGCTCAAGGGCCAAGTCCCCCTCCATCTCTGGGAGTAGGGTGGCTGGGTTCAGGGTTGTGATGGTCTGCAAGGTAACATTTGGGTTGTCCAGCAGAATGGCCTGGTATTTCCCCATAGACCCTGCTGTCAGCCAATACCCTTGTTTTGGTTCTAAAAAAGTCAGGACCTGGTATGGTACCAACACTAGTAGACTGTCCCAAAGTGAACTTCTCAGCTTCTGGTAAGATGTCACAGGTGGCTGCTACTGTTTGGAGGTATGGTGGCCATCCATCTGTTGTATGATCCAGCTTCCTTGAGAGACAGGCTATGGGTTGGGGTATATTTCCCAGAACCTGAGTCAGTACACCCAGTCCAATCCCCTACCTTTCATGAACATACAATTTGAAAGGCTTCTGTAAATCAGGTAGTCCTAGTACAGGAGCCAAAACCATCTTTTCAAGATATGGAATGCTACCTGACAATCCTCTGTTCATTGGAAGGGTTCAGAGTCCAGTCCTTTTAAGGAATTGAACGCTGGTTTTGCTATGAGTCCAAAGTTTGGAATCCAAATTTGACAAAATCCTGTAAGTCCTGAGAACCCATGAAGCTGCCTTCAGTTTTCTGGGATTTTTAACATAGCAGTGGCTTGCTTTCTATCTGCCATGAAGCTCCAGGTACCCTGTTCCAGTTGAAATCCCAGGTACACAACTTCCTGTTTGCAAATCTGAGCCTAATGAGGTGACATCTTATATCCCCTTTTTGCTGAATGATTTAGGACTGTGATAGTGTTGTACAGTCTTCCCAGTTGCTACTGGCTGTCAATATGTCAACTACATATTGCAAAAGAACTCCCAATTTCAACTGAACATCCCTTAAGTCTTTTGCCAGCACTTCCCCAAATATACCTGGGGAGTTCTTCAATCCTTGTGGCAGCACCGTCCAGCAGTATTGGAGCATGGCTTCAGTTTCTGGGTTCTGCCATTCAAAGGCAAAGAGTTGCTGAGCCTGTTGCAGAAAAAGGCATCCTTCAAGACTAGGGCTGAAAACCATTTACCATCCCAATGCACTACAGTCAACAGGGTGAAGGGATTGAGCACTATAGGATTAATGTCTTGAACAATGTCATTTATGGCCCTGAGATCCTGTATGAACTGATATTCATTAGCGTGAGGCTTTTTTACTGGCAGAATAGGAGTGTTGTAGAGTGACTGGCATGAATGAATTAATCCTGATTTTAAAAACTTTTGCAACACTAGCTGGACCCCATCTAAAGCCTCCTTGAGGGGGTGATGCTTCTTTCGTGGGACCCATGCCTCTTCTTTTAATTTAACCTTTATGGGTTGCACATTAACTGCCGTACGTGGAGTTCCATCAGCCCAAAGGGTTCAAATGACCTGTTCATAGATCTCAGGTGGGAAGGGCTCAGCAGCAGTATTGTCTGAACAGGTCAGGAATGCCTGTAGCTGGAGGGCATGTTCCAGGAGGACATCCACACATAATGGCCGTTTCTCAAGAGAAATGGTTATTGCGCATGCCCTTTACAAAGTAAATCTTGGCCCAGCAATGGACTGGGACAATCTGGCAGATAGAGAGAACTATGCATATGTGTTTGATCCCCAAGCTGGGGTTCCAGAGGTTGCAGGAATGCCTGGTTTTGTAACTGGCCAGTCACTCCAGTAACTGTTGCTTCATTCGAACTTTTCTTGGTTAATTTTGTATTCAACACTGAGTATGTACTCCCATATATCCAAGGAAATCAATTGGCTTGTTCTTCACAGTCAACTGTACCCAGGTCTCCCGTGGGGAAATAGTAATAGGTTGGGAGATGTCCAATGGAGCCTCTGGGTCTCCTTGTTCATCATCAGCCTCCCTTCTCCTTTTCAGCACTGCTCAGCGAGGACTCTCATGTCTGTATTCCCGTTTGTGTTTTGGGCACTCATCCCTCCAGTGGTCCTCCTCCCTGCAGCAGGCACATTGACTGATGCCTAATAAGCCTCTCCTCCTCTCTTTAGGGTCCTGCCTCTTCCTCTGGCCCCCCAGCCTGTTTCTAAAAACACTGAGGACTGTTTTGTCTTCCTTGCTTCCCGGGCATTACTTGAAATGCTGTGTCCACCACCTGAGAGGCACTCATCCTAGTATCCCACCTACATGCTGGAGTTTCCTTCTAATATCCAGGGCACTCTGCCCAATAAAAGTCATGTTTAGCATCCACACATTCTCCAGTGGCTGCAGGTCAGCATCAGTGTGCTTTCTACAGGCCTGATAGATCCTCTCTAAGAATTCAGAAGGCTCCCCATTTGGCTTTTGCTGAAGGGCCTGTATCAAATTCAGGCTCTTCTGCTTGGGTACCCCTTTCTAAGCCCTTCTAGTATATACCTTCTGTAATGTTTCAAGAAGGCTAGGCCCCCACCATTTGGGTTCCAGTTTGGCTCTGTCAGGGGAATTGTCTCAGCTGGGTTGGGGATCCTCATGGTGAAGGTGCTGGGCCTCTTCATTAGCCCTGTTCATAACCAGCCCTTTCTCATCTGCAGTTAGCAATTTATCTAGGAGAGCCTGTGCATCTGCCCAGTTTGGATGATGAGTAGCAAAAACAGAGGTGACGAGATCTGCCATTTTCTGAGGATTGTCCCTACATAAGGGGTTGGAATTCTCCCAACCCAGTAAGTATGAAGTAGAGAATAGAGTATGGGCCCAGTAGCAGCCAACCTACAGGCAGGCCTTCTTGATTTACTCTGCCTATAAGACTTTGCCTTAAAGGGCATTGGCTTGCTCCAAACTGGGAGGTCCTTTGGCCACATTGGATGCCCTAATGGGTCTTTGTGGGGGAGACCTATTTCTCATCATACAGGGGTGGAGCCATTGGCTTTATGGTCTCTACTTCAGGGACAGTTTGTGAGAGGGAAGGTGTCACTGAAGCCCCTAACACTTCCCTGCCTCTGTCCCCTGGGTTCAGAGCATTAATGAGATTTATCTCATTACTTTCCCTTTCTTCCTGTGTCTTACTATCAGGAAGAGGTTTTGAGACCACTTCCCTTCTCTGTATCATCAAATAGTTCTCTGTCCCTGACAAAACCCTATTATACAATGATGTGAATGCACTGACATAATGGATCTCCTCGCATTTGCTCAACCATTGGCAATACTGTTCCAACTGCTTAATGATACAATAACTCAGGGAACCATCCACAGTCCACCTTTCCTCACAATCTAAAACATAGATAGGCCAAACAGTGTCACAGTAGTAAATCAATACCTCCTCAGACATAGGATACAGCAGTACACATTCCAGTCCTCCAAAATTCTACTCAGTGTGCTCCCCCTAGTGGTTAACCCAGAACTGCCCTTATTGTACCAGTAGTACATGCAATGGCTGCAAGTAGAAAAGTACAGTCAATCTGGAAGCAGCATATAAACAAAACTATTGTCCACAATTCCATTTTCCAAAGTGTTCACAAATTTTCAGCCAAACAATCTCACTTCCCTGATCGCTTCCCAAACTCATTTCCTTTTACCTTCCAGGTGGGTTTGGGGGACCAATGCCCTCAAGAGGTGTGCAGAGAAATTCTCAGAGATTAGGAAATTCCACAGTCCCATATGCCCACTCCTGAGGGGGTTGACATGCCACAGGTAATTATTAAGGCCCCACATTGCGCACCAAGGCTGTTGTTACAGAGCCACAGCCTATACTGTTCTGGAACAGCTGCGGGGTCCAATTGCCTGGGGCCAAGAAGCATGACTCCCAATGTAAGAGTTTGGTGAAAAGGAAAGGGATTGTTTATTTAAAAGTTATACAGACTTAGAATACTGGTGGCATCCTGCCGTTTAGTCCCACTCCCTTCCAAAACACACAATCCTGCTTTCCTTTGCCAAACCAGGTCAGCTGAGAAAACACCAGTCAGAAGAACCGTGTTTCAGAAAAACAGGAGTCCATGACTCAGCATTCCCAGTCACAGTTTAGCATCCCGGGCATCCCCCATTAATCCATGCTTGGTTGGGCAGGTGCCCACAATTTCTAGTTCCATCAGCTGTGCTGCCTTGTTCTCCCAGGCAGGTTTCCCAGTGGGTCTCCTCTTTCTTCCTCTAGCTCTTAATCCAAAACTGTGTAGCACCTCTTTACACAGCAGACCTCAGGTCCCCTGGGGTGGGGACCCTGCTACACCCTTTCAAACCACATGGCCACCCCATCATGGCTGGCCACCCTAATTTTAAATGCTGACCCAGGGCTTCCTATGTGACCTCATATTTAGTACTCTACGTCCTGAAGGTCACTCAGACCTTTTCCTGGGTGGCAGCACTGCTTCCCTTAAAGAAGGACAAGGCTTTTGCCTTGCCATCATTGTGAAAAGTATCAAGCCATATCATCCACTTCTCTCCTTCCCTCAACCATGGGCTGTGAGGGATGATGTTCTGTATCAGGGTCCTTTTGCTTTGCACTCCATTTCACACTGAGGGTGACCTTAGAGAGAGGATTATTTTATTATACCAGTAAGAAGGAGGTCAGTATGCACATGCCACAAACAACCTTGCCCATCCCCTTCCCCTGGCCACCCTTGCAAGTGTGACAGCAGCTTGCTGGATCCAGCACTGCCTCCAGTGCTGGAGGTGCTTTTCTCCATTTGGCTCCCAGTTCAGGACTATCTGTGACTTGGCTCACCTCCCACACAGCACAGTTACTAAGAAGACCAATGGATGTCATCTGAGACGGCCGTGAAGCTGTATATTCTTCTTGCATCTGGAAAAGAGTGGAGAAGCCACCCTCAGGCAGAAATTGGAAGGAAACATGGGAACCTGTGAATTTAGAAGACAAAGGAGAGTCATATGTTTAGCACTTTGTCTGTGGCAGTATCTAGCCTTGCCCCTATATAATTACAGTCCAATTGTCAACATTGCCATTTACATTTGAATGAAATCCACAGTGCAATCTTCTGTCTTTAAAAGGAATTAAAAAAATAGAATGGCAGGTTGGTTCTGGATTTTTTACATCACCTTGGATGACCAGAAGCCTAATATAAGGAGAGTTCTGAACAGAGTAGCACTTTCACAGGTTGCCTTATTAAGGAATGGAATGAAAGAAAATTTAGCACTTAAGATGTGCATTCGAATGCAGATATGATTCCAGTCTGGATAAAGTGCTGCTGACAAGCGACGCCATTAACCGAACACCTAAATGGAACTGTTGGACGAGGGGGGCCAGTGTTCCAACCCTGGTGCCAGGGCCACCGAAACTAAACTCTTAACAACTGGGTCCCCTGGAACTGAGAGATCCAGACACTGCAAGAATTCTAGTTCTCAATATATGAATCAGTCAAAACATCTGATTTTTTCAAAAAGTCTACTTGGTGTCAACATAAGAAATGTCCAAGACTGTACAGAATTTTTTTTTAAACCTCACCTGTTTTCATTGCTCTTAGAGAGGAAGGGAGAGAGGAAGAGAGAGAAACCTCATTCTGGAGAGAAGCATTGATTGGTTGCCTCCTGTACTCACCCAGACTTGGGACCGAAATTGCAACCTAGGTACATGCCCTGACTAGGAATCAAACACGCAACCTTTTGGTTATGGGACGACTCTCAACCAACTGAACCACACAGGCCAGGGAAAAGCCTGAAGTTTTATGAGTTTATCTGAGGCAATATGATGATAATTTCCAGGAAGCAAAATCTCAATGGATTGAGAAAATGCTCCAGGGAATGGCAGTTTTGCAGCTTATTTTATATGTTAGACTCAAAGGAGGAAGTGTAAAGAGGGTTACATGAAATCCATTGATGGCAGATTTAGGGGGCAGAAGAAACAAAATTGGGGGAAATCTCTGGAATTGCATAAAAAAATTAAACAAAGAGACACACACTTCTTTCACGTTGGTCAGTAGCAGATAGCTAATTGACCCTTATCAGATGGTGTGCATGGAACAGGATAACAGTAAGGGGTGCTATAGGCCGGTGTGCCTGTGGGCCAGCTGTGTCCTGAGGGGACTGGAAAAGGCAATCACTCTGACTCGTCATAGTTGTGTTGTCTTAGATGCAAAAGGATAACAGACAGGCTCACTCAAGGCAGAGATAAGCCTTTGTTAAGCAAGCATTGGGCCTCAGATGTGACTACACACCATGACCTGCCTGTAGCTAAGAATTCTTATGTTCAGAGGATCCTATGGGGTTGCTTTTGGCCTCGGAATTTGTAGGGCCCCCCACCATGCTGACCTGCCCTGAGCTTGTCAGGTTTAGTATGTGGCCCCTTTTTCATCCATATTGGGAAGTGTTTAAACCTGGGCTGCACTAGACAAGAATAATGAATCAACAAAGTTACTAATATTGTAGGCTTTTCTTTGTCCTCTTCCATTCTCTATTCCATGACCAATCAGGTGCCGGCAACTCTCTCCACCTCTCAGTAACAATGACTTGCCCACAAAAGGACCCAATATTTATCCTTTATACCTTTCTTCATATGGATTTAAATCAATCTATTATTTCTCTAAGAGGTTTTCTCTTTAAGCTTTACTTTAACTTGTAGGATGTTAAAGGGGGAAAAGTATGTCTGGCACATTTTTTTTGTGCCCTAAATCTTTACCTTAAAAAAATTCACTTTTGTGTTGTTCTTTTGAAGTCCCCAATTATTTTATAGGGTGACAGCATTGTCCGGACTCAGGCGAGACAGACATGTTCATTTATCCACTCACCCCAACGAAACCATAAAACACTGTATTTTTAAAAGAAGGAACACAGAAGAAGCCTGGGAAATCTGAGATGTATAACAATAAATTAGTATGTAAGAAAAGTGAAACTAAACAGTCAGACAGTGGAGTTTGTACCTCTCCATCAGCCTTTGTGCCTAAGGAGATGGTAGTTGGGGAGGTGGTGACTTTTACCGCCGTGTCTTCCCCCTCATCACCATGGCCTCAGGACTTCCTACCACCATCCCAGGATATGCCAGGTCAATTGTGACACAGTCAGAAACAGACCAACTCTTGGAAGGGAGGGTCCATCTTTTCCTATTCTCAGTGATTTCAGCTCCAGTAACCACATCAGGAAGATCTTGCCATACCTTAAAACACTCGTAAATTAAGACTCTTAATTAAGTCCAAAACCTTGTTTCATTAAACTGGTTTGATCTTCTTGCTCACCAATGGTTTTTTTAAAAAGTGGTCAAAAGAATCATCAGAGACTCATTTCCAGTAACGACTCTCTTAGGACTGAAGGAGTACTAAATCAGTAAAGGGATATTAATAGGGAGAAAGAAAAAACAACAACCTAGAGATCATGAAGAGTAATCACAATTTAACCCTGCTGCCAGGCAGTTTACAAAATGCTTCCATGCTCTAGTATTTCACCTGCTGAATTTGGTTAAGAGATTGTACTCACAGTTACAGGAATGTAAAATTTACAATTTTTAAGTCCCTTCTGAATGTTACTGAATCTAATTTACTAAAGATACTGTTTTTGGAAACATATAACCCACAACTTCTTGGCTTCCTTCATTCAGAAGGAAGATTTAGTCACCACCCCATGTCACAATAAGAGTGACTCAGAGTGAGGAGGGAACCTGAGGCTTCCTTATATGTACAGGCACTCAGAGCTTGCCAGGAGCCCAGGCACCTGCATCTCAAGAGGATCAGCAAGGTCAGAGAGAGACACAGTGCCTCCTCCCCAGCACAGAGGACAGTTCACAGTCAGCCCAGCAAGTCCAGAGCAGCGTCTAGGTCCCAATTCATCTGTAAAAAGATAACAGGTAATTGAGTTTGTCATTTATTTCTTTTTTTCTGATTCTCTTTTAATATATTTTATTGATTATGCTATTACAGTTGCCCCATTTTCACCCTTTCATTCCCATCCACCCTATTCACCCTCTCCCACCCACATTCCCCCCCTTTAGTTCATGTCCATGGGTCATACTTATAAGTTCTTTAGCTTCTACATTTCCCATACTATTCTTACCCTATTTTCTACCTACCATCTATGCTACTTATTCTTTGTACCTTTTCCACCTCTCTCCCCCTCCCACTCCCCTGTTGATAACCCTCCATGTGATCTCCATTTCTGTGGTTCTGTTCCAGTTCTAGTTGTTTACTTAGTTTGCTTTTGTTTTTGTTTTAGGTATGGTCATCAATGATTGCGAGTTTTCTGTCATTTTACTGTTCATATTTTTTATCTTCTTCTTCTTAGATAAATCCCTTTAACATTTCATATAATAAGGGCTTGATAATGATGAACTCCTTTAACTTGACCTTATCTGAGAAGCACTTTATCTGCCCTTCCATTCTAAATGAAAGCTTTGATGGATAGAGCAATCTTGGATATAGTTCCTTGCCTTTCATGACTTGGAATAGTTCTTTCCAAACCCTTCTTGCCTGTAAGGTCTCTTTTGAGAAATCATCTGACAGTCTGATGGGAACTCCTTTGTAGGTAACTGTATCCTTTTCTCTTGCTGCTTCTAGGATTCTCTCCTTAATTTTAACATTGGGTAATGTAATTATGATGTGCCTTGGTGTGTTTCTCCTTGGGTCCAACTTGTTTGGGACTCTCTGAGCTTCCTGGACTTCCTGGAGGTCTATGTCCTTTGCCAGATTGGGGAGGTTCTCCTTTATTATTTGTTCAAATAAGTTTTCCACTTATTGTTCTTCCTCTTCTCTTTCTGGTACCCCTATAATTCAACTATTGAAACGTTTAAAGATGTCCTGGAAGTTCCTAAGCCTCCCCTTTTTTTGAATTCTCGTTTCTTCATTCTTTTCTGATTGGATGTTTCTTTCTTCCTTCTGTTCCACTCCATTGATTTGAATCTCAGTTTCCTTCCCATCACTATTGGCTCTCTGTGAATTTTCCTTTATTTCATTTAGCGTAGCCTTTATTTTTTCATCTAATTTGCAACCAAATTCAACCAATTCTGTGAGCATCCTGATTACCAGTGTTTTAAACTATGCATCCAATAGGTTGGCTATCTCTTCGTTGTTTAGTTGTATTTTTTCTGGAGCTTTGGTCTGTTCTTTCATTTAGGCCTTTTTTTTTTTTGTCTTGTTGAGCCTGTTATGTATGAAGGGCAGACCCTTAGGTGTTCAGCAGGGGCAACCCAGTTGCTGGGGTTGTAACTCTATATGCGGTGCAGGGGTTTGAGAGGGAACAGTACCGCTTGCTTCACTGTCTGCCAGATTTCAGTCACTTCCCCCACTTCCCCCAAGCAAATTGGGCTCTTCTGGTGCTGATTCCTGTGTGGGTGGGTTTGTGCACATTCTAGGATCCTGTGGGTCTCTCCAACAAACTCTCCCATGAGGCTGGGAATTTCTCCTGGCACCTCAGCCCCCACAGGTGTTTTCAATAGGTGTTTTGAGGCTTTATTTCTCTGAGCTGGGATCCTGGGTTGCGTGGTCTGTCTCACTCCCCAGTTTCGCCTGGTTTATCTGCGCGCAAATGTGGGACCTGATGCTCCGTGCCCCTCCACAATCTGCCACCTTGCTGGGTCTGCCTGCTGCTGCTTTGTGAGCCCAGGGCCAACCAGCTGCCCTGCCTCAAACTCTCTCTACCCAGCTACCCAACTCCGCCCCTCCTACCAGTCTAGATGAATGTGTCTACTTTAACTCCTTGGTTGTCAGACTTCCATACAGTTCAATTTTCTGTCATTACTGGTTGTTTTTATGTTTTTAAATTGTTGTTGTCCTTATTTTTGTTGTGCAAGGAGGCACAGTGTGTCCACCTACACCTCCATCTTCGCTGGAAGTGTCGTTTATTTCTTCATTGCTCTTGTCAGTCTTGTCTTTGAATTTCTTCACTCTTGCAGAATTAATCAAGTAGTCTTTCATGCTGTGGTCCACTGTGGCTACTAAAAAAATTGGATGTTAGAAGGTTGTGATGGGCAGAGTCCATCTCCCAATAGAAGTGCTCTCAGAGTAACTGGGGACTTTGCCTTGAGCTGCCCAGGTATTTTTTTTAAATATTCTTTAGTATCCTAGGGTTACAATTGGATTTATGTCTAGTTATTCCCTCTGTGACTATTCAACACCATCTGTGAATCTTATAATTATTGGTCATTGGCAACTGGAGTGAGAGAAGCTCCAAAAAGAGTAGGACTCTCTGCTGGGTTTCTTACTGGAACATCACATTCGCTTCTAACTGCACGGCTGATCTGTGTCCCCCTGCTTTACCAATATTATCAGATGTCGCCTTAGACAGATGCACCCCTGCACACTAAACTGGGTGGGAAGGCCTGCTGGGTCAGAAGCACACAAGGACCTTCCTCACAGTGCACATTTGATTCCTGGACTACCAGGATGACAGCAATAAACCTGCTTCAGATTTTACTCTCCATTCTGCGATCCAGTGGTTGGCATTTTACCTGCAGTACACTGGCTTGAGGTCCCACTCAAAGTCTGTTTTCACTTGGACTTCTTGTAAGGGAGAAAGCCAGTTTGCTGGTTTTGTTGCCACATAATCCTGGCAGCCCTTGTTTCAGACTTTATGATTCAGATGGTGTTGTGATCCCTTCTCTCAATGAGCTGACCTTTAGCAGTTGGGGGAAAAGTTTAAATGAAATGTAATTTTAAATTGAAAATCAATTTAGGTTGTAGAAATAGTTGTGAAATGCCCTGCTACACTATTCACTCAAGGGTAAGGATTGTCCTTTATTTATCTTAGTACCCTTTGGCACATCTTAGGTGCTTGAAAAATACCCTTGGCTCGATAAGGCATAAAATGATTGAAATGTTGTGTCATCTTTGCACTGTATTTTTGAGATTTGAAAACTGTGTCTAGTGATTAGAACAGCCCTCAATGTTTAAATAGAAAAATCATAGCATACATTTCAAATGGGAATTGCTCTTAAAACTCTCATAACAAATTTCACTGTCTTAAGGCACCATCTTTAAAAGCTCAGATCTTTTCTTCTGCTCAAAGATAGCTATAATTTTTAAAAAGATGCTGAATATTTGAATACACTTTCTGCATCTATATATAGCATTCTCTCTATATTCTAAGCTTTCTTCGAAGCCTTGTAACTATAAGCTATAATAAAATACAACATATAATCTCTTCCAGTTAGCAATTTTTATTTAGTGACCATAAATAAAGTAAATGTGGCTTTGACAATAGTTCTTAACCTGCCAATACTGTCAGGAGGCATATGAGCAAAGTAATAAACCCAGGAGGGACTGGGACTAGTTAAATAATAATTATGGATGTCATGGTGAATTATAATTTAAAAGTTTTCAGAAGAGGCAAAAGAAAATCAGAGACACTTTTATCTTAGGACAAAAATGCCAACCATAACTCTACCAGGTCTCCCCTACACTAAGAGCGGTGGCACACCTCTGCAATGGATCTGCAGAGGAAGCGCGCACTTCTCCACACCTCACTTCTGCACACCTCACTGTCCACCTGCACAGAGGGCACTCTGGGCACCTCGAGCCTCCTCTCTCCTGCAGGAAGCAGGGTTCAAGGGAAATGCTCTTGGTGAAGGAGCTTCTGCATCCCATTCAGTGAGGGAGCTTAATGTTCCATGATGATGAGCAGCATTTCAACTCTACCATAAGCAGCATCCTAATCACTATTACTGTTATTTTGATCAGACCCTCAAAGTAGTGTTTGTTGCTTAATGTAAGCTTATTCCATGCAGAATCCCTTTGGCTCTATCTTAAAATTTCTTTAGATTTCTGGGTGCCTAACTTAAACATTTTTTTACAAAAGTATAACTCATTAGTCATTATTTAGTTTGTGTCATTAGGCCCAAATATTTGTTTTTATTAAATTAAAGTACAGCAGAAATCTATGAAAGGTTACTTGCATTGGGAAAAAAAAAACAGAGTTTCTTACCTCAATGAAAAGATCAACATAAAAATGAATTCAGTGTAAGTTAACCAGGTTTCCAATACTGAGATGTTCAAGCAACTTACATGTCTAGAATGCTGTCAGTACTAAGAGAGCTTGTGCAAGAAAAGCTCAAAGAAAGAATAGTTTAGAAAGCTGTTGCTAAATGTACTCTACTTAATGTAGATAAATAACTTAGTGGTTAGTTCACCTTAGGCCACAATTACTACGAATTAAAAGTAGAAAAAGATTCTACAAATTCCTACCAGTGTTGACTAATTTTAGTATTGCTTTCTAAAACAAAGCCCTTCGTGGAGTTATAAAGAAATAAAATCAAGTGGTATAGAAAGAACTCTATGTTTGCTTTAAAAAAGTATACTTCATCATGACATTGAGATGTTAGTTTTTTATGTTCCTTCCTTTTTTGTGAGACATTATAGTCTTTTTTTAAAACTGTGTCATTTATTTTTATAGGGCAGAGGAAGATGACTAAAAGAAGTGAAATCAAAGTATCTTATTTTAGATTTTTTACTAGGGAAAGCAAACCACAAAGAGAAAGTTAAAAGCAGCAGAAGTTAGTAAGGACAGCAATGTAGTTGCGATATTTTCCTGTAGCTGAAGTCATGTGGTTACTCTTAGGGGCAGAGAAAATACAAAATTACTTCTCCTTTCCTTGTTTCTTTTGAATCTTTGTGGCATGGCAGAGAATTTTGATAGAGTATTTTCATTCCTCTTATTAACTGATGTGTCCAGCTCTTTGCAGTTTCCCCTCCTCATTTTACAGTTTGAGAGTTCAGAGACCAAAGTTGTAGTTCTAGCCATTCTCTGACAATGACCTTATGTGTGATACCTAACCTACTTTGCTCACAGAAGTAGTTTAATCCTTAAATGAGATCAATATTACTTAAACACTTTTCAAAAATTTTTGAAATTGTGTAATTGGAAGTGTGATGATGATGATGATTTTGCCCTGGTATTCGAGAGGGCCCAAAGACTAATTCAATTATCACCCAAAATCTGGGGCTGGAGTGGAAACTTCTCTCTCCTGGGGCAGAGGACTAAAGCAGCATGGTGGAATAGGGTGGCCAAGGCATCATTTCCAGAAGCAGCACTAACTCTATCTTGAGCCACTTACCCTGCATTTCTGAATTTGTTTCCTCATCTGTGAAATGGAGATAATTATATCATAAGATTTAAAAGAGATAAATATTTACAGATCTGAACAGAGGGCTTAGGACATAGTGAGCACTCAATAAATCATAGCCATTACTGTCATTCCTATCTGACTTGGTCACCTGGAAATCCCAAGGACTGTGGGTTTTCTAGGTCCTATTCTGAATTTTGTAGAGTCAATAGGCTACCTACCTGCAGGGTACCCCAGAGGAGTCCACAATGGCCCAAACGCAAAAGACACAGCCAGAATTCAAGCCTCTTACAGCAGCATGATATGAGTAATATTTATAAGTAACAAAATTTTTCTGGTAAGGCCATAAAAAAATAAACTCTCATCAGTATGTCATTTCCAAGGAATTGATGACTGAATATCCAGAAAAGTAGTTCTGGGTGCTGTGACATCCTAGACCCCTAAAAACGAGGAAGTCCTAGACCAGTGGTTCTCAACTGGGGGTGATTTTGGCCCCAAGGGCCACTTGGCAGTGTCTGGAGACATTTTTGGTTGTCACAGCTAGGGAGAGAGTGATACTGGCATCTCATGAGTAGGGGCCAAGGGTGCTGCTAAGCACCCTGCCATACACAGGACAGATAATTTCCTGGCCACAGTGTCGAAAGTGCTGAGATCGAGAAACTGATGCTTAGAGACTGGCAGTGCATCCAGCCCACAGCCCCTCACAAGGTGGAAACCACCGATGCTGCCATCGTGATGCAGCTCTTCCTGTGTAGAGGGCATTTAGCCTCTTTATCAGGTGCTCTCCAACGTAGTTATTTTCTCTTTTACAGATAGGAAACTAGAGGCTAAGAAATAATATGTAATTTGCCCAGTGATGTTCTGATGATAGAGGAACTGGGGCTGGGTCTCTGCTGCCTGATTCTGAGGCGTGAGCTCCTAACCCTGCTCTACACTGTGTGTGTGCATGCGTGTGTGTGTGTGTGTGTGTGTGTGTGGTCTCAGCCCTTGTGCCAAGATTTTTACTAGCAAATTGGCTAGTGTTTATTCTGGCTTAAGAAAAATTTCTATGGCCAGTTCATCAGAGGCTGTACATTGAGTACTGAACCCGTCCTCCCACACAGCGGCCTTGGGGCTGCAGATCTGCTCGCCTGTACTTTGTTCTCAGCCCAAGCAACTGAGATTAGTGCCCCGAGTCTCTGAATTGCTGGGATTAGGGAGCCATGTGGAAGTGACCATAGGAACAGAGTATGCCCGAGGCAGCCCCCTTAGTTGCTGTTACTCATTTACTTGTCACCGATCAATGAACCAATGGGCTATCATTCGGCTTCTGTGTACATAAGTCGTGTTCCCAATAACTCTGATGAGGGCTCTGATCATAGCTAAAATACTATTAGAGGTCAAAGGTATGTGTTGGTTTGTGGCTGACTTGGTCCAATGACCTAGAGGAAAGTGAACCTTAGGGACTGAGGAAGAACCAGAATTTTCAAACAATATCTGAGGTAAGAATGGGTTTTGCAAAACTGTAGGTCAAGAGTGGCAGTCCCTTGGCTTCAGGCTTCAGGCTGGAACACCTGCATCTGAAATGACTCTTAGTTCAGAGGTAAAACTCATGAAGACAGCACAATTTAATGAGTCCATCCCTAACAACTAAACAGCTCCTCTCTGTTAGCTTGTGAGCAGTTAAAAAATGGGTTTTGCTAGAGGAGTAGATTGACAGGGAGAGGGAAGGGAAGGGAAGGGAAGGGAAGGGAAGGGAAGGGAAGGGAAGGGAAGGGAAGGGAAGGGAAGGGAAGGGAAGGGAAGGGAAGGGAAGGGAAGGGAAGGGAAGGGAAGGGAAGGGAAGGGAAGGGAAGGGAAGGGAAGGGAAGGGAAGGGAAGGGAAGGGAAGGGAAGGGAAGGGAAGGGAAGGGAAGGGAAGGGAAGGGAAGGGAAGGGAGCGTCTGACCGCTTTGGTTTGAGCTTGTGTTTTTGTTCAGTCGTTGTGGAGATGAACTTACCAAAAAGTAGAATGCAGAAAACTTGGTGCCCAAAGTCACTAGATTCTTATGTATTTTGTGCATGGGACTCAAAGCAATCCAATGAAGCTTTTCTTAGGAAAAAATTTTTATTTTCACATGCCAAATTTTCAACACTTTGCTTTGAAATCATTTAGAACTTATGGAAAAGTTCAAAGAGTAATACAACCTAGATTTCCTAAATATTACCGTTTAACCATATTTCTATTTTTCACTATCTTTCATATATATGTGTGTGTGTTAATATGTTTATTTATTTATATACATATTCATAATATTTTCTGAATAAATTGAGTGTAAGTTAAAGACACAGTGCTACTTAATTTTTGAATATTTCAGTGTGTATTTCTTAAAAAGCAGGACATTTCAACATAATCAGAATAAATTATCAAACTTGAAAAACTAATATTAGCCCTGGCTGGCATAGCTCAGTAGATTGAGCACGGGCTGTGAACCAAAGCATCGTAGGTTCGATTCCTAGTCAGGGCACATGCCTGGGTTGCAGGCCATAGCCCCCAGAAACTGCACATTGATGTTTCTCTCTCTCTCTCTTTCTACCCCCACTTCCCTCTCTAAAAGAAATAAATAAATAAAATCTTTTTAAAAAATCTTTAAAAAACAACAAAAAAGAAAAAAACTAATATTAATGCAACATTTTTTTCAGATCTGAATCAAGTTTCACTAGTTGACCTAATAATGTTCTTTCTGGCAAACGAAAAAAATGATTTTCTGGTCCAAGATCACATATTACATTAGGTTATCACATCTCTTTAGTCTCCATTTATCTGGAATAGTCCTCAGTCCTTCTTTTCCTTCATGACTTTGACATTTTTGAAGACAATAGGCCAGGTGTTGTGTAGAATGGGAAGAAGTGGCCCATGCATGACTAGCTTCTGCTTGTGCCCAGGAGTTCTCTGCGTCTTCTCCAGTGTGGCACCTGGAAGATCCTCAGTGTTTTTTTTCCTTCGTGACCTTCAGATTCATGAAAAGTGTGCCATACCAGGAGCCACGTGACCTTGGTTTGTCCCATAACTACTGGTATTAATTTTCATTCCATATGTAGATATTTTAAAGAAATTTTATATTTATAAATTCTACTCATGCAGTGTTTTGCTCAAGTCTGGCCTTGATAAATAATGATTTTTTAAAATGTTCTTAAAATTGTGTTTTGATGTGTATATGCAATGCCAGTAACATCATCCAAACCACCTAGCAATGATTAATTAAGAGCTCTCTCAGTGAAAAACAACTTACATTATATTTAACTCCCATAAAGTCAACTCAAACTCTAACTTTTTTCTGGCTTAGCTGTCTGTCTTGCCTATCTCCCTTGTACTTTTGTCATCTGTGGTGTTTGGATGCACTTTTTCATTGCTCCAGCACTTTCAATGTATTCTTAAGTTTGATACCCTTTACTCATTGGCTCAATTGACAAAAAACAAACCCTCACTTCCAGTGACACCTCTCTCTGAAGCTCTCTAGAACATAGACTAACTATGGCATGCATCCCCTGTATAGAGTCTGTAGGCTTCATTTCGACTCAAATCCCACGGAAGTTATTTTAAAAAGGCAAATACCCACAAGCTTCAGTGTGTTCTAGAGCAGGGAATGGAAACTTTCTGTGTCGTCCTGTTTTGGCAGGGGTGAGCAGGAGGGGTGTGACAGGAAAACACTGGCTTGCCTTTGTGAAGCCTTCACAGGTAAGTTGAATCAGGTGGTTATCTGCTGGATTTCTCCACAGTGAAATTACTGTTGCTTTTTTTTTAAGTTAGTATGCCTCTTATGGGGAGATTGTTCGAGATTCTATAATTATTGTTTCTCCTCTGAGTTTCACCCACTAGTATTAGTACCCATTGATCATTCTTGACTGAAAATATTGATTCTATGTTAGATGCCAAGTGGTGGTTTTCTAATTCCTCATCATTCCTTTTACATTTATTAGTTGGAATATTAGTTTTTCTGTAAAATGAGGCAGATAATGTGCCCTGTCTAATTCACAAGGTCATTGAGAGGATCAAATGTGCCCCAAGACACATTAAATTCCTTGAGCATTTGCCTTTTTCAAGTAATGTTCATGGGATTTGAATTGCAATGAAACCTACAGAATCCACTCAGGGAATATATTCAATATGTAGTTATTCAGTAATAATTTATCAAGGCCAGGCTTAAGCAAACACTACACTAGTTGAATTTATAAATATAAAATTTCCTTAGACTGTCTACATATGTAATTTTGTAAGAGTTAGTTACATCCTCCCAAAATTATACATTTTAATGTATTTACATATTTGTGAAGGGGAAATCTTGCCGCAAGGACATTGATTTTCAACAAATCAGTCACCCATCACAGGAAAGGTCTGGGGAAACTGTACCCAGTTGTGAAGCCAGGAGAGTCTAAAAAGCTTGACTGCTTTAGAAGTAACCCTGGCCATACCACAAGAATCAACTGGTGTGCCCAAACCTACTGTGTTCTAGCATTTATCTCTGACTCATTTTTATCAATTGACAAGTCTTTTACTCTTTGTTTCTTTAGCTATAGATCTTTCATCCAGAAAAAAATGAAAGCAGAACCTAAATTTTCCTTGAGAAGTGAAGATTGACCGCACTCAATCCACTGAGCTATGCCAGCCAGGGCTCTTAAATGACCTATTCTTTATGAAGCAGTTGAAATAAAATTGTGTGTATGTGGGCACATGTGTGTATGTGTAATTCTGTCTGTGTGTGCTTATGTTCCTTATTAGGAGAAAAATATTTACATGCACAAGAAAAAAGCTAGAAAAAAATTACTAAAATACTAAGAAACAAATGTGATAATCATTATTTTCTTTTAATTCTTTTCTCTATTTGCTAAATATTTTTTACCATGAGCACAAGTCACTTTTACAATCAGGAAAAAAAAGTGATTTTTATAAATGATGTAAAAGAAAAGCCAGAAAATCATAAAAAAAAAAGTCCAAACAAAGTTTGTAAAATTTCTTGGCCTTGCAAGTATTTTTTGAACACAGGGTCTGTAAACAGCCACAATTCCAGAAGCATCCATGGGCCTATCTATCCATTGTTCTCTATCTATGAAATACTCAGGGCCTCTCTTGGTTCTAAGTGTGCATCTAGATCAAGGGTAAAGATTTGTAAACCCAGAACAATGCGAGGAAACTTTCTGAGGTGTGGGGGAAGGAAATGAGGTCTTTCCCATATGTGTTGTTCTCTGTGGTCTCTCTTCCTTCCACAGGCAGAGAAAGCCAACACAGGCCCAGCAGAGGCGGCTGCTCTGTGGGGTGGGCCCTGATAATCTCCCTCCACCCCAGTTGTCCTGCAGCTGTGACTCAGGGGGCTGGGGCTGCCTTGATGCTCAGACCTGAGGCAGCACGCAAATGCCCTACAGTTCTTACTCACTTCCTCCTGCGGATTAAAATATCTCAAGGTCATCCACCCTGGTTTATAATTAATGCTTGATGGTTCTAATTTGAATTTCTTTTCTAATTGTGCACACTCAGGACAACATCTTATTCTATTGTTCGAGGAAGAAGTGACCTTGTCATATACAAGAAAACAATGCTCCTTTGGGTGTTAGCCCTCCTGATCTTTTGTGGTTTCCTATGGAATTATAAAAGACAACTAAAGATTTCAGACATCACTGATAAGTATATTTTCATTACTGGGTGTGACAAGGGCTTTGGAAACTTGGCAGCCAGAACTTTTGATCAAAAAGGATTTCGTGTAATTGCTGCCTGTCTGACTGAATCGGGAGCAACAGCCTTAAAGGCAGAAACCTCCGAGAGGCTTCACACGGTACTTCTGGATGTCACTGACCCCGAGAATGTCAAGCGGACTGCCCAGTGGGTGAAACGCCAAGTTGGGGAAAAAGGTAAAGGACATGGGATAAGGGTAATGGAAGGGGTGTTGTGAAGGAACTAAAGCTAAGTAAAATGCATTCGGGTATTAAATAGCCTTTCAAGAAAATGCCTCTTACTAAATACCAGCTACACACTAGAGAAGACTGGAGAAATCTAAGGATAGCCCTGAGTAGTTCTTGGCTGCAAACACTTCATGTGCATGAGAGACACAGCCCAAGTCATCCTCAGTCTCAAGTCCCAGTGGGTGAGTTTAGAAAGGAGGTGGAGGTTTGACTTTTCCTGGTCTTCTCTGATGAAGTGCTACCCTGGACCCACACACAGCAAAGGAACTTGGGGCTAAAATGTACAGGAGAATATGGGAACAATCCCTAAATTGCCATCTGGATACCCAAGACCTCTTTCTCCCTACAAAATGGTTCTAGAGCTTATACATTTTCAGAGGGAAAGATAGAAAATGGCCTGAGAATTTGAGTATAGGCATCTTAGTCATGATAGGGCAGTGAGCCACTGGGCCCCATTCTGCATGAGATTCTGCTAAGATGGCAGCATTCTGGACTACAGGGCTTTTATAAACCAAGCAAATGATGGGACTTTTTACCAAAAATGAAATGTGAAGTATATTGATGTTACTCTTTGTCCATATAGAACAGTTTGTCAATATTCTTTGGCCTTGCCATCTAGCAATGTAAGAAAAATAGACTAATTTACTTTACATCTAAGATTCAAAAGCAAAAGCAAAAAGTCTCACTGAATTCAGCATTTGACATTCAGAACCAGAAAACAGAATAATTCAATTACTTCAGTTGAACCTCCCATCCTTTCTGCTATCACTTCCCAAAACTGCAGAGTATTTCAATGCACGAGTCTGACTAGGGGAGGAAATGGCACCATTGCATAAAGCTGTATTTACACAAAGGATGCTTCTACCATGGTTCCTTTCTTTGCTCTCTGTCCTAGGTCTCTGGGGTCTGATCAATAATGCTGGTGTCCTTGGCGTGCTGGCTCCCACAGACTGGCTAACAGTGGAGCACTACAGAGAACCGGTAGAAGTGAACCTGTTTGGACTCATCAATGTGACACTAAATATGCTTTCCTTGGTCAAAAAAGCTCGAGGGAGGATTATCAATGTTTCCAGCATTGGGGGTCGCCTTGCATTTGGTGGAGGAGGCTATACCCCATCCAAATATGCAGTAGAAGGCTTCAATGACTGCTTAAGGTAAAGCACACGTTGATATATTAGGGTGTAATATCTGCTAACATTTACTGAATATTTACTGTGCACCAAACACTCTATTTAGTACTTTAAATTATTCCCAATTTATAGATGATCACATCATTTTGCTCTGTGCTATCAGAGAACCCCAGAATTCAAAACAAAGAACCAGTTTAGCAAATAAACACCTTGTCTCAGTGCCCCCAAGCATGGATTTCTTTGGGTTTATAATGTTTCAGGTTTACTGGGCTTCTTGAATCTATATGTTTATGTCTTTTCCAAATTTGGGGAGTTTTCAGCCATTATTTCTTTAAATTTTATGTTTTGGTGTTTTTTTGTTTGTTTGTTTTGTTTTGCAATCCATTCTCTTCTCCTTCTGAGATTCTGTAACACGAATGTTAGAACTTTTGGGTTTGTCCCACATATCCCTAAGGTTCTTCTTACTTATCTAAGTATTTTTCTCTCCACTGTTCAGATTATATAATTTCTAGTGATCTATCTTCACATGCATTGATTTTCCTTCATTTTATTCATTATGGAGTCCAACCAATGCATATTTTATTTTGAGTATTGTATTTTTCTAGTGGTTCAGTGGTACTTCAAAATAAGGGACTTCTTCCCTACCTCACCTACTAACATCTGCATTGTAGAGTTCTTAAATAGCTGTCCCACGCATTCAGTCCAGGTTCTGTAGCTGTGTTCAATGGGAGAGGCAGGGGAAGGAGGGATGGTTAATCTATCATACTTGGAACCAGAAGATAACACTATCAGTAAAAATCCCCTAAATTGCAACAGGTTATATCAATCAAAATTCTGGTAAGAGATGGTGGCACATTAAAGTTGGGTAAATGGAGTAGAGATCACGTAAAGGACTATGGCAAGCATGGGAGTCAAGTAGGGCAATCCCAAAGGACAGTGTAATATCCAGGGACAGTGAGGGCATCTCCATCCACAGGACTGAAGGGAGAAGACTGGGCACTTTCCAGAACCTAGATACATAGAGGCTGTCACCCTCAGTTGAGGAATGAAATTCACTAGTGTCAACATTACAGGAGGAATAACTAGTCCAACCCCTCCCATCACTCCTTCTGAGTTCCCTCCAGTACTCCCAACTGACTATACCCAACAAAAGCCAAAATATAGTTAACATAGGCAGACCTCCCAGGATGGAGGTCAGGCAGAAGGGTGGAGGAAACTAGAGGACCAAATGGAAAGGGTCCAGATGAGTATGCTATGACAGGCAAGAGAAAAGATGAAATTACACATAGTCTTTTCATTAGTTCATCCATTTATTTATTCAACTAGTATTTGTTGAAGGTACATACATGTTAGAGTTCTGACTTATACCAGGGATCTAGGTTTAGCTTACTAATAAAAGGTTAGATTATTCTACTGTGATTAATAGAGACAGAGCAAATCCATTTTGCCATTTGATCATGTTGCCAGGTTTGAATATTCCAGAAAATAAACACGATAATGTCAGAATAATGCTTCTTCAATGTTAATGTGCCCATGAATCACCTTGATCTTTTCAAAACACAGACTGACTCAATGGGCCTGGGGTGGGTCCTGCACTTCTGCATGTATAACAAGCACCCAAGTGCTGCCCGTGGTTAAGGGATTATGCTTTGAGTTGCAAGATCATGGAGAACCGCCGTTAGTCTCCCAGGTTGCCCTTTGCTTCCACTGTTGCAGCAACAGCATCCTAACAAAAGTTTAGATGTAGGATTGCAGTGCAGCTGTGCCACACCTGAAATTAGCCCGTAGGGAGTGTTTACATATTTCTAAATCATGGAACTAGCATTGGAAATCGTGCTGTGATGCAGGCTGTGGTGCAGTGGCAGCTCCGAGAGGGATGCTGCAGGGCAGTAGTCCTGTTGGGAGAGGGTTTGGGCTCTTTAAAGCTGTATTTGCCCAGCAAGCATACTGGTTTCATCCTGGTTTTACTCACCTGGTAAGGTTAGTTGGGTGACTTAAAGCCATTTGTACATAGAGTATGTTATTTTCATGAGTGGGTGGGGGCGGGGAGCCTATTGCTTTCCAAATCCAAAGGAGATTAGAAGATAGGTGAGTAAAATATAATTAAGTTAAAAAATAACATTTTTTTATTTGAATGCAAGCAACATACTTTTCAAAATATTTCAGAGTCAAGCTAATTCGCACTTACGTAAAATATATTTCAAACTAAACAATAGGTAAGTTGCTAGAAAGTGGAACCTATGATAAATTAAATCACATTTTAAGGTTACTGGTAGAGTTCTTAAGAGGTCTTATGGTAGAGTCTTCTGTAAAATGAATAATTTCTTCCTTATATATTCCTGGTAGAAATATAAATTAAATATAGGAAATAATTATTCATATAATGGTTTGCCATATACTGGGTTATTTTAAAGAAAGGGAACCATGATTTCTCCAAAACCCTGTTGCCCATAAATGCAGAGATGTTTGGTTTTCTGCAGGGACATAATGAAAGAGCTTGCTGACCCACATAGAGAACAAATTAGTCAAGTCAGGGACTGTCACATTATGTCCCTCAGGATATCCTCATTAGTGCTGTAATCTCCTCACGTTCCTGGAATGGAGGCAAACTTGTCCGTCCAGGCCAGTCACCAGCCCTTTTCACCTTAAGATACCCTAAGTGCTCAAAAGAAGCCTGTCCTCAGCCCTAGTGCTTGTCAATTCAATGAGAGGGGGAGCCCTGGGCTGGGGGTGGGTCTACCCAGATCTTTTTCCTGTTCTGTCACTAAGCTAGCCCTCACTTCACCACCCTGACTTTCAGATCTGCAAACTGAGAGGGTAGAACAAGATGCTACTTTCCAATGCACCCAGTTCTGTGATTCCCAAAAAAGATTTACCATAGTCAACAAATGTTCTCCAAATAGACCTCAGCTAAACACCATCAGTGGTTTTTATATTTTTGGTTTTTTCCACAGACGTGACATGAAAGCTTTTGGTGTACATGTCTCTTGCATCGAACCAGGATGGTTCAAAACAGAATTAGCAGATCCAGTCAAGACGGCTGAAAAAAAACTTGCCCTTTGGAAGCATCTGTCTCCAGATGTCAAACAACAATATGGAGAAGGTTACATTGAAAAAAGTGAGTTCTGGGGTAGACCCAGGGTCCTCTGGGATTCATTGTCCTAGGCAGCACAAAGGAGACCCAAAATACAAGTGAAAAAATAAGGTTCTCATAATAACAGGGATCTTAAATGTGGTTCAGCTATTCCTATTAATTCCAGTGTTATCTCTTGCTCCTCCAAGCATTTACTCAGCACCAGGTTCTATGCTAAGCACTATATAAATTACACATATATATCATTTACTCCTAAAAAAAACACTATAGGAACAGTGAGCAGAGGGTTGAGAAGGTGAAATGCCCTACCCAAGGCAATGCAACTCTTCCTGGTCATGCTGGACTGGAGCCCTTGGTCTTCCCCTCTAGCCTAAACTCCTCTTTTCTGTAAATGCCAACCAATCACTTAGAGTTCACGGAGGTTACAAAATATAAAGCCTCTGGCCCTTAACTACCTTATAATCTAGTTGACAATGAAAAGTAATCAAGTGAGACTGTAAAACAGTGAGACTGTGCAGCATGAAGAAAGTTAATCTTTACTTCTTAGACATAACCCAATAGCCCAGAAGGGTGCTAGATGGTGTGGTCTCTAATTGCCCAAGGAATGCAGACCAGGAAAAAAAGTTACTGGTTAAGAAGCCTTTCTGGGACAGGCCAGGTGTGAACAAAGCCTAAAGGACAGGAAGGAATTATTTGGGTAAATACTTTGTGGGGCAGGAATGCATGGGGGGTGGAGACGGAAGAAGTAACATAAATCCAGAGATTGAGTCGGGGATGGAGGAGTAATAATAAAGATTAGACTATGATGACTAATATATAGTGAACATTTACTATGTACCTGTCACCACTATAAGAGCTTTACATGAACTTTCATTTAAAATGCTTAAATAAGAAAATAAATACAATGCCCAAATAAACCCTACGAAGTAGATACCACCTTAGCTTTATAGAAACTTGCCCAAAGTTGCACAGCTGGTAAGTGGAAGCTCCAGATTTGAACCCAGGTAGCCTGACTTTGCCATTTATTCTTGGGCATCCCACTAATGTCAACAGGCATTAAAGAGTCAGTCAACTTCCTGTATCAGGACTCCACCTGCACCTCAAACTTCCTGGCCCTGTTCAAGTTGACTTGACATTCCTCAAACATTTACTGAGCTCCTGCTTAGAGCTGAACAGGGCCCCACCTAACTTGTGTCACTCCTTTCCCTCCAAACCCTAACCTTGCCTCTTCATCAGTGGGCTTGGTAAGATAGCCAGTCACCTGTGGCTAAGGTTCAAGGCCAGGAGTTCACAAGGTGGAGCCAAGACCAAGTCAGACCCACCTGGGGAGGTTTTTAGAAGATTGACTCCACCAACCACGCCATCCACTACACACAGAGAAAGACAGAGACAGAGACAAACATGTGCATCAGCTAGAACACCTGGTCTGACACACTTCCCCAGTGCTGATGTGTCACTATAGGTTTACAAACCACTGCCGTTAAATGCTGCCCCTCACCCACCAACTCTAAAGGTTCCAAGTAGATTCAGGAAACAAAAAGCTCATTTAAAAGAACTTCCTCTGTTTGATATTGACATTGATGCTTTCTAAATGTCTATAAATTCATCATCAACTTCCATGTCAAAATAAGTTTTGCATTGGCTGCTGATTCAAATGCCCTGTCTCAGATGTACTGTACCACCTGGCTCTGAGCCCAATTTTACACTGGTTGTTCTTTTTAGAGTTTTCCAAGTCAGGATTTGGAGATTGGCCAGACTCACTGTTCTGAAGCAGACCACAAAGTTAAGCTCATCTTCCTTCGTTTCCCTGGCTAGAGTAATAGGGGTTTAATATAACCACCCAGATTTATTACATAACCTTCTTTAGGCTCTTTGAACAACTTGTGGCTACCGGGGCCTAAAGTTGAAAGGAAAATTTAAAATAATAGATTTCCCTTGAAAAGACACAGCTCAGGTGTGTTTTAAGAGTGCAGCAGTAATGCTGCAAGTCATTTCCAATCCCTCAATAACACTCCTGCCTCTTCAAGAGTATCTTAGCTCATTACTCAAACATTTCATTTACTTGAGAACTAGGATATCTTTAACTTTTTGAGCCAGGGCTTTTTGGTGATGCTTCTCTCTTTCTTCACTGGATTACGGAGATTCAAGCACAGGTGCACCCCCACATTTCCTATCAACATTGTCCTCCTTCAAAACAGATTTGAAATCAAACCCCTAACTCTCCAGGCTCAGGAGCCTAACAGACTTTATGAAGTATCTTTCCCTCATTGCTTTCAAGCAATGCTTCTCAAAGTTTGGTCTCTGGGCTAGTGCCTTCAACATCGCCTGGAAACTTGATAGAAATGCAAATTCTTGGGTCCTGCTTTACACCCACTGCAGGAGGGACCCAGCAATCTGGGCTTTAACTAGCCCACTGGGAAATTTCACTGCCCACTCAAGTTTGAGAACCAGCATTGCCCCATCCTTTTCTAAGAAATAGAAACTCATCACAACAGGCCTCAGTTGTAATGGCAGATTCAAAATTCCCACATGTACATCTTCCCCTTTGTACCCCAACCTTCACATCCTCCCCTTTCCCTTCTGCCAAAGAGTAAGTATACTTTTTTCTGCTTTTACAGGTCTAGACAAACTGAAGGGTACATCCTTTGAGAACACGGACCTCTCACTGGTGGTGGAGTGCATGGACCACGCCCTCACCAGTCTCTTCCCTAAGACCCGTTATACTGCTGGAAAAGATGCCAAGACTTTCTGGATACCTCTGTCTCATATGCCAGCAGTTTTGCAAGACTTTTTGTTGTTGAAACAGAAAGTAGAGCTGGCTAATCCCATGGCGGTATGACTCAGCTGACCACAACTGTCTGCCGTGGGCTATCAGTGTGGCTAATATCAAGGACATATTTCCTTCTTGATCTCATTCCTTACCTGATCCAACCTGGACTCATTTAGATCATGCTTCTTTTGGGGAAGGAATGGATCCCACCCTCCCTGGCAATATCCCAGGGAAGGGCAGGGATGACATGTCACAAAGAAGGGCAGGCGTGGTGCCTACCCCATATTTAGGCTTTGCATGCCTGGCATGATATAAGGGAAATTGAAAGGTTTTCCCTTCCAAAATGACCTTCTCTACAGCTTGTCCCATGCTCCCAACCATTCCTGAATGTTAAATATTTGTCCCTTATTAAAATGTTCAGAGATGAGTAGAATACTTTCATAAGTGGATTAGACATGCTCTGCGACCTTGTTGAGAACCCGACTCTGAAGGACTGAACTTGGTTCTGTAAGCTTGGATGGGGGCGGGAGAAGGAAAGGTAATGAAGCATTATGGGATGGGTGCTATAAGCTGAGGGACAGCAGAAAAACACTAGGGAGGAGGGTAGAAAAAACACTAGAGGACTGAAAAAAGAAAATAGGTATAAAAGTGGAGGTAGGGAAGCTCCAAGACAAGCCTGCCTGTCCTAGAGGAAGCAAGGGGGAACGAAGAGCCCATTCAAGGCTGCTGGGAACTCTGATGCACACAAGGCTATCTGGTAGAAAAGTGGCAATGACAGGGTAGCCAAACATTCCAGAAGAGGAAACACGTAGGGACTATTTACATTTATTCTGGTGATTGTAAATATAACAGGACTAAAAATATCTGATACAACTTACACCTGAGATGGTTGAAAATCCTGTGTTTCAGGTGTCTCTGAAGCCCTATGGAGAGATAGAACTCAATAAAAGGCTCTCATTAGCCTATAGCTACAGTTTTTGCAGCTCTGCTCCTTGTTCGTATTCATGGTTCCAAATTGGATTGACCCTGGACCCGCACACACCATCCAAGGGGTAGTTCTCTAAAAGGATGCTTCCCTACATCCCAGGACCCAGTATCACTCATAACATTCTGTTGAATATTTACATGGGGAAGCCCGAACTGTCAGAATTCAACATTTGTTGTGGAATCATGTAGGGTTAAAGAGCCAGAGAAATTATCTAGTGCCCATGCACCCCCCCACCCACACACCATGCTTATTGTGAAGAAAATATTTAAATCTGCTGCTTAAAACCATGTCCATTTAAATATAGCAGTAATTCTATCTATTCTCATTCACCTTTATGGAAACATCTGTTTATAAAGGAGTTTCCTCCTTTAAAATGTACAACATATTGATAGCTTGAAAAATCAAATTACCAATGCTGTCAGTCCACCTGGACTCACATGTCATGACTTGAGGGAAGGTGCATGCATCCTTTAAATGAAGGAAATGGCCGCAAGAGTCAGGTAGAAGAATTCCCAGGCAAAGGTAGCTCAATCATTGTCACCACCTCTGTGAAGCCATCCCCAGCTTGGCCCCTGGCCCTACCGAGAGTTCATCTGTTTACCTCTGATTTCTTCTGGTTACAATTAACCACCTATGGGTTAGGTGACCCTCCTCAGCTTGTCCTTAGAGATGAAGTTCATCAACCTTGTTTTCTAGGGCTCCTTCTCAACCTAAATTCCCAGAGCTTGGCTTCATTTTACTGCTTTAAAAATGTCTGCCTGCTGCTTCCTGACTTTCCAGCCTTCAGAGCTGTTGTAGAATCTGCAGGAACCTCCTTTGCTGAACTTCAACTGTTCCAGTCCTGTTTAGAGGCCTACCTAATAGTGCTATTTCCTCCGTTTTGCCTAGACCTGCGTTCTTTGCTCATTTCTCCTAGTAGCTGCAATAGGTAACTTCCTGTTTTATCTAACCAAATAAAAGCTGTATTTAAATGAAAGCTTCCAAATATGGTAGCACCTCAAAAATAAAACCAAATATTTTTGTCACCCAGCAACTTTTAAGGCTTCTAAAACTAAATAAAAAGGTGGGGTATTTGGAGTATAAAGGCATAAGTCACAATAAAAGCCCAAGAGCAAGAGCGAGGTGGACAGGACATCAGAAGGTCACTGCACCAGGAGTCTGAGGTACAAGTTCCTAAACTTTGCTCCATCATGACATTGCTTATGTTCTTCTTTGTGCTCTTGGGATAATTATTTTTATCTATGATATTTAGGAACACACACATGCTGGGAACTTTGCCAAGTACTGGCCTATAATATGAGCAGAATGAGTATGGTCCCTACTTTCACAGAGCTTAATATAATCCAAAGACTGAGGCCACTACTCAGGATGCCTAGGGGAGCTTCTGCAGGAATCTGTCAAATTGAGATGTTGTCTTCTCCTGCTTCTAGCTTGGGGGATCCTTCCTCATTTAGTTTGGAAGGACCAAGAGAATCTCCCCGACTTTCCCTCTGATCTCATCTCAAAATCCAACTGTGTCCTAAGTAGCCGTATCCGGACATCCACGATATATTCAGATCTGGAGTTTCTATCTCCCTCACCCCACATGTCCTTTGCCAGCTCAGCACCAGCTACTATTAATTTGATCTCCTAAGGAGGTCTCATGTCCCTCTACTTTTCTTCACCTTCAGTGCAATCATCTGTTCACGCTGCCATCGCCTCCTACCTCAGCTACCACATGTTCATCCCTGTGACCCTTCAGTGATTTCCCCTCATAGTCAGAATGGCTCTAAATTTAAATCAGATCATCCCACTCCTCTCCCCGCCACCACTTTCTCAAGCCCTTCAGTGTGCTCCTGCTGCACTTTGGATAAAGACTAACATGTATAACATAGACTACACCACCCCAGCACTCCTCATCAGCCTCATTCTAGTCTTCAATCCTCCTTGTTTTGCCACCTCATGGTCTTTGCCCATCCTGCTCCCTGGAAGGTTCCCATTTTACCTGCTTGTCTAGTTTCCTCATCCTACAGCTCTCATCCTCTTTTTCCAAAAAGCCCATGCAATTCCAAATTCTGACCATTACCTTTTCATCCCAATTATTGTAGGTTCCCATCTTATACATTCTTACCATGCCCTGTAATTTATATCAGAACACTTATCACATTCTTTAATTATGTATTTGTGTGGTAAGTTAGTTAATATTGGTCTCCCCTACCAGATTTTACATTCTATGAAATCAGGAATCATGATGCTTTGCTTATCTCTGTATTCCTTTGACTACTGCATTGGCAGCACGTAGACCAGTGTTCAATAAATATTTGTTTAATGAACTCAGAAATCAGTGTATATCAACCTTTCTGATCAAGGGGCAACCTATCACTTAAGATCAGGCTTGCAGCATCAATGTGTCAGTTCATTTCAAATCCTGTGATTTCCTTAAGCATTTGGGTGCTTCTACAGGGGCTTTACACCTCTGGTTCCACTGTCAGCCTCCCTCAGAGACTAGTCAGTGTTGCCATAGTGATTTTTGGTGACCTCGTAGTCCAGAAACACAGTGAAGGAGCCTCCCTCCACGTGGAGTCATCTTGGGCCCAATGGTCACAGAACAAGACCATTGGGGATCATTTCTCCATTTCTCTGCCTGTAGACAGGACATGTCTAAGCCATCCAGGCTGAAGAAAACCTCTTCAATTTAAAATCATTCCAGAAACTCTGTAACTTCTGTGGGCAACCAAGTCCATATTTAATGAGGAAAACTTCCAGGAGCTTCTAAGAAAAATGATCAATTTAGGCTCTTCCCCATACTATGAATCCCAATAATTCTCAAGGACATGAAAGATTATGGTTCCATCAGTGCAGGAAATGGCTAAACATTCTCAAAATCAAAAGCTTTTTAATATCTAGAAATTATCTGTGACAATATAACCTCAGCTGCAGCTTACCACGACAATGCTGGTCAACATCGTGAATTTTCACATGTTGAAAATAAGATAATTCTGTTGATATTCATAATGTTGGCATTATTGCTCAAGTCCATGATTCTTTTTTTGAAAATATGAGTAATTTCCTTTTTAGTATATGAAGCACTAAAATAGCCAGGGCAGTAATACAGATTCTACCTGAATGGAGCTTCCATGTCCTTTTAGCACCCAGTACCCTCCCAAGAAAGAACTAGATCATGGCTCTTGCTGGTGAGTCTATGGAAACACACAGCACCCCAGCCTGCAATAGGTCGGGCAAGGCGACATCGCATTCTGTCACAGCCTGCAACCATCAGGCGCCCCAAACAGTTCCATTTCAGTGCCTTTTGAGAAACTGAGATGGAAGGGATCCTACTATAGATATACACCATAAACCCTGGATAAAAACCACTCAGTGCCCTGACTAAGTGACATATTTACTCTCTGCCCTCTGGGTCTGTTTTTTCCTTCTAGATATGACAACTAGAATTGAAAGGATGTCACATAAGGAATGGTGGTGCTCAGGTTATGGAACAGTTAATCCAGGCAACCTGGCTTCCCACAGGTATAATAAGAAAAAATAATAATGGTTATTTAATACTTAGTACACATCATATTCATTTGTACATTCCATAAGTGGTTTCACCACCCTAACCAGGTATCAGGCATTTTAGTTTTGTTTTGTTTTTTGGTTTGTGGTGTGAACACTTACCATGAGATCCACCCTCTTGAGTTAAGTGTGCATTACAGTATTGTCAGTTAGAGGCACGATGTTGTACAGCAGGTCTCTAAAACTTAATCATCTTGCATGAGTGAAATGTTATACCCCATCCTTGGTAACCTCCACTCCACTCTCTGCTTGTATGGGTTTGACTGTTTGACATATTTTATATAAGTGGTATCATTCACTGTTTGTCCTTCTGTGACTGGCTTATTTTATGCAGCATAATGTCCTCCAGGTCCATCCATATTGTTGCATATGAAAGATCTCCTGCTTTTTTAAAAGTTAAATAATATTCCATTGCATGTGTACACCACACTTTCTTGATGCATTCATCAGTTGATGGACATTTGAATTGCTTCCATATCTATTACGTATAATGCTACAGTGAACATGGGAGTGCAAATACCCCTTGGAGATCCTGGTGTCAATTCTTCTGTATATGTACCCAGAAGTGGAGTTGCTAGATCACATGGCACTTCTATTTTTAATTTTCTGAGGAGCCTCCATGATGTTTTTCAAAGCGTCTTCACCATTTTACATTCCCACTAACAGTTCATGGGGTTTCTGTTTCTTCATAACAGAAACATTCACCAACATTCATCTTTTGTTGTCTTGACAATAGCAATTCTAACAGGGGTAGGGTGATAACTCACTGTGATTTTGATTTGCATGGTTTTATGATTAATAATTAGTGCTGTGAAGGATCTTTTCATATATCCATTGGCCATTTGTACGTCTTCTTTGAAGAAATGTCTACTCAAGTCCTTTGCCCATTTTTAAATTGAGTTATTTGTGTTTTTTTGTTTTGTTTTGCTATTGAGTTAAAGGAGTTCCTCATATATTTTGGATAATAGGTATGTTTTTTAGAGATGGGGAAATGAAGTCACAGAGAAGTGAACGATTTGCCAAAGCCCGTACTGCTAACAAGCATGGGCCAGGGTCCAAACCCAAACAGTCTGAGGTCAGTGTGCTTAGAACGACTGAGTGGTACCATGTGGAAACCAAGTCTCACATCACGCTTTTCTAAACTGCAACACTGGATCTGTAAAAACAAGACCTTTATTAAATTCATCTAACATGAACCTTGCCTAGGCAATAATAATTAAACATTAGGGTGATGTATAATTTTGACCACATATAAATTTCATAGTATTTTTTTGTTTTTCTGTATTCTATTTTTACATTTTTCTCACTTATGATAAAATAACAAAAGCACTTATACATCCTTCCTCAGGTCCTTGAAGTTTTCTAACTAGATTTCTAGATTTTCCTCCTGTCTTTTTTCTTTTGTTGTTGTTGTTGACTTTATTTATTTGTTGTTAATATGGTTGTTAGTTGTTTCAGGAATTTGTATGTAATTATGTCATGCTAATCTCAGTGAAGGCCATAGATCACCTGTCATGACCCAAGTTCAACTCTTTGAATCTTCTGACTTTCAAGATCAGAGAGAAGAAAAACAACAGAAGACCACAATCCTATAAATGCTGTATCCCAATGCTGTAGTTGCATCTTTTCCAGTGTAGAGAAATAACGTTGTAAGGACCCCTGGGAGGTCAGGGGGAAGACCGTCCCAGTGACTGTGGCCCACTAGCCCTGGCAACACTAATGAGAGAAATGAGGGTGTCTCAGCTGGACCCAGGTCAGGGCCTCCTGGTGCTACTATAGTGCAGTCGGAGACCATGCTAATAGATAGCTGGACACTCTGACTTGGCTGGCAGAGCACACATAGCCCAGTATGTCTCACAGAGATGTTTTCCAGTGACAACACTCCCAGTGTGACAAGTTTCTGCTCCAGTATCACTGCAGAAGGGGAAGGTCACCACTTTCTAACTGATTAGCTCTAGCTAATAGAATGTTCTTTAATTGTTTTTAAGTCAAAATCTCTCTGTAGCCGAGAGAAGGGGAAGAAAGGGCAACTGTTTCTGCAAATGTCATAATACTAGTTCGTGTTCACTGGACCTTTAAAATGAGCCAGGGTCCACCCAGGGAACAGCTTGTGTGTTTCCCTGTGTCAACATTTGCACAACAGGTACTTTTATTGTCCCATTTACAAATGAGGAGACTCATATGCAAGATTCTTTCATCTCTAATAATCTATGATTCCTAAATTCCTTCTGAATAAAAATGCAGGTTCTAGGAAGAAAGGAAGGAAAAAATTAGACAGTGAGTTTTAAAACCAGAATGTTTTCTTAAAGTTCATTCTGGGATTGTGGGCCCATCCTAAATAAATAAATAAAATTTTTTAAAAAGAAAAAAACCCTCTAGAATTCTAAGCATTGAAAGCATAAAACAAGCCTCCCAGCCTGTGACCCTATCCCTTCCCTGTGCCCTAGGGCCCTCAGAGAAGTGACAACAAGGGCATGCAGGCACTTGTCGGTTTCCTGCTCACTTTCCACCCCCTGCTGCTAACAGTCTTCTAAGAAACAGGATTTTTCTTCATGAGCATAAATGCAAACAGGCATCTTCACACTTTACAAATTCCAATGCATGTTCTGAATTAAATAAATAAAGTGTCTGGACAGGAAACTGAGTGCTCAAGTCTTTCTTGGCACCTCTGCCTCCACCAGCCATTTCTCCTCCAAAGTGGGCTGGAATGGGACCTGAGTTCTGTCCTTGAGAGGAGCCCTTCTATCATTGAGTTAAATGAAGACACAGAGGCAGGTCTGGAAACCCACCAGGGGAATACACGAGAAGACAGAATCTGTGAGTTCTAACCATAGATTAGCAACATGAAATTATACAGGGGAAGACCCAGGGCCTTGCTGTGGTTCCCAGAGAAGCAAGTATGGGACTCAGAACCATGTAGCAGAAACAACTGAGGATATTGTGCAATAGCCAGTCGAAGGGAGTCAACAGTGTGATGCAATGGTCTGGTGTAACAGCCTACCCCTGACCCTGTCCCTGCTTGGGAAAGAAAAGAAGGTAAATGATTCTTTGATGTTGGTTTAAATCTTAAGCTAACAACATATAGAGCAAGGTTGGAAGTGGTTATGTGTCCTTGCAGCTGCCCAGAGCATGGGTAAAATTTTGCCATCACCACTGGGAACCTCACTCTCACATAGCCACAGACATTCTGCACAGGCTGGCCAGGAGACCTGAGTTATCTGAAGACCACGTTAGCAGGAAGAAAGCTGAAGACTTTGGAGTCATCTTCTTAGAAGAAGAGCCAGATGGGAGACAGGGCAGCCCGCTTGAAGGGGCCTCCCTGTGAAACAGGGATAAACTCATCCAGGTGGCATAGAAAGGTTGGGCCAGGGTCAGGGGTGGAAGTTACACAGGGTTCGAGTTTAGCACCATTTAAGAGGAGTTCTTTGGCCAATAAGAATTTTACTCAATCGAGCTGGCAAGCACAGCTGGTGGGTGGGCACAGGTAGGACAGCCCTTGGGGTAGAAATGCTGGGAAGGGATTCGAGCAATATGGGGTCAGGATGGCTGGCTTGAGTGACATTTGAAGATTCTCCCAAACCTAAGATTCTATGATTGGGACAAGAGGCTGTCCTCAAATATGGCTTGTACCAGTATAGAGATGGCTAAGAATTTCTAGTCTCTAAAGCCTGGAAGAGATAAGCCAAATGTCCCTCACCCACTTCTCACAAGGCCTAAAATTTTATTTCCTCAAGCCCTGAAAGCTTACCAGTGCCTATGACAAGGAGAAAGGAGAGATTGAATGGTCAAGGGCTAGCTAGTAGACTTCAAGATGAACTTTAGTTGAACTTCTGTCTGTGCTCAGAGGGAGCCCCAGGGTCAGCACAGGGTAGGAGAAGCTAGTAGGATTCTTCAAGTTTCTGAGGATCTTGCAACCTGTGTATCTTTGGCCAACTTAGTTGTATCTGTGCAGTTATTCAAAGCATGTGCTTATTTTTTTAAATGGTTATGGTTTAAATAAATAAAACTATGCAAATTGTATACAGTGAAAACCTAGTTTTCTTCCAGTCCCTACTTAGGAGGTTTTGTGTGTCCTTCCTGAGGTGTGTAGACAGATGTTGGTGAATAGATATCCTCCTCACATCTGTTGTCACACAAATGGTAGCAGTGCTAGACTCTACACACTTTTCTCCATAACATGAGCAAATTTGGTGAACAAAAGAATAGAAACCTTTCAAACAAATGTTCACAACTGCCTTTGTAAATCTGGCCTAGCCTTAGGCAATAGACAGCTCTGAGTCCATCCTTTTACTTCTTCAGTGCCTGAATGGAACAAACACACAAAGTCATTAAACCACAGTGCTGCTGCTCTTTCATTGAATACGAATCACAGTGTGCCTTCCCCAGGCCCTGGCTCCTCCCCGACACGGTGCAGCAGAGGTCATTCCCCTGGATGAAATGATAAAGATGGCTGTACTGGTTGTAAGCAGTTCTTCAGACTGTAATGCTATTCATCAGTTACAAGTGAATCTCTAGAGCATTAATGCACAGTCATGAAAATAAGTTATTCTTCCATGAGAGAAGTTAGTCAACCATTTTTTAGGAAACCAGTTAGAAAACACTGCATTCTCTTCTTGGGAATCTAATTCCTGAATAGGTCTGATTCACTGAGAGTCCATTACATGTCATTACCAGTCAAGGATTTCTGGAAGTTAGACACCGACTAAAACCTTCTTTTCCTTTCTTTATTTCTTAAACTGGCTCTTTCTACTTTTGGAGATGAATTCCCAGAGAGCTGCTTACTTGCCACGAGTAGCAAATGAGGCATTAACAGAGTCACCCTGTTTGATTCCAGAAGCTAACCTTCTTAGACAATTCCCCATAAGTAAACCACTCCCCTGCGTGGGGAATGGAGTCACCTTGCTGATTGTTACTTTGAAGTGAGAGAAGGGAGTTGTTATGGGATAAAGTGTGTGTCCCCTCACCTCTTGCCAAAAAAGGATGCAATGGATTCTTAACCCTCAGTAACTCAACATGTGATCTAATTTGGAGACAGGGTCTTGACAGAGAAATCAAGTTAAAGTAAGGTCGTTAGGGAAGGTCCTAATCCAGTATGACCGGTGCCCTCATGGAAATGGAAAGTTGGACACAGACAAATACTCAGAGGGAAGAGATGTGAATGTGAAGAGAAGGGAGGGGGCAACTATCTACAGGCCAAGGAGGGGAGCCGGGGACCCACCCTCCCCTCACAGCCTTAGGAGGAGCCAACCCTGCCGACAGCTTGATTTCTGACTTCTGGTCTCCGATGACACATTGCTATGTTTAAGCCACCCAGTTTGTGGTACCTCATTACAGAGTTGTGTGCTGGTGCTAATGTGGCATTAATCGTGGAGTAAAAGCAAGCCTTAGGAGCATGTCTAGTCCATCTTCTTACCTCTAAGCATCTTTCCCAGATAACTACCATTTAAATTTTGTGACAAATCTTTCTAGAACTGCCTCAGTGACTGGTTAAGAATAAAGACTCTTGAATCAGACTGCTGGAGTCAAAACCCACCTCTCCCCTGCTTAGCCTTGGCTTCCCCATTGGCAGGTTACTTAATTCCCGTAAATCTTAGTTTCCTCATCGGGGATAAGAGCACCCACCTGAGACAATTATAAGAACTACATCAATGAGTTCACATCAAATCGTAGCATAGTGCTCAATAAATGTTGCTATTGTTATTTTCATTTTGTTTGCACCTTTTTAAATTACCTTAGGTTCATGGCAGAACTTAGCCGTAGATCAGCCCTGGGACTTGGATGGATTGGCCAAGGACAAGAACAAGAGCAATTTTAGTTCTTATTATTTTGTAAGTTAAGTGTGATGAGAAGCGATTGGACCTACAAGAGAGAACTCAGTGATAAAAGGGAGGACAGCTACACAAAACACCCGCTGGTCACCATTTCCTCAGCCTCCACTCTGCGGAGGGTCCCACTCGGTGCGTTGTCCCTATGCAGGACTGGGTCTGAAGGTGGAGGGCTGGCTTGACAGGCCCTTCAGCCACCTGAAGGGTTTTAGGGTTGGAAGTGGCAGAGCTGCAAGGCTCTTCAGATCTTTGACGCATTTCTCATTTTAAAGAGAAGGGAATAGAGGCCCTGAAAGGTGGGGGAACTTAAACAAGATTATCTGTCAGACTACAACAGAGCAAGGAAATAGTCTTCCTCTGTTGTGAGAAACACATCTGTTATGTAGACGGAAGACTGACCCCAGAGAGGGACTAAATACAAATCTAAAGTCCCAGTATTACTGTCCTGGAAGAACTGCAGAAAAGATGATGATGATGACTATGATGACGACAATGATGATGTTGATACTCGTGAATACTGAGCCACTGTCACATGTATGGCATTGTGCTCATTGTCTTCTACACATGATCACCTCATTTAATTTTAAATTTGCAACCTTGCAAAGTGGTTACAAAGAAGATTAGAGGTCAGGTAGGGTACTCAGCTTGCCCCACACCCAGAGCTGGGGGGTAGCAGTGAGGACCAGCAGTGCCTACTGGGGACAGCCTCCTAGAGGCAGCCACCAGCAACAGAGACTGCCCAGGGCCCTCCTGGCCCTGTGAGTGTTCTGGAACACCCGAGTCTCTGCAATGAGCAGTTATATATGGTATCAGTGAAGCAGATCCACTTGGTCTTGCACACAGAGTCTTGAACTGTGAAAATTATCATTATCAAAAATAACCACCACAACCACCTTAATGTAAGAGCATGTTCCTCATACAAAATCTTTGGTGACATTTGTGTGCAGCAGTGTTGCTTGCTTTTGTGCTTCCATAAACTTGTGGAAATCTTTACTTTTCACCAAGATAATGACATAACAGTATTTATTTCCTCTTGTACTTTTTTTGTATGATGCAATGGAGTGTGGTGGAAACTACAGGAAATATTGTGGTTGGGTGTTGACCTTGAGCTATCCCATGTACTTGAACACTGTAGAATAAATAAAAGGAGTAACATAATTAGAGGCCCTGGTTTTTTGTTAAGTGACAAGGCAGCACCTGGGGATGTTAAGAGAAGCATCACTTGGAGGACCTGACTTATGGCTGTTAGTGCAAATGTCTCCACTTGAACCCACACTAAGAGTAAATGAGGGGGACCCCACATGGGATACCCCTCGGCCCCCAGAAGCAGTGTGCTGGCAGAAGCAGACACGGGAGGACACCTGCATGTCGGAGTGCTGGCGTGTTGCCTGACAGCATCGTATTTGGCTGCAAGTGAGGTGACAAGCATTTCCTCAGCACCTTCTGTTTTCAGAGTCAAGCAGAGCGCTGGCCGAGTGCCCTGCTGCAAGATTGCACAAGGCCTCCCCTCTGCTCCTCATCCCTAGATGGCTAAAGTAACAACTGCTCTTCAATTTTGGCAGGAAGTGAAGTAAGACCACCTGTACTTCTGTAAAGTGCAAGGAAGCTTGCAAAAGGTACACTATGAACCCAAAATAAGTTAACACAGAAAGTGTGAATGAATAACAGTAGCCACTATTTCTTGAATACTTTTAATGTGATGTGTGCCATAATGCATTATAAAATACAACTTTCTCAACAACTTTATGGTGGATGCTATCATGATGACTCATTTTATAGAAAACTGGGGATTTGGGACAGGTTGAGTGTCACACCCAAAGAAACACACACACACACACACACACACACACCTGACTGATCTGGAGCTCAGTCCTGGTGCATCAGACACTAGTGGGTGCCCTGCCGCCCCTTCTCCCACACACAAGGCAAGTTCTCTAAGTGATCTATACACGTGCTCTAATTTGCTCCCCTTTTCTTTTAAATAGTTAAGGCTATAAAAAGAGAAGTCAGTAAAATATTCCCACGTTTACTTCACCACTGAGGCTACCACTGATTCCACTTTTCTCCCTCTGTACAGTAAAAATGGAAGACAGGAGAGTACTTTTTAATCAACCTGAACTCTTCTGTGATAGAAAACTCCCCCAAATAAAAATAAGAGAAACATGGAAACTAAAAAGATTTGAAATTTGTTGGCAAAATATGTTATTACATTGGCATGGGTCACTAGGAAAAATCCATTCATGATGTTCAATGAAGCCAGAAACACTATATCAGCAAGAAGAGCATTGTCACGTGCGGGGCGGGGGGTGTGCTCACAACTCTGGGCAGCCCAGCATTGAGGGGTTCACCTCATTTGACCGCAGACAGCGCAGGTTTGAAAGCTCAGCAGTTTCTCATCATTGTCAAAGAGCCAATGGCCACATCTCAGCTGGAAATGGTTGCATGAGCTATTTTCAGGTCAAGCATAAGAGAGATTTGCTTTTTAAAGTCAATTAAACCAGCAAAAGAAAAATCCCACAAAAATCCACAAAGCTTTCTAGTAATTTTATAAACAGAAACAGCACATTTGTGAAGCCAGCCCATGTAGTTGCGTGTCAAGTGAATTGAATCAAGGAAGCTGTTTCAAATTTGGGAAGAGGGATAGGCAAGAGCCAAAGGGAGCTAGGATTCACTGAGAGGCACTTCCCTGTGGTATCTCATTGTCGTGGTAACCTGGAAATACACCTACTCTGGCCACCGCTGTGAAGGGGCTGCTGTCAAAAAGATTGTTTAGTGCAAGGTCACACTGTCTGTCAGCGCTAGTATTTTTAATTGTCAAATCCAGCCTCTTTACACTGTGTGGACCTGGCCTCCTTGTGGTGACACGCAGTGAGTAAAACAGCCCTGGACACTGCTGGCTTTTACTCCTCGTGGTCTGGGGGCAGACCGCTGCAGCTTCCACGGGACTGGACAAGCCGTATCCTGACACCGGCCGCCTCCCTACCTCTATAACTACCCCAACATCCCTGGCTCCAAGGAACAAATGAAATTAAGGGAGATCCCCCCACCCCCACACCCCGCTGCTCCTAACTCCTGCACCCCTGTTCAGTTTTGGTCAGAATTAAGGCATGCAAGTCCCCATGCAGCCACTTGGACACAAGGGGGCGCCTGATGATCACAGAATCCCTGGATTCCGGGGAAGGGTCCAGCAGTTCCTGCTTATCTTATTGGGAAGGAACAAAATCAGTCCCTCTACCTCTTAGAAGTATCACTGGATCAAAAGCAACCACGTTTTGCAACGAACTCATTTCTCTGTTTAGTGACTTTTCCTAACGGAGAATTCTTCCTTTTAGTTTAGCACTAGCTTAGTGCTGTGAGAACACGGTGAAAGAACAGGTCCCTCCGTCTCATGAAAACTACCGTCTCCCAGCCCCACTACTTCTAGTCCCTAGGATAACCCAGCACAACACAGAACAGAAGCAACCAATGATAAATGCAATTTTTAAAAAAGGTCATCAAAGATACTCCAAGGCATAAAAGAAAAATAACCCCTATCTCCAAAGTCTTGCCCAAATCCTGCACCCACAGCTCACTGTGCTTACAAGTCTTCATGGAGAAAGGAGCGTGGAGGGGTGAAGGCAGCCACTTGGAGAAGCTGTTGTGCATTCTATCCAGGGGAGCCCGGACAGCCGCGGCGAGAGGGGCGTGGCAGGGCGCTCTCATCTGGTGCAGACCCCGCAGAGGGAGCAGGTGCCCCCTACATGCTGGGGCCTTTCCACTCAGGGCTCTTGGCAACACCCTTTGAAATAACCGAGTGCTGGCAACACAGATTCAACATGAATATGCAAATGAATGCTCGAGTCTCCCACTTCATGCTTGTGGATCTTTTTAAAAATCCAGCCACTAACCATGACTAACAAAAAATAGAGAAGAAAGAAAAAGTGGTCTGACCTTCACTTAGTTTCTCCCACTGACCTTCTTGTGCTGGAGCCAAGGCCCTTTTCAGAAGGGAGAGAAAGATGGCTGGGGTCTCTACCAGGAGCTGGGCCAGGGAGTGCTCAAGGCATTTCCACCTCCCCTCTCTCACAAAAGCTTTGGAGTGGATTAATGGGCACTACTCAGCTCCGTCAATCAAATGCTGCGGCTCTATTTTCATTGCTACTAAGATGCATAAAAGCAAAAATTTGCTACAAAGCCCCCATCAACGTATTCAGGGAAATCTGGGGGAGGCTTAGTGAGTAATGTCTGTAAACTTGCCAGGCCGCTAATTGTGCGTGTCATTTCCTTACAGTCTCCCCATCCTGTCACCCTGGCCCCTGTAATCACTGTGGC